>NC_136067.1:2023882475-2024487729 GCF_964261635.1 Lissotriton helveticus
CTTCTACGCACTGTTTGACTTCTACTTATTGGATTTTTGTTGTTTTGGTATTGTATCAATAAGATAAATATTCTAACCTGGTGTGGAGTCTTTTTGTGTTTTCTCCGTGTTACTGTAATTTAATTGTTGCAAAAATGTTTTAAACATTGCCTCCTAAGTTAAGCCTGACTGATCTGTGCCAAGCTACCACAGGGTGAGCTCAGGCTAATTTAGGGTGGGTATCTGACTTACCCTGACTAGAGTGGTGGTCCCTACTTGGACAGGGTGCAACCCTCTACCAACTAGAGAACCCATTTCTAACACGTATAAACCCATCTAGTAGTAAGGATTTTGTCCTTAGAGCGTGGGCATTTAATAAGGGCTAATTTGAGTGGGCATTTAATAAGGGCTAATTTGAGATTTTTATGAGCAGCTGTGCACCCATGAAAAAACAAACCACGTGGCTCCTTGCTCTTACGCGGTTTGTTTACAACTAACTAGGAAATGAGTACAATGAATTAAATGCTTTCACAACAGTGCAAGGATCTTCATCTTGATTTGTGCTTGGTGTGACTGCGTGCTGGTTGTCTCTTTTGAGTTCAGACATGAATTGCTCATTGACTAACACTTAATTGTGGACCCCTTATTCCATGTGTATTTTATTTTGTGACCCTCAGCTTTGGTACTAGCACTGGTTAAATTGAGCCTGAAAAATGTGGTAAGCAAATTGGTAGCTAGTACAGCTAGAAATTACGTTGAACTTTGAAAGCAAAGGTATAATATCCAAAGCCAATAACATATAATCAATTGTACTGCAGTTACTATTTCCTTTATATGCAGGGTTGGGTTTGTATTTACTCAAAAGCAAGTACTTAGGCATTGAAATTTAACATATCCCCATATGGGACATGCCTAAAATGCATCATCTCTGTCCAAAAAAACACAAGCCAAGGTGTTACCTTGATTACATAAGCAAATGTTAAAATCTCATACGCATAAAAATAAGACCTCTTTTTGTGTTTCTGGAATTTAGCCAGGTGAACATCAAGGTCATCAATTACTTAGATATATCTGGCATTAAAAATATTATAATAAAAAGGAATCAGCATAAAATCAGACGTTTCAGGAATCATTTATAGCAGCAGTTAATAAAAGGGGTGCATTGGACATGTTTGGTCAACTTAATTGAAATCAACGTGCCCAAACCTTCCTTGTGTTCTGCCTGCATTTCATAGAGTTTCTGGACTGCGCAATGATTAGGATCCATTTATTTAGAATGTCCAATGTCTCTTGACAGCAAATTATATCATAATCATTCACAAAGCACAGTCAATCTGGGTTTAACAGTTTTGAGCAGATACCAGCAACAGCCCATGAAAGCACCCTAATGCTGTGGTGTAAAGAACACTAATTAAGGGTGGAGAGGCAATTGACAATCAGGACTTGGGTTGGACTCTGCGAGCAAAACACCTTGGATTCCCATATGGTGCATAGCATTAGGGATACCAGTATAAACCAGTCAATCTTTTTAAGCGGTTGAAGCAAGAACTTTGTATTTGTTCCTTGTTTGTATTTTGGATATAATTGGGGAACTGGGTTCATTGTTAACACCAGCAACAAGAAGAGATTCAGAGGGCATACTAATTTTCTTTTAATAATGGCAGAGCTTTGTTGAAGCCAAGTTTGTAGGCTAATGTAGACAGGAGTTGAAGTAAAATTCTCACACCAATAGTATTTTTAAAGTTTATTATCACACGGTCCCCTGGGGATTTCTTTGCACAATTGTCAATCCAAGGGGTCCTTCTAATGGAGAGGATTTCTGCAGATAGATCATATGTCAACTGTGAGTTCTTTTTGAGACAGTAAGCAGACTTAATTTTTAAAGCAAAATGGTCTTTCCTCTGTAATTGTGCCAGCATGGGAACATCCTCCAAGACAATAATATAAGGGATACATTCTTTGGGGGAGCTAGAGATAGGCACTGGTAACTGGATTTTAAGGACTGATCAAGTGCAGTACAAGCCCTCATAACAACCTGTTAATTTCTTCCTAGAGATGACAAATTCATGGCATTTACACCTTGTGCTTCGGGTGCAATGTGCACAGTTGGTGCCCAGTTCTCTGGGTGCAAGGGGTGAATAGGGCTGCTCTCGTGGGGCTTACTAGTATCACATCCAACTACTTTAGTTTCATTTTTTTATTTATTGTCCATCAATTTTAATGTATCGAGAAGTACTGTGCAAAACCCTTTGAGGGATTCCTCTCACTTTTGAAAACATTTGCAACAGTATCCTTTTAATCTAGACTGCAAGGCTGCCAAATCTGTTGAGGTAATGTTCCCAGAGTTTCTAACTTGCATCTTGCCACAATTTCTGGTATCAGCCTACAACATTTCTTAGTTTTGGCACCATGGAAGTACAAGAGAGTCTTTTCTTTTTAAGTTTGAATGAGTTGGTTAGTGTGGTGGTTGCTGCAGAAATATCTGTTGGAGGGTAAAGTTTTACACAAGGGTTCCATCTATTAATTATTTGAGATCTTTTTTGACTCCCCCTTCTTCATTCCTGGTGTTTCCTATACCAATGCCTGGATCTTCTGGTATCCCCATGCACTCCGTGTTGTGACTTGTGATTATAACCTGTGGCTCGACAGACAGTTAAGATAACTGTTTTTTAACAGTGTGTACCCTAACCTCCTCCAGCTGAATTCAGTGTTAATAGCCCACATCACAGAAGTCAGATAATTAGTAACTGACTCAGTTGTGATTTGTTGATGTTTTCTTCTCAGGGAGTGAATTGATGTTTCTCTTACCCATGATTAATGAATCCTTCGAATAGGAACAAGTGGACTGAAAAAAGGAGAGGGTTATCTTTGAACTTGATGTGTTTTTCTCCTATCAGAGCTCTTCAGAGAGGCTCCCTTGATTCATTATCACTGGTAATATTTATTTAGGGTTGCCCCCTCATTGACACCTGGAAATAAACACAAACTCTCAAGCTATGAGGATTATTCGTTTTTTTAACAAACTCCTGCTATGGAAGTTTGTTTCTAAAAGACAATTTTTTTTTTTAAAGTCTGGTGGATGGCATCAAAACTGATGGCAGACATTCACCAAACTATTTGTACACTAACGATGGTCCCTTTCAATGTATAGAGGTGACTGCATGGTGGGCGGCCATCTCTATATTTGGGACACAACAGACTGTCAGGATTGCAGAGGTAATGCACTCCGTTAACCAAGACTGACGGAGCACTGTCCTTCAAGATTTAAACCAGGCCAATAATATTGCCTCCCAAGCATGTGAGTCCAATAATGAAAGCAAGTTCACCAAAACCCAGAGAAGTGTGAAGGTGCTCCACACATTTCTACATTATTCTGCATAAAGATTTCTAAAAGGTTATTGGTGGGTAGGTTTGTATGTAATGGTTCTTCTTTCCACTTTTATGTCTTCCTCTAAACCTGATGAGCTCATAATACATTCCCTATCTTAATGAGATATAACTTCAATATCACTGTCTGTGGACCTTGAAAACAGGCCTCTGCTACAGGCTGTGGGAAGACCTGGCCAGATGAAGAATGCCATTATATAGGTTCATTACTGCACAATGATGGATGCTGTCATGTGAAATGGCCTTTTTTGAGTGGCTGCCACCTTTTTTAAATAGTATTATTATTATTGACAAATTAAAATGAAAATGAATATTAGCCTGACTGTATTCTGTGAGGCATGGGTCTCCAATCACTAGCCCATGCAAATGTGTGAACTTTTTACCCGTATCAAGCTTTATTGGTTTTATGCATGGTGTGCAAGTCCCCAAAAAGTATGCAGTGTATGTAATCTCCATGTACAATTAACAGCACCCCTCTTGAATACTTGGGTCTTCCATGGGATCAATCTTTGAGGACAATATTAGGCCATGTGATGAGAGGGTGAGTTGGAGAAAGAGACATTGGTCTCTTCTCTTCCTTCTTGAATACTTGCTGGCTAGGGTGCAGTCAGTCATTTAAGATGAGTATCTCTGCAAAACAGTAGGTTTCAGACAGAGTAACACATGCGTTTGTGAGAGGCATGTCAGCAAAAAGAAAAAACAACTATACAAACGGGGAGCTATGCAGATGTTGAGTAAATGTCCCAATCTGTTCTGTGGGGCTGGGGCAGTGTCCCCATGAGGGAGGTGAATTTAGCCAGGTATGAAGACAATATATGTGGCATCAGAGGGCGAGTTGGTGCAGGATTACCCATGTCAGGCCAATCTCTCCGAATTGCTGGTAGGTGCCCCAACTGGTATTCCTGCCTTAGGCATGCAACACCTCTCACCACCCAAGCCTTTGTCTCTGTTGTGGGAGCAGTTTTCACACTGGGCTACAGCTGGATTGCGAATGAAAATTACCCTCCAGGAGCATCAGGATAGGGTAACATTCTAAAAGTTACTTTTCCTTAATATTAGTCACCCTGAGCAAGGGGCTTAACCGGGTATGAAGACAATATAAGGGTCTGTGCAATATTACTCCTGTTAGGCCAATCCCTCTGGACTGCTACAAGAGCTTGGAAAATAGAAGTTGCATTATATGTTGATGTCTCTGGCAGGATATTTGTTTGAAATTAGGACCGGCCCCGCCCCCAAAGCAGACAGTGAAAAACCTAGGAGTGCGAATTGATCAGGATTTAACGCTAGAGGAACACGTGAACATCACAGCCAGGACTTGCTTTCATACCCTTGGCATTCTCCGAAGGGCTCTTTCCTTACTGCCATCATTTACCCGAAAAACACTAATCCAGGCACTGATTATCAGGTCGCCTGGATTACTGCCTGGATTACTGCAATGCCCTGCTGATCTCTGCTAAAGGAAATCCCTAAATAAACTTCAGATAGTTCAGAACACTGCTGCCCGTCTAGTGAGCAACGCCCCTCCCAGAACACCATCTGCTCCACAACTCCGCAGACTCCACTGGCTCCCAATAAAAAAGAGAATCAAGTTCAAAATCTGCTGCATGGTGTACAAATCATTACACAACATGGGCCCCAGCTATCTATCCCAAAAGTTGGTCAGATATACACCAGCAGGCCCCTTAGGTCTAGCCATCAAGCACTTCTCTGTACTCCCCGTGTCAAACTGGCACGCATGGGAGGTAAAGCTTTCTCCCACCTAGCCCCCGGTACTGGAATCAACTCCCTATACATATGCGCCAGTGCACAAATTTCCTAGCCTTCAGGAAACTTCTGAAAACTGAATTGTTCTAGTCCTCCTTGGTATGGCCACAAGCAGTGTCAGCGCAGAGATACCCCGCACAGGGTATCTCTGCTATATATAAGTCACATAAATAAATAAGTCAGTATATGTCAGTATATGTTATACACAGACCCACACAAATGCATACATATGAAGTGTAAGAAAGTGTGAAAAGTAAGAAAGGGACTTATTAATTGAGGCTGATGGTAGACCACCACAAGTAATATCATTTCTATCTTGTTAGGTCAAGTTAAAGGATTTCAGTACTTTAAACCTGAACTCAATCCATGGTAGCAATAACACAGAGCATGCATGCTGTACTTAGATTAAATATGTAAAGCATTTAGGAATACCAAAACAGTTAAAAAGAAAAAACAGAACATAAGAAAAATAATGTATTATTTTATGATCAAAATGACTAAAATTCAATCAGGTGAACCAGAGATATGAATTGTAGAAGATTTACGTAAAAATAGTGCCAGGAGGCACAAAGCACCAATGATCTGTGGTCACTGTAGACTGGGACCTTGGTCTCTCCTTTGGATTTAATCTCTATAATGTAGGAATGGGGGAATAAGACAACACAATTTTTTTTATTTTTTTTAACTCTTTATTTGCGGCTGTACATTAGAACTTACATCTTATCAGTGTCTTTAATTACAACTTACAGTCCATTTTTAATTTTCATCCCCAACATATTCTAACAGGCTGAGCGTCGGCAATTGAACAAATATCAGTTATTAATAAGTGGAAAAACACAGAATTCGAAGTGCATTCATATACTATGTGCAGGGGAGCATCAATTTGTTCAGCATCATTATGCAACACATCATAGTATGTCTAGGTCGTTCAGGACTAGCCATAATCACTCAAGCCCTTAACTCATCCCTCCCCCCTCATCCAACCCACTCCACCCCTCCCCGCCCCCGTCTCCAGGTACATTTAATCCAGAGGATAACATCTCAGTGCGCAAGTCTCAGATATCTTAGCAAAGAACATGCAGAGTCTTTGTGGCTCTACCCTGTGCGGCTCTGGGAGCCTATACACTCGCATCTCCTACACCTTACTCGTAGCTAAGCCAGCCATTTACAACCCGTCTACTTGCGACGGTCCTAGTTCCATCTCTTCCAGTTCTAACAGCATACGCTCCCAATCCTGTGCAATTGGGAACTTGCGCTGCCCTCCTTGCTCCTCTCTGCGCAAGGCTGCTCCTTCTGCCTTACCCCATTTCAGTAACTCCGAGTGCCACATTGTTAGGCTTGGAGGTCTGGGAGACTTCCATCACATTGTTAAAGCTCTGATTGCTATCAGTAGAGCCAGATCTAAGAGTCTCAATTGGGCTTTATGGTGTTTGGGACGCCTACGATGCCCCACTAAACAATACATGGCATTTTCTAGCACTGGCAACGTGGTGACTGTACGTAGTGTGTTGCAGACTTCCCCCCAGTATAAGACAACACCATTAAGTGAACTTTTAATAAATATTAAAAATAGTTGTTCTATCATTTATTTAGCTGGTCCCTAACTGGAGATAGAAGAATTAATATTTCATATTTTCTTAGTGTTTCCCTATGTGGCTGCCAGCCTCCAAACAGTGAAAATAGCTTTTGGGTGCTAGTCACAGTAAGGCCATGATAATGTTACATTTGTACCTGTCCTTCATTTAATTACCATGTAACCTGCCTGGTGGGCTACAAGGCCTACATTAATGCGACTTATTAATTCTAAAAAAGAATGGTTTCTCCTGTCAAAAAGGGATATTTTGACAGGATGGGCTGCAGTTTTTAAAATTTCAGTAGCCAGGCTACAGTGGTAAGCCTGAAGTCATGTTTGCATGATCACACTACTGGATGGTAAAGTAGTTCTGCATTCGATTTTACTTTCCATGCCATGGGAAAATTGTGGGCTACACAAACTATTGCCTTTCAGGAGAGTTTATATTTTGCCAATGAAGGCTTAGCCAATTTGACACTTTTTGTGGGTCGGACCATAAGCTCTGGACAGCAGTATCCCAGTGTGCAGAGTATAAAAACAAAGAATAAAATAAAACAGTAGAAAAGGGAGTGGCACTCTAAAAGGGGCATTTTCTCACATACAGGACAAGACAAATAGGTTGTGATTCTGTTAACATTTATTGCCATCTAGTATAGCCACTGAAAAAGTGGTGTTTTAGTGTCTCAGTTTTCTAACGATTTCCTTATTCAGTTTGTGGTTATATTACGAATACATTCATTACAGAATACATCTAATACAATGAAAAACCCTTTACAGCTATATATTAGTTGAATTAAACTGAAAGAAACATTTCAACATATTTTTTAATCAAATTAAGAAAAATGAAGAATATAGAAATGAATAACAAATATTTTAGTGTGGTAATTTGAATTAGCAGTTTGTTTCAGCAATTGCAGAACAACTCGTGTATTCGTTACATTGATTCAATAACTCACTAATATGCAATTTTCTGTGTAAGTTTCATTGAATATAGCTAATAGGGATTTGATTAAATCCCTTTATTGGCCTTCTTTTCTGCTTCCGGTAGAGCTAGGACCTGTACTTCACAAAGCGTGAGGTACTCCTTTCGGTTTCGTATAACGACGTTCACATAACGGCCCTCCATTCCATTGCATTGAAAGGTATGGGAAGTCCCAGTTGCAATAGCAGTAATTATTCCGCACCTGAGGAACCAATAAAAAGGCAAATCTGAATGAACTTATTGATGTTTGAAACAATCTTCCTTCTGTGTTTCATTAATTTATCAAAAAGCTGTTTGAGGACAAGCATTGACAAAGAGATTAGGTTTGATTTTTGAATTGTTCATACAGAGAGACTCATGACATACATGCACACATAGAGTAGGCACACGCCCATAGACCAACATATGTAAATCATTTTCTTCAACTTCAAGTGACATCAGGGTCAAACTGAGAAATATATAGGCACTGGCCCCAAAATAAAATTGATCCCCCCCATTAATGAATTAGATAGGTAAAGAATGTAGCCCACGTTTGTAAAATGGAGCCATTTTGAACTTGTAAAGACACACTGTGTAAGTGTTTCGCAAGGTGTGCAAGATTGCATGGATTTGAGCTTACTACAGGCAATGTTTCTTTTATTATCAGAGAAATCAACAGTAAAAGCCAGCCCAGCAGACCACAAAACAGGTCCACAATCAACAAAACAAACATTGGAAATTTCAAAATGTCTGTCTTAAAAAAATGCTGTATGGTAATGTGAAGCATTACAAGTAAATAGTATGTCAATGAATATGTATTTGTGTAGAAGCAAAGGACAGTGCAATAATTCAAGGGTTTGGTTAACAGGTCATGTGAAAGTTGCATTGTCAAGCCAGACCTAAACATCCATGTAGGTTAATGACTGCTCTCCTCCCATCTGTGGTGCTGCCAGAGTACAACAACATCAATTATCTAGTTATCTAAGACACTTTAATAGCATTACAATGTTGTGTGGGCCACTTCTGTCCAACCAAAACATGCACTCCTGGCTCCCAACACATGGGAGGAGCCAAAGCCCCTCTCTAGTAATTCTCACATAATTGTCTGTTGACAGCAGCGGTGTCACGCCAGACCATAATAACCAGCCCACACACTGACATGTCAGACCAACCCATTGGGCATTCCCTGGTTGCCCTATAGGTCAATACAACCCTGACTGACATACGTTTGAAATTACACAGACACAAGTACATTTACAGGGGTCAATGCAAAGAGACCAATAGGCGTAAGTAATGCTATAAACCTACATAACTATGCAGCTAAAGAAGTGCATCAGCAAAGCATTGCATGATGGGCATTGGAGACAAAGTAAGATACATCAGGGGAGCCGTGAGATGTGCAGCAGTGCAGCAGAGGTTCACAGCAGGTGAGCAGAAGGGGATGTACAGCAAAGTTTGCTTGAGAGGCACCTGAGAGGAGAACTAGGTGGTGTGATCTAGAGTAGCAAGCAGCGATGTGCCTCAGGGGAGCACTGTAACTATGTTGTGCCACATGGGCATGTCAGGTGCTGTGCATCAAAGGTCACTAAACTTCATAAAGGGATCACTGGGTTTTGTGCATCAGAGGAGCACTGAATGATGTGATGCATTGTGCTGTAGAAGCTCCTGGTGAATGTGTATTGGGCATGAATTGTGATGTAAAATTTAGATACAAACTGTAACTTACCCTCTGTAATGCCTTACCTAGTAAAGACTCTAACTCGCCGCAGATTCCTTACCTTAAAACATTCCCCAGGTGTTAGACTGAATCCAAAAAAACGTTAGTAGTCCCCATGCGCACCTGTAGGTGGTGTTGTTCGCTCTGCGTGGAATCGACACCATCATCCATGAGGGAAGTGACATGCGCGGTGACTTAATAATCCCCACTCTAGCATGCTGGCCTCAGTTCTTGACTGTTTTTCCGCACCACAAGCACAGACCAAACTGAAAAGAAATGACTAGTGTGCCAGTATGAGGTCCAAAAGGATCTCTTAAGTGTTAGATACACAGTTCGCAGAACAGGGAGGATGGGAGAACCGGTAAGAAATCTGCGGCTAGATAGTCTCTGCCAGAAAGGTATTACTGAAGGTAAGTGACTAGTTCATCTGATAAAGACTTCTGTCCACAGATTCATTACCATAGAAATGATACCAAAGCAATATCTGCCCAGAGGTGGGTCTGCTGGCTGTTTTATTAAAAAGTCCTGGAGGACCAAATGGGTAAAATGCCCATCTCGCTGGACCTGACTGTCTAAGCTGTAATGTTTGACAAAATTGTGCAGTGATGCCTACATGGCTGCTTGACACACATACAGAACAGGGACTCCTCTTGCTAACATAGTGGTTGCAGCCTTAGATCTTGTTGAATGAGCCTGCATGCCCTCATGGTGTTGCGTCTTGGCCATGGTGTAGAGAAGATGATCCATCTAGAGATGGTTCCTTTGTGAACTGCCTTGCCTTTCTTCATATCTGAAAAGCCCACAAAGAATTGATCTTCCACCTGTAAGTCCTTGGTATATAATCAATGAAAAATGATAGCACCCGTGTTGGGTGCAAAAGGTGGAATCCCTTGTCTTCCTTGGTGGGATGAGGAGGGGGGAGCAAAAAAGGTAGGCAATGTGATGGTCTGCAAGACATGAAAAGGGGTAATCACCTTTGTTAAACAAGTGGTACGGGTCCTAAGGACCAAATTGTCTGAGAAAAAGTTTGTGAACCAGGATGAACTAAAAGAGCCTGCAACTTACTAACTCTGCAGTCAGATGTTATTGCCACAAGAAAGAGTGTTTTGATGGTCACCAGTATGAGAAGGAAGCTGTGCATAGGCTCAACTGGTGAACACATGAGAAAGGTGAGAACTAAATTTAGCTCACAATGGGCAGAATAAAGGACGTAGGAGGAAACGTGTTGTAAACCTTTTAGGTAAAGATTCGCAACAGGTGACTTGAACAGGAAAGGCTTTTCCAGCAACCACAGGAAGGCTAAAATGGTAAAAAGGTACCCTTTAACTGTGCTCAGAGCAAGGCCTTGCCAGGCAAAAGATAAAGCAAACAAAAGGACTTCAGACAAGGGTGTAGACAGAGGATCAACAGGTTTGGTACCACACCACAAGCTACAAATGTGTACCATCAGCAGGTGCAAATCATTTTCCACGGGGGAACTGAAGGCTGCCAAGATAATATCACAATCTTCAGGAGAGAGATCAAATACCCTCAGCTGTTGCTGCTCAGTCTTCACGCATGTAGGTGGAGAGTGTGCAGGTTCAGGTGCAAGGCCCTGCCCTGATCCTGCGAAAGGTGGTGAGACAGAATATCAAGTCAAAAATGTCGAATGAACCATAATATCTAGTGAAAAATATTGTGGGATGGAAATATTGAGTACAAGAATATCGTTGTAAAGAATATCGATTTTAGGTAAGTAATATTGGTTATTAAAATATAGAAGTCATTAATATCATTTGTGAAAATATAGTTGTTTAAAATACCGTTTTCTAATTATTGTTTTAGTATATATTTTAAATCTATGACATAATATTTTTGTTTAATTATTGTTTGTTTCTTACTATATTAGTTGAATTTTTAGTAGTCATAAAATGTTATTTAGTTAAAATGTGATTTTTAGTTCTGAAGTGGGCTGTGGGCTTATAGGGGTATAGGGTGGGAAGAAATTCAATTATAATAAATTCATGAATATTTTTTATTTAATATTATTTTGTTGATATTTAGGTTTGTTAATTGTGTTAATTTTTTCATGTACATTTTGAAGGGTTGTGATGTTTATACGGGTGAAGGGTGGAAAGTAATTTATTTTTAGTTAATTAGTTGTCAATTATTAGTAATTAATTAATTGATAATTTATTGTTAATTGTGTAATTTTGTTTATTTTTATGTTCGGGTTGTGGGGTTATAGGGTTAAAGTGTGGGGAGTAATTGATTTTTTATTTATTAATATTTAGTTATTAAAATGAATTGGTTAATTGACAATTATGCTAATTGTATAATTAATTATTTTAGGTGTGGGGTTTATATGAATAAAGGGTAATCAGTAATTTATTTTTTAATAATTGTTAATTAGTATTAATTGATAATGTTAATTGCTTACATGTTTTTTAGGTTAGGGTTCTGGGTTTTATTTTTATTTGTTAATTAATTGTTAAATACTAATAATTATTCAATTGTAAATTAATTAATTTCATTATGTTAATTGTTTATTAGTTACATTTTATGTGGGGTATGTGAGGATAATATGGGTAAAGGGTGGGAAGTTAATTCATTTTAATGAATTTATATTTAGTATGTCATAAATATTTAGCAATTAAACAAATATCGTTTATGTTAATTGTGTAAGGAAATCTTTTTTAATTTTGATGTGGGTTGTGGGTTTTGTAGGGGGATGGGTGGGAAGTAAATTCATTTTACATTTTATATTAAATATATTAGTATTTTTTATTCAACATACATTTTATTTTTTAATATTTTCATTTTGTTTAAGATATTTTATTTGTTTTTAATATTGTACTGACTGGAGTGAGAATTGTAAGTTTTACCCCTTCACAATCCAACAGTCCTCTACTATTCCACTGACTGGAGTGGGAATATTAACGGGCCGTTTCTGAACCTGGAAAATCCCTTAAAAATAGCAGTACAGAGCGTTTTTCGCGTACGAATCTTACCCCTGAACGTTCCCGTACGTAAGATGAAGTACGATTCGTACCCAAAGCAGATCTACGTACGAATCGTATGAAAGACCATATGACTGGAAAATACGTACGAATCGTACGCGGAACACGCAGAACGCGACATCCGTTCGGATTTAAGCAGCAGTTCCCGGACCAGCAAGTACGATTCGTATCTGCGACACTCCTTATGACTCTTTTTCTATGGGAGTTTAAAATGTCCGGAAAAGCAGAGTCCGAGCCGAACCACATCCCCGGTACGCGACGTACATGCCATGAACCCCATCGCAAGTGTCATCCCAGTCCTGTACGCCTACGACATGGTGCACAGAAACCGACGATGGCGCATACGGTGAGAACAACAACCAGGGGTGATTGGGGGGGTGAGAACAACAACCTGGGGCTATTGGGGGGGTGAGGGGCGCTGTCCCGCAACAACAGAAGTGTACTTGTACAGTGCGTGTCACACGCTCACGTATAGCACCATTGCAATAGTGATATGAGGCGCACACATGCCATGAAGGCTGGGGTACGGTGTGTTACCCACGATCGCGTACAGCTACATTACAATAGTGATACGAGACGCACACACGCCATGAATCCCGGGGTACGATGCATTACCCACGATTGCATATAGCTACATTACAATAGTGATATGAGGCGCACACACCCCATGAATGCCGGGATACGGTGCATTTCATACACTCGCGTATGGCACCATTACAATAGTGATACGAGGCGCACACACGCAATGAAGGCCGGGGTACGGTACGTTTCATACGCTTGCGTATGGCACCATTACAATAGTGATACAAGACGCACACACGCCATGAACCCCATCGTCCGTGTCATCCCAGTCCTGTACGCATAGGACCTGGTGCGAGAAAAACAACCAGGGGCTGGGGGGGTGAGGGCGGTAAACATCACCCATACTAAAGTCCCAAACCATAATGTGTATGCCATACATCACCACAAATGTTCGGTTACCTAGGGGGTGCATCCAGCAACCCCTGCGTACCGCACCAACGGAAGGGTATGCATCGATTTGGCCCTGCATATTACCTTCACATTGGTATGTGCAGGTCTGGGCCAGCAGTGTCCAGCTCCAAGGGGGGTGGGTGTACATTAATACCAGCAGTGGGCAGTCATATGGGGTGGGTGCCTAGGACTCCCAGCAGTGGCCAGCCATATGAGGGGTGGGTGCATAGGACTCCCAGCAGTGGCCAGCCATATGAGGGGTGGGTGTATATGACTCCTAGCAGTGACCAACACCATAGGGGTGGTTGTATATGACTCCCAGCAGTGGCCAGCACTATGGGGGTGGGTGCAGAGGACTCCCATCAGTGGCAAGCACCATGGGGTGGGTGCAGAGGACTCCCAGCAGTGGCCAGCCATATGAGGGGTGGGTGTATATGACACCCAGCAGTGGCCAACACCATAGGGGTGGGCGTATATGACTTCCATCAGTAGCCTGCACTATGGGGACGGGTGCAGAGGACTCCCAGCAGTGGCCAGCACTATGGGGGTCGGTACAGAGGATTCCCAGCAGTGACCAGCCATATGAGGGGTGGGTGTATATGACTCCCAGCAGTGGCCAACACCATAGGGGTGGGGGTATATGACTCCCAGCAGTGACCATCCATATGAGGGGTGGGTCCCGGGGCACTACCAGTAGTGGCCAGCCATAACAGGGGTGGGTGTATATGACTCCCAGCAGTGGCCAACACCATAGAGGTGGGTGTATATGACTCCCAGCAGTGGCCAACACCATAGGGGTGGGTGTATATGACTCCCAGCAGTGGCCAGCACTATGGGGGTGGGTGCAGAGGACTCACAGCAGTGGCAAGCACTATGGGGGTGGGTGCAGAGGATGCCCAGCAGTGGTCAGCCATATGAGGGGTGGGTGTATATGACTCCCAGCAGTGGCCAACGCCATAGGGGTGGGTGTACATGACTCCCAGCAGTGGCCAACACCATAGGGGTGGTTGTATATAAATCCCAGCAGTGGCCAGCACTATGGGGGTGGGTGCAGAGGACTCCCAGCAGTGGCAAGCAACATGGGGGTGGTTGCAGAGGACTCCCCGCAGTGGCAAGCCATATGAGGGATGGGTGTATATGACTCCCAGCAGTGGCCAACACCATAGGGGTGGATGTATATGACTCCCAGGAGTGGCCAGCCATATAAGGGGTGTGTGTATATGACTCCCAGAAGTGGCCAACATCATAGGGGTGGGTGTATATGACTCCCAGCAGTGGCCAGCACTATGGGGGTGGGTGCAGAGGACTCACATCAGTGGCAAGCACTATGGAGGTGGGTGCAGAGGACTCCCAGCAGTGGCCAGCCATATGAGAGGTGGGTGTATATGACTCCAAGCAGTGCCCTGATATAGGGGGGTACATCATCATCAGCATACCACACCTACATGGGGGTATGTGCACATCCCGAACTTGTGACTATAATGATAGTGCCATAGCTACACATCACTTACAGCAGTGTCCCACTCCCTGGACGATGGATGCCTTTCACCCACTGCATGGCACGCCACATGTGGGTGTGATGTCAAATACCACATGCATACCACACCCTAACATCATGACACAATAGTGTATAGTGAAGTAACTGCCTACCAAACAAAGAGAGTGAAAGGGAACACACACTGTCACTCACATCACAGGACTGAAATTTGAATGTCCAGGTGGTGGTCAGACCACCAAGATGTAGTCTCTCATATAAGGAATATGGTTGAATCCCCCTAGATACAATGCTCACAATTGCGAGTCATGTGCCCAAATACCAACCATTTCCATCATCGGGGTAGGCCGTGATTACACACATACATAGTGGTGAAAAGGGTGAATGCGTCCCTGAAGCCATTTGTACATGCTCAAAACAGTACAGTGAGTAGCAAGGATGGCACAGACGAATGAGCAGTAGACATCTGTGAGCAGGCATGGCCATTGTTGAAGGGGTCCGTCACCAACAAAGGAATTGTGCACACATGGCTGCACAACAACTGTGCAACTGTTTGAAGTGAAGATTGCAGGTGCCACAGAGGAAGGAACACTCCTTGGGACAATGTCTAAAACCAAAATGCACACACACACCAAATGAGCAATTGCAGAGACACTGTCATGGCACACAGACACCAGGGCCCACATCAGGACCATCAACAACAAACAGCATTCATTGCCGACATATAATACCATGACACCAACTCCAGGACCCTCATCTGCAACATTAAGTACCTGCAATGCAAAAGTGTTCAAAGGAAAAGAAAGGCTTTAATTCAGCCCAGAAAACAACATTTCTTGAAAAAGGGTCCATGCCCAAATTAGGCCAATTGCCAGTCTCTCAAATTGTCCAGGAGGGGGTCATTGTGTAGCCCGTCCTCCTCTTCTGTGCCTGCACATTGATTCCTCATGGGATGTTGACCCTTGGAGGAGCACCGTCGGGGGCAGGACCAGGCACGCAGGGACAGGAGTGGGAAGGGTAGGTGTCGTGGGTGCAGGGGTGGATCTATCCACTGCACTGGGCGTGGCAGGGCTGAAGGTGGACAGGTACTCGCCGCTGCACACTGTAGCCAGTTCGGCCAGCCCAAACCCTGCACCCGAGGCCACTATTGGAGTGGAGGGAGACGGTTGTGAGGATTGCGAACTGCGACTGTGGCTGCGTGTATGTGGTCTTACCCCATCCCCTGTGGGTGTGCCTGCAGACCCCTGAGTGTGCGTGCCAGGAGGTGTGCGCTTCACCTTATGTGGGGGTGTGCTGCCTGTGTCTGTTGGGGTGCGTGACCGTGTCTTCCTGTGTGTGCATGGGACAGGTATGGGAGAGGGGAGTGTGGAGGGGGGCGAAGGAGGTGGGGGGATGGACTGCTGCAGGAGGGATACTGCTGCCGTCAGTGAGGAGTCCATGGACTGCATAATCCGACGTTGGTCAGACATCGTTGCTGACATGCCCTCCATGAAAGACACCAACTGCATCAGGAGTTGAGTGTGTACATGGAGGACATTCAGCATCGATGTCTGCCCAACCTGTAACTGGCGGAGTATGTCCACAGACTCTGCACTGAGGGCAGCAGGGGTGACAGGGGCAGGGGCTGCGGTGCCGGTGCTGAAGGAGACATGGAGGGCTGCACGGACAGAAGGGATGGGAGCAACTGGGAGGGTGGAGATGGTGCTGGAGGAGGCGGGGGCAGAGTTGGTGTTGCTGACAAGTGTGGCTGCCACATCCGCCTCCTCATGGGAATCAGATCCGGACCCATCGGCGTATGAAGAAGCATCGCCTCCCGACAGGTCTGCTGACTGACTCCCCTCACCCTCCGACTCTGGCTCCCTCCGACTCCTCCACGCTGGTGGCACTGTGTCTGGGTCCATCCTCCTGTTCCGTGCAGCTGTCTCCTCCAGTTTCGGGTGACAATGCTGTGGGCAAGGAGAAGAAACAGAAGTGCATCATTCACCTGTATACATTTGACACATGTGCACAAAATCAACAGGTCACAGTACAAATCATGCCATGCATCATGAGTAACAGCCAGATAACTCCGCACCTATTTGAGCCCTGTACTGCACAGTTGGTAGACACATAATGCTACTTGGACACAAGGATCCAAAGGACACACCAGGCGACAATTTGAATAATAAATCCACAGAGAAGCTAGTGTTTGGTGAACAGGAGAGCACATCAATACAATGAAGTGATGCCACCACCTGTTCACCAAGAAAGAAACAGTAGTGGTGCCCCTCAAGGTAAACTAACCCACCTCACTACCCAAGGTGTCACCACACTCAGAGCCCTGTAAGTTATTTTGGCACAAATAAAGAAACAAAACTTTAGCTACCTTGGAACTCACAATACTTTACACAATCGACATGTATTGATTGTGGTAATTTGCCATTTTGTGAAAAGAGCACTCATGTGCCTGCATGAAAGATGTCTCACAAGGAAGTACACACAAAACGACATTACCACCTTCATCCAAGAAGCTGCCACCGTTTCAAAATAAACACTGTTAGAAACAAATGGTGTTGCAGAATTTACATATACATTGGCCAACGGAGGTCTTGATGTCTTGACACTCCTTAGTTTGTATCATCAACAACAAAGGACTTTCAAGACCTCAAGACCACTGTAGTAACATTTATATGGAGATCCGCCCACGTGAGGAGGTGTGGCTCACTGGTTAGAAGCGGCAGACCCTGAAGCAGAGATCGGCCTGGGACCAGGGTTCAATTCCCGACGCGGCAGGGTCTTGGGTCAATAATCGCGGACTCGATAATTCTCGCCGAGGTGCCTACGCTAACCATGGGTCCCACTCTGCAACTCTGGGCAATAGCTTGCTTAATCTCAACAACGGCCCCATGAGCGCCGGGGATGTCTGGCTTCACCTTGGAGGTGCCCAGGAGGGACCATCTCACAGGGAAAGCCAGGACGAGTTCCCCAACGGTATACAGCGCCAGGACACTCCGAGATGGAGTAACAGTGCGCTTTACAAGTATACTTACTTTACTTTACCATCAATCTCTGACACTGGCTTCTTTGAAAAGGTGCCAGCGTCTTCCATGAAAGTGGAAATGTAGTTTGTGTGTGCACTTCCTTGTGAGACATCTTTCATGCAGGCACATAAGTGTTCCTCCCACAAATAGTCAAATTACCACATTCAAAACATGAAGCACTTTTAACAAGTGTTGTGAGTGCCAAGGTACAATCATTTGTCTGTCACAACTTGAATTATGTGGTCACATGGGCATCAGTTCCCCGATTACACAGTTGCCTGCACATGAAACATACTGCCTGTCATGTTGAGCGGCACACATGTACCAACTCAGGACAATGCTTCAGACAATGGGCCTGCAATAGTGATGGACTAAATCATTGCTGCATTGTGGACCCACCCTCACCCCCAGGCAGAATGACGGCACAGATGTCGGCACACAAGACAGAATTGCGTTGCATCTGAACTATACACAGGTGTCAAAAATGTATGAGCCAGAATCATGTATGGAACAAAACGACACAGGCTGAAAAGCACAAACAGTAAGCACTAGCCACCATCACAGGGGCAGTGCATTGTGAAGCATTGTTCAGCCAATTCTCACCCACAGGTCAGACCTGGCAAGGCAAAATAAGGAGTGCCCATGTAGACCTCTCCCGCACAACACCCCCATACCTCAGTCAGTGTGATTGATACAGCTCAAAAAGTGACACCTCTGAATCGGGGCTACAAAAACTGTGCAGCAACTATTCCAAAAGTGACCCAACATTACCTTGTGGGGCTGGCAATACATATTTGTGACAATCAACCATCAACAGATTGCTGTGAATAGGCACACAGGCACTGTCCAGTGTGAGTATGCACAAGTCAAATGTCTTATATCTGGCTAGTGGACACATGTAGCAGAGGAAAATACAAACTATGCCAGGGAATAATGCCACAGAGGCAGACCTATGCTGAACCCACAAAGAATGGGCAAAGTGTTGGATGACACACATGATTAGGAGGCCAGGGTGTCTCAGGGGACTGTAGTGAGCACACTGCTCCGTGGGCCTGGAATGAGCTGACTGTACCATGAGCAACCGTCATGGCACCATGCATATCACCCACTCATGTACATCATGGCTGAGGCCACAACATTAGTCATGCATGCTGCAAGGGTGTGCAGTTGAAACCTCACACTCCTATGTTGAGACTCCTCATCAGTGCCAACAAATATGGAGCACAAACACAGTGCACAGGTCATGGCACAGACAAGGCCCCAACACATGTCACAGACCACCCTTCCACATGATGCTGAAATCAATATGCACTTTGATTTTCATGCACCATAGATGAATATGTGCAAATGTGATCACACACAGACCAGGGGACACATGTCAAGGAGGGGAGGGGATGAAAATGAGCACCAGGTGACTATGAGGAAGCAAAAAGGCACTGCACATATAACCTCTCTGAGCACACACCCCAACTGTGGGAGTGTAGCCAGGCTGCAGAGCACTTCAAAAAGCAGGTGACACACAACACAACAAACAGCCATGTACCTACCCCCTCCTTGCTGCTTTCTCTCCTGCAACAGCCCATCGAGGTTTGAGAAGATCACTGCCAGGACACAGAGCATGTGGGCGGGGGGGTCAGGCGATGGTGTCCACCATGCCGGCACGGAGGTGACATCTTCAGCTGAACCCGGGCGATACGCCGGGTCCAGCACTGGATGTCCTGCCACCTCTTCTGGATGTTTTGCAGGTGCCAGCGAGGGGCCCCCACCGACCTGAAGGCCCTGACGATGTCCCGCCAGATCTCCCCCTTCTCGTGGGCTGTTACCTGTCAGGATGACACAGTGAGACAACATCACTACACCTGCTCCATGTCCCAGAGACACACACTTGAACATCTTTGATAATGTGAACAGGGCATAGGGTGCTGACAGAAATTGCATCATTGTCCATGTGATTTTGGCTTGTGTGCAAGCACCAATGCACTACATGGCATTGGAAGCAAACAGATGGCGTAAGGGGTGCAATACACTCACGGATCATGGCACACACTGGGCAGCACATGCATCTGCAGGGTATCGGACAGCACGTGCCAAGCAGTCACATGTCCCGCTCCACTGACGAACCCTCAGCAGACCAGACAGACACACCCTGGCACAGATCACTCGCCTGTCACTGACAACAGCGGATACAACCCTCACTCTGCACATGTGCCACTTGCCTGTGGGGTGTCACAGGTGTCGTGCTAGCTTTGCAAGTCAGGCCCACAGCACTGCTTACCTGTCATATCAGATGGCTAGAGCTGCTGCATAAGCCATGCAGCTGTGGTGCAACACATCATATACACACTCACCCACATGACAAGGCACATTCACACACATCAATGTCCATGAGGTTCTACACATCATTTGGATAATCTCATCACAGCTCCCCTCAAGTCATAAACATCTGTGAGTATAGTCACCTGTCACTCCGGGGGGACCACTGTTCCACCTCAGGACATTAGGAAATAAAGCTACAAAGGTTTGGCCAGGCTGAATGTGTAATTTTCTATGCAGTGAATGTCACAGTAAGCACAATGCAAGTGAGGAGTGAACACACAGCAACTACATCATGCTTTGCATGAGAGACATCAGCATGTATCCCCCTGGGACTCACTCCAAACTACATTGCATGTCTGTCCCACCTGGACACAATGCCAGAAGTGACAGTCACGCAACAGGTGCACAGTCAAAGGTAGTGGAGTCAGCACTCACCTGTTCCCCTGGTCTCCCATACAGCTTCGGGTACTGTGGGAGGAGGGTGTCAAGCAGGGCCTAGTTCTCATCCTCGCTGAATGCTGGGGCCCTCTCCACAGTATGCGCCATGGTAGCCAGAGGATGTAGACACAGCAGCAGTTTGGTCCACTCAAATGTTGTGCAGGAAAGTGCCCTCTCAGAGGTTCGTGCTGCCTTAAATCAGTGCTGCAGAGGGACATTCAGTTAGAGGAGTACAGAGTGATAGGTCAGATTCGTTCACATCATACGTTTCCTCCAATCCCTTTAAACATATGCCTCCGACACACATTCGCATCCTTTAAAATTTGAGCTTCCTCTCAACAATCACTTTGCAACATTGTATATTTTTGCCCAACTGACTTTTGCAGGACACCTGTTGGACACATAGCAACTCAAAACTCCGTATCCATGACACCCAGGATGCATTCAGGACCTAATACTCGTCCCCTATATGTCCCTATTTAATTCTGAGATACACACACGTATAAGGTGCGTTTCTTACGCACACGTAAGGCGCCATTACAATAGTGATACGAGGCGCACACACGCCATGAAGGCCGGGGTCCGGTGCATTTCATACGCTCGCTTATGGCACCATTACAACAGTAATACGAGGCGCACACACGCCATGAAGGCTGGGGTACGGTGCGTTTCATACGCTCGTGTATTGCACCATTACAACAGTGATACGAGGCGCACACACGCCATGAAGGCCGGGGTACAGTGCATTTCATATGCTTGCGCATGGCACCATTACAATAGTGATATGAGGCGCACACACGCCATGAAGGCCGGGGTACAATCGATGTTTGATGACCTGTGGACACATGTCATGTGTGATGGTGCACTATGTGGCACACATCACCTTGACACTTGTCACATGTGTATCAGTAGTCCGATTTTGTCATGCACAGCAACACTGGGATGGCACGGTCATGACTACTGGCACATGTCTACTGATGCCAGGGACAGGGGCACTTTGTCAACTGACATGTCACGCTCAGCACAACCCTATGTGACAATGTCAGGTGTGTGTCATGTGTTCTGTTGAGCTTGCTGTTTGTGTTCCATAGGTGCATCTGCTGTTGGTGCTTCTAACATGGGTCTGTGTTTAGATGGGAATGGGTTTACATCTACGCACACCATGCCACATGTGGATTCCCACGGCTGTTGGTTCTGTGTGCATTAGACATCATATTTCCCCAGGCATACATGTCTGCGTCGTGTCAATGGCTGTGTCGTTTCGTTGTCACGTGTACCCCTTACTCGCAACGTGTTTGATATGTACATTTGACATTCCATGTGACCTGTGTGTGTGCCTTGCAGTCAGCTGCCTGGATGGGATAACATCCTTCCACTGCAGGTATAGTGACGTGTGTCACTCCGGTGATATCTCAGGCTGTTCACTCAGACCGGCCCACCAGCACATTTCAGGGCATGTCATGTTGACTTGTCAAACAACAGGTGTATATGGCTTTTCGTAGGAGTGCCAGCAAGCTGGCATATGTGTCCTGAATGTAGTGCACACGCCAGACTCCATAGTGACCTGATTTGTAGTAGCAGTTTTGCATGTGCTATGTTCATTGATGTTGGCTGACTGTCAATCTACATTATTTCCAACATTTGTCCTGCAGGGCACCACCTGTACCAAGACCATTCCAGACTTGGCTACCATGAGGGAACGTGCCTGCATCCAACGTTACAGATTCACTCAACAGTTGATTGAGGACTTGACGAACAAGCTAGCACCACATCTCCAACCGCAACACAGGTATCCTACTGTGCTGACCCCCAAGATTAAGGTGATGGCAGCCCTAAATTCTTTTGCTACAGGTACGTTTCAATTAACCATAGCTGATGTTGGTGGGATGGCACAGACGATGTTCAGCCGTGTACAGCGTGATGTTTTGGCAGCCATGTTGGAGCACCTTGATGAATTCATCAAATTTCCTACTCCTGAAGAGTTGACAGATGTCAAGGGTGATTTCTATGCCCTGGGAGATATGCCACATGTCATTGGATCCATTGATGGTACACATGTGGCTTTGTTGCCACCACAGGCACAGGAGCAGGCGTACCGCAACCGTAAACATTATCACTCAATAAATGCCCTTGTGGTGTGTCTTGCTAACATGCTGATTTCCCACGTTTGTGCACGTTTTCCAGGATCGGCACACAATGCATTCATCATGAGGCGTAGCAGGGTGCCACAAATTATGCTGCAGCTGCGCAACGAGCGGGCATGTCTTGTTGGTGGGTAAACTCTCTTTGTCCTGTGTGTTCCAGTATCTTTTGCTCTTACAGCATCTCCTGATCCACTTATTTACATGTTCTTTCCATGTAGGGGATAGGGGACTCGGGATATCCAAACATGCCATGGCTAATGACACCTCTCCGCAACCCAAGATAAGCTGCAGATCACCGGTACAATAATGCACACGGGCAGACCAGGCGAGAGATTGAGAGGACGTTTGGCCTCCTGAAGAGCCGATTCCGGTGCCTCGATAAGAGCGGCGGATCCCACCCATATGCACCGGCCAAGGTCTGTAGGATCTTCATCGTATGCTGCATGCTGCACAACATGGCAGTTGAGAAGACAGTGCCACTCATCCTGGATCCTGAGGAGCAGGAACATCCCCCCATTAAGGATTTTGGGCTTGGTCACGATGCAAGTGATGAGGAGGAGGAGGATGATATCCGGAGTCAGCTCATACGCAACTTCTTCTCATAATTGTGAGTCACTGGGTATGAGTGAGCAAGCTTGTAGCATTGAGTGGCACGTGTTGCAAGGTGTGTGTCCAGCTGACTGAATGCAAAGTGACTTTGATGTGTGTTCTATGATATGTCACTCGAGTACTGATGTCATGCCACACAGTTTTGAACAATAACTTTCTTTGAATTTTGCATGTGTCCTACATTGTCCATGTTTCCTGATTGCCCATGTCTGCTGCAAAATATTTTTTTCGGTGACCTCTTGTGTGTATGTCATTCCCAGGTTGCTGTGCCTGTTGTCTGCTCGTGTCATCTTTGTCCTCCTGCTATTCTTCAAGATGATTGCTACTTGGGCAGAATCAGTGTTCCATGCACGGACATGTGTAAATGTCAGTTTGGGTAGGGAATCCAAAGAGGTTTTTGGTGTTGGTACGGTTTGGGAATGTGTGGGAACTGTTTCTCTGCATGTCGTAGTACCATGCATACATGTCTCCTTACAATGGAGCAGATAACATGTGGCATCACTCCCATGACGTGACAGTTACCCTTCTTGACAGTCATTTGTAGTGGAGTGTGGAGTCTGCAGAAGGCATCAATGTGTGTAAACCTTGCCCCTGACACATTGCGGATGCCACGGGTTGACATTATGTGGGACATCACAACAACAGGCTCTATGGGGAATTGCAGCCTCTCCGTGTGCAGCATTATGTGTTTGGCTCATCCCCTTAATCTTGTGTGCCAATTCATTTGGATATACAACATCCTAGTTGTGAAGGTGTGGGCCAAAGTATGTCCCACATGTTCTGTCAACTGTCCTGTGAGTCTGTTCGTATTGATACATTTTCCTTTGTGCCAGTATGTCATGTCACTGTCACGTCACTTCCTCAGGACTGGTGGAGAACACTGCGGTGCAAGCCTTCTCTGTAAGTGGACGAGAAATTACATTTCTAATGAAGCCAAGAACATGACGCTGATGAGGTCATGACGGTGTGCGGAAGAAACTGTAAATGCTTTCGTGGCACCAATCGGGTGCCATTGATTCCATGGTTCTCTTGTGGCGTTCTGCATGTCCTGGTCACGGTAGGGGTGCTTTTGCACCATCGCTCCTCGTTACTCTCTGTTTCATTCCAGCCCAGCAGCTTGTTATGTTGGGCATTTCGGAGCCCGGTTGGATGAGCCGATTACTGGCTCTGGCGGGGCTTCCTTGTGTGCACCTAAGTCCCTCCCTCGTTGGACGAGCATCTTAAGGCACTTGCGGTGGCTGGGTAATTTCCCTTCTTGACCCTCACTGATTCCCTGGGGGAACTACGGATTGTCCGCTTTGGGTGAGACGCGCAGCAGCGCATTTGGATAACAGTTTATTGGACTTTATTTATACCTTGTGAATTTATGGATCACCGCAAGGCTTCAATTGCTTATAAGCCGCCTGCAGAGCGTTATACCCCCTTTATATCGCTGCAATACCCTGCTACCTTTTATGTTCCTTCTATGATCCCTGTGCTAGTTGCACATTCCTTGGAACAGGATCATGACATTGGCCATTTCGTTTGCGACTCGTACTACAATTTTTTGGTGTGTTATGGTGTTTAATCACCTTTCCATGTGCTATGAATTGATGTGGATTGTTCATCTCAGTTTTCACAGTAGGGGCTTGTAGAGCTCGTCCTGAAGAAAGCTCCAATTCCCCTGTCACGTGGATCTTTTTATTCTCTTTGGGTTTGTTGCTAACTGCTGGATAAATACTTTGAAACGTATAGAACAGCCTTCTTTTTAAGTGTGTAGTAATGTCCTTGTTCTATCCTTAGATCCAGTAGCACTTTCATTACTGTGATCCCAACTGAGATACAGTGGCTGTTGTTTCAATTTACAGGTGTAACTGTAACAGTATAGGACCTGAAGTATTCTGTGATTCAGTGACAAGAAGTGTTGAATACTTATGCTTGTTTACCTTTGTTTCAGATCTCCCTCCCTGCTGTTCCCTTCCTTTCCTTCCCTCGCCTGATCCCCCTTTTGAGTCTGTTATTTCTACTCAGACCAAGGGTCTATCTGGAGGTGGACCCCTTTGAGCATCACACGTTTCAGAGGATTCATGGCCCTGACAGTCACTGGCAGTCATGTGCACATCGGATCACCAGCAGTACAGGTAGACTCATTACATTACTGTTATTTTCCGCAGAGCAATGGCACTGGCCATGGACATTAGCTCATGCGGCATGGCCTCAACACATACTTGATCCTTTTGTGTAGTAAATGTGTTCACCACTGTACAATGTGCCTCATCTCTGCCACTGCAGATCTCTTGCCACTTTGCATGTGTCATCTATTGCATAATTGTCTAAGATTGTGCATATGAGTATATGTGTACTTTAAAAACATGCATGCACTTCATCGTGCCTAATGATCTCTATTGTGCATGAGCTACTTGGTTGTGTTTGTATTTGTGCAGCTTGCCAACCACAACGGGCAGGCAACGCCTGCTGACGCTGTGTGTCCTGGATGCAGATTGGCCTTTTGGAGCCTGGTCCTGTGCCTGTCATATTTGGTGCTTGTTCATCCATTTTCCTTTAGTGAGCCTTGAGTAACCTGACACTCCTTCCTTTCCATACACCTGTTACACTGTGCCTTTCTGACCTCCTTGTCTTTGTGTGCTAGTTTTTGCCTACTTTCTCACCCCTTCTGCCGTCAGGTCTATATGCATTCCTGCTGCTGCCTCCCTGCGGCACTGCCCCACCGAGTGCCCTGAATCTGCAAACCAAACCCCTCCCAGATGCTCCTCCCTCCCTCCACCTATTCTTAATGCAGGCAGCAGCTTGTCTGAGCCACTGTAGCGCCAACGCCGTGCCAAAGGCAGGACCATCAGCGCCCATCAGCACCTGCAACGACCACAATGCAGGCCCCTCTGGTCCTTGCATGACCCACATAACACAACAGACTCATGCTCCAGCCCCCCTCCAAGCAGTGAACACCGAACAATCAACCACCTGCTATCAGGCAACCCCTAAGTGCACACACAACAGCTTTGCATGCTGGGTGTGCAACTCCGACTGCCTACACCGCGCCGCCCCGCCTACTAGACCATGTCAGAACAACCAGGTCATGTGCCTCCTACTCCACACGGCTCCATCCACCAACACGCCA
This sequence comes from Lissotriton helveticus, assembly GCF_964261635.1. Lineage (NCBI taxonomy): Eukaryota > Metazoa > Chordata > Amphibia > Caudata > Salamandridae > Lissotriton > Lissotriton helveticus. The sequence continues at coordinate 2,023,908,965 of NC_136067.1, forward strand.
TTGAACTCTGTTACCTCCTCAACACAACAGCCCCACACATTGCCTTACTTATAGTGATCTGGATGAACGCATCCTTAGCACACAACTTCAACATTGCCATCACAGACTGATACAAGATCACCTGCAGGAAACGCACCAACAATCCAAGAGTGTGATTCGCAATTCATTCACAAGTACACCCTCAGAGTCACAAACAACACCAAGGACACACTCAGCATTGCCAAGCACCTGCACTTCAGGTTTCACACCAACCCTCTGACCACCCTCAGAATGACACTCATCTACAGATCTCCAGGCCTACATCCACAATTCCGCTAAGCCACAACAACTACATCAGCACGCACGCCCTCACCTCCACAGACTACATGTGGCTGGGGGTCAGCAACTTTTGGCTGGAGGACAACCACACCACCATCCTTCATTGTATCCACTTCTCCGTAAAACAACACACTGCCCCACACCCCGCTACAGATCCCTCAAAGATGCTTGAACTAAGTCCCCACAGACGAGCTGGCTGGTACCCTCGCCCAGGACACTCCTACCAACACCACTGCAACACCCTGCAACCTCACACACTGGAACAATTACTGATCCAACAATCTTGCCACATTGACGGACTTCCCTGTGAATCACAACAACAGTTAAGCCACCTGGGACATGGCAGACCTGCTGGACTCATACAGATCTAGCCGGACTCTTGTGCAAACCTTGCGACACAAACAACCATCAGTTACCTTTCAGCCCTGGAAACGCCACACACAGACATCACCATATCATCAGCATGGACAAGAGGACATCTTTCAGATAGGGCATGGGCACCAACACACACGACATCAAGGAGAAATCGGCATCATGAGTGAACTATCTCACTCCGGCTCTCCATCCAAAAGATATCCCAACCTTGCAAGGTCAAGCAAATCCCTTGCGACATTATACCACTGCAAGCTCGTGGACATACACGACAGCATCGGCACACAGAGGCAGACAGCGCTATCATCCGCGGGACATACACCACCCTCAGGTTCTGGATTCCCGTCAGCAGCAAAAACACCACCCGGCTCAGGTACACCATCCACTACGGCTCTACATCAGGACCCTTCCCACACAACATCTCATTCACAGCATACCCCATCCTTGAAGGTCACCTCCGGCACGTAATGAATGTCTCCTTTCAGTACGCCACATTCTATATGAGCTGGAGGCATGTAAAGACCCTGGCCCTTCTTAATCAACAGAAGGCAGTACCGCAGTATCTCCTGGAACAACACCCTGCTTCCCTACCCATCAAATGTCATCAAGAAGACAGTCAACAAACAACTGACCAACTTCCTCCAAGCAAACACCTCCAGGCAGCCCGCAGCAGTCCATATTCCACAGTAACCACACCACTGCAACCACCATCATTGCCACCACCACCACCAACATCTTGGACCCTGCTCAACAATGGTGAGACCACCACCCTCACCCCCCTCGACCTCTCAACGGCATTCAACACCATGTACTACCACACTGTCAGATCACACGTATCCAACACTGGGATCCAGAGGAGTGCCCAGGATTAAATCACCAAGTACCTCACTAGCAAGGACCAGAGGTCCGCCTCCCCCTTCAGCTCTTAGTACACTAGAGTCATCTGGTCCATGCCCCAGGGCTCATCTCTCAGCGTGATGGTCTTCAATGTCTCAATGACCCCCCTCTCCACCCTCACATGCGCATCAGACCTCATCATCATCTCCTATGTCATTGACACCCAGCTGCTCCTCATCCTCACGAAAGACCCAGCCACTGCCAGATCCAACCTTGAAGAAGGCATGAGGTCCGTTGACGAATGGATGCACATCAGCCACCTGAGGCTGGACTTGGACAAGACTGAGGTCATCATCTGAGGATTGTCCCCTTAAGACTGGGGCAACTCCTTGTGCCACACCGGCCTGGGCACCGCACCAGCACCCAGTGGCCACACGCACAAGCTGGTGTTCATCGTAGACTCCTTGCTCAAAATTACCATGCAACTCAACACCATTTCTACCTCATGCTGCAACACACTCCGCATGCTGCAAATGATCCCCAGATGGATCCACTCCTAGGCAAGACAGACAGTCAGCCAGGTCCACAACACCAGCCGGGTCGACTACAGTAACGCCCTCTATGCAGGAACAATAGCCAAACTCCTGGAGGACTTGTACACATCCATGGTGCATCTGCACACCTCATCCTCAACATCCCCCACCACAGCGACATCAACGTCCACCTGAGATACCTACAATGGCTCACTGTCAACTGCAGGATCACCTTCAGACTCCTCACCCACACTCAGGAGGCAGTCCACAACCCAGACCCCAAAACGACCTTGGACATCTCTCATCCAACCCCCCGTTGCCCCAACTCCGTCCAGCCTACCTTGCCCTGGCCACCATTTGTCACATCCACTGAAGAACTGCATGCGGGAGATAGTTCGCCCACCTCGCCGAACAGACCTGGGACTCTCTCCCCGGGCACCTCCACATTACCCATAACCTCTACGCCTTCATGATACTCTTCCAAACCTGTCTGTCCGAGCATGTATCGCACCCCCGATCCCCCTCAGCAGCTTGAGACCATCACGGGTGAGTATTGCGCTCCATGTATGAATTTGAAGATACATTGTGACCTATGTGTGTCCTCGAACAGACTCAAATCCCAGTATATGGGTGGCTTGAGTTTGTTCCACACTCAGGCATACTTTGACATATCCCCACACATATGTTGTTGACTCATGCCAAATGACTGCAACATCAATTTACCTTGTGATTGTTTTATTTATTGTCAGATGCGTAGGGGATAGGTCCTGTACATTATTACAGAGAATCCAAAGTTCACAGCGGGGGAGATGGGAGATGGGATGCTTGGCAGCTTGAGTCACCAGAGTCCAGACCACAGTGCTTGGCATCATTGATCAGACTGCAACCAGCAAGTCCATGTGGCAGATTAGGACAGTCAATAAGATGATGCTGTTGCACCCAAAGTCGAGGTGCCAGACCAGGCAACCTGGGAGATGTGAATGTCCCGCAGCCTCTCATGGTCTTTTCCGTGGATGACCCACCTTCCTTGGTGGACCCTCAGATGCAGGCCTTGACGATGCATGGGATGCTCCGTTGGACAATTCCTCTTCCTCCTCCTCCTCCCACCCTGTGCCTGGTGGCGGTCTTCGCCTGGAAGTGTCTTGCCTGGTGACACAGGGAGGGTGCTGCATGTTGTCTGCGATCCGACGGAGTGAATGGCTTATATCCCTTTGCACCGCCAGAAGCTCATCCAGTCTTGCCTCCATCCGTCCTTGGTGTTGTTGTTGACTGGCGTATTGCTCAGCCTGCAGGCTTTGTATTTTTGTGAGGGCCACCACTACCTGGCTGGTCTCCCTGGTGTCCCGTCGGTATGCCTCCAGGATGTTGCGTAGTTCAGACATACTGGGCCCTGCAGCTGGCTGGTCAGGTTCTCGCCTCCGCCTGCCACCACTCCCACTACCCCTCCCCACTCGAGCCTGGCCTGCCGTTATGGGCACATCAGGACGATGGGACCCCTGAGGGATGGCAGTGGTGGTGTTGTCTGCCACCTCCTGGGTGCCTGGCAAACCTTGTCCCTCCTCGTCAGACTGGCTCAGTTGCTCACTGCGGGTAGGGCTCTTAGGTGTCTGCTGGGATGTGGCAGGAATGGTGGTGGTGGTTTGCAGAGATGTTCCCACTCCAGGTTCTGCACAGGTTTGGACACCAGAGGGGCCAGGCTGATCGGGGTCGTCCGAGGAGTGCTGAGAGGCGTCGCTTCCGGTGGGATAAGGGTGCTGCGGAGCCTGGGTCTGTGACTCGTCTCCCCCAACAGGGGAGTAGATTCCGCACGTTGCCCTGTGGGTGTGAGAGACAGACAATGTTATTGCAATTTCATGCAACATCCATGTTTCATACACATTGTACTTGGCACTGTTCCACCAGGTAGTTGTCTGGCTTTGCACAGTCCTCAATGTTCACTTGTGGATGAGTATGTTGTGGGGTCAGATTGAAATGTGCTCCAGAGTCATTGATATGTGGGGGCATATTTCCAATCACTTGCGCATCCCTGCATATCAGCAGGGATGCGCCAGTTATTGTGCGTCACAGCTTCGCCGCGGCGCACCATAGAGAAAATACGGGCCAGATGCGTCACGCAACTGTGCCGTAAATGTGGGGCATTGCTGGAGTTGCGTCGCAAGCCCAACGCTGCTCCAGCAATGATTTGTGGGGCCCTATCTGTACAATGCTACGTCAATCCTTACGCCTAGTTCAAGCAGGCGCAGGGTTTTGACGCAGCATGGGCTTACAAGTGACTGAGTGTGATCTTGTAGATTTCACTCAGCTACTTTTAGGAGGCGTCCCTGCGCCGGAAGGCCGCCCCCCAGCGCCGGTACAGCTACTTCTGGCGCAGGACTTTGTAACAGTGGAAGAGGTGTGGCGCAGTGGCCAGGGCGACTGACGCCAGATGCTGGGGATCACGGTTCGATCCCCGGCTCCAGCGGCAGGGGTCTGCCGAGCACCATGTAACACTGGGCAATAGCTCGCTTAATCTTTCCAAGGGCACCCCGTGCCGGGACACCACCTTTCACGAGGTAGCCGCACGCTTAACAAATACTGGATTTTTTTTAACGTGGCGCATCTCCCAGATGCGTCACCTTGTAAATACCCTGCACCATGGTGCCACTTTTGTGCCGCCGCTGATTCACAAAAGTGACGCAACAGCGGCGTAAATGAGGCGCAAGGGGCTTGTAAATCTGCGCCATGGATCTTTGGCTTGGATGCTTCAGCAGATCTGTATTGGTCCCGTTGTGTTACATGGCCATTGTGACAGTGGGGCACTGCACTGCCTGTCCCAGGAAGGGTATGTTTGTGTAAGGTGTGTGTGTAAGAGGCAGTGCTGGTATTTGGAGTCTGAGTTTGCACTGGGCCTCCCTCGTGATGTAGCTGTCCCCCCATGTTGCATGCTGCCATGACAGTGAGTGTAAGTTCCTGTCCCAGACATCTGATCTTGTTGTCCTGGTGTTTGTGATTGCACTGGTCACAGGAGGGCCTTGTGCTGCCTACACCAGGGCCCAGAGTCAGCTATCTTGTCAGTACTTTTCCACTCCCTGTGCATTGGGCATGGTGCATGGTTGTGTACCTGGGCCATATGGGATGAGGGCAATTGGGCCTGATTTTGAGTCCCACAATGCATTTTTGACACCCACCATCCCAGCATACCGGACGTCCATTCTTGGGTCTGTGCTTCCGGTAGCATGGGACATAGCATGGCCTTGCTTTGTCAATGGGGTATACACATGTTAGTGGCATTAGCGTTGTTTTTGGCTGTAATTCTTGGTGGTGGGAGCTTGGGAGTTGGTGTGGGCATTTTTAGGTCTCGCTGAGCCAATGCGCTTGCGCATTGCTCGGGAGAGCTTATGTAAACAAAAATTGACTCTCAGAAACGCTGCTTGTTGCACAGTCACACAGTGCATGAGGCGCGTGACCCGTGGCATTTGACTTCAAAGGCTTCAGAGCACTCCACACAAGTGCTGGTGGTTTACAGAGCTGTGTTGTAAACAGGGCTGTAAATCATGTTCTTATCTTGTTTTGCCTGCAGCTGCCTCCGCCTCCCTCCTGCTTTTTGGAACACAGGGCCTGGTGTCCTGGTCCCTCCCGCCGCCACCTCCGTCTTAGAGCCTAACAAACAGGACACGACCACATCACTCAGGAACACCACCACATCACTCAGGGACACCACCACATCACTCACGAACCAAACCATGTTCACTCAGGGACACCACCCCGTCACTCAGGGATGCCACCACATCACTCTGGAGCGCCACCACATCACTCAGGGGCACCACCACATCACCCAGGACGCCACCACATCACTCTGGAACGCCACCACATCACTCTGGAACGCCACCACATCACTCTGGAACGCCACCACATCACTCTGGAACGCCACCAGAGGAAAGTGTAAGCTATTGGCAGTGTAAATGACAATGCTATTCATTCATATATTTTCAAAGCCAACACATAATTAAACAATTTGTCATTGACAATGCCAATAGCTCACACTTTCCTAATGCGAGACCTACTACATTGCAAATGCTTGTTTGTACTTTGGGTGTGGATGCCATTACCCCCATGTTACATGAGTTTTTTGTGTACTCACCAGGCTCTTGGACTCCTTCGATTCCATGTACTCCCACCGGTGGAAGCAGGGACATCACCTTCTCCTCCCAGGGATGATAGTGTACTGGTCTGCGGGGACGGCCACCTCCAGTGTGCTTGCTCTGTTGGTATTCCTCATCCATTTTGCGCTGGACCCTCCTCCGCAGATCGTACCACCTGGTCTGGCACTCATTCCTTGTGCGTCTGATGAGTACAACAGAATTCACCCTATCGACTATCCTCTGCCACAGGCGGGTTTTCTCTGCTATGCTGGTCCATCTGACCAATGTGCCAAACAGCTGTGGCTCGACTCTGATGACTTTGTTGACCAAGATCTCCATCTCCTCGTTTGTGAACTTTGGATTCTTCTGTGTGGACATGGTGTGGGGTGACGGTGTGAATGGATGTGGGTATGTGGGTCTGAATGTGAATGGGGGAGTATTTGTGAAGGTGAATGGATGTGGGTGTGTGGTTCTGAATGTGAATGGGTGGGTATGTGTGAAGGTGGATGTGTGCAGTTGGTGGTGTGTTGGCAGTGTCAATTGAAAAAAGCATGTGTTGCAAAGGATCATGGTTTGTGTGTGTGGGCCCTTTTCATTAGTCAATTTGTGGGTGGGGCTTAGTTTGAATTTTTGGTGGGTGTGTTATAAGGGTGGTTCTGAGGTGGCCCCTCTGTTAGCCTGTTTAGATCTGTCCAGAACATTCATTTCCATGATTTGTACACTGGAGGCATGTTTTGTGATGTTGTGCGAGTCGTTTTCACCCTCCTTGTGCTGTTTTCCAGTGTCCGCGTGGTTCAGTACGGCTCGGTTACTCGTATTTGCTTGTCTTTATTTGTGTGTCCGACTCGGTCCTATGCAGCGTTCTCCGCGGTACGAGTCATTTTCACCCTCCTTGTGCTGCTTTGCAGTGTCCGCCTGGTTTAGTACGGCTCGTTTAGTTGTATTTGCTTGTGTTTATTTGTGTGTCCGACTCGGATACAGGGGTACGGTGTGTACACACGCTCGCATATGGCACCATTACAATGGAGATACGAGGCGCACGCACCCCATGTTTGCAGGGGTACGGTGTGTACGCAAGCCATTCATTATTGTGGTACGGTGCGTACAGGGGTACAGTGCTTACACACGGCATGCATTATTGGGGTACGGTGTGTACAGGGGTACGCTGCATACACACGCTCACGTATGGCACCATTACAATGGAGATACGAAGCGCATGCACGCCATGAATGCCGGGGTACTGTGCGTTTCATACGCTCGAGTATGGCACCATTACAATGGAGATACGAGGCGCACACACCCCATGTTTGCAGGGGTATGGTGCGTACGCATGCCATTCATTATTGTGGTACGGTGCGTACAGGGGTACGGTGCTTACACACGCCATGCATTATTGGGATACGGTGTGAACAGGGGCACGCTGCGTACACACGCTCGCGTATGGCACTATTACATTGGAGATACGAGGTGCACGCACACCATGTTTGCAGGGGTACAGTGCGTATGCATGCCATTTAATATTGGGGAACGGTGCGTACAGGGGTATGATGCTTACACACGCCATGCATTATTGGGGTAGGGTGCGTACAGGGGTACGATGCGTACACACGCTCACGTATGGCACCATTCCATTGGAGATATGAGGCGCACGCACCCCATGTTTGCAGGGGTACGGTACGTATGCATGCCATGTATTATTGAGGTACGGTGCGTACAGGGGTACGGTGCATACACACGCCATGCATCGTTGGGGTACATTGCGTATGTGATTGTGTGGCTCTCCGTATGAATCGCTCGTATGGACGTTTTCCGTATGAATCGCGTTTTCATTCCCCGGTCCGGATCGTACTTGTCGGGTCGTACAGCATGTTTACAATTCGTACGGTTCACTGTGAGGGTCCGGTTAGTACGGATTTTCACTTCCAATTCGTACGGTTCGCACAGATTCGTACGTATTTTTCTCAGACGAATCGTACTACGCGATTCGGACGGAATTATATGATTCGTATGGCAAGGGCAACGGCTACGATTCGTACGTACAGATTTTTTCCAGGATCGGAATCGGCCCCATAATGTTTCCCTCCACAATCCAACACTTTCCCTACTGTTGCACTGGCTGGAGTGGGACTATTATTTTTTTGTTAATTATAATACTTATTGGTGTGTTGTGTGGGAGTACTTATTTCTATATTTATTTAGTACAAAAATGTTTTTTTAAGGTAGTGGGAAATGTATATGTATTTTTTTGTTTTAGTCATTTATTTTATGTTGTAATTTATATTACTGATTTTTTATAATAATATTTTAAAATGTCAATATTTTTTGTTTTTAAATTATTTGTAAAAAAAGTGTTTACTTTTCATTTTAAATTAAATTGGTTCCCTTTTTTAATATATTCTGTTTTTGGTATAGTTAAATATGTATACATATATTTGATAATATGTTATTTATATTTTTTTTAATTATATTAAATATTTAAAATATTAGTTTATTTATATTTTTCTACGTATGTTCATATATATATATATATATATATATATATATATATATATATATATATATATATATATATATATATATATATATATATATATATATATATATATATATATATATAATATATGTATTCGTTCAAAGGCTCTTGCCCATCGCTGTACACCTGCCTGTGACTGTTGATGCCTGCCGTGGCGGCAAAAACCACAAAATTCCAAACAATTCTTTCGATGAGAAAAGAAGGCGGCACACCAATATCATAACCAGAAGGTTTTAATGTGCCGAAAAAGAACAACGCTTTTCAGCCTGTCGGCCTTCTCAAGTTCAAAGGCCATGACTCAGCATCACTGTTAAATACACTCTACGTCGACAATAGACATTGAAACCATACTGGTACGAATCTCACATCTTCAGCAAATAATTCAATCAATCCTCAGTAAAAAAGAATACATAATTGTAATCATAACTAACAGATTAGCAACTATTATGGGAGAATATGTAAATCCAGCAATCTTCGGTCAACATGTCACGTGACCAAAATCACTTGTAATTTCATCCGAGTTTGATCAACACAATCACTAGCAATATATGCACAGAATATATGTAATATATACAACTATATGCAACTCAATCACAGTAATGTACTCGAAGCAGCATTTAACCCACAGCCAAATGGCTTAAATAATGGGTAATTGTAGGCATAATGTTTTATCAATAAAGTATATTGAAAATATCACAACTGTGCTGAATATTCAAAACAGCGTGCAATCACATGTATATATTTGAGTGTGAACTGTCATTATTTGGTCCAACTAACAGCATCAATCATTATAGATAAGGTCACAAGTAAACTTAGATAATATGTCATTAAATCAGTGAATGCAGCAGCGAGCATGGCCAGATATTCCATGTATACAACATTAAGGTGCAGGTTTAAAAACCACTAAAAAGAGCATGATTGGAGTGTAAAGTGTGCTAGTACCCAAAGGTAAAAAAACAATAACCAGTTCCAGTATTGCGTGGAAGATCAGCTGGCCCCCTCCCCATATGGTAATGCGAATGTCATAGAAATAATATCAGCCCCAAATGGGGACAATGTCTTAATTCATAACGGGCCAGTGCCCTAATTTCAGCCAAATGCTGCAGATTTTACTGGACTGAAAAGTGTATATGGAAACACCTTACTTAAATCCCCAAATAACCAAATAAAGAAAACAACCAACTAATACAGCTTGTAATAGAGGCATTGAGGGTTATACCCCTATATGTGTTGTCAATTCTTCTTCTCTTTTCATACCGAAAGGTGCCCTACTGTTCAGGTCCAAGATGTATCTTGATTCTAGGATGCGCAGTTTCTCGATCACCACCTCTGATATTCTTCATAATACGATAGAGTCCCATGTAACTCAATAGCTGACTGTTGTTATTGTGGACATTATAAAAATATCTAGCAACTGGATAGTTACAGTACTGATTGTTTATAGCTCTTAAGTGCTCTAAATCACATATTTTTTTACAGGCAGCTTTATGCTGCCTATGTATCGAAGGCCACATGGGCACTCCAGGCAGTAGACGTCAAAATCCGTCGTACAGGTGATACATTTGGATATAGATCTCTTTACCATTAGACGTCTTAAAGCTTTTACAACTCCTGCTATTGGTGCACGCCTTACAGGCATTGCACTTAAAAAAATCTTTTACTGCTTTTAAGCCAGGTTGGTGGGACCTCCGTTTGATAGTAACTGTTAACTAAGTTGTCCCTAAGGGAGGATGCACATTTATATGTTACCGTGGGAGAATGACCAACTACATGACCAATTATGGGATCTGATTGTATCAAGCCCCAATGTTTTCTCATGATAGATATCAATTTGTTGGGTCTAGCATTATAAATGGTGATCATTCTCGGGATGGTGGAAGATTTCCCCTTATCCCTGATAGTCTTAGATTTAAATAGGACATCTGCCTGTTTGGTATTTTTCTATTTTGAAGCAGACTGTGTCAAAACCTTTTCTGGATAGCCTCTGGCTTTTAATCTACATAGTATAAGATTTTGTTCATTGTTGAAACTAGTGTCTGTACTGCAGTTTCTACATGCCCGCAGTAGCCCCCCATATGGTATTCTATTAAGCAAAGACTTGGGGTGGTGACTACGGGCATGTACCATACTGTTACCAGTGGTTTCCTTTCTGAAAAGATTCATCACCAGCCTATTATTCTGGACAGCTACGTGCACATCAAGAAAATCTCATTCAGCATCACTGATTACATGAGTTAAAGTAAGATTTAAATCATTGCATGATGGACTTTGTATAAATCTTAAGGCTAGCTCCTTGCTAATGTCCCAGATGATAAAATGGTCATCAATATAGCATAGCCATAATGGCACATTACTGGTGAATGATTCATTGATATGAGTCCATATCACCTGCTCCTCCCACCAGCCCAGGAACAAATTAGCTAGGCTGAGGGTGAAGCAGGTTCCCATTGCTGTACCAGACTTCTGGCGATACAGTCTCTTGTCAAAGAGAAAATATTCTCATTGAGGCAGTACAGCATCATAAGTTTTAGCATTACAGTATGTTCATATAAATCAATAGATCTGCGTTGTAAATAATACAGACATACTTCCACCCCTTTGTCCTGACTGATGCAGGTGTAAAGTGAGCATACATCTAAAGAGATGAGAAGGAAACCCTTGTCCCATTTGATATCATGTATTCTCTTCCGAAAGCCAGTGCTATCTCTACAGTACAACCTCAAATCTTTGACAAAGGGGGGCAGAAATTGATCCAGATAGATTGATGTATTTTCCACGAGCCCACCATTGGCGGAAACAATGGGCCTCCCAGGAGGTCTAGTGGCATGCTTGTGTACCTTAGGCAATAGGTGCAAACTAGGAATGCAGGGGTTGTTGTTTCTGAGAAATTTCAGTTAGTCATCATCAATGAGGCCAGCTTGCCACCAATTTTGTAGCATTTCATAATACCTTTTGATAGTATTTTCATATATAACCCAGGAAATGTCCTCATAGCAAGTAGAGTCATTAAGTTGCCGCATAGCCTCTGCTTTATAGGAAATAGTGTCCATCACTACGACATTCCCCCTTTGTCAGAGGGTTTGATCACTAGCGTCGGGTCAGTTAGTTAGTAGATCCTCAAGTGCTTTCCTTTGAGCTTGAGTTACATTGTCCTTAATGCAATATTTTTCATCATTCCTCATTATCCTCAGTTCATCTATCATTACTGAGTGGAAGGCTTCGACATTGTCATATGGGACATTGGGATTGTACTTAGATTTAATTTTAAAACTACTTTTACCACAAGGGTCACTTGTAAAGCCCAGAATATTGAGTATATCTCCCACATTTCTCTCTGTGGAGCTTTTTGAGTTAGTATCCAAATCATTTATGTCCATTATAGCATCCACCTCGTCCAGCATGAATTGATTAGAAATATTAGAAGGAGATTGTGCTGTTAACAATCCAGCCGCTTGTATTCGGCATTCCGGCATCAGATGTAATTTCATGAGTTTAAGTTTCCTAATAAAGAGAAAAAGATCCATTCTCACATCAACATAATTCCAATCGACTACAGGGCAAAATGACAATCTCAATTTGAGAAGAGATTCCCCCTTCGAGATCAGTGTGCGTGTGGATAGATTAATAACAGATTTATCTACAAGGTCTGTATCAACATTTTTGCTCATGTCTCTAGCATGCCAGAGCTTTATGCGGCCTCCTCTCCTGGTTAATCTTTCTTTTTGTTTGCGCCCCTTCCCCGTGGTCTTCCATGGCCCCTTACTCTTCCTACTCCTTCTTTTGATGGCGTTTGTTCATTTTTTTCTTTTTGCTGTATCAGCACCTGAAATTCGTGTAGGAAGGTGAGTGTGCATAGTCCTAAAGGGACTGCTGTGGTTAAGGTCTCAGAATCTGTGCTTACATCTGAGCTTGAGCCTGTGGAATTTATCTTTCCTTTCCCTTTGCCGTTCAATAAGCTGATGATCACGTTGCACCGAGTCAAATCTTTTTGTATAGGTCAAAATTCTTCCCTCTGCGTAGTCCTTTTTGTCACGTGGAAATTGACGCTGTTTTTTAGCTTTGATAGTGTCCTCATATGACTTCAATCGAATCTCTACAGCTTTGAGAAATTCTACCACCACTTGCTCCTCTTTGTGTAGTTCGAGTTTGGCTCTCACAATGCCTAGATCTTTTTGTTTTTCAAAGTCTATTTTGGCATATTTTCTAAGAATTCCGAGCATTCCTATGCATGTTTTTGCCATAAATAACGCCCATTCCTTAAGAAGTTCCGGGTTTGGGTTCTCGTAGGGGGGTATGATTGCTATTCATAGTCCTCTTGGAACACGTCCCACTTCAATGTAATTTGTGAGAGGTGTAACTTCCCACCATTTATTGAGTTCTCTCCTAGCCAATTTTTCAGTAAATTCAGATTTTGTTTGAGGGCAAATCAGCTCCGCCCACTGATACTGCAGTGTTGTTGTCAATGCGACTGATATCGATATTTTCGTTGAATAGAGATAATGCCTCCGCCTGTCTTTCTGTCTCCCAGGCATTCATATCCATACAAGCACAACACCTCCAAGGTATGACTTTGACCCGGCGATGAAATTTATCAAGGCCTCATGAGAGTACTCCAAACTGGTGACTTTTCAGCAGAGAAACAAGTGGTAGTGGGCGGGTTACAGGGAACACATGTCAATTTGATGCCCGGAGCCAGTCGGCCCCTCAGGATCGCATGCACAGATCCTCAGACCCACACTTAATCTGTCGATTTGCTCTGCGTCACTTTTCCGGGTAACATCCAATGGGTCGGAGCGGCTGGGACGGCGTATATCTGTGTGCGTTCAAAGGATCTTGCCCAACGCCGTACACCTGCTTGTGACTGCCGGTGCCTGCCGTGGCAGCAAAAAACACAACATTCCAAACAATCCTTTCGGTGAGAAAAGGTGGCGGCACACCAATATCATAAAAAACGTGTTTTAGAGCACTTAAGAGCTATAACCAATCATGATTTTAACTATCCGGTTGCTAGACATTTTTATAATTTCCACAATAGCAACAGTCAGCTCTTGAGTTACATGGGACTCAATTGTATTATGAAGAATATCAGAGGTGGAGACTGAGAAAAACAACTGTATATCCTACAATCAAGATAGATCATAGCCCTGAACACTAGGGCACCTCTCGGTATGAATAGAGAAGAATTGGCAGCACATATAGGGGTATAACCCTCTTTGCCTCTATTCCAAGCTGTATTTCTATCTTCACAGTAGCATCTATGTATATACATTAGTTAGTTGGTTATTTTCTTTATTTGGTTATTTGGGGATTTAAATAAGGTGTTTCCATATACACTTGCCAGTCCAGTAGAATCTGCAGCATTTGGCTGAAATTAGGGCACTGGCCCATTATGAATTAAGAGATTGTCCCCATTTGGGGCTGATATTATTTGTATGCCATTTGCATTGCCATATGGGGAGGGGGGCCGGCTGGTCTTCCACGCAATACTGGAACTGGTTATTAGTTTTTTACCTTTGGGTACTAGCACACTTTACACTCCAATCATGCACGTTTTAGTGGTTTTTAAACATGCTAATGTTGTATACATGGAATATCTGGCCATGCTCGCTGCTGCATTCATTGATTTAATGACATTTGATCTACATTTACACGTGACATTATCTATAATGATTGATGCTATGTTAGTTGGACCAAATAATGACAGTTCACACTCAAATATATACATGCGATTGCCCGCTGTTTTGAATATTTGGCACAGTTGTAATATTTTCAATATGCTTTATTAACAAAACATCATGCCTACAATAACACGTTATGTAAACCATTTGCCTGTTGGTTAAATGCTGCTTCTAGTACATTACTGTGATTGAGTTGCATATAGTTGATTATATTACATATATTCTGTGCATATATTGCTATTGATTGTGTTGATCAAACTCGGACGAAATTACGAGTATGATTTTGGTCACGTGACATGTTGACCGAAAATTGCTGGATTTACGTATTCTCCCATAATCGTTGCTAATCTTTTATTTATGATTACAATTATGTATTCTTTTTTACTGAAAAGTGAGATTTGAACCAGTATGTTTTAAAAGTCTATTGTCGACGTAGAGCGTATTTAACAGTGATGCTGAGTCATGACCTTTGAACTTGACGAAGGCCGACAGGCTGAAATGCGACGTTCTTTTTCTGCACATTAAAACCTTCTGGTTATAATATTGGTGTGCCACCTTCTTTTCTCGTCAAAAGGACTGTTTTGATAATATATGTATTATATATGTGCATTTACATTTTTAAACGTACGTTTATTTATTATATGTGTTAAAATATACTTTTAAATATATTTTATTCTGTTAAATTAATGTTAGTATTTAATATATGTTTATTTTAATATTTTATATTATATATATTTAAAAAGCGATACTTAAAACTATATTTTTGTAAATACTTTTTTTAGATCTTTTGTACTTACCTTTTTAAGTATAGACAGTCGATATTTTTTAATCCTATATTTTTACCTCTCTTATATGTTTTTGAGGTCGATATTCTGTCACTGAACCCCTGCGAAAGGAGATCCTCCCTAAAGGGCAGCTTGATTCGAGGATAGAGGCTCATGCTCAGGAGTTCGGGATATCAGACTCTGCTTGTCCGATCCAGGGCCACTAAGAAGACTAGGGTCCGGTCATTTTTGATCTTCTTGAGAGCTCTGGATAGGAGTGGTATCGCGGAAAAACGTATAGTTGTCCTGAGGTCCACTCAAGACAGAATGCATCTCCGAGCAAGAGCCGCCTTGGAAACCCCAGCATGCAGAAGTGCTAGCATTGCACTCTCAGTGGTAATAAACAGATCTAACCAAATTTCTCTCTAATCTTTAAAGAGACCTTGAACCACATCGGGATGAAGATGTCATTCATTATCCATCAGGCATCGACAGCTGAGTTTGTCTCTTCTGGCGTTTAGGCGGTGGCCCCTACTATCCTTAAATCATCAAGAGCCAAATACGCCTTGGCACCGAAAAGGAAAGTCTCATCCAAGGGATACCTAGACATCCTCCTTGAGCCAGTTGTGTTCAGCAGGCATGACATTGAAGCACTACCATGGAAGCAACAACTCTATCCAGCGAGTTGGTTATATCCAATCCATATCTGATGGTGAACGTTGGCGCATCTCTCCCATCAGCAATAGTTTCGGAGAGTTTGGTCTATGACTCCTCCGGGACCATGGACAGCACTTGCACAACTTTATCCAACACAGTGTAGAAATAATGGCTTACTAAGCATGCAGTGTTCACAGACTGCATCCAAGCTGGTGGGAGAGAAACTTCTCTTACCAAACGTATCCAGCCTCTTGGATTCTATATGCAGTCTTGTGGTAGGAAATGCGTCAGGATTTATCCTGGAGGTTAAGGCCTGGTTCAACAGGCTCTCAGAGGTGGCCTGCAGGCAGAGAAAGGCCGGATCCCTGGAGCAGGGCAATAGGGGTGGGAGATGGTCCTCTGCATTGCATTGCCTGTGGAGGGCTTGGCCCAGGTCATGAGCAGGAAACCTGTGAGGGGTTCATAAAGGAGAGCGAGGGTTCTGTTGAGAATATCCCGTCAGAACCACCTATGCCAAGACAGTGGTCATGACCTTGACCTTGGACAGGTTTAGCTACATGACCTCAGCCACCATCTAGACTACCATTGCAAAAGAAGACTCTTTCTCCATAGCCACTGTGGGAAGAGAGAAATGGCCAGCATGAACTGAGGTTTCCAGACTACTGGCATCAGTCAGGTCCTCATAATAGGTGTCATAGAACATGGACTCTGCTAGGTGTCTAATTTGGGGATCCTCATATCCCCTATATTAATGTTCCTCAGAGGGACCGTAAGGAAAATAGGGCTCCATCTCCAGTTCAGGCTGTGATGGCCTGATCTGCCCCGGAGCTAATGTCAGAGGACACCATTCTGGCTCCGTATCAGTCAGGTATCAGAATGCTTCTAGCATGGTCCCAAGAGGAGTTCACAAAGTCGTGCCTTGTGCTGATTCAGACCTACCAATGGATCTTGATGGTTTGACTAGCACCAAGGGCGGACCCGCCAGCTGAGCCCAGTCCGAGACCCTACTGAACCCATGGGGCCCTAGGGCACTCCAGAAGGATTCAACGGCCCAAAATAAGGCTCATGGCCTCATAAAATTCTATTAGTTGGGTGGACGTCACTCCAGCTATTGGAAACCCAGAAAGAAAGCGGAACACACCCATTGTCAGATGCCTGCTCCACAGGAACAGGGTCTTGATCTGTGTCATCATTCCTTTGAGTTACTTGAAGAATGGGAGCGATAAGGAGAAGTTGAAGAGCTCTTTAACTTTTTGGACTACTTGTTGTGGGACTCACCTGAAGAATTCCGGGTTTGTGTCGAAGATTCATGTGAGTAGCTCCCGGGGCAGTCCCAAGACCTCCCTCACAAACAGGACCTGGAGTCGCGCAGATTCATGTGATGAGCATCCAATAGCTTCATGGCCCACTCGGGGATGGCTTTTGGGTTCATTGCCTTCTACTTAGGGCTGGCCATGGATTTGTGGTCCCACTTCAGGCATCACAGAAACACAAAGTCGGAGGCCAGTCACAGATATCTACTTAGTGTGGCTACACAGAGGGCATGCACAGCAGGCATTCAGTTGTCGCACCAAATGGGAAACCCATCTATGCTCACCCTCGCCTGGACAGCACACAAAGTCCGGAATCCTAGTCCTTTCACCTCTCCCTGTAGTTACACAGCCACCAGCCTGCGTGCCCTCAAAGAACAGAACATTGCTGCCACACCATTCCCCCTAAACCTGCACTAGCTGTTGCCTCACCTGTGACACCACTCCCACAACTACCACATACCTCTCCCACAACCAATTTGCATGCACTCTCCTCAACACCCGTTTGCTGTGCAAACATGCCACCGAAGTCTGGGACTTGATCAGCTCTCTTGCTCCTGACAAAACTTCCTCACGAGACCTGACTCAACCTAGGAGCCGCCTGACAATGCCTCCACCAGACCAGAAAGATGCAAGATCACCCATGGAAATTGTGTCAAGACTCCAGCGGTGGAATTGCCATCCTTCACAGGGATGCCCTCAGATGCACCAATACAAATTACCACACCATACCTTCCATGAAACACCTCCTCTTCAGAATCAAAAAGACAAGAAAAACACCATCGCGACCACCCCACCCTACCGCCCGCCAGGACCCCACAACATATGCTGTGGTTTCATCACCAACTTTATCGCAACTCTCACCATTGGCTCCAAGGACTACATCCTCCTAGGTGACCACAACTTCCACTGCGATGCAGAATATGAACCTAACTCCAACAACCTCATCAACAGTCTCAACAGCATTGGGCTCACCCAGACAGTCAAGGACCCAACCCACAGTGCAGGACATACTCTCAACCCCATGTTCACTTTCAATGACAGAGTACACTACAGCCACACCAAGGAACTCACCTGGACTGCCCACTCCATTGTCCCCCTCACCAGCACCACTCCAAGCCTCCACCTGCCATCTGACCCAACTCCGCAAGCTGCAGTTGGAGAAAACATCCAAAAGTAATTTGACTAATGCCCTTGCACTCTACCCACATACGCACCACCACAATGTGAACCAAGACATCAACAGCTTCAACTTCTGGATCACATACTGCACAAATATCATTACCCCCATCAAGAAAACCGCACTAAGAAGATCCCCTCAACAGACTAGCTGGTACACTGAGGACATCAGAACCGCCAAGCGCCACTGCAAACTCCTCGAAAGAAGATGCTGTACTACTAAAGACACTACTCAGCACACAAACTTGACCTTCTACAAATACGTAAGATCAAAAAGATAGCCCTGATATCACGCTTAGAAGCAAGGTCCAAAAACCATAAATAACTCTTTCGCATCGTCAAGTAAATCAGAAACCCCGCAGCCAAACCACTGACATAACCCCATCTCAGAACCTCTTTGACGACCTCGCAAACTTCTGAACAGATTGCCAAGACCTACAGCAAATTTGACACCCAACCCAATCTCAAGGACTATCTTGATGAAAAGAAGTGCACACACACACACAAACAAGCCCCCTCCAGCCTACCCTCATATGACCACCTGGAGCAAAGTCTCCACTCAGGAAACCATCACTATCATGAAATCAATCTACTAAGGGCCCCTCTTATACCTCTGCCACCACCATTTCTTCAACCTAAGAGCAACCCTGATCGGCCAACTCGCCACCCTACTCAACACCTCGATGGACACAGCACCTTTCCCAAAAGAATGGAAACATACAGAAGTCAAGCCCTTAATCAAGGAGCCCACAGCCAACCCCAGTGAACTGAGCAACTACAGACTCATCTCACTGCTCCCCTCCCCAGCCACAGTCACTGAGGAAGCAATAAACCAACAACTATCCAGCCACCTTGAACAGCACCACCTCCTGGATGGCTCCCAGTCTAGCTTCCCAGCAAACGTAGCACAGAGACAGCACTGATCGCACGCTCCTTGACCAAAGGGAGACAGTGGCCCTCATCCTCCTGGACCTCTCAGAAGCCTTTGACACCAACTCCCACCATATGCAAATCGCAATACTGAACAACATAGGCATCCAAAGACTGACCCTAGAATGGATCGCCTCCTTCCTCACCAAGAGAACACAATGAATCCGCCTCCCAACCCAAACCTCGGATCCCAAACCCACCATCTGCGACATCTTGCAAGGATTATCTCTCAGCCCCACGCTATTCAATGTCTACATGACAGCCCTGGCAGACCTTGTCAGATCCCACGGACTCAAGACCATCTCATATGCCAATGGCACACAGATCATACTCTCCCTCTCTGCCATTTCACCTCTATCAATCAATGAATCATTTGTAAAGCGCACTATATACCCACAAGGGTCTCAAGGCGCTGGGGGAGGTGGGGGGGGCGCTACTGATCGAACAGCCAGTATCCTCCCGAAGGTCAGCAGGTCTTGGGTCTGTCGTAGGCTCAGTGGGATGTTGTTCCATGTCTTGGCGGCGAGGTGGGAGAAGGATTACCCGCCGGTGTTTTTTCTTCAGATGCGCAGGACGGTGGCGAGTGAGAGGTCGGCGGAGCGTAGCTGGCGGTTGGGGATGTAGAAGGAGAGCCGTCTGTTGAGGTAGGGTGGGCCGGTCTTGTGGAGTGCCTTGTGTGCGTAGATGAGGAGCTTGAAGGATCTCCTCTTGTTGACGGGGAGCCAGTGCAGGTTTCTCAGGTGGGGGGTGATGTGGCTGTGGCGTGGTATGTCGAGGATCAGTCGTGCTGAGGCGTTTTGGATGCGTTGTAGTCGTTTAATGAGCTTGGTCGGGGGTCCCGCTTAGAGGGCATTTCCGTAGTTGAGTCTGCTGCTGACGAGGGCCTGGGTGACTATCTTTCTTGTATATGTCGGGATCCATCTGTAGATCATGCGGAGGGTGTTGAAGCAGGAGGAGGACACAGCGTTGACTTGCTTGGTCATTGATTGCATTGAGGAAGATTCCCAGGTTGTGTGCGTGGTCGGTGGGTATCGGGGCTTCCCCCAGTGCCGTCGGCCACGAAGAGTCACCCCAGGCTGAAGGGTTGGAGCCGAGGATGAGGACCTCTGTCTTGTCAGAGTTCAGCTTCACACAGCTGGTCTTCATCCAGTCGGCGATGGCATTCATTCCTTCGTGGAGGTTGACTTTGGCGGTGATGAGGTCCTTGGTGAGGGAGAGGATCAGCTGAGGGTCATCAGCGTAGGAGATTAGATTGAGGTCGTCCTTTTGGGCTACATGTGCGAGCGGGGCCATGTAAATGTTGAACAGCGCCGGGTTGAGGGAGGATCCTCGGGGTACGCCCCAGATGATCTCGGAGGCTTTGGAACGGAATGGGGGAGGCGGACGCTCTGAGTTCTGCCGGAGAGCAAGGAGGTGGTCCAATCCAGTGCCTTGTCTCGGATCCCTGCGGCATGGAGGCGTGTGCGTAGTGTGCGGTGGCAGGCAGTGTTGAAGGCCGCAGAGAGGTCTAGGAGGAGGAGTGCTGCGGTCTCGCCGTTGTCTGATGTCATTGGTGGCGGCGATGAGGCCAGTCTCGGTGCTGTGGTTGCTGCGGAACCCTGACTGGGAAGGGTCCAGGGTTCTGTTTTCTTTGAGGTATTGGGTTAGCTGTCTGTTGATGGTTTTCTCGATGACCTTGGCCAGGAAGGGGAGCAGAGAGATGGACCGTAAGTTCTTGAGGTCTCTTAGGTCTGCCTCAGGTTTTTTGAGTATGGCGTTGATCTCGACGTGTTTACAGATCTCTGGGAAGGTTGCGGTCTCGAGGGAGAGATTGATGACGTTGCGCAGGTGGGGTGCAATGGAGCTGCTTGCTCTGTTGAAGATGTGGTGTGGGAATGGGTCTGACGGAGAGTCGGCATGGATTGTGCGCATGGTCTTGATGTCATCAATGCTCACGCTGGGCCAGGGGGCGTGGTCGATGGTGTACAGAGGGTGTGTTGTTGTCTGTTGGGGCTGTCTGGGTGTTGAAGCTGTCGTGGATGTCTGCTATCTTGCGGTGGAAGAAGGTGGCGAGGGAGTCGCAGAGGGCTTGCGACGGCGTGATGTCGTTGGTGTTGGAGCTGGGGTTGGAGAGTTCCTTCATGATGTTGAAGAGCTCCTTGCTATTGTGTGCATAGTTGTCGAGGCGGTCTTTGAAGAAGGTCCTCTTGGCTGCCCTGATGAGGTGGTGGTGGTTCCGGATGATGTCCTTGTGTCCTGCGTGGCTGTCCGGAGTTTGTTCACTGTGCCATAACTTCTCTATTTTCCGGCAGGCTTGCTTGGAGGCTAGGAGTTCTGGGGAGAACCAACTGGTCCTCTTGCTGGTGTCTCTGTGGGGGGTTTTCTTCAGCGGGGCGAGGGTGTTGGCGCTGTTTAGTTGGTCTTCGGTGATTTTACTCCAGCAGTGGCGGGGGATCTGTTGGGTGCGGTGGTGTGTGGTTGGTTTCTGGAGGGCGAAGTGGATGCAGCAGTTGTCAGTACAGAGGAGTTTGGTGGTGTTGCTGACCAAGACGTGCGGACTTGAGAAGAAGACGGAGTCGAGCGTTTGGCCGGCAGAGTGGGTGGGCATTGTGACGAGTTGCATCAGTCCGAGGTTGGCGAGGTTATCGATCAGGGTTGTGGAGCTGGTGTCGTTGTTGTTCTCAAGGTGAAAGTTCAGGTCTCCAAGAAAGATGTAGTCGGTGGAGGTCAGGGCGTGCGTGCTGATCAAGTCGGCGATGGAGTCACTGACCTGGAGGCGGGGTTGGTAGATGAGGGTGCCTCTGAGGGTGGAGTTACGGTCGGTGTGGATCTGGAAAGGCATGTGTTCAGCGGTGCTGAGCACGTCGTTGGTGCCAGTCGAGACCCTGATGCTGTTCTTGTGGACGATGGCGATTCCTCCTCCAACTCCGTTGGTGCGGTCTCTGTGGGTGATCTTGTAGCCGTCTGGAATGTTTATGGCGATGTCGGGTGCGGAGGAATCGTTAAACCAGGTCTCTGTCAGGAAGGCGACGTCCAGGGACGTTGTGTCGAGCAGATCCCAGAGCTCGATGGCATGCTTGCGTGCGGAGCGGGTGTTCAGTAGTATGCATTGGAGGTGGTTGGGGTCTTTCTTGGCGGGTGGTTCATCGGCTCAGAGGCTGGTGTAGCTGCAGTTCCGACAGGTGAAGGGGCCAAGTGTGCGTTTCGGGGAGGCCTTGAAGCAGGTGTGTCTCCGTCCGGAGTTGAGAGCATGCAGACAGATGGCGTCGTAGTGGCGGCCGTCGTCGTGGCGGGTGCGGGGCACATCACCAGCCGTCTAGACTACGGAAATGCACTCTACTTAAGAAATCGACGCACACCTCATCATAGACTCCAGACCATTCAGAACGCCACTGCAAAACTCATCTTAGACCTCCTGCGTCACACATCATCCACCACCTCCGAGAACTCCACTTGCATTCAAGGCCCTACATGACTTCGGTCCCACCTACATCAACCACTGCCTGAAATTCCACATGCCCACCAGAGAACTCTGCTCCTCCACCCTCACACTGACCGACACCCACCACATCCCCCTCAGCATAAAGTGAGGACATGCCTTCTCCAACCACACAGCCAAGAACTGGAACGGAATGAACTCTCCCTGCACCTGAGGACCTCACTAATCCTTCAGGATTTCTGAAGAACGCTGGAGACCTGGCTGTTCAACTGACCTCTTGGTCCATGCCAGTGCCTGGATACCCTCTTGGGTGACAAGCTGAGCTGTACGAATCGGTTGATGTATTAAATGTTGGTGCCCAAATACAGCTGATAACATACCACTTTCTAGAAAAAGAACTCTGGTAAATCTAAATATTTTTCGAAACACATGTACGTGCTTGATTTACAGAGGTTATGCATATGTTGGCTATTGCAAGAGGATAATAATTTCAAAGCCCACAATCCAATATTTAGATGCAATACCTGCCGTGATGTATACATTCTCTGCAAGGCTTAATTGTAGCTAACAAATTCCATAACTCTCAAATTCGTACAGTTGTCTTCAGGTAACTCCAGGTATGTAATGCTGGGGTGCCACATCTTAAGAGCCATCTTAAGAATGTTTGAGGTCCTGGGCTTAAGGCTTATTTTGGGCTACCTACATGATGGATTCATTGACTAGGGCCTGATTTGGTGTACGCGGATGGGTTACTCCGTCACAGCGGTGATAGGTAGCCCGTCCGCCAAAATCTAAAGACCATTATATCTAGGCTCTGGGGTTTTAGGTTTAAACCTATAATAACTGATAAAACCCACCTGAAAGAGAAATAGCCCTCACCAGTGTAAACAGATAAACACTGAAAAAACACCTGCACAACCAAAAACTAAATGCCATTCAAAGAAAGGAAAAAGAGAGTGAAATTGTATTTGCCCTTCAGGAAGAAAAAAATGACTATGTAACTTTGCTATACAAGCAAGCAACAAGAAAGACTGGGCTAACATTTTTCTGCCTGAGTTTTGATGTTTAGGGATGCCACTAAAATATTGTTTCTTCTTCCTTTTGCTTTTTTCAGTTTTGTGGTCTTTGGTCTAAAGATGCAGGGTTTAGAAGCATGTTTTAGGTCTCATTTAATTATTTTATAAAATGTAGAGCTTCAGGAAATATCAAAATCATATTTGATATTTTGGCTGCGTTTTATTCTTTCACTGATAGGTAAAATGGCTGTTTTCCTAAGAATCTTTCCTAATACGTGTCATCACATTTACCCACAGAGAATGGGTAAAAACCCTTAATACACCAGCCCATAGTTGTTTCTAGTGGGTCAGTATTGATAGTAGGTGAATTGCCAAAGCCTCAGGCTTTAAACACTCAGTGCAAGGTATAGTGACAAATATATGTATTAAGAGCGCTATCACCAAGCATCTGGGATAGTGGTTAAAACATGACACCAGACTTTTGGAAAAACATGGAATGTAGAGTCACTTGGAATGCTCTGCAAAAAAGGTTTTTTCCAAGTTCAACAAAGAATAGAGTGATATTGTTTGTATTTGCAGTGATTCAGCTGCGTATATCAAAAAGTTGTGTGATGACCTGTCAAAATTGATACCCGAGCTGAACTGATTCCCTGTAGGAGATCCTTGCCACTTGTTAGATGGTATGCTGAAAGCATCTTTCCAATCTTCAGAGTTAATGAGGGATGCTATTGACTTTTTAGTCCTTTCTGGTACTCCTTGAGAGTAGGCTGGGTGACACCTTTAGTGAGTTTGGCACTGCAACATGTTCCATGTTAGAGTGCTTGGCACTTGGTAAGCAAAGCAATGTTGAAGAGCAATTCAGGAAAAAATGTTCTACAATGTATGAGAAATGGCTTGCAATGATGCATAGAAATGTCCCTTCACCACCAATGGCATTTGAAGACAATGATACCTCAACGTGGTACTCTGTACAAATTCTAGATCCCTTCAGTAAAGGGGAATTTCCTCTGTTGTTTTAAAAGTGCTGCTTCATTTTTGACCGCTTCAATAACGCTGAGGGCAAAAGTGCCCTGCTCAATGCAAATGTTGGAGAACCTGCCCTGAGAATCACAATCTTCAAGTACACCAGTATTGGCATGGAAAGCTATGTCAGTGGCCAGAGTTAGCAAATTCTGTACTGGCTGTTTTGGCATTGCCCGTCTCAAGTGCCAATGTTGAGAGGGCCTTTTCACAGATACAAGTTTACATGAGAGGGAAAGAGTGAGCGTGCATGACCAAAGACTCACTGAAGAAGTATTGTACGGTGTACTACGATAAGTTTAATTTGAAAAAAATCTATTTGGACCTCATATACACTATACATACACTGTCTATATACCATGTTCTTTCAGTGCAGAAAGCAAGCAATAATAAAAGCAAAACATTCCATAAACACCGGAAAAACACTCTTTCTTTTGGTTTTAGTGGCGCAAAAATGTGAAACCACTGATAACAACTGTTTTTTAAGGTATTGAAATCACTGAAAAAACCCCACCAAAAATTTACCAAAAATAGAAACTGAAAACAGGAAAGCCTAATTATATCCCATGGGATTTATATTTCGGCGGACGGGTTGTGCGTCACCCTTGTGACAAAGTAGCACGTCCACGAGATCTAAATCAGGCACCCAATGTGTAAAAGAATAAGCACTCATGCAAGGTAATTAAAAAATCTTTTAAATAGTGTGTGCATATTCGTGGGAATGTGTTTCTGTGAGAGAGAAGATTTGTATGTGTGAGCATTTTGATGTGTGTGACTGAAGGTGAGGGAATCAGTGAAGGAATTAATCAAGTGAGTTGGAATAGAACATAGGAAGAGTGCTTACGAGTAAGAATGAACAAGTGTGTGTGAACGAAAGTGACAGTGAGTGTAAATGAGTGCAACTGTGTGATATACTGAGTGAATCAGAGTGATCCTCAGTGAGTCAAAGGGAAAATCAGTGACACTGATGGAGTTGGTGTGTGTGAGACTGAGTGAGACAAAGTAGAAGAGACTGAATGGGTAGGATTGACTCGGAATGAGTGGGTCTGAGTGAGTGAGAATGAATGTGACTGCGTGAATATGGGTGAGTCAGAGTGATATTGATGACTCAGAATGAGTGGGACTGCATAAATCAGTGAAGCCAAGTGAATTAGGGAAACTGAGTAAGAATGAGAGTCACAGTGAGATTAAGTGAACCAGAATGAATAGGACAATGTGAGAATTAGTGAGACTAGGTGAGTGAGCGTGAGAATGAGTGAGAATAAGTGAGACTGAGTGAGACAGTCAGACTGAGTCAGAGTAAACAGAAGTGAGTGCAAGAGCAAATAAGAATAAGTAAGGAAAATGAGTGAGAATTGATTAGAGAGATAAGACTGAGTGCAAACAAGTATGAGTGAATCCTGTGAGAAGTCAGTCTCCTTTACTGGAATTCGAGCCAAGGATTATGCCTCACCACTTTTGGAGGTCACCAGCTACCACTTCACAGAATTCATATTGGTCAGAAGTCCCTTAATGGCTTTGGTACTAGAAACAGCACTTTCAGAAATACTTGAATTGTTCTCTCAAAGGAACGTCTTCCACTGAACATTTTTGTATCCTTGTGTGCAATCCTGTCAGCTGTGCTACTTGTTTCTCTTTATTTTTGGGAAAGGAGTTCGTTTAAGACATCTTTCTGTGGGACTTCTGACAAGTCAATTGAGTAACCCCTTTCCAGTATTTGCGGAACCCACTTGTTCTTATTTTCGCTACTGAATTAATTATTTCAATCAGCTTCCTGCTGACAGGGGCTGGGTGTTTGTGAGTGAATCTGGCAGCTGCAGTCGGACTTGTATAAGAATATGGCCCCCTGACCTCAAGCCTTCCCTCAGAAGGAGAGTCAGGACTGAGACTTGATATGGAATGAACCTGCAAAGATGCAGAGAAGTGTCCACTATGGAACGATATTAGCATCATTCGGTACTCCATTGCTTCCTTCACCATCTCCTCCAAACAGATACCTACCAGTGAAAGGAAAATACATAATCTATTTCCTTTTTTTAGCATTATCTTTCTTCCGAGGTTGAAAGCACGTATGACATTCAGCCACCCCTGCCACACATATTGCTGAACAGATATTGTCAAACATGAGATCTGACAGACTCAGACTACTTTTTTCATGTCACTAATGACTTGAAGACCATCATCACCCTCTTGAAATATATGAACCAAGGCCTAGAAATCTTTAAGTAGGATCTGTTTAGAATGTACAGCTCAGATGGATACATGCAGATTGAAATTCATTACTACATACCATCTCTTAAGAGCACCTTTGAGCTTCTCATATACCTGATTGTTCTACCTGAAAATGATCTTTGAAGAGTGTTCTACTTGGCACACAGGGCTTGCAAAAGCAACTTGCAGATTGAAGATCATGGTGGACAGCCTGCACTCTAAAGAGATCTCATTCTCAGCCTGGCAAAAAGCTGTGAACAGGCAGGTGATAATAACTAAAAAGCAGAGACTCGGTTTGAGTGGAGGACAGGAAGAATTGGTGCTCTAGCTGGTGCGATTGGAGGTAATATATACAAGAATTTAACAGTGCAAGCAGGTCAGGGGAACAAACCCAAACAAAACAGCCCATGAATAGGCAAAGGCACGAGTCCCCTACCTCAACAATAGAAACATAGGTCCTGTGCAGACGTAAGGGTAATAGGTTTTTATGTCAAAACCCAATGATTAGGTAAAGTTCATAGAGTAGCGTAATGAAAGTCGAGGTCCAATGGTTTCTGAGAAAAGATTTATAGATCAATCTCGATCAGTACATTCGTGAATACAGCAAGCCGACACGTGTTTCGTCACATCGTGTGAAGATGTGACTCTTCAGGGCTGAGAAGGACACAAAGTGTAGACAATAATAAAAATAATAAACCACGTAAAGGGGATAAACCAAACCTATAAAAGAATATAAAAAATATAAAAGAAAAGAAAATACATGAGTGTGACAGAAATTTCACACGGGACTGATTGTCCTCAGTCCAAAGCATATATGTGCAAAAAAAGGACAACCTTGATTGGTTGAAACCCTATGGTGAAGGAAAGCATAAAATTGTGTCAAATGTTCTGAATACCAAAAAACCTAAGTGGCGGTAAGTGCAGAAGGTGGCATAAACAGCGTAATTAAATTCACTGATAATGAAGCTGGTGTTCCTAAAAGAAGACAAAAATCCTAAAATATGAAGGAGTAAGCAAAACATTTTGGATTTCAAAGTATGGAAGCTAACATGTAATGAAAATAAATGAAAAAATGAGATTGGACTTTGTAGTCATCGATAGGTTGATTCCTAAAAGAAGATACATGGATATGCATTTGACATGTTAAACATTAGTATGGCGTGAACAGGCCCGAAGTGGAGGCATGGTGTAGTCATATGTCAAGGCTCAAAAGTAGGTTCATAACCATAGTTCAAACGGGCAAATATACGCAAACAAACGTAGAGGAGGAGGAAAACATAATAAGGTATGGCAAGGTCTATCTAGCGCGAAAGTTACAAAATTTAGCCACATATTCTGTAGGTGTATAATCAAGAAAAATACATTGTTCGGTGTATCCCATATACGTAAAAAATTATAAAAGAAGGCAAAATCTACATGCACGGTGTATCGTCTGTAAGCCAGTTAAGCAAGTGACATAGAGACTTGTTGCAGTCCATAACATATTGAGCGAAGGAACTCCAAATGAGCTCGGGGATAACCAATGTTGTAAGATTGTGTACATGATTCAAATGTGGAACGGATAACATAGATACATGCGTAATGGCCATACAATTACACTGTATAGTAAAATGAGAATAGGTGCCAAAAGGGAGGCACGACCAAGGTTAGAGGATAGCATAAGAAGGAGGATGACCAGTGCTGTAGGTAAGTTACCTGTAGAATCTCTCTGTAGGGATGTGGGGGCTGAAATTGAAAGAAAAGGAAGCTAAGCGCAAAGAACCCGGCGACTGCGCCTGGATATTAAACACAGGAATGCGAGCGATGTTGCTTACCGTAGATGCAGTGTTGGTGGATCCCTAGTAGTGAAGTGGGAGGGGTACTAGGGGTCAAGACAACTGGAAATGTAAGACAAATAAGCCAAATGGGGTGACCATTGGACGGGTGCGTCCGAGGTCCACGATCTGTGGGGGGAAAACAAACGGAGTAGGTCAGAGTAATGCATCAACACGTGGGTGCAGCAAAACGGGTACATTGGCAGAGCCTAGTGGGGAGCAGGGGTGAAGCTTACCTGAGGATCGTAACTGGTGCTGATCAATGACCTGCGTCCCAGAAGATCCCAGTGCCAGAAAGCGCTCCAGTCAAGACTGGGGGAGAAGTCAAGATTGTCAGTGATGGGCATAAGGGGCGATGGGAAAGTTGACAGGCCATGCCGAGTAGCGGTGTCATCCCAGGCATTGAACATGGCCCGGGCCACCGGAGAGCCGTACAGCCAGGGCGGCCTGGAAGCCTTGCGTAGGAAGGGGACCTTCCAGAGAGCTATATGTGCTAGGGCTCGCTCCATGAAAAGCCAGCTCTTTTCCAATTCGGATTGAGCCGATTCAAAAAGTGAGCGTAACTGGGCTGCCTTATAGTAGCGATCTAAGTCAGGAATCCCCAATCCCCCATATTTGTGCGGACGAAAGCCCAGAGTCCTGGCAATCCACAGCTTCTTATCCACCCAAACATAGCAATAAACTCGGATTGGAGTTGTTTAGGATCCCCCTTGGTGGCTCAATCAGAAGGGCCTGAAAAAGGTAGAGGACCTTGGGAAGTATGTTCATTTTAAGTCCTGTGAGTCTGCCCAGCCACGAAAGATTAAATGGCCACCAACGCCTGATTTCCCGTCTGGTTTGTTGAAGCAGCCAGGAGTAGTTCAGAGAGGGTGTCCCAGCAATAGAGGTAGGGAGAGTGATACCCAGGTAGGGCATGGTTTTTTGATCCCTTAGAATAGGACAAGCATGGGCATGGGCCGTGATAGTGGCCTGCGACAGGGAAAAGCCCAGTGCCTGAGACTTGGTGACATTAACTCTGAATCTAGAGGCCTCTGAGGACTTCTCCAATTTGGCTAATAAACGTCGGGATGGAGGTATCGGGGGGACTCAAGTGTGGCTACAACATCGTTAGCATATAGGCTGATAGTATGCCGTTCTCCCCCAAAGCCCCTGGATCCATGGATTATCACTTTCTCGTTGGGCGAGCTGTTCAATATAGAAGGTAAACAACAGTGGGGAGAGCGGAAAGCCCTGGCGCGTTCACCTGGAGATAGGAAAGAGGTCGGAGGTGAAGCTTTTCACCTGGACAGTGGCCAAGGGGCTACGATAGCCACTGAAGACCCATTGTCGAAAGCGACGTCCAAGGTCAAACCTCTCCAGGATAGGGTCTAGGAAGGGCCAGTGGACTCTGTCAAATGCCTTCATGGCGTCTATGGACAGAAAGACCTGTTCCTGTTGCTGCCGGTGGGACTTCTTATCGCTACTAATCCAGCAAGGTCGGGGTCTATCAATCTCGGCATCATGGGCCCCAACCGGGACACAGGAATGCCCGTAAAAATCTTGAAATCGATATTATGAAGATATATCGGCCTACACGAGGCGCAAAGTCTGGCGTCCTTGCCGGGTTTGGGTAGCACGGTCACTGAGGCTAAGAACATGGTAAGGGGCAGCTCAGTAGCATCATCTATGGCATTAAAGAGTCTGGTCCGCAGCGGGGCTATGAGGGAGCAGAAGGTTCTATAGAAAAGGGCGGTGAACCCGTCCGGGCCAGAGGACTGGAGTAACTTTAGTCAGGCTATGGCCGAGATAACCTCTATTCTGATGGGACTATCTAGAGTCGATGGCTGATCGGCCTGGAATTTAGAATGGGTCACGCCTTGGCAGTACTCAAAGCAGTTCTGTGCAGGCAGAGACTGTGCAGTGTACATATCTGTGTAAAAGTCCCGAAACGCGTTTGCAAATGCCTCACCACGCATGTGCTCGATGCCTGTATCAGTTAAGATGAGGGGGACTGTCGCAGCCTGTCTCAGAGCGTGCAGCTTATGGGCTAATAGCCATCCACATTTGTCCCCTCCGAAATAGAAGGTATGCTTCAAGCAGAAGGCCGAATATTCTGCCCGGTTGAGATCGAGGCTAGCCTGCTGCGCCCTAGCTGCCTTCAGCTTTCGCTAAAGCTAGTCCGTTTATGAATCCCTTCCAGTTCAAGCACCTGCGTGGAGAGCTCGTCCCTCTTTTCTTTACACGCCTTGTTATCAGCAGCTGACGTAGCTATAATGTCGCCCCTAGCTACCAATTAGAAAGTTTTCCAGAGGGAGATGATGGAGGTATCTGGTGTGTCATTAGTAGCTAAGAAGTCCTCTAACGTTTTCGTGAGACATGTAACCACATCAAGGTGATGAAGAAGTGAGTCCCTTAGTCTCGAGGAATATGATGGCCTAAGAGTGGGGGGAAATTGCAGCGTCGCAGTGAGAGCCACGTGGTCTGAGAGTGTCTGGGGTGCGATCATCAAATCCCTGGTGAGCGAGAGGAGAGAGTGCTGCACTAGAAAATAGTCAAGGCATGCGTAGGTTCCCCGGACATGTGAGTAAAAGGTAAAGTCAAGGGTGCGAGGGTGAAGGTGTCACCACAGGTCTACCAGCCCCAAGTCCTGCAGCCACTGGCAGTGCATAGCAGAGAGCCTCGGTCTGTCCCAATCGTTGAGCAGAGCAGTCCAGCTGCCCCTCAAATACTATATTCAGGTCACCCCTTATAAGGACCTGGAGGTCAGATGTAGAGGTCAGGTCTAGTATGGCTCAATGCAGCAAACGCTCTTGTCCCTCATTGGGGGAGTATATCGTGGCGAGTGTCAGTGTATGCCCTCCCAAGGTCACGGAGTTCGCTAAAAGTCTCCCCTTGATCTCCAAAACCCTAGCCCCCAGAGTCCTGGGGAATGTGCGCGCAACCAGGATAGCCACTCTGGCCTTCTTGGTAGGGAGGGAGAAGAATTACTGGAGCGGAAAGGCTCTATAGCGCATCCTATGTGTATCGCTGGCCAGTAGGTGGGTCTCTTGAAGCAAGCAAATATGGGCCCCAGAGTTCTCCAAGTAGGATACTATGGCTCGGCGCTTAACAGGGTGGTTGAGCCCTTTTAGATTAAGTGTAAGGAACTTGACACACATCTGTGTGAAAAGTGAAGAGGGGAGAAAGCGATGCTTGGGAAGCGTGCAGGAGCTGGTCGATTCCTAGATGCCCCATGTGAGATGCAGACTGAGTGCAAGATCGAAGTCACATATACAGTGCAACCTTGTGTGTGCATTAGGACCAGCATTACAAGGGGGAGGAGGTCCGAATGATGAAACAAATGAAGACCCCGCAACATACAACAGTTTTTTAAAAAGAAAAAAATTGTACATGAAACAAAGTCAATGTCCAGAGCGTTGTAATCTTGATAATAGGGAAGAATGGGATTCCCAACAGAGAGGGCCCATGCAAGTTTCATCAGCATTTCCTTCTAGGGGAAGGTCCTGGAGACAGCATGCCAGGACGTCGTGTGGCAGTCGGAGGCGCCGTCTTACTCTGAGGAGGCCCCAGCGAGAGATGACAGCACCGCCTGTCGTAATTTAGCCATCGTTCTTGGATCAGGTCGTTACCCCGGGCTCAAAGACATGATGGTGGTCCAGCCATGACCGCTGCGGCGCCTGCGAGGGTGCAGGTGCTGGCTAGGTTGGTCCGGAGCTGGCTCAGAGATGTCCAGGAGTTTGTAGGCTACAGAAAGTGAACAGATTTTCTGCAGTTCTCCTTCGTAGACGAAAATCAGTCTGAACGGGTGGCCCCATAAGTATCTTATACCAGCCTCCCAGAGATGAAGCGTGATCGGCCGGAAGGACTTGCGTTTAAGGAGGGTAGAGGAGGCCAGATCCTGAAAGAGCACAGGCTTATGTCACTGGAATGTGAAGTCAGGACGGTGTTGGGCCTCCCAGAGGATCCTCTCCTTCAACTGGTAATAGTGAACACATGTCAGGATGTCTGCCAGAGGCGCGGTTGCCACGCACCGTGGGACCACCCGGTGGGTGCAATCTAGCTTGATCTGAAATTCCAGAGGTTCTCCAAGGATAGAGCGGAAAAGGCCCACTACAAGGGCCTCGATGTCTTCATTGCCCTTTCCGTGCGCCATGACTCGAATGCGAACATTATTCCGACGAGACCTGTTTTCTAGGTCTTCGGTGTGGGCCTGCAAGTCCAGATTCTGCTCCAGCAAGTAGACTACCTCCTATTGAAGGTACTCAATTTCTTCATCTCGTCCTGTCTCATGTTCCTCCAGGGTATGAACCCGCTCCACCAGGGAATCCACGTCGAGGCGGATATCCTTTAGATCCGCCTGGAGATTGTGCATTATTACAGCCAAGTCTTCGCAGAGAGAGGAAAAGAGGGATTCCAGGAATGAGCGGCTTACCGGATCCCCAGGGCCCTCATTCTCCGCAGGGTCATCCGTGCGTCCTGGGTGCGCCTGGCTTCCGGGCTGCGGGATGGACTTGAACAGGAGGTCCTTCACAAAGCGATCCTTTCTGCCATTAGGGGCGGCCATAGCGGGTGCACGTTCTGGGCCCGCCGCGTTCGTGGGGATGGAGTACACACAGGGGGCCGCAGGGAAATGCCAGGGGTTGGCTACAGTCTGTAGGAGCGGGGCTGTACAGTTCTACATGCAGTCTTACAGGGGCCCCCACCGGCCTTTGGAACCCCAGGTGCGGAGAAGCAGGCAGGAGCGTTCTGAAGTTGACACTGGAGGCCTGGACGCTTGCGCCAGTCTCTCAGTGTGGGTGGGCAGATGACCCCCGGGTGGAGATCTGAGTTGCCACCTCAAGCCAGGAACCCCTGCAGCGGAGTTGGGCGACGGGGTAAATGGGTCTGGCCACGTCACCGGGGCCACCAGGATACCATGAGCAAATCTGTCTGTCTAGCGCCGGTCCACAGGATCACAGGATTACAGGGCGCTCTCCTACTCCCCTCCTCAGACAGCTCATGCTAACCAGCGAGCGGGGGCCCCAACGTGACACACCCACCTCGTGCGCTCACCTCCAATAGCTGTAGATGCCAGATCCGTAACACAGGGGCCCTCCAGGCAAGCAAAGTAGAGAGTGCCTTCCCTCTTTCCGCTGCCACCCACCAGGATGTGCCACACCACTCAGGGTCCTCAAGCTGCTCCTCTCATGGGCCCCAAGCATGTCCACTGTCCACCTGGGAGCCGGAACCCACAAGGGTATCAGGCGCGTGGGTTGCCATCCCCAGCTGGCCCGCAAGGATGGGGCTTTCACCCTGCAGCCGCGCCGGGGCCTCGCATAGGCGGCACCGCCCATGACCCACCGCAGGCACCAGGCAGGCTCTTCCTCTGTGACCCAGAGAATGGCGTCATCGGAGACCACGATGCGGCAGCCCCAGAGAGTCACGGGGGCCACCGCAGCTATCCAGCAGTCCGTTATGGGCTCGAAAAGTGTAATGAGTTCCCCCAGTTGCGTGGCCGCCCTGCCATGCATAGCTCCCTCGGCGTCGCGACAAGTGTTGCCCCAGTGGCGCGCGATCAACGCTGTTGCATAGAAGTCACCACCTTGGTCTCTCGGTGAGGCGAACAGCGCCGAGTGTTTCCCCGGCCAGCACAGTCACTGCAGTCTCGCTGAAGGTGCAGAATGGGACAGGAGGGAGCGGAGAGCTCCGAGTATGCGTCCTACCGAGACACTATCTTGGCCAGCCCCTCAATATGAGTTCAGTGTTTTGAGAACAGTGAGTGAATGAGTGTCCACAAGAGTTGCTCGAAGGTAGTAACTAGAATTAGATTTCTTAGCACGGGATGCCCTTTTGTTTAAATTTCCCTCATTTACACATGCAGGTTTTCCATATTTACGCATGGTTTATGCTTAATCCTTTGAGTTTTCGTGTTTTTGGGAATCAGGTGCCTCCAATTTTACTGGCTCAATGTTTTACTGGTCTTGGTCTGGATTTACCAGTGTGAAAGAATCTAACCAAATTTTTCTGGCCAGAAAAAACACTTCTGAAAAATCAGATGAGACTTTGGTTACAGCAGCAGCCAATCGTCATGTTTCTTTTTTCTAAGAGGGGGAAGAAGACAGTGCTTTCCTTTGCTAAAAAGAAAACTAACCTTCCCTCTCCTACTCCCACTCCCACACACCAGACTCCAAGCACTGGTACGGCATACATTTACCACCTTCTAAGAGCAGGTGTAATTGTAAATGCACTAAAACCACATGGAGCAGGGCATTCTGATTGGTGGTTTTATGGCCCTATTGCATGGTGTTTCAATCATGAGAGGATGGGTCTGGCTGATTTTACTTCACGGGAACTGTAAAATCACAAATCGTCCTAGTACCATGCAACATGTAATTAGAGCCATAGTCTTAGTGTCTGTGACTGGCCATTGGAGTTGGCCTCATGTCATATCTTAAGAGGAGGTTGCTCCTCAGTTCTTGAAGGTGTCCACGATTGGGTTAAGTCACACCTCGGCTTCGCTTCAACCTGAGGTTCTCGTGGACTTGCTGATAGACTTGGTGCAGGGAATGGTTTGCGGATCCACTACCAGTCAAATACTCTCGACTTGGGGTGCGAGGTTCAGCTTGACTTAGTCTCAGTGCCTTGAAATGTTTTGAACACTGATATATTCCTGGTTATCATATTAGTCCTTTTTTGTCCAGTTGGCATTAATATTTTCATCGCAATGACCTCATTGGCCTTTTTCGTAAGGTTATCAAAATGTCCATACAGAGTATGAACCACTACTTCTACCAGAAACAGAATACAAATAAATTGCTCAAACCCCCAACATTACGTGCAGCAATCGCTTTGCCTCTCTGGTTGACCTAACAAATAATCTGCCACCACTTCCTACTCTAGATTTGCAGTCATTCTCAAACTGCACTCAAAGTAAATGTCTGCTCATTGAGAACCTAAGGAAGAAAACAACCTAAACCCATTGTGCAGATAACTAAGCAGAATATATGTGATCTCTACAAGCTGGACTCAGACCTCAAAAGAGAACTTGCAAAACAACCAACAGAAAAATCTGAGGCTTGCCAGTGTTATAAGGGTTGTCAGCCCCATTCTAAGAAGATGGGAGGAGACAACCCACCTGAAACCCCAAGCCAGCCAATGTTCTAGACTGTGCTACTTATCTAGCGCATCATACTGCTAGAAATGGGCCAGAGCTTCCTAACCCTTTTACTACACCACAAGGCTACAAACTTGATCAATCATTTCTCCTCCTGTCGCCAGATACGAGTAAACTTGTTACTTTAAATGCCATGACTAACACTAACTATGGTACATACATTAGTCAGGAAGGACCTGGGACGATGTTTTCCAAGTTGATATTCGGTTGACTTCAGCCTTAGGTGGATACAAAAGCCAATGCTCTGTATATATATGACTAACGTCCCAAGACTTAAACCAAACGAAGCCTACAGACTCTTTGGTGAACAAAGTAACACATTGGATTAGAACACAATGCATACCTTTTTTTAACTACTTTTGAAACACAGTCAAGCTACAAGAGGAATGCTTTACTAGCTGATGGTCTATTAGATTTAGATGCTCGTTCATGTCCCCCAGCAGGTTCCATGATTCAATTCAAATGGTATGTGGGCCATCAATCAAACACAACCTCACACTCTCATTCCTTGCATGTTCCACAGAAAACAGGCCCAAGGTGGGAAGGAAAGAGTCGGAGCTGCCATTGGGAAGGTAATTATTCCTAGGGGTTCCGAGACATCTCCACTGAGAATGGTTGATTGACCAAAAGGTCAAAGTGAAATAAGGCTTAGGCGCACAGCGTTGAGTTGAAAGGGTGGTTGGTGGAAGAGCTGAAGTAGGGCTCGGTGGGATGAAGGTGCTCCAACAGGTGACGCAACTGGCCAAATGCGTCCGTAGATGCTTAAGGTGAGTGTGTTACGCGGTGCGTAAACACATCCCTGTATACTGGGCACACTTATAATAGTTCAGAAAAACTGACTCAAGGAGGAAGTTTAAGCGAGAGGGTTAACAAAAAGTCCACACGAAGGTTTCATCATATGGTTGATTTTTAGTGGTTCATAAGTTCATAAATTGGATGCGTTACATCACGCCAAAATAATTGTATACAATCCAGCACAGTTTTCAAAAAATGCCCCAATGCATTTCGGACTAATGAAAGTCCTTTGTCAAGGAGCCCTGCGAAAGGATACAAAAATGCAACTTAGATCAACGAGGAATGGGCGGAAGGTAATCAAGTGACATGCTATGTACGGTGATGTCGGGTTCAACATGCATTAATAGGAGGGTAGATGTGTTTAACCGGAAAATGCCGGTACATGCGGGAGAGAGTGGTGGTTGACGGATCGTGCTAAGAATCTTAACAAGGGTTGGTAAGTGAGCGGTTAAAAATCGAGAATAAAACGATGCGGGTGTGCTAGGAAGGAGCATGCAACAAAACGCTAGGTGGAAAAACCATGGGTGACAGTGAATAAAAAAAGCGGGTCTCACGTTTACAGCTTAGCGGGAGGCTCACGTCGGTGCTGCAAAAGGGAGGGGGGATAGTGAGAAGTGCAACTCACGTGAAGTGAGAGGTTCAAGAGCACTTAGAACGTGCAAAAATATATCACTTACTGTGGAGCGGTGAGAACGGCGAACCGGGTGCCGGGAACTTCGCGGAGTTACTGCGAAGTTTGCTAGAGGGGAGTGTGGTTGAAATAGACAAAGGACACCGTGGTGGGAACAATGAGAGCGGCCATTTTGCAGTGGAGTGCAGGGACTAGAAGGTGTGGTGGGTTAAATATGCAGAACAGAGGACACAGTATCAAACATAATATGACAGGTAAATCAATTACAGGTAACAACTAAGTTCTGTTCGGTCATTGAGGCCGAAAGGTTTCAGAGACTGAAGTCTATAAATCCACGAGGTTTCTCGTTGTAGGAGGGTCTTATTATTGTCCCTGCCCTCAGTGTGGGCGACGGTTTCCAGTACAAGATATTTCAGTTGTGCCACACTGTGGTGGGCTTCATTAAAATGAACAGCCACGTTGGATTTGGTGTTTTTGGTCCTGATATTGGACTTATGTTCATTAAGTCTGATCTTGATTTTTCTACTCGTTTTTCCCACATAGGACTTGCCACATGGGCATTTAAGCATGTAGATAAGGTTGGCCGAATCACATGTGGCGTCTACCTTGAGATTGATGTTAAAACCTCTCATAGGGTGGTTTATGGTGTTACCTCCAATGACGTTATTGCAATTGCTGCAGTGGTGGCACGGGCGAGTGCCCGTGTAGGTGGTTTTTGTGACAGCTGGTTTTGATAATATTTCTTTGATGTTCATCGGTCTGCTATACGCAAAAATGGGAGGTTCTTCAAACAGGTCGCCAAAGTCTGGTTCCGATGATAGTATGCGCCAATGCTTTAGGATGATTTTCTTCGCCCGTGCCACCACTGCAGCAATTGCAATAACGTCATTGGAGGTAACACCATAAACCACCCTATGAGAGGTTTTAACATCAATCTCAAGGTAGACGCCACATGTGATTCGGCCAACCTTATCTACATGCTTAAATGCCCATGTGGCAAGTCCTATGTGGGAAAAACGAGTAGAAAAATCAAGATCAGACTTAATGAACATAAGTCCAATATCAGGACCAAAAACACCAAATCCAACGTGGCTGTTCATTTTAATGAAGCCCACCACAGTGTGGCACAACTGAAATATCTTGTACTGGAAACCGTCGCCCACACTGAGGGCAGGGACAATAATAAGACCCTCCTACAACGAGAAACCTCGTGGATTTATAGACTTCAGTCTCTGAAACCTTTCGGCCTCAATGACCGAACAGAACTTAGTTGTTACCTGTAATTGATTTACCTGTCATATTATGTTTGATACTGTGTCCTCTGTTCTGCATATTTAACCCACCACACCTTCTAGTCCCTGCACTCCACTGCAAAATGGCCGCTCTCATTGTTCCCACCACGGTGTCCTTTGTCTATTTCAACCACACTCCCCTCTAGCAAACTTCGCAGTAACTCCGCGAAGTTCCCGGCACCCGGTTCGCCGTTCTCACCGCTCCACAGTAAGTGATATATT
Source organism: Lissotriton helveticus (assembly GCF_964261635.1). NCBI lineage: Eukaryota > Metazoa > Chordata > Amphibia > Caudata > Salamandridae > Lissotriton > Lissotriton helveticus. The sequence goes on from NC_136067.1 coordinate 2,023,947,748, forward strand.
TTTGCACGTTCTAAGTGCTCTTGAACCTCTCACTTCACGTGAGTTGCACTTCTCACTATCCCCCCTCCCTTTTGCAGCACCGACGTGAGCCTCCCGCTAAGCTGTAAACGTGAGACCCGCTTTTTTTATTCACTGTCACCCATGGTTTTTCCACCTAGCGTTTTGTTGCATGCTCCTTCCTAGCACACCCGCATCGTTTTATTCTCGATTTTTAACCGCTCACTTACCAACCCTTGTTAAGATTCTCAGCACGATCCGTCAACCACCACTCCCTCCCGCATGTACCGGCATTTTCTGGTTAAACACATCTACCCTCCTATTAATGCATGTTGAACCCGACATCACCGTACATAGCATGTCACTTGATTACCTTCCGCCCATTCCTCGTTGATCTAAGTTGCATTTTTGTATCCTTTCGCAGGGCTCCTTGACAAAGGACTTTCATTAGTCCGAAATGCATTGGGGCATTTTTTGAAAACTGTGCTGGATTGTATACAATTATTTTGGCGTGATGTAACGCATCCAATTTATGAACTTATGAACCACTAAAAATCAACCATATGATGAAACCTTCGTGTGGACTTTTTGTTAACCCTCTCGCTTAAACTTCCTCCTTGAGTCAGTTTTTCTGAACTATTATAAGTGTGCCCTGATTGACCAAAAGGACCATTATTAACCACTAGGTTAACTAATTTGAGTATTCCCACATGTCCATCTGTCCGTGACCATGTAATAGCAGCCTTTAGCGATGTACACATTCTATCTGTCTGTGAGCACACTGTAAGTAACACAGACAAATTCGCTCAGCAACAGCAGTCTATCATAATATCAGGGCTATCTGCTTACCAAGCAGATGCTGATGAGCATTCCAGAGAATTTGTTGGGACAAGTCAAGAAGATTTTCTTACTAATACACCTCAATACCCAAACGAAAGTAGCATGTTACCTTTCACAGTTTGGAACATAGCAGGCCTTCGAGGGAAACTTGCAGATTGGGATTTTTTTTGTAAATTTGATGTGTTTCTATTACAAGAGACATGGGCTTTAGAATAACTCTTTATGCTGCAGTGTACTAACTATAGCCTTGAGGCAGTACCATTGAGGGCGGGACGACTGTCAGTGGGATATTTATCTGAGTAAAAACATGCCCAATATTACAAAAAAAAGCCTAGAGCTTGATAGCAATGATATACTGAGGCTGCGTAATAGTGGCAAAAATAGCTGCATGGAAAATATGTACAATATCTATAATCACACTACACTTAGGAATACTGACTCACTAATAATAAGCATTGCTGGGTCCTGGAAGAGTTAACATTTATCACAGTAAGGGAGGATGAGGCAAGGGGCATGCAGAGGGTGGAGGCAAAACCACTTAAAAATGGGTCGGCAGCTGCCATTCAGTTACTGTCCCTTATCCCGACTCATGGTTTGCGTTTTTGGAATGGTCAATTCAGGTTCGACTACCAACTTGCTCTCACTTTATAAGAGGAGATAGTAAGAGACACATTTGCAATATTATCTTAGACCTCACCCTCTGCCACAATGTCTCATACCTGTACAGATAGTGATCTTAATGCCATAAGGTTGACACTGGAACAGAATTTGTTTACAACTGACATAAACATTAGGCCTGATTTAGATCCTGGCGGACAGGTTACTCCATCACAGCTAGCCAAGAGGGCAGCTTTAAAAGCCTAAATCCTGACTCTGGCGAAAGAAAGAATTGAGTTTGGCCTAGGACCCATATCTGGTGGCAGCCAAGTATAAATAGGTAGAAAGAAGAAGCTTTTGACCCTAAAAACTCAAAGAGATTGTCCCCAAGTATACAGAAGGTGATGACATCACAAAATGGTCCACAGCTTTGGAGATAGCTTGTAGAATGAGGAAGGTCAGTCAGAAGTATTGGGGCTCTCTCTTATGGGAACTGTTGTCTGGTTAGTGCAGGGATAGAGTCCTGACACTTAACTAGGTAGAGGTTTATGATTACTGGGAGGGTACTATGTTTGAGGGCTTTGGACTCACCACTAAATAGAAAACCTTGAGTCAGTCTGGGTTGATTTTGTAGATTTTTCAGTAAAGACACTAGGTGGTTGGATGAAAGGAAGATAAGTGCAAGACTATGATGGGCTGTATAATGTGATTATGAAAGAACATCTGTTGAGTAACTGTGCTTCTGAAAATTGCAATAATACCTGGTGGACCACCCAGGTCCAGTCTCTCCCCAGGAGTTGGGGAGGAAGGCTGGCCATTGGCTCAAAACAAGAGTGCCCAAAACTAATCACGGGTGACCAAAAAAGGGATTTCTAAGCCCTCTCAAGAGAAAAAGGTGTACCATTCTAAAATCCAAGAGACGGTTGTGAGAAGTTGGCCTGGTATATGATGCTCACTAGTTCTAGTGATCACCTTGTACCATGCCAAGCAACCCCCTTGGTGCAGGTTGTAAAGTCAACCTTATAGACAAGCTATCCTAGGGGTAGCATGGACTAAGCAGTCTTAGGCTAAACTCTGTAAAGGCATGTGAAGCAAGCTGTTTTACCATACACAATCCCTTGAATACCAAATGAAAGGACACCACACAGATATATATCGAAAATATATATAGATTTATTTCTACAAATAACCCTGATACTCTTTATGAGCACAGAAGCAAATGCGTTAAAACAAAACACAGTTTAAATATACAAAAGTTGCACAATTATGGATGAGCCCTAGGGGCCACCTAAACCATATACTAAAATAGTGGTATAAGAACCACTATGGGGAAAGTGAAGAGGCCTAGGGCCTGGGGAATCGCTGGAGCTGTTCGGGGCTAGCAGTGAAGAAGTCGGGAAAGGCCCGCGGGATTCGGGTGCAGTGCGGAAAGTGCACGCATTACCAATGCAATGTCAATGGTGCGTAACAGTTACAAAGTTAGTTATTAAGGAACCTTCCGAGTGACCTAGAAGGATGAAACTTTAGACACAGACACTAGAGGTGTATACCAGTGTGGGAACACCAGCGTTGCTGAGTTACCTCACCCACAGGAAGCGGGTGCACAGGGTCGAAGTAGTGTCGGGTTTCGTCACGCAGGTCGATGGTGCTTGGAGCTGAAGATGCTGCAGGCGGCTTGATGTGAAGAGTTCCGGTGGATCCAAGGGTGGATCTGAAGAGGTGAAGACCTGAAAGCAGAGGGGACAGTGTTCAAAGTCACTAGCCAGTGACTACCGTGGAACCAGGAAGGAACCAGGCAATGTTGGGTGCAAACAGGTGATGTCGTAAAGATTGTCTCTGCAGCCACGTGGACACGAAGAGGTCAAGGACGTCCAGGAGTCGGTCACGAGCTGTCCCACGTAGGCTCTCGCTGATGGCTGTGTCGGCAACTTGATTGGAGTAAACAGGCCTTGGCTAAGGCAAGCCACGCAGGAAGTGATTCAAGCTTCTCACTCGGACCAGCAAGGTCAGAGCGGGTGCTCCTTTTCAGGGGAGCAAGGGACCATCTGGAGCAACCAGACCAGCGGTGTACTTTGTCGTTTTCGTTGCCAAGATGGCCGCTAGCCACGTGGCAAGTGGCCGGGATGGTGCGTCGAGTGGCACAGTTCAAAAGGGCCCCACACAGATCGTGGAGATGCTGGGGGGCTGATCTTCGGTGCAAGGCCTGCTCGAGGTAAAGGCTTATCAAACCCCAAAGCACAGTGTCAAGGGTGCCTTGGATACTGCGCAGTCAGCTTCTCGGGGGTCTTTCAAGAGGTCCGGTCCCACGTCTCTCGGTGCCTCTGCGGGTCCCTTCTTTGCAGGGACTGTGGATCGGGCTGTGAGAAGTCTGGGTCTTGTCAGGCTCTGGGCTCGGGCTCCGGCGGGAGGCGGCTGCAAAGCAGATGTCGAGTTGCTGGATGGTGCCTGTGTTCACAGGGTGGCCACTCCTATGCCACAAGGGAGATGCTCTTCAGTCTTCTGTGCAGCAGAATGTCGAAGTCCAGTCGTCTTCTTAGTTTCAAGTTGATTCAGGATGATCTGAAGTCTCAGGACACAGCTCCCACTCTTATTCAAATCTGGGGGGCCGGATCACCTACTAGGTCCCTCCTCTGGGTGGGACCAGGAAGGGGAGTGGTTACACCCCCTTTCCTTTGTCCAGTTTCGCGCCAGGACTGGGGATGGAAGGCCCCAGCACCGGTTTGAACTGGCCTATGCACAGAGACACCTTGTGTGCCCCAGGCATGTCTGATTCTATTCAGCCCAGTCCTACCCAATACACAAAATCCTGTATGGGGTGGTGCTAGCACCTCCCAAGGCAGGAAACCCTTTGTCCAAGCTGCCCTCGCTGGAAGGACTCCCAGCAACAGGAGGTCAGACTTGTGTCTGTGGTGGCAGCATCCATTTTGTGATGCTAAGGCTCAGTTTAACTTTAACCGGGGTTCAGGTTAGGTACATGTCGTGTCCCTCTAGAAGGGTGGAATGCTACCCCCGTCGCCAGAACTGGCGAGGGGGTAGTATTCCAATTCATATGACACCTTACTTGACATGTTTTGATAAAGCCAAACCAAAGATAGCATTTAACCACGAGGTTCATAATGCACTTAAGAGTATATGGTATGGCAGTATCATGAAACAGCTAAAGGACATGGTTCCGAAAGCTGCAGACAGGCTCAGCTCATGCCAGAGCACTATCTCACATATTCCCAAGCACTCTGCCTCCAGGATTGATGAGGCCTTCCATAGGAGTGGCTGATAGGGACATATGTGTTCATTTTAGGTTAGGTATAGGCATACTACACCTAAGTAAGGGGTGGTTACACCGACTTACCCCAGCTGAGTGATCAGCCAGTTGTGTCAAATATGGAGGCCAGGCCAGGGGTGGCACAATACATGCTGCAGCCCCTGGTAGGCCTTGGAATCACCTATGCCCTGGGTACCTGGGTACACTGTTACAGGGGCCAATAAGGTGAACCAGTTCCAATGTCGTTATGCACCTAAAGTACATGGGTAACAATTTAGAGAGAGAACAGCAGGCTGTGGGTCTGATTAGCAGGCCCACAGCAACATTAAGTCATAAACCAGTGAAGCAAAAAGCAAAAATGTGGGGTGACCATATGATAGCAGACCCTACTCTCCTACACAACCCCCCCCCAAACGCAGGGACATTAGACTAACCTTGACCAGTTGTGTCTTCATGTTCTAAGTGGAAGTACCTGGAGAGACCATCTGCATTACCATGGTCAGTCCCTGGGCGGTGCTCCACTGTAAAGTCCATCCCCTGTAGGGAAATGGACCACCTGAGCAGTTTGGGGTTTTCACCCTTCATCTGATTAAGCCATAAGAGGGGCTTATGGTCGGTCTGAATCTTGAAGTGAGTGCCAAACAAGTATGGTCTCAACTTCTTCAGGGCCCACACCACAGCAAAGGCCTCCCTCTCAATGGCTGACCAACATTTCTCTCTGGGGGTCAGCCTTCTGCTAATAAAAGCAATGGGCTGGTCTTGACCATCTACATTAAGTTGTGAAAGCACAGCTCCCACTCCCAACTCAGAAGCATCTGTTTGGACAATAAACTCTCTTGAGTAGTCAGGACTCTTCAGGATAGGTGCAGAGCACATGGCCTTCTTCAGGTCATCAAATGCCTTTTGACAGTATTCTGTCCACTGAACCTTTTTGGGCATCTTCTTGGATGTCAGATCATTAAGAGGAGTCACAATGGACCCATAGTTCTTAACAAACTTCCTGTAGTACCCAGTCAGGCCCAAGAAAGCTCTGACCTGAGTCTGGGTAGTTGGAGGAGTCCAGTCCTTTATGGTCTGAATCTTACTCTCCAGCGGTTGAACTTGGCCTCCACCCACAAGGTGGCCCAAGTACACAACCTTACTCTGCCCTATCTGGCACTTGGTTGCCTTGATAGTGAGGCCTGCCTTTTGCAGAGCCTCTAGCACTTCCTCCAGGTGGACCAGGTGATCCTCCCAGGTGGAGCTAAAGACAGCAATATCATCCAGATATGCTGCACAAAAGTCATCCAACCCAGTAAGGACTTGATTCACCAACCTTTGGAAGGTGGCAGGTGCATTTTTCAAACCAAAGGGCATCACCACAAACTGATAATGCCCACTGGGGGTAGAAAATGCTGTCTTGGCTTTAGACTCCTCAGCTAACCTGATTTGCCAGTAGCCAGCTGTCAAGTCAAATGTGCTCAAATACTTGGCAGAAGCCAATTTGTCTATGAGCTCATCTGCCCTTGGAATTGGGTGTGCATCTGTCCTGGTGACAGCATTGAGTCCTCTGTAATCCACACAGAACCTCATCTCTCTCTTTCCATCTTTGGTGTGAGGTTTGGGGACCAGAACCACTGGGCTAGCCCAGGGGCTCGCTGAAGGCTCAATGACACCTAATTCCAGCATCTTTTGCACCTCAGCCTTGATACAGTCTCTGGCATGGTCAGGCTGCCTGTACATTTTGTTCTTTACAGGAAGACTATCACCAGTGTCCACCACATGGGTACACCAGTTAGTCTGACTGGGTGTCAGGGAGAACATATGTCGGTATGACTGCAAAACCTGTCTACAGTCATGTTGCTGATGTTCAGTGAGGCTGCCATCTAAGGCCACACCATCAACTGAGCCATCCTCAGGATTCTGAGTCAGCAGGTATGGGAGAGGGTCACTCTCTTTCTCCTGCCCCTCATCTGTAGCCATGAGCAAGCCCATGTCTCTCCTGTCAACATATGTTTTCAGCCTGTTAACATGGAGCACCCTGTGGGGGCTCCTGGGAGTTCCAAGGTCCACCAAGTAGGTAACCTCTCCCTTTTTCTCAAGGATTGTATGAAGGTCCAGACCATTTGTCTTGGAGTGCTGCTGGGGCCACTGGCTCCAACACCCATACCTTCTGTCCAGGCTGGTACTCAGTCAGGACAGCCTTTTGGTCATGCCAGGCTTTCTGTAATTCCTGGCTAGCCTCAAGGTTTTTGGATGCCTTCTCCATATACTCAGCCATCCTGGAGCGGAGACCAAGTACATAGTCCACTATGTCTTGCTTGGGCTTTTTGAGAGGTAACTCCCATCCTTCCCTCACCAGACATAGGGGTCCTCTTACAGGGTGCCCAAACAACAATTCAAAGGGGCTGAAGCCAACACCCTTTTGTGGGACCTCTCTGTAAGCAAACAGAAGGCAGGGCAGAAGGATATCCCATCTTCGCCTGAGCTTTTCAGGTAATCCTTTGATCATGCCCTTCAGGGTCTTGTTAAATCTTTCAACAAGCCCATTGCATTGTTGATGATAGGGAGTGGTGAACTTGTAGTTGACACCACATTCCTTCCACATAGCTGTCAAGTATCCTGACATGAAGTTTGCACCTCTATCGGATACTACCTCCTTAGGAAACCCCACTCTGGAGAAAACTCCAAGTAAGGCCCTGGCCACAAAAGGAGCTGTTGTGGTCCTAAGTGGGATTGCTTCTGGGTACCTGGTGGCATGGTCCACCACCACCAGTATGAATCTGTGCCCAGATGCTGTAGGGGATCCATTGGTCCAACAATGTCAATCCCTACCCTTTCAAAGGGCACCCCCACCACAGGTAGTGGTATCAGGGGGGCCTTTGTGGTACCACCTGCTTTGCCACTTGCTTGGCAGGTTACACAGGAGCAGCAAAACTCCTTTGTATCTTCTGACATGTGAGGCCAGTGAAAGTGACAGACAAGTCTGTCCCATGTTTTGTTCTGGCCTAGGTGTCCTGCTAAGGAAATATCGTGTGCCAAGGTAAGAAGGAAGCCCCTAAATTGCAGAGGTATGACCAACCTCCTGGTTGTACCAGGCTTGGGGTCTCTACCCTCTGAATAAAGGAGCCCATCATCCCAATAAACCTTATGGGTACCTTGAGCATTCCCAGCAGCCTCAGCAGCAGCCTGCTGTCTGAGGGGTTCAAGAGAAGGACAGGATAACTGAGCCTGCCCGAAGTCTGCCCTAGAAGGTCCCCCTGTCCCCAGAAACTCAACCTGATCAGGTTCAAGCTCTATAGGGACAGTTCCTTCAGGGGTCTCAGAATCATCTTCCTGTGAAGGCTGATCCTCACTAGTAGGCATTTGGGAAGGCACAGCCTTTACCCTCCTGTTCCTTGTCTTGGGAGGTACTTGGTCCATTGTTCCAGGATCCAAGACCTGAGGTTCAGAGAGGCACTTTTTGGCCTGTGACCTGGTCACAGCAAGGACATGTGATGATATCCCTAACATCTCTGCATGAGTCCTGTACTCAACTTCTGACCATAGAGAGCTCTCCAGGTCATTGCCCAACAAACATTCTACTGGGAGATCAGCACTAACCACAACTCTTTTTAGGCCAGTTACCCCTCCCCAGGAAAAGTTAACAATTGCCACACTATGTGTAGTAGTGACATTGCTGGCATTGGTCACCAGGTAATTATCACCTGGTATGTATTGTCCAGGGTCCACAAAGCTAGGCGTCACCATAGTGACACTGGCACATGTGTCCCTGTATGCTTGAGCCACTTTTTCATTAATCAAAGGTGTCTGTCTGTACTTGCCCAAATTATTGGGACTGACAGTAGGGGAAAAATCAATCTCCCCATCACAAATCAGAACAGCCTGTGTGGGGATTCTGACTAGGTCAGAATCTCCCTCAGTTCCCAAGGTGATACCCACTACCCCCTTAGTCTGTGGACCAACACTGCCAACTGTACTAGTGGGTGCAGGTGCCTTAGGGGCTGCAGTGTTGGGGGCTCCACCCTTTTTACAATCACTTGTCCAGTGAGTGGTGTTTTTGCAAAAGCTACACCAGGGTTTTCTTTGACCTTCTTTCTTCTTCTTCTTGGAAGTTTGGGACCCACCCTCAGGATTAGTTTGGGGCCCTGTTGAAGACTTCTGGTCTTTAGCTTTCTGCTCCCCACCCTTCTGGTCTGTTTTCTTTTGGTCACTACCCTGGTTCTGGTTCTGGGTCTGGTTCTTTTGCTTAACTCTGGTTCTAACCCATTTGTCTGCCTTCTTTCCCAATTCTTGGGGAGAGGCTAGATCTGAGTCAACCAAATGTTGATGCAACTGCTGGTTCTGACAGTTATTTAAAATCTGTTCTCTCATAAGCAAATTGTACAATCCTTCATAGTCTGTAACCTTACTTCCCAGCAACCAGTCCTCCAGAGCCTTAGTGGCACATTCAACAAATTCAGACCAGTCCTGAGTCTGTGTCTTCTGGGTATCTCTGAACATTAACCTGTACTGTTCAGTGGTTAAGCCTAACCCATCAATCAGAGCACTATTCAGGACCAGGTAGTTTCTAGAATCCCCATCACTAACTGTGAGGAGTCTGTCTCGGCCTCTACCTTCAAAGGAGAGCCACAAGATTGCTGCCCACTGATCCTGAGGTTTCTATTGTCATAGGACCAGTCTTTATCCTTGGGGATAGTGCTTCCACCAGTGGATCCTAATCCACTCTCTCTAGGCTGCCTTGCTCTAGCAAGTTTCTCTTTGGCCAGGGCAACTTCTAATTCTTGCTTCTGGATCCTAGGTTCAGCCTCTCTCATTTTGGCCTCATGTTCCCTTCTCTGAGGGCTAGTCAACTCCCTTCTGGAGTTGCCATGAGAACCTCTAGAAACATGGGAAGTATTGGATTCACCTGAGTGATTCCTCCTCCTCCTATGCTCCTGGTTAGGTCCATTTGGGGGTCTGAATGGGTTGGACACACCTTCAGTCCCAAATAAGCTTAAGTTAGCCTGGTTAAGCCTGCTGACTAACACCTGGCTATTTCTCCTATCATCAGACCCACTTTCTTCCTCCTCCTCCTCTTCTTCCTCGTCCTCTGGCTGAGTATCTCCAGTGACCTGGTCTTCCTCATCTATGTGGATAACAGGGGCAGGGGCATCAGTGTTTTCTTCTTCAGAAGGAGAACCTCCATCACCAGTCCCTGAGGGGCCTGGTTTAGAGTTCTTTAGAGCTTCAGACTGGTCTAAAAGCTCTCTGAGGTGTCCTGCTGTAGGAGTAGGACCTGTTTTGATTCCTCTCATGGAACACAGCTGCCTCAGTTCCTTAAAAGGAAAGATAGCAAATTTGGATGGTGCCCTTGGAGGGTCACTCTCAACAGAGATGGGTCCAGTGGATCCCTCTTCTCCAGACATTGCTCTAGTGTGGTGGATGTGTTGCAATCTACCTACACTTGTGTTTTCCTACCAAACCTATCTAGTAGTTGTAGTCAGGGTGTGCTACTCCCTATCCTCTACAACAACTAAGTTCAGTAGAACTTAAGTATACTAGTCTTGTTTTAGTGTACCTATCAGGTACCTGTACGATCTTTCAAATGATACTCTCAAAGATTGTAATGGTAAAACAACAGCAAGCTCAAATCCCAATCCGCTGCTCACCAATGTGAGAAGTTGGCCTGGTATATGATGCTCACTAGTTCTAGTGATCACCTTGTACCATGCCAAGCAACCCCCTTGGTGCAGGTTGTAAAGTCAACCTTATAGACAAGCTATCCTAGGGGTAGCATGGACTAAGCAGTCTTAGGCTAAACTCTGTAAAGGCACGTGAAGCAAGCTGTTTTACCATACACAATCCCTTGAATACCAAATGAAAGGACACCACACAGATATATATTGAAAATATATATAGATTTATTTCTACAAATAACACTGATACTCTTTATGAGCACAGAAGCAAATGCGTTAAAACAAAACACAGTTTAAATATACAAAAGTTGCACAATTATGGATGAGCCCTAGGGGCCACCTAAACCATATACTAAAATAGTGGTATAAGAACCACTATGGGGAAAGTGAAGAGGCCTAGGGCCTGGGGAATCGCTGGAGCTGTTCGGGACTAGCAGTGAAGAAGTCGGGAAAGGCCCGCGGGACTCGGGTGCAGTGCGGAAAGTGCACGCATTACCAATGCAATGTCAATGGTGCGTAAAAGTTACAAAGTTAGTTATTAAGGAACCTTCCGAGTGACCTAGAAGGATGAAACTTTAGACACAGACACTAGAGGTATATACCAGTGTGGGAACACCGGCGTTGCTGAGTTACCTCACCCACAGGAAGCGGGTGCACAGGGTCGAAGTAGTGTCGGGTTTCGTCACGCAGGTCGATGGTGCTTGGAGCTGAAGATGCTGCAGGCGGCTCAATGTGAAGAGTTCCGGTGGATCCAAGGGTGGATCTGAAGAGGTGAAGACCTGAAAGCAGAGGGGACAGTGTTCAAAGTCACTAGCCAGTGACTACCGTGGAACCAGGAAGGAACCAGGCAATGTCGGGTGCAAACAGGTGATGTCGTGAAGATTGTCTCTGCAGCCACGTGGACACGAAGAGGTCAAGGACGTCCAGGAGTCGGTCACGAGCTGTCCCACGTAGGCTCTCGCGTATGGCGGTGTTGGCAACTTGATTGGAGTAAACAGGCCTTGGCTAAGGCAAGCCACGCAGGAAGTGATTCAAGCTTCTCACTCGGACCAGCAAGGTCAGAGCGGGTGCTCCTTTTCAGGGGAGCAAGGGACCATCTGGAACAACCAGACCAGCGGTGTACTTTGTCGTTTTCGTCACCAAGATGGCCGCTAGCCACGTGGCAAGTGGCCGGGATGGTGCGTCGAGTGGCACAGTTCAAAAGGGCCCCACACAGATCGTGGAGATGCTGGGGGGCTGATCTTCGGTGCAAGGCCTGCTCGAGGTGAAGGCTTATCAAACCCCAAAGCACAGTGTCGAGGGTGCCTCGGATACTGCGCAGTCAGCTTCTCGGGGGTCTTTCATGAGGTCCGGTCCCACGTCTCTCGGTGCCTCCACGGGTCCCTTCTTTGCAGGGACTGTGGATCGGGCTGTGAGAAGTCTGGGAGTCTGGGTCTTGTCAGGCTCTGGGCTCGGGCTCCGGTGGGAGGCGGCAGCAAAGCAGACGTTGAGTTGCTGGATGGTGCCTGTGTTCACAGGGTGGCCCCTCCTAGGCCACAAGGGAGATGCTCTTCAGTCTTCTGTGCAGCAGAATGTCGAAGTCCAGTCGTCTTCTTAGTTTCAAGTTGATTCAGGATGATCTGAAGTCTCAGGACACAGCTCCCACTCTTATTCGAATCTGGGGGGCCGGATCACCTACTAGGTCCCTCCTCTGGGTGGGACCAGGAAGGGGAGTGGTTACACCCCCTTTCCTTTGTCCAGTTTCGCACCAGGACTGGGGATGGAAGGCCCCAGCACCGGTTTGAACTGGCCTATGCACAGAGACACCTTGTGTGCCCCAGGCATGTCTGATTCTATTCAGCCCTGTCCTACCCAATACACAAAATCCTGTCTGGGGTGGTGCTAGCACCTCCCAAGGCAGGAAACCCTTTGTCCAAGCTGCCCTCGCTGGAAGGACTCCCAGCAACAGGAGGTCAGACTTGTGTCTGTGGTGGCAGCATCCATTTTGTGATGCTAAGGCCCAGTTTAACTTTAACCGGGGTTCAGGTTAGGTACATGTCGTGTCCCTCTAGAAGGGTGGAATGCTACCCCCGTCGCCAGAACTGGCGAGGGGGTAGTATTCCAATTCGTATGACACCTTACTCGACATGTTTTGATATAGCCAAACCAAAGATAGCATTTAACCGAGAGGTTCATAATGCACTTAAGAGTATATAGTATGGCAGTATCATGAAACAGCTAAAGGACATGGTTCCGAAAGCTGCAGACAGGCTCAGCTCATGCCAGAGCACTATCTCACATTTTCCCAAGCACTCTGCCTCCAGGATTGATGAGGCCTTCCATAGGAGTGGCTGATAGGGACATATGAGTCCATTTTAGGTTAGGTATAAGCATACTACACCCAAGTAAGGGGTGGTTACACCGACTTACCCCAGCTGAGTGATCAGCCAGTTGTGTCAAATATGGAGGCCAGGCCAGGGGTGGCACAATACATGCTGCAGCCCCTGGTAGGCCTTGGAAGCACCTATGCCCTGGGTACCTGGGTACACTGTTACAGGGGCCAATAAGGTGAACCAGTTCCAATGTTGTTATGCACCTAAAGTACATGGGTAACAATTTAGAGAGAGAACAGCAGGCTGTGGGTCTGATTAGCAGGCCCACAGCCACATTAAGTCAAAAACCAGTGAAGCAAAAAGCTAAAATTTGGGGTGACCGCAGGATAGCAGACCCTACTCTCCTACAACGGTCTCCTTTACAGGCCCGTAGGGTGGTGCCCGAGACACCTCACTAACCAAGACTGCGTACCAGTGTAATAACTGGGAACCCCAAAACTGGTCGCAGTTAAACTTAAGACCAAAACTTAAGTTTAACTAAGAGAAAAGTCAACTTTAACACTCGTAAATGCCATTTGTGAATACTGAAAGTCGTATAGTTAGACTTTCATCTCAGTTTACCTTTGTGAATCAGGCCCTTAGTGCCTTAACTGTAAACACACAGGGTACCAAGACAAGGACCCTTCCTATCCTAAAAAAATCAAAAAAAAATCACTGGTACACCTCCAGGGGATGCCATTGTAGGCCTTGAGGAAGATTCCTCAGATGAGAAAGTCCTTATAGCTTTCAGCTGGAAAATGGGACCAAAAGGAGAGTTGGTGATTCCAGAGGGAACCAGACACTTCCACCACCCACAGGTGAATGGAATCCCAGCCATTGCCCTGAGATATACCTGGCACATTATGGTGCAAGACAGGTTGGTACTCTTAAACCAGTACATCCCAGGTGAGACTTGAAGAGTCAGGGCTATCCCAGGGTAGGTTACTGTTAGGCCCATGGCTTTGGTACCCCTAGAAATAGCCGAGGCCCTTAGATGGAGATGGGTGGTAGTCAGTACAGACCTCCACCCTTGATGGTCTCCTTGCAAATGATGAACCTAGAGGCTGGTCTGAGCCCAAAAGATGTATTAGCCCAGTGCCAGTACTCTCCCAATGATTCTGGAGGTGCTGAACCTGTAGCTAGTGCAAGTAGGCCCCAGAAGAAGAGAAAAGGTGGGCAACCTTTAGCCAAGCTCCAGTAAACCAAGGAGCTCCTGCTCCAGAAGGGGGGACTTCCTTGGTGGCACTGGTGTAGCCCTACCAGCCCCACAAAAAGTCCTGTCAAGTCATGCATCTGTTAAGCATGAGAAGGTGGCTCCTCAGCTAACAGAAGAGAGAGTGGAAGGAGGGTGTTTGCTACAGGATGTAGTACCCCCATTCCTAAGTTTCACACAGACAATCTGAACCCAAAGAAGCCTGTAAGTTACCCCCTTTGACTATCAGTGAAGAGCAGCTAAGGGTGTAGCTCTGGGCACTGACAGCTGTCAGTGGCCTCTACTGAGTGTTAGCCTTTATAGTCTGACCGCCTGTCCAAAAAGCTAGGTCCCCTGACCTAGTTGGTCATGGTGGGGTTACTCAAGTGTTGGTAAGCTCTTTGGGTAAGATAGGGTTGGCAGAGGTAGACATATCTGATCCCAAAGCACAAAGAATAGGAAAAGAAACTAAAGAAGTGTTTTTTAACGTGAGTCCTGACACTGTTGAGGTAGGTCTGCTTTCCAAAGAAAGGGACCTGGACAGGAGGAGTAAAGGCAGAGTAGGCCCTGCAACAATCCAGCCTATTTCCTTACCCTTACTCCCCTGATAGACTAAGATGACTCTCCCAGGTTGTGGCTGAAGTCTCCAGGCCTGTTTGGCTGGGGGGGAGGACTGGTGTAGGAAACTGGGTTTTTGTTATAGTACCCACCCACATTCACTGAAAGTGTGCTGGATTCATGCTAACCAGGTCCCCAGTACCAGTTTTTTTTCCGTAAGCTGCACCATTGTTCCACAATTGGTACCGCTTTAGACTCCATCTAAGTCCCTAGTAAGTGGTACCTTTGGTTCCAAGTGCCTCGGAACTAGAGAGGGCCCCTAAGGGCTGCATCGATAATTGTGCCACCCTAATGAGCACTTCTCCAAGCTCATGCAAACTCCCATCGCAGACGGAATGTCTTGGTCGAGAGAAGACTGAAGAGCAGACATGGCACAGACCTCTGTGTGCGATTCCAGCACAGCTTTGCATGTGGTATAGGTAAGTCCCCCTACAGAAGGCCTTACAGCCCTAGGGTAGTTTGCACTATACCCCATGTGTGGGCATATCTTTGAGAGTAGATATGTCCATGTAGTATCTAAGCATAACCCTCAATATCCCCAGTGCACAGAGAAGCCATACTGAGTACATTGGCTGGACACTCATGATCATGAGTTCCCAAGCTCCATGATGACTAGCTTTACCCACAGATGCTTGGTACCAAACATCTGGTCTTAATAAACCCACAATGATGCTAGTTTTCGATTTATTAATAAATGCAACGAGAGGGTATCTTAGAGAAGACCCTTGAAAACCTACCAGCTACTAGTGCGTTTACCGACTGGTCTCGATCAACCAACCACTTTAGACAAGTTTCTGACCTCCTCAGATGAGAGCCTTCACTCTCAGAGGCCAGGAACAAAGCCTGCTCTGGGCGGAGGTGTTTACACTTGCTCCCTGTAGTGTGTGCATTCCAGCGCAGTAACCTTCAAAGGCCCTTCTGGCTTTGTTATGCGACCCAGGACTCTCCAAATAGTGGAGGTGCCCACCCACCTTTCTGGACCCCACTTTTTGGCAGCAAGACAGGTGGAATAATTAGTAAGTTTAGGAGGTGTGCACACATTCAGCCAGCACCCCCCCCCCCCAAGGGGACTAGATGATGTCAACACCGCTTTTAGGATTTCTCCATATTGTTTTGGGTGGAATTATCTTTCTAGGGTCAGGGTTATGCCCACGTGCCACAGGGAGTGGTCTAAAGGTAGGCACCCCATTCACTACTTCCTGCCACTTCCCATAAACACCCATAAATTAAATACTTAGGTGGCACCCCTGAACCAAAGAACTCGGATTCGACAGATCAAGAGAAGATGGATGAAGAAGACTCACTACCTGGCCAGAGCTGCAGAAGACCAGTGAACTTTTCGCACAAAACCCAGTAGGTCGCATTTCTCGACAATCGGGACAGAGTGACTCGTCCTGCAAGTTGGAGAACCACTGAAGCCTTGGGTAGCCTGTCAGCACTACACCTACAATCTCCCTTGGAGTAGAGGAGCTACTCCCAAGCAGTTCGCAGGCACGGCAAGCAGTGTCCGGTCCACATCTTTTCAGCCCCCCAGCTCAACCGAAGACCCAAACGACCAGGCAAGGTACTCTTGCTCTGGAAGGTCAGATCTATCACCCTACCGAGTTTGAAGACACCAGGACCAACCGGAGCCACTCTGCACCAAACATAAATAGTGAGAATCCAGTCCGGATTCCCACTACACCACAACAAAGCAGCCATCAAGGGACGTCAGCATCACTGAGACCCCTTCTGGAGTTGCTCATCTGTCCTGACTTTGCCCCTGCCAGCTGTTTGTCACTAATTGCTAGGATCACCTTTGGGCATCCAGCCCAACCGACCAAACAAATCTGCACCCGAACCGCCCGGGCTTGGGACTGACAAACTGGCTGTGCCTCCTTACTCCAAAAGCACTTGTGACCTAAGCACGCATTTGGTAGCTCTTAGACTTCTTCCTAAGTCTCCCTATGAAGCCTGTTTTTAGATGGCCCCCTTCTTCGCAGCACCCAGCTCCCAACCTCATCAGCATTCTGCTCCCGGTGGAAACCGGGCAGTTCATGAAGAAGTGCTGGTAGTGCTTTTGACCTGGGCCCCCTACAACGCTAAACCCAGAAGGTGAACCCCTGAAACCAACTGTTCTTCCCTATAATGCATACATGACTTTTTCTTCCATAGGAATGCATTGTGCGTAAATGCGCACAAGTTTGAACTGTTTGCTCAATTGTGAAAATTGATATGGAAAAGAGTACTTACCTTTGAAAGAAGTTCTTAGTTTTAAAACATATATAAAAAGAAGTGTTATTTTTCTAATTCGGTCTCGGATTTATTCCTTGAGTGTGTGTCTTATTTATTGCCTTTATAAGTATAACAAATGTTTAGCACTACCAACTGATAAGCATAACTGCTCACCCACACTACAACAAAAGAGAGCATTAGCATTATCTACTTTTGCCTCTGTTTGCCAATTGGGGACCCACTGGACTCTCTTCACAGTGTACTTCTTTTTAGTATACTATATAGAGAGCCAGCTTCCTACAGGTTGGAGTCATCGCCATCTATAAAAAGTCGACAGGACTCTCCCTAGCAACTATAGGCCAATCCGCTTGATTGACAACTTTCAGAAAGCTTTCTGCCATCAATTGCTTGACTGCTTACACGACTGGTTGGAAAAGCATTAGGTTCTCACCCATTTTAGGCAGGGTTCCGTCCTATAATAATCACAATGGATGTATGACATTACAACGCATGCTTTTACATCGCATGCCTTTACAACGCAAGTATTACAACGCAGTCCATTACAACGCATAGTGCTTTGGGGTGCTGGATAGTGAATAGTTTAATTTACTATTCCAACTCCAGTCCCCGTGGACACTAGGGAAGGTTATTGGATAGTAAATTAACCTATTCCCTATCCTAGAGCGCCCCCAGAATAATGCGTTGTAATAGTTTGCGTTGTAATGGTTGCGTTGTAAAGGCTCTGCGATGTAAAAGTTGCGTTGTAAAGGTTGTTTACCATCACAATTTACCAGTTTTTTCGCTTACATTTTATAGTCCGGAAATACCTGGGGCTTTCTTACGATCATCTTTATGCAATATTTGTTGATCTGAGAGACGCCTTCAGCCCAGTTCCAAGAAACAAATTGTGGAAAGCCCTGGAATGGATGTCCTTATCAGGCTTCATGACAGAAGCTATGCCCAAATAGGATGGAGGTCTGGGGGTGAGCTTAGTGATTGCATACCAGTCACTCGTGGGCCGTGACGGGGTGCATTCTTGCCCCAACACTTTTTTCCCTCTATGTTCTGAATCAGCCTTTGGTCCACCCAGGAACTGGCCTTACACAGCACAGCATTAACAGAGGTCATTAGCCTAATGAATAGTAGTGGAATTCCTTGGCTCTATTACATTAAACAATTGGGAGCCCTAGGGCAGGGGATGTACTGGTCAAATACATCCTTAACAAATAACAACTCTAGGAGAACTGCAGGCAGCAGCCCCGTAGGTTTCAGCCAGAGACGCCCCTGAAACAAGCCCAGGAAGGAGTCTCTGCATCCACCCTGGCACCAGCACACCACAAGCCACACATGTTGCACCCACCGACTGAGACTCGCACCAGAACCCCTGAAAGAGGATTAGGAGAAAACACTGGCAGAACCAGAACCTCCGAGCAGACAAATGAGGAGGGACACTAGGAACAAAGGAAGGATCAGACCGGAGAGCGACCCGATTCGAAATGAACGCCAAAAAAGGCTCAGAACAAGCAAGAAGCCCAACACCTCAACCCACTGGGTTGAGGCAATAGTGACCAGAAAAACCACCTACATTTACAGAAAACACAGAGGCCTCACCACCAGAGGCCCAAAGGGAGCAGACCTCAAAGGCCACAGCACCAGAGGAAGACCCCAATTGGGCATAAAGGATGTAACCTGAGGATTCAAAGAGGAAACAACACCACAATAAACAGGACCCCCACAGAACAACAGGCTCGCAGACCAGACCTTGAATGGCCCACACTGCCGCACACAGAGCCCGCAAGGAGTCCACAGCAAGACCCAAGTGGAAGCTAACCCCGAGGAATCGAAGATGAGCACAGGATCCACCACCACAGCAGACCAGCCCCGATCCATACCCCACCCAATGCTGAGCACAGGACACCAGAGTCAGAGGGCGCCGGGACTGCTGGAGAACAGAGCCCATCCGGAGAACACACCCCAGCCATGAGGATCATCCTCCTAACAGTCAACCTGCCAGATGTAAGTTGACTAGACAATCCCTGGATAGAGGAGGACACAACAGGGGACCCGGAACCACGTTCAACAGCCAGCCAGCCCCCCGCCACCTCAACAACAGAGGGGACCAAGACCTACGGCTCCAAGCAAGCACCACCAGGAAAACAGAAGCCGGGCCCAACTAGACCTCCAGCAGGACCCATGTAACCAAGGCAATCGGGGGAAGGCACACAGCAACCCCCTGCAACCTAAGGGATAGTGCATCCACTCACAAACCGGAGTCTGACTGAATCAGAGAAGCACATGACCAACAGGAAGGGAAAAAAAACAGGACAGGCGACCCGTTGCCGGCACCAAAACCTCCGGCAGACGCAGTGGCCACAGAGACAACAAGTCCAACTCCACCCACCAGCAAAGCAGACGCCCCAACAATACGAGAGTGGCCATGTTAGCACTCCCCCGGAGGTCGACCTGACACGCAACCACTGTGCCCTCCGACCACACCAGCAAATCCTGCTGTAGGACCAAAGGGAGAAAGAGTCCAGGACAACAGATCCTCCAACAATCCCCTCCAAGCAGAAGACAACTCGGCCTCCCGGACCAACCAGATCCCTCAAACAAACTCCTGGGCCAACATAGCCCTCCAACCCAGCACACAGGCACCACAAGGCAGCACCAACTGCTCCTGGGACCCAAAGGGAGAGCTCAGCAAGAGGGAACCAACCTCCAGCCAACAAGACAAGTCCCTGGAAATCTCCACCCCCCCCGTAAACAACAGGGTATATGACAGAGACCCCGGACACCAAAGCCCCAGAACATGAGACACCAGAGGGCACAAGTGCAACAGTTTAATAAAAACCATAGCCTATACGTTGAACTGAAGAAACAGCACCATCGAAATACATGTAGTCGAAGAAGGAACCCTGAGAATAAGAGAGTAAGACCTTAACCACTAGGCCACAGGGAATCTCTCCGGAACCACCTCCGAGCCATGGAAGAAGGGGTGACCAACACGCCCCCCCAGCTCGAGCACCTGGGATAGACAGGGAGGATCCGACAGGAAACCAAACCAGCCAGGTTATGAAGCCCTCCTCCCCCCCCCCAATGGACATCAGCTCCCGAGAGGGGCACAGACAGGACTTTACCAAGGTCAGAGTCCACCCGAACAGCCACGGGAGGACAGAACTCCAGGGAATGTGAACGAACTTCAATGAAAAAGAGGAAGAGGTCAACTAGCCATACAAGGAAGGAACACCCGGAGCCGCTGAGCATGCAATAACCCCAACCAGAAGCTAAACCCGTAGCAAACACCCTAGGTGAGGACGAGAGACCAAAAGCCAAGACCAGGAACTGGGAATGAGCTCCGCCCACATGAAACCTCACAAACCCCTCGGACGCCATAAACACGGTACATGAAGTAGGTGCCCTTGAGCGACAGAGAAGCCAGGAAATTCCCTACGGACAGGAAGGGCAGAACCAACCGAAGAGACAACCGTCCGAAGGAGGGATGCACTAACACACAGCCTCCAGAACAGGACCGAAGCCCCCATAGGGATATTGTATCAGAAAAAGGATAGAGCAAAATGCCCCCCGATCCAGCCGATCCACAGGTACCAAAACCATAGGCCCTTTGGAAACCAGGAACTGAACTCTTTCCAAAAGAGCCCAACACTAGACTGGAGATCCGGGAACAGGAGAAGCCTGGAACCAGGCGCACGGTAGCACACCAAAATCCATCCTAAAACTTAGGGGACAATACGGAGGGCCCATCAACCCCTGCCAAACACCTCCCAGACCGGAAAAAGACCCTAAGCGATCCCCAACCGGAACCCCCCAAACACCTCTCACACAGCCACAAAGGAAAGAACCTGAAGAACAGGACTCTGGGATTCGTGGAAGGAAGGGACCTCCGGCTATGACCCCAACCACAAAAGGGCAGGGTGGCCACCGTTGATTGAAATGCCTGCCCAAAGCCCAATGACAACCAGCAAACATCCTAGTCTGCGGTCTGGACTGGAGTCAAAAACCTAAAGGCCACAGCCGTCCATTGAACCAAAGTCCCCAACGGCAAAAAAGTCTTCAGGAGAGCAACCTGCTGTGCAGCTACTGGTTACCAAGGAGCAAGCCACAACTGTCTCCCAGTCACCACCAAGGCACAGCCACCACTGCACCAAGTACACAAAGGAGAAGTCAGTCAGGAAACGCAACAGCTGTGCCAATATTGACAAAGACTCAGAGGGACAACCCCACCCCCTCCTGAAACAGCCGCTCAGAACACCCTGACAACCTCCAGTAGAGACCGCTCAACACGCATGTGTCCAGCACCAGAGAGAACAGCAACCCTGGCAACCACCAGGCACCGAGACGCCAGTCGCATCAGCAGGGAATTCACTTACACCGGAGAAGGAAACTCCACCAAGAAACCCTGCAAAGGACATCAATGAGCCAAATACCGGGGTAAGGTATGCATGATAACAGCTGTCCTTTTCCCCTACAACACACATCTCACTGGCCCATGAAGAGGAAGGAACTCAGGCTCCCTTCGCTGACAACAGGCGAAAAATTGCACAACCCAACACCAACCGACGGCTCAGGGAGTCCAAAATTGTCCCGCACCTGCTGAACATAAACCATACTGTGAAGGGCAGCCCCATGGCCAAAATGACCCTACACCAACCTCGACATCAGCAGGGACTGTTGGGGCATAGAAGTAAGGTCCAGTTAGGCAGGGCACGAGTTGGGGTACCACGGGGGTGGACGGCATCACCCCACTTATTTTACTGGGGGGGGCGCCATCCCCCCTTCTCAAAAGCTTTACTTTCTAAGATGCGTGTGAATTCTAGATACATTTTGTCTGGTGACAAAGTTGCACTCCTAAGTTGCCATTTATTCCCTTTTGCGAATGGACAAGAGCCCCCTCCATATGGTCACTACATACGTAGACCTAGAAGGGTAGCTCCTGCACTACTCACTTCTAGCCACTTCGCTAACACTTATCAGAAACGGTACATGTTAAGAGTCTTTGCAGTAAAAATGTTTGGATCATCACCAAAAATGACAAATGAATATTTCCTCATGAGCACCAACCTCTGAGAATGTGCGCGAAGTAAACGTGTTTTGCATTATACCTTTTTCCTGTTTCTTTTTATTAGATATGTAGCTCGTATTGGCGCAGTCTGTGCTTGTTCTGGGAGGGATCACTGGGCCGCTGTAGTTTGTTAATTTCCGGTCATTTCTCCGTCTTCCAGCAGCGTGGTGACTGAGCCCAAGTCTGTGTCATGTCCCAGTGTAAGGGGACGTCTGTCCTCCGGGGCTCAAGGTACTCCAAGATATAGAGGATGAATTTCTACACTAAGCCCTTATAATGTTGTAGCGCTCACCATAAACGTATATGGCGCTTGGCGCTTGAATGATAAAATGTCATCATTACCCAATTTACGGTACTTAGTTTATCTTCAACCGAAGGATGGAGGGGCGTGGTCCGGCAGGATGAGAGGCTGCCTGCATGCTACATGCATAGATCTGTACAGCACGAGCTCAACCCACTGAGAAATATCGATGAAAGGCTGAGCTGTGATGTGCTCAGGAGTACAGCTTTGCGAATATTTTACCAATAGAAGAGGGTTTTTCGTTCCCTTCTTCTAATTTAAACCTCTTGGCTTTTGTACCCAGTCATTGGCTTTGTAACGTTGTAACCAATTGCTGCTTTTTTGGTGTTGTATAAAAAAAAGTAACAAAACATTATGTAAAGCAAAGAAATATTCCCATTTTATGACCAAAAAAGCATCTACCGCCCCTACTCGGAGAGGAACTGTTATGCTGGTGACATGCCCAGCAGAGCTGGGGAGGGGATTAACACCAGAAGACACAAATCATTTCCCAGCACGCCACTTGCAAGATGAAAGTCCCACTGTGCCCCACAGAGAATGTTTGAGGCTCTCAGCAGATGACATCAGAGAACAAGGCAGGATGTGGTTAGCCAATCCCTGGGCCTACACAGCACGGGGGGGGCTTCCTTCAGCATAAAATGACTTCTCCAACTGTGGGCCCAGATACAGGGCTGCCGCAGAGGCTCCTGAGTGGCAATAAAATTGTTGGAGCATCTCAAGTTTGGGGAGTGCATGGGCCAGACTCCAGTAGAACTGGAGAAAACAGGAGAACTGGGTTCACAGTCAGGGCCACTGGATATATGCTGCACGGTAGACTAAATTATGCGGCAATAAAAGGCAAATTATGCACATAATGTGGTAATTTTTAATAGTTTTATTCAGTAACACGATCTGGGCAAAGATTTCAACTGATTAGTACCAGTTTAACATGCAGTGAGATTAATATCTCCACAACCAATCAATAGTCTTGGCCAGCTAGGTAATTCAGAAGGGGGGAGAGAGTAACACAAAGCATGTCGTGACGTCACTCCCTGTCGTGACGACATCACTTCCTGCCGTGATGTCACTTCCTGTGACACCACTTAACTTGAAGAGTCCCCCCACTTCTTTTGTTAGGACTTGTGCGCTGCTGTTAGGCCATCAGACGCCCAACCAGAAAAGCTCCATCCACCACGGTTACAAACAAATAAGCAGCACAACAGACAAGGCAGACGCAGTGGAAGGCTCAGCATCCCCTCCTCCAGCATGCGCGCTGCGTCCATTGGAGCGTGGGGGCATAGCCCCCCTGTCCGCAGCTCCCTCGGCGTCTTTGAACTTAAATAAACTGAATCAGTTTACTTAAGTTCAAAGTCGCCGAGGGAGAACTGACAATCATGTCAGTCAGCATGGCGTCCGACCGCTCACCCCTTCAGAGTCTGAAGAGGGTGGGTGGTATGGCGTCATGTTGACTGACATGATTGTCACCAGGGGTAGCAGGCAGCACCACAAGTGCGCATGAATGGGGACGGAGGGCGAATTTTTAGCCCGTGCCCAGTCATGCGCACTTGTGTTTTCACTTGTTTGTGCATGCCCATTAGGAGCTCCTCGGTCTCCTAATGGGCATGCGCTGCCAGTCCACTCCAGGGCCGTTCGTGAAGGCGCCAAGCCAGGGGAGCAGAGGTGGCGCGGACCAGCTGTAAGGTAAGTTTTACTTTTCTTTTCATATATATTTAATTCCATGGGGGCACCCACCCCCGCGCGACATCCTCCCCCCCACCCCCCCCGCCGCGACTGCAGTCAGAGTCAGTATGTGAGCGACTGGGGAAGGACTCCGAGTGCGAGTCACGATGTAGAGAGTCAGCCCAGTACTGAGCCTGCCTGGACTAGCACTGGCACGGTGGCACACCGACACCCCACCATGAGACTCGAGTACCTCGTTGCGACTTTGCCCAGTGGCTGCGTGGGCCTGGGAGCCTGAGAGGCCAGCCTACTAACTGTGAGTGAGAGTGAGTACGAGAGTCAGTCTACACGAGGCTGTGCAGCGCTGCATGTTTTAATTATGCATAATATGCATAATGTTGTTGTGGCCCGTGGAAAATTACGGCGGCGCGGGCCATGATGACTGTGTCACCACCGAGGCCTACCAGTAACATCATGATGACGCAGTTCTGCCCTGCCTTCATTACATTATTACGGTTAGCCATGATCATCATGATGACTCACTGTCTAATATGTGCTGTGTAACGCTGCGCAGTACATATTAGACAGTCATCGTCATGGCCCGGTAATAACGTAATAATGCCAGGGCAGGACTGCGTCATGTTACTATAGCACTGGTAGGCCCTGGAGCCCACCAGTAAAGGCAGGGCAGGCGGCGCCAGGGCGGACATTTGTTGAGGAGTGACGCATTCCTTCACACTCTATAAACACTAACACTCTGAAATGCAGAGTGACTCACTCTACACTTCAAAGAGTGTAGACTGCAGTAGTGTTTAGAGCGAGAACGTCAACGTAGACTGGTGCAGTCAGTTACGGTGTAACAGCAGCCTTGTTAAGGAGCAATCGTTTGCTGTTCAGTAAATCTTTATTTCGAAGAATAAAAATTCCTCATAAAAACACATTACGTAGTAAAATCGTTTGCTGGTGATAAGCGCAAGACACGGGTTGCACTTTGGTGCACATTTGTCCCATGGATATGACTGAAGTAGGGTGTCTTAGGGTTCCGGATTTACACAGGGCACATTTCTGTCGAAAAGGAATCCTGAAATCTCTCCTACCTTAGACTCAGCCATGCAGTTTTACGGCTCAACGGAGGCGCGACAACAATGACGTGGAAATAGGATTTCCGACCATTATTTACCCTTGGTGCGTCATGCAAGGATAGTGTTTAACTGGTTCTAAATCTAACTAATGCTAATTAACATGTTTGTTTCAAGGACACTCCAGTCTCCAGAATTATTTAAAAAATAAAAACACAATGCCTCTCATTTGAACTTTTCATACTATAATACATTTTGAAATAATTGGAAAGTTCATTACATGATGATGCACGTATTCAAAAATGTAAAACGTGGCTGCCGCAGCAGTAACCCATCGCCAGGATTCGGAATGCGCTCCCTGCCTTGTGCCAGTCAACCCTCAATGCTCTCTCTCTCACACACTCACACGCACACACACACAGGCACGCACACACACACACACACACACACACACACACACACACACACACACACAGGCACACACACACACACACACAGGCACCCACGCACATACACGCTATCTTTTTCTCTCCTCTAACAATACAGGGCCCCTGTCCGCAGAAACTGATGCAGAGGGGGCAAAGAGGGAACAGTGGGGGCACCACTGTCCCTCTCTGCTCCCTCTGCATGGGACTCTTTTCAGAGTGGGGGGGGGTTTGGGGGGCTGCTATCTATGTTGAGTCAGTGACGTCACAGGGTTTTGAAACATCCCAGTGTTAAGCGCGCAGTTTTGTAACCCAGCTGAGGGACTGATGGTGATGAAGGTCGAGACCCTGGGTGCACTTTGGTGCACATTCATTGATTTGTCCCATGGATATGGCTGAAGTAGGGTGTCCTAGCCACCTGCCTTAGGCTGTAACAAATGGTTCTGGCTGGCCGTTCGATCAGATAACCGTCATGCAAGCTATGCAACAGCAGGGCTTTCATCTCAGTGCTGTAAAAGCTAACCCCTGTCTCTAAATTGCACACTGACACAGCAATTAGTTGTTTGCAGTTTAACTGAAAAAAATCTGTGAGGTTCTCAGCTTTGTATCTTAAAGTCTGTTATGAAGTTCTGTGGTTATACTGAATAGGCAGCTACCATGCTGTTATATGACATCCCTTTATTAATGTAGTAACTGCACTTTCACAATTGCTTTATTAGTCTTCTTGCTTCTCAAATCTGCTTCAAAATGCACCATTTGCCCACTAATTTTTCCAAATTTTCGGTGCTCTCCCACGGAAAGTTTCGCCCACCACCTTCAAATCTCACCAGCCACCATTGTCCTCCAGGGCCTTACCCACCCTGACCTGCACCCACCCATGATGAGACATGGCCAAAGGAGCACAGACCACCAATATATACATATAGTGCAGCCGAGACCCCACTCAGCTCCAACCGCTTCCCATCCACGATGAATAACGGCCAGAGGAGCACACACAGACAGATATAAATGCTGACACAGGAGCCAACCAAACAAGAACACCCAACACATAAAAACCCAAGACCTAATGACCCCAGGCTCCTAAGGCACAAGGCTAGAGCACCAGACGCCACCCATGCAGGACAACTCCAGGAAACCAAAAAGAACCACAAGGGCAAGAGGCAGCAAGACACAACTGACAGCACAGTCCCCCTAAAGCAGGGACTTGACCCCTAAAACCCACACAACGGCCGCTAGACAGACCGCCACACACTCACCTGGAAACAGAAGAGAGTCTTGCAAGGAGTCGTTCGCAGAAAAAAGCAACAGGATGTGCTACGGTAGGTCAGGGGTTATGAGGATGTGGGAGTGGCCTGGAGGGTAGGGATGGGCTAAGGGAGTTTTTTGCTTGGAAGTTCTGTGTGAGGAGCTACTGCTCAAGCGTTAAGGACTGTGACTGGGACATCTGCCGAGGAGGTAATGACCCTCTTAACATGGCCAGTTGCCATGGGTGTAGCAAACACTCCAAATGAGGGACAAATGGCACTAATGCACCACACGAAAGACACCTCGAACGGCACAGGAAGGAACCTCTGAAAGGCAGTGGGCATAGTCAAACTCCACAGACGGAATACACCAAGCCTCGCAGAGCAGCGCGTGCGCGCTGACTCTTAGCTCGACCTTGATGGAGCGAGATAGAAAACAAAATTTTGTTTAAACTCGCAAAGTCACATTTCCATAACATGAATAAAATTATTAATGATTTGTGATATGTCGTGCTAATACAACCTAGATTAAACTTTACACGTGGGGGGACTAACATGTGTGCTCATAAACGTGCATAAATGTTGCATCTTTTTGTTCGTGCAAAATAATAAAATAATTTATTGTTTTCGTTTTTGTCATTACTAACTGCTGCATATTTAAAATAAGCATGTGCTTGTTTTGCTTATTCTTGTCTGTGTGATGTCATTTCTACTATTCTAGGTGCATATGGGTCTCATAGAAAAACGGAGACTGGTAAATATAAACGCTGCTTTATTTGTTTGCAATGGCTAGGTAACATTTTGATTAATCGGGTGGGTTAATTATTTAGTAAACCATGGGGTGGATACAGAATATACTTTATTTCTTACATTAATACTTTTCTTGTGTTTGTTTTATACTAGAAATCATAAGTTGCCTGCTTTTGAGGCCTAACTATTTGAGCCGCACAAAAAGAGCTAATTCATATTTCTGCAGAAAGTCACGAGACGCCCATTCTGAATTAAAACGTTTATTGAAGCTGCATTCACAAAGCAAAAACTGATGAGCTGACATCATTCTGTCGGACATGGCCAAGGTCGAAAGTGAACTTTTTGTCAGTCCTTAACTTGGCATCCGCGGAAGTTGCACTGTAAGACTATGGAAGCTGCGAGGATGACTTAAAACAAAGTTGCAATCGCAGGAAGCCTCTGGCTTCACGTGGAAGAGACAATGGTCTTTGTAAGACATGATTTTGTGGAACTTTTTAAGAATCGGGTGACATGTCACTTGTCACTCTCAGCCAATGGGACGTCGAGTATTTCTGAAAATTTTCCTTCGCTAGTTTAGTTAGCGTAGAAAGGTATAAAAAGTCATGCCCTTAGGGTTGGGCTGGCTGCTGCTTTCTGACTTTCCGATGAGGGTGATGTGCTGCTGGACTTTGCGTGGAGCACGTAAGAATCCTCAAAGAACTTTACTTTAATTTCTGTCTATTTAGCTCAGTTAGGGAAATAGGTTTTAGAAATGCTAAACTTTATATAATTTCTTTAAATTGATTAAATTGCTTAAATTGTATTTTTCCATATTTCTTACTATCATGCTTGCTTTATTGCTAATAAAATTCATTTATAAAACTTACAACTTATATACCATAATTTAGAAAATAAAATCTTACTTTTGACAAACAAGCTGGTCTTGGTTATTTAGAAGTATAGGTTACCTTTAGCTAGATCACGTCGCCTATAGTGGTCATTTAAATGATTGGGTTTTATTCTAATGACTATATTCTTTCTGCAAATGTATAAAATGTTTATAGTTTGAAAATAATGTGTATATAGATTTATTTGACCACCTGATTCAGTAGGCCCAAAAATATATCAGGTTCATAAATGGGTCCATGTATAGTTTAGAATTTTGTTTATAGGTTATGAAATTGGGTAGCGTAGTTTATGATATATTTTCTATAGCCCGCTGGATCAATTATCTGGTAGCAGAAATTGATGGTTGCTAAGCGGTAACCAAGGTAACATGTTGGTTGCTAAGGATTACGTCATGGTATGAAAATAGGATTAATGTTTTAACACTTGTTAAGTTCGTTTTTCGTGCCTATCTGTAAAGCTATACCGGTATAGATTGTGTGGCGAGAAATTAGTCACGCAAGCCATCTGTTCGTTTGTAGTGATATCGCCGAGTATCACAAGAGGTATCGCCGTGTACCATAGTGTTGTCGCCGAGCAGCACAGTTTTAGGGCTAGGTCTGAATCTTGTATAGTGAGGATTTTCTAAGAAATCAAAGCAGCATGAGAATAGGGACAAAGCGCCTTCCATAAAACTCACTGTGATGAGAGTATTAGTTATATCCGAGCTTGAATGAAGGGTAAAATTAACGTCGGTGCATGATTATCTATAAACAGGTTAGAGTCCTGTACGGGTACATGTTTCATATCTATAAACAGGTGAGAGCCCTGTACGGATAACGTCGTTATTTTGCTAACGGTGCATGATTTCTATAAACAGGTGAGAGTCCTGTACGGATTTCGTGTGTGTTTGAATTTAGGGAATTTTCCGTGTAAAAGTGCGAGTTTGAGTTGTATTTTATGTTCAAGTGGAACTCTTAGAACTTTCACTTCGCGGTGGGTTCAGAGCAAAGCGAGTTCATAATTATACTTGCTTGAAGGGTGGGGTAAGGTTACTCTACTGACAATTGAATATTATCCTTAGTGTGAATAGCGCCGTCTATTCCGAAGTGTGGATACTTGAATGTATGTAAACTATCCTAATTAGTGAAACGAACAGATGTTGTCTTTATAGTCATTGTTAAGAATTAATTTACACTGAAAAGTGTTCTTAAAATGGCGCTGTGAAAAGATTTTGTGAAGGAGGGGTAAGCGCCAGGAGTGAGAAACGAGAAACCGCAGCTGCTGTGTACGTCACAGAGCCGCGCTGGGATTGGGTGACCTACGTCACAAGCTGTATTCTGATTGGCTCCTGAGTCTCTGACGGCCTGTGAGCTGATTGGTCCTTAGGAAAATCTCCAAAATTATTGGTTGAGCAGGAAACTGACGTAGCTCAACTGCCATTGGCTTGTTGGTGTGTTTCGCGCACGGATTGGTTGTTTTGCGGAACATCCCGGAAATATTTTACGAACGATTTTGTGAAATAAATTTAACTTTTAAAAATGAGTTATCATTTTAAACATGTTGAGAAAAAGACAACATTATTTCAGAAATTTAAGAATTTATTTTCACCTGACAAGAAAATCGAAACGCGAGGTGGTAAACTACTTCATAAGTATAAAACACCTGCAGCGTACATGGAAGGTGAATACGGATATCATACTGTCTTATGGTTCGACAGTTGGAAACGTTATACTAAAAACGATGGTGTTTTGGCTTGGCCTGATGATGGTTCATTTAATGTAAGAGTTTTAAGAAACTTACGAGAGAAAATGAATGCTCTTGTTCCAAAACCGAGACCAACTCAATTTGAAGCTTTAGTTGAGTGGGAAGATGAGATGTATCAGTTACAAAGAGAAGCTAGTGGAATTAAAAGACCTTCTAAAAATCCATCATGGAAAAGAGAAACTCATGAAGATAGATTACGAATGTGGAGACAGGGAAACATGAGTGAAGGATTGTATTTAATTCATGAAATGGTAATGGGTTCTCCTACAGGAAAATCTATGGAAAGTGAATCTGAGGATGCAATTATGGAAGAAATATATACAACTGCTAAAAATAAACAGCCTAATCAGCCTTTGAGACCTTCTAGATCATGGTCTACTCCGGTGGTTTCTACTGAAACTTCACCGAGTGCACCTCCAATTAATGAAGCTCCTAAACTTTATCCAAATAATTGTGAAATCACTGAAACTCCTAGAAGACCAGAATTTGAAAATGCTCGAAATGAGGGTAGACATTTTTCAATGACTCCAAGAGCAAGGGAACCTCCAAAAGATTATACAAGAGAGACAAGAAATGTTGATGAGGATGATTATAATGAATACTTAAGGTCTAAAGAAGAATTAATTAAAAGAATGACAAAAGGCATGGAAGCTGTCACAGTTCCAGTAACAATAGGTCCTGTTCAACCTGTATTTGATCAAAGAAATACAAACAAAACTGGATTAACTATTCCTTTAAATACAGAAATTCAAAAGCCTGCTGAAAAATTTTATTCAGACTTGACTGAATTAAACACTTCTAGATCGAGAATGCCTGATTTAACCTTTAATGAGGATTTATCTCCAAAAACACCAATGGGTGCTATGTCAGATGTAGGAAGTCCTGAAGTTAGGGTAACCACACCAAAGCTTGATGTGGCCAAATTAAAAGCAAATATTGAAGAATTAATAATTGGAACAATTGGCCCAGATAGTTTAAATTACTATCGGGATGATGAACTACTATTCATTTGCAAAAGTATTCAGTGGAAAACGAAAAATAAATATGATCAATTAGAGGATCTAGCTGCAGAACTTGAAATCGATGTGAGTAAACAAAAGAATTTTGCAAAACATTACAGATTAGATTTCTCAGAAAGCGACATTGAGAGTTTGAACTCAATGGGAAGAATAGTTCACATTAAAGATTTGATTGTCTATATCAAAAAGCTAGGAGAACTGAACAAATGGAGAGTGAAATGGACTAAAAGGAAGGAAGATGAAAGATTAGAAAGAATGTCAAAACAATTTCCAATGAGAGAAGTTGCAGGTGGAGGATATGTTCATGTCCCATGGTCGAGACAAGACATTCTGTTATTCACAAATGACTTTCCTAAATTAAGAGAGAAACCTGTTGAGTGGTACAGGCAAGTCGATAGATTTATCAAAGTGTCAAAAGTTCTGTGGATTGATTTGGATGGATTTTTTGACATTGTTGTTCCATCTGATCTTTGGACAGAATGTAAAATTTCTATTAGTTGGCCAAAAACAGAACCTGAGCGAATCAAAGAAACAGGTGCCCCAAATCCACTCGTAATGGATTTTTATGAGAAAGTAATTGTTTGGATGAAAAACAAAATTCCACCCAAAGAAGTTGATTGGGTTAAAATAGAAAGAACAGAGCAGGAAACAAAAGAATCAGTTCATTCTTTTTATGAAAGACTACTGTTAATCTTTAAACAATACAGTGGTTATGAAAAATTAGATGAGAAAGACATGAGTCATTTTATCTATAGATTTGTTTATGGACTAAAGCCTGAAATTGGAGAAATGATCAGAACTAGTATTGTCGGATGGCAAGCACTATCTATTGATGATATTCTGAGAAAAGCAAAATATTGTAGCGATGAATTAGAAGTAAAACAGAAGAAGCTAAAGGAGAAAGCCATGTGGGCACAGGTAAAAGTGGCTGAGCAACAGATTGCCAGCATGGGAAATAAGAACACTAATTTTGTTCAAACTGGAAATACGAACCAGATACAAGGAAAGTTTAAAGGTAATAATTTCCAAAAGAAATTTAGCCCAAAGATAGAAGAGCTGAAACAAAGATTACCTTGTTTTAATTGTGGCGAAATTGGACATTGGAGGGACGAGTGTCCTCATCCTCCTAGAAATTTAAAGAATCCCTTATTGAATCCACAGATGCAGAATGGTGTTAACGTGCAGCAACAGCAACAGATGCAACAGGGGTTAAATGAATTTAATATTCAGCGACAGTTACAACAACAGCAACAACAACAGGTGAATAATCGTCAGGACCAGTTGCCACAACCACCTTTTCCGAATTGTGGGGGAGTTCAAAAATATAATCCAAACGTGGGATTTCAGGGATGTGAACAGGTAATGAAACCACAAAAACAGCAAAAGCAGCAAAGGGTTCAAATGCAAAATGCTTCACAACAATTTTTATTAACAGAAAGCCAAGACAGTGATTCTGATGATTATTGCTGACGGTGCCCGAGAGAGGAGGAAGAGTGTGTTGTTGGAGCCACTCTTGAGGTTGACCAGTCTGGTCCTTATGTAAACGGGAAAGTTAATGATGTAGACATCACTTTTCTAGTGGACACTGGTGCTACCCGTTCTACTGTTAGATCAGTGGAAATTGAAAACCTACCTCTCTCTGGGGATACCATCCAAGTTGTCGGAGTAAGTAATCAGCAAATTAAAACAGACTTAACTGATCCAGTACCAGTTGAAATTGGAAATTACAGAGACAAACACAGATTTGTGGTTTGTAATAGTAGTCCAGTAAATCTATTAGGTAGAGACATACTATGTAAAATGAATTGCAGAATATATTGTTCTCCTGAAGGAGTTGAATTACAAACAATGGAGGAAGATGGTTTGTACAGAATGACAATGATGATGATGGAAGCAGAAGAAACAAAATTGTTTCATGCATTTGAAGAAAAAGATTTACCTGAAGAGCTAAAAGAAACAGTGAAATCTGAAATATGGGATTTTACTGGGAATGAGATGGGTCTGATGAAAAACGTAGATCCTGTTAAAATTGCATTGAAGCAGGGAATAGAATTTCCAAACACTCCACAGTATAAAATGAAAACAGAGACAATCGAAGGTATTACACCTGTTATTGAAAAATTAATCAAGCAAGGTGTATTGGAAGAAATGAAGAGTAGCTCTTGTAATTCACCAATTATGGGAGTTAAAAAGGCTAACGGAACATTTAGGATCGTACAAGATTTGAGAAAGGTTAATCAAATTGTTATTCCATGTTGTCCTGTGGTTCCAAATCCAGCAGTGATTCTATTTCAGATTCCATATGATGCTGAATGGTACACAGTCATTGACCTTTGCAATGCATTCTTTACTGTTCCTCTACACCCAGACAGTTATGAAATCTTTGCTTTCAGATTCCAAGGTAAGACCC
This sequence comes from Lissotriton helveticus, assembly GCF_964261635.1. Classification (NCBI taxonomy): domain Eukaryota; kingdom Metazoa; phylum Chordata; class Amphibia; order Caudata; family Salamandridae; genus Lissotriton; species Lissotriton helveticus. The sequence goes on from NC_136067.1 coordinate 2,023,981,074, forward strand.
TTGGATGGACAAGAATCCCTCAGGGCTATACAGAAAGTCCTTCAATCTTTAACGAACTGTTAAAAAGATCATTAGAAGATTTAGACTTACCAGGTAGGTCTACGTTGGTGCAGTATATTGATGATTTGTTAATAGCTGCTAAGACAAGAGAAAATTGTGTAACAGACACAATAATTCTGTTAAATCGCCTTGCAGAAGAAGGACATAAAGTGTCCCCAGCAAAACTACAGTTTTGCAAACAGGAAGTGAAATATCTTGGTCACAGAATTGCGAAAGGAAAAAGACAAGTAACAATAGAGAGAATAAAAATGATTCAAGCAATGTTACCGCCAAGAACACAAAGACAGGTCAGAATGTTCCTGGGAATGGTAGGTTACTGTCGACAATGGATAAGTGGATTTTCGGTAATTGCGAAACCACTACAAAGACTGACCAAATCAGATGTAAAAGATCCAATTATTCTCAATGATGTTGAGATGGAATCTTTTGAGAACCTGAAAAAGAGCTTATGCCAAGCTCCTGCTTTGGGTATGCCAAATTATGAGAAAGATTTTGAACTGTATTGCAGTGAGAGAGAAGGATGTGCATTATCTGTGTTAATTCAGAGACATGGAAACCTAAAGAAACCTATTGCATATTTCTCTGCAGTTCTTGATCCAATTGCAAAAGCATTACCAGGTTGTTTAAAAGCAGTTGCAGCTACAAGTATCAGTCTTGAACAAAGTGAAGGAATCATTATGGGATTTCCTGTGAAAGTTTTTGTGCCTCATTCAGTTGAAATATTACTGACAAGAGGTAAGACTCAACATTTAACAAGTAGCAGATTGACAAAGTATGAGAAAATCATACTGGGAGCAGATAATGTTTCGATTTCAAGATGTTTGAATCTAAATCCTTCTACATTACTGCCTGATTCAGAAATCGTTAATGACATTGAGACAGAACATGAATGTTTAGATGTCATGGAATTCTGCACAAAACCAAGAAAAGACATCAAAGACAGACCTTTGCCTGAATCGGATTTTGTCTACTTTGTAGATGGCTCATGCTTAAGATCCGAAGGTGGTGTCTTGAAAGCTTCATACTCAGTTTGTACAGTTGAAAACATTAAAGAAGCATCATGTCTTGAAGGAGTTCGTTCAGCTCAAGTAGCTGAATTGATTGCTTTAATTCGTGCATGTGAAGTATCAAAGGATATAAGAGTTACCATCATTACTGATAGTCAGTATGGGTACGGAGTTGTGCATGATTATGGACAACTCTGGTCACAGAGAGGATACATGACATCAACAGGGTCACCAATTAAAAATGCAGTTTTCATTAGAAGATTAATTGAAGCAATACAATTGCCAAAAGAAATTGCCATAGTCAAGTGTGCAGCGCACACTAGAGGGACTGATTATATTTCCAAAGGAAATGCCTTCGCAGATGAAACAGCAAAATACTGCGCAAGGAAAAATTATTCTTACAATCGAAATAGAAGTACAGAAACTGATTCAAATTCATTAATGCTAACAACTATTGTAGAAACATGGAATGAGATTAGAGATTTACAAAACGAAGCAGATGATGAAGAAAAAGACCTATGGTTAAGATCAGATTGTAGACAACGTGATGAAGATGGAGTGTGGGTTTACAAAGATGGGAGAGTAGTTTTACCAAATTGCATGATTTCTGACATGGCCAGATTATATCATGGTCCTGCACATTTAGGAAGAGATTCTATGGTCAGATTGTTTAAAGAAACATGGTTCAATACCAAATTTAGAACCATTGCAGAATCTTTTTGTCAAAGGTGTTTGTCATGCCAACAAATGAATCCAAACAGAAAATCAGTGGTGGGGACAGGAATAATTGGTCGAGAGGGTGGTCCCTTCACCAGGTTACAAATAGATTTCATTGAAATGCCCTTACACAACTGTTTGAAATATGTACTTGTAATTGTATGCTTGTTCTCAAGGTGGGTAGAGGCTTTTCCTACACGACATTGTGATTCAATTACAGTAGCAAAACTAATGCTCAGAGAAATCATCCCAAGGTACGGTTTTCCAGTCACTATTGAGAGTGATGGAGGAAGTCATTTTGATAACAAACTGTTGAAATTAATTTGCGAAGCTATGAGTATTGAGCAGAAAATACACTGTGCATACAGACCAGAGGCATCAGGTGTAGTTGAACAAATAAATGGAACTATCAAAAACAGAATTGGAAAAATGTGTCTAGAGACAGGAGTTAAGTGGACTGATGCTCTTCCACTTGTTTTGATGTCAATAAGAAGTACACCAGATAAAAAGACAGGTTTGAGTCCTCATGAAATTTTGATGGGAAGAGTTATGAGGCAAGCTTTTGTACCTGTAGGTAAACTGTTGAGCATAAATGACAGTGCAATTTTGGATTACTGTAAAAGGTTATCTGATATGGTAACTTCTGTGTCTAATCAGGTGGGAACTGAAGCACAATCAAATGACAAAGTTTTGACACATGATCTGAGACCTGGAGACTGGGTCAGAACGAAAGTACATCGGAGGAGGAATTGTCTATCTCCTAGATGGCAGAAACCTAGGCAGGTAATCTTGATCACTACTAATGCTGTAAAGTGCAGAGGATTGAAGCGCTGGATTCATCCAAGTCATACTATTCCAATACCAACTCCTGAGAATTCTGATGTTGAAAGTGATACCACAGATGACTCTGATTCTGAAGCAGAAGACAGAACAGAAGGTGAAGTAATTCCAGATTCTGAAGATCGACAAGAAAGTCGACATCTGGAAACTGTGCCAGTGAATGGAAATCTGACAAGAAAAGACTTAGAAATAATTGAAATAGATTCTGAAGGTGAAGAGAATCTGTTAAAAGGAAAGATAACTGAGGATTCGGTTGTCTATGTTGAAGACAGAGAAGCTGAACCAAGAGAAGTTTCAGACCAGGAGAGTATCGAAAGGCAGAGAACAAGCTCTGAAGTAAGGAACAAAATTCCGAAATCTGGGAAGCTAGAGGTAATCGAGGAAGAGGAGGAGATCGAATTACCGAGTACCAGTGATGGAAGACAAAGCGAAGTTCCTGAAGGAGTGAAATTGCCGAATAGAGAAGTTCCTGAGTCAATTGAAATTTCAGACTACGAAACTGAGGAAAGTGACGTGGAAGGTGGAAGTGAAAACAGAAAGAAAAGGACTTGGAAATCAGAATCGAATAATTCTGAACCAAAGAAAAAGTACGTGAGAAAAGCAGACTACTGGCCTGGTGGAAGATTGAGAGTCAGATTGATTAAAAAGCCAATAGAACAAGTTGAAGAAATCAGTAGTCAAAAGAGTCCTGGAAAAGAAATTGGAGTTGGAAGGAAAATAGAAGTAATATCAAGAAAAGGGAAGAGAATAATTAGACCAAACCAGAAATACAAGTCTCCTGAGTGGACTTACTTAGTAATTCCACCTGTTATTGACATATATGATAGTAGTGAAGAAGAAAACGAAATCCAAGAAATTAGTGACAATGATTGAAGTACAAATTTATTAAATTGGCATAAGGCTGAAGAAATCCTGTTAGTTGACACAAGGTCGAAGAAAAACTGTTTAGTAGAAGAAAAACTTATGTATGACATAAGGTCGAAGAAATCTTGTTTAGGGTAATAAAAAGAAAAATATTTTAAAAGGGGGGTGTATATAAATTTTAAAATTTATTTTTATTTTTAATTTTATTTTGAGGCTAAAACTAACCTAAAAATGCCTTACATTAAGGAGAGCACTTCAAAATGCTCTGTTTTTAAAAGATGCTGTAAGATGACTCTGGTGTGTCTGCTCATTTTAGTACTGCTCTGGTTGGTACTAGCTGTGATTATACCTTTAGAAATGAATAGAGAATTACATAAAGTTAATTTAACAAGCAAAGCTCTGGTTAGCCAAACTAAACATAGTGCATCTGCAAAAGTAATTGATCATCAGCCTAACATTCATCAAGATAAATCAATAGGTGATTTTTCAAGCAATACTTTCACAAAGCTTTTGAGTGAATATGTAAAGGTAATGGATGCAAAGGATTGTTATGTGTGCGTTAAGTTACCCGCTTCTGTTTCTGAGGGAGTAACATATAATATGCTTCCTCTCACTTATGCTGTTACATGTAGTGTATTAACTAGTTTATTTTATCAAACTGGTCGTTTAGAATATTACTATTCAAATTATGATGAGATTTTTGCTAATGTCAAGATTGATAATGCTTTAAATAAGCATAAGAAAGCTAAACAATTGAGAGAATATTTCCTTGTTACTAACGAACTCACTTATGAGTATGCTTACAAGAATAATCTAACATGTAAATTAAGTGCTGAAGGAAAGAAATTTTTGAATATGGTTGAGGAGAGAAGAGCAATTTATAAGAGAAATGAATTAGTCAAGCAGACTAAGTCATCATTCTGGCAAAAAGAGGATGAGAAACTAAATGGCAAAATGCTTGAAAATATTGCAATTCACATAGACAAGCCTGTTAGTGGAAAGCTTTGCATTAGAAGAGATAACACACTTTTTGATAATTATTTTGTAGGTGCAAGCAACTGTGAAGATACTTATCAGATTTTGGGAGGTTGGGGATTTAAAGGTGGAAAAGATCCTATCTTTCCTGGAATTTATTTTGTTTGTGGTGACAAAGCCTACTACAACCTTCCAGACCATTGGTATGGAACTTGTTATGTGGGAATTGTTTTTCCTAAAGTGTTTCATGTTGACAGAGATTCAGAAGGATTATTTAAAATTCACAATTATGTAAATAGAGCTAAAAGAGAAACTTTTACTGAAGTTCTGGGAGATATTTTCCAAGCTGTAATACCTTTTGTTGGTATAACCCTAAATGCAGGGAGAATCAGAAAATTATCCACTATAGTTGATAGATTATCAACTGACACTGCTGATGGATTTCAATTAGTGAATGTTGAAGTTATTGCAATTAGATCCATGGTAATTCAAGACCGTCTTGCTTTAGACATACTCTTAGCAAAAGAGGGAGGAGTCTGTGGCATTTTACATGTCCAACATTGCTGTACATATATACCGGATGAAAGTAAAAATATTGAAATGTATATTAAGAATATTACACAAATGCATTCTGAAATAATTCCTTTAGAAGAAGAAGATTTTACTGGGAAACTTTCAAATAGGTTTCAAGCAATTAAAAACTGGTTTCATAATATCGGAAGTTCAATTCTTGGCAAGATTCTGGCACCTTTGATTATAATAGTATTCATTTTTATTTTGACTAAAGTAGGTTGTCTGTTGCATAAAAGAAAGAAGCATTTAAGAGAAAAGAAGAGAATTTATAAACTCAGAAAAGAAGAGGAAAGGGAGATTGAGTTGCAGGAGTTACATAGAGAGCGTCATGTTAATTGCAAGGATTATGCTGAAACAGACTTTTAGGTTTACTAATACAATGAATTTGAATCGATTTCTTATAAAATAAATTTACCAAAATTTTGAGTGCTGGTGTGGTGATTTGTTAATCACCAGATGAGGGAGTTGATGGAGCGAGATAGAAAACAAAATTTTGTTTAAACTCGCAAAGTCACATTTCCATAACATGAATAAAATTATTAATGATTTGTGATATGTCGTGCTAATACAACCTAGATTAAACTTTACACGTGGGGGGACTAACATGTGTGCTCATAAACGTGCATAAATGTTGCATCTTTTTGTTCGTGCAAAATAATAAAATAATTTATTGTTTTCGTTTTTGTCATTACTAACTGCTGCATATTTAAAATAAGCATGTGCTTGTTTTGCTTATTCTTGTCTGTGTGATGTCATTTCTACTATTCTAGGTGCATATGGGTCTCATAGAAAAACGGAGACTGGTAAATATAAACGCTGCTTTATTTGTTTGCAATGGCTAGGTAACATTTTGATTAATCGGGTGGGTTAATTATTTAGTAAACCATGGGGTGGATACAGAATATACTTTATTTCTTACATTAATACTTTTCTTGTGTTTGTTTTATACTAGAAATCATAAGTTGCCTGCTTTTGAGGCCTAACTATTTGAGCCGCACAAAAAGAGCTAATTCATATTTCTGCAGAAAGTCACGAGACGCCCATTCTGAATTAAAACGTTTATTGAAGCTGCATTCACAAAGCAAAAACTGATGAGCTGACATCATTCTGTCGGACATGGCCAAGGTCGAAAGTGAACTTTTTGTCAGTCCTTAACTTGGCATCCGCGGAAGTTGCACTGTAAGACTATGGAAGCTGCGAGGATGACTTAAAACAAAGTTGCAATCGCAGGAAGCCTCTGGCTTCACGTGGAAGAGACAATGGTCTTTGTAAGACATGATTTTGTGGAACTTTTTAAGAATCGGGTGACATGTCACTTGTCACTCTCAGCCAATGGGACGTCGAGTATTTCTGAAAATTTTCCTTCGCTAGTTTAGTTAGCGTAGAAAGGTATAAAAAGTCATGCCCTTAGGGTTGGGCTGGCTGCTGCTTTCTGACTTTCCGATGAGGGTGATGTGCTGCTGGACTTTGCGTGGAGCACGTAAGAATCCTCAAAGAACTTTACTTTAATTTCTGTCTATTTAGCTCAGTTAGGGAAATAGGTTTTAGAAATGCTAAACTTTATATAATTTCTTTAAATTGATTAAATTGCTTAAATTGTATTTTTCCATATTTCTTACTATCATGCTTGCTTTATTGCTAATAAAATTCATTTATAAAACTTACAACTTATATACCATAATTTAGAAAATAAAATCTTACTTTTGACAAACAAGCTGGTCTTGGTTATTTAGAAGTATAGGTTACCTTTAGCTAGATCACGTCGCCTATAGTGGTCATTTAAATGATTGGGTTTTATTCTAATGACTATATTCTTTCTGCAAATGTATAAAATGTTTATAGTTTGAAAATAATGTGTATATAGATTTATTTGACCACCTGATTCAGTAGGCCCAAAAATATATCAGGTTCATAAATGGGTCCATGTATAGTTTAGAATTTTGTTTATAGGTTATGAAATTGGGTAGCGTAGTTTATGATATATTTTCTATAGCCCGCTGGATCAACCTAAAAATAGGTTTTCTTTGGGTTGGACCAATGTCATGAAATAGTGTTCATTTAAATAACTAATGGCAGTACTACCATATGTGACTCAAGAGCTCGAGCAGGGCTGCAGCTGTCTGTACAGTGCATTTTTCCACAGCCTACTTCCCTTTCCATCTCCTCAATGTTAAACTCTATTGTCACAAGCCATGTGCTATACCTTTGTTTGTCTTTATTTTTTTGTAGTGTTGTGGTATGGCTCCCTGCCTGACTCACTGACTAGGGCTCTTTCTGCAGCATTCATTCTAATGTTAAGTGCAAATGCCAGTTCCTTTCTCTGCACACGAGGCAACTCGCAGCTCGGAGCACGTGGCACCCACTGTATCATACACTCTTATCTGACGAGGTCAAAAAACAACTCTGAAAAGCCATCTTGCCCAGAACGAGCTTCTCAGTCATAACACATTACCTCGTTCTTGGCACAATAAACAAAATGATGGCTTGAACGTAACGTGCAGAGAGCAGTGCGACATCACTCGCAGATTCACCAGAGCCTGTCCAGCTGCCCGTGATGTGAACAAACACATGATGCTGTGGAGACAGGTGTGTGGGTCCGCCTGGACCAGAGAGCCGCCTGTTTATATAAATACACCCAAGTCCTAGGGAGGGTGGCCAAAGACTAATAATATGTCATTTACTTTCTCATTTTAGTTAAAATGTTAACTATCTATATTATGTTTGGTCTTGTGACAATTCTTATTATTTCTGTGCTGTTTATTGTTTGACTGGCAGCATCCCGTGTTTTATATCACAAGGGATTGCCCAGAGTTTGTTAGTTACAAATAAATATTTGAAACTTACAGCAGACTGCACTTACTTGTTGTGGACATACAAAGTTATTAAAAGCAAAAGAGTGTGCATTGTTCCCACAAACTGAGTTACTAATAAAGCCACATGTTCTACGTTTACCAAATCAGTTTGTTATCTACTGTGAGCAACTGAGGTACTAGGAACTAGCCGCTGACACAAAGGTGGGAAATAGGTGCTGATGAGGTAGAATAGGTTACCTAAGCTCTCACTGACGTCCTATATTCTGCGCATAGTTCTGCATGTTCAGAAAACCACGACACAGTGTCGAGGGCGGGATGCGGAGACGATTGACAAATGCATCCCAGAGTTTGAGGGTGTCACATTCCTCCTCTGTATTCAGAAGACTGACTTATCTGAAGCAAAGGTAAGTGCGAGCTACCGCTGCTAATGTTGCCAAGGAGGGGCTTGCCATAATCCTCACTCTGACGTGTCTTCTCATTTTAATCACTGTCCTCCTATTGCTTTTAATGATCGGTTGTAATTTAGAGCTCGTGGCTCTGCTGAATCGGAGCCATCTCATTATAGTGAGAGCAGTGCTCGCCTTGGGCGGATGTATGACATTACAACGCATGCTATTACAACGCATGCCTTTACGACGCAAGTTTTGCAACGCAACTTTTACAACGACTTGCATTGGGGGGCGCTAGATAGTGAATAGTTTAATTTACTATTCCAACTCCAGTCAACGTGGATAGTTGGGAAGGTGTTGGAGTCTATTCCCTATCCTAGAGCACCCCCCAGCGCAAGTCGTTGTAAAAGTTGCATTGTAATGGTTGTGTCGTAAAGGTACTTCGTTGTAACAGTTGTGTTGTAAAGGATGTTTACCCCTTGGGCCTGTGCACACAGCCTGTATGGGCATAGAAATGTGGGGCGAGTGGAATGGGAACGAAGGGCTAGTGGTGCGCGAGCCAACAAATTAACATGGAGAGCCAAACCAAGGTTCTAGCTCGGCCCTTAGAGCCCATGTACAAGACGAGCCCTGCAAATATTGGCTATGTAATCATACAGCAAACATCACGTAAAATATGATCAAGTCTCTTTAAAATTCTAAATAGTCAATTTCTTTAATATGTGAAAGCTTTGACATTAATGGGTCACTTTGTACTGAGAAGCAGAACAAAACAAGCATTTGCAATGCAATAGGTCTGGCATTTACTCGAGTTTGAGCTATTGGCATTGTAAATGTCAATGCCTTTTACTTGTTTTGGCTTTTTAAACAAAAATAAAAGGCATAATCATTTACAATGGCAATAGTGTAAGCTCTCCTTTTTAATTAGGGTTTCACTTGGCCAAGTTCTGTTATGTTGCATAAAGATAGTGGGATTCCCATTGCATAATAGGTTTAGAAGAAGAAATGTGCAGAGACCTAGGACCATTAGTAAACCAAACAGCACCCTACATTGTTCATCAACACAAATTTCACTGGGGATTCACTCTGCATGTTTTTATTGAGATATTTGGACAAATCTTCGCATATTATAAGGTTTGGCAAATTTGTGCACAATGTAGGGCCGCCTTTTTTTATAATTATTGTAGGTGAGTAGGATCTGCTTCACATGGGTAACCCCACTTTTTGCTGGTGTTTCACTGATTCTAGACTTTAGTCTGGCTGGGGCCCTGCTATCCAGAACCCCAGCCTAGCTGTGTCCTCTCTAAAATGGTTTCTATGTACATTAGGTACATATCTAATTGAATTCTGGAGTGCCTTATAAGTCCTTAGTATATTGTATAATATGTACCAAGGGCATAGGTACCTCAGAGATCTACCATGGGCTGAAGCATGTATTATGCCACCCCTGGGAAGCACTCCAAAATTACACAACAGGTCTGTTACTGATGCCTGTGTAAGGTGGTGTTAGCACCCCTTACAGTGGTATAGGCTACCTATATCACTACCACACACCCACATATAAAAACCTGTAAGTCACTCCTATGGCAGGCCTTGACAATCCTGAAGGCAGAGTGCTTGGCTTTTATGTGAGAGGGTGCTCCTGCATGAGCAGAACCCCTCTGCAGCTTTCGGAGTATCTCCTCTGATGCTGTTTGTGGTGCAGCCTGACCATATACTCTTAAGTGCATTATAACCTCGCGGTAAATGCTAACTTTGGCATGGCTGCACAGAAACATGTCGTGTTTGGTGTCAAACACTTTGGAATCCTACCCCCGCCGCCAGTTCTGGCGGCGGGTGTAGCATTTCACCCTTCTAGAGGGAGAGACATGTTAACCCTGACCTACCCGGTAAAGACTTTCTTGAGCCTTGGCATCACAAAATGGATGCCGCTGCCACAGACACGGGTCTCGCCTCCTGCTGCTGACCAAATCTCTGGCAGGGGAGGCCTGGACAAAAGGATTCCTGTCACAGGGAGGTGTTACCACCTCCCCAGACAGGATTTAGTGTATTGGGGCTAGGCGGGAGCACTCTCTGGTGCTTTGAAGTCCTGCACTGGGGGCACATTTGGTGTCCCTGTGCATAGTCCAGCTCAAACAGGTTCAGGGGCTACCTGCCCCTGCTGTGGCGCAGAACTGGGCAAAGGAAATGGGTGTAACCACCCCTCTTTCCAAACCCTCACAGGAGGGTCCCTAGAGCAGGTTCAAACCCCTAACTTAGTGTAAGGATGGGATCCCTGTCCTTAGGACTTTAGATTAACCTGGACAAAACTCTGAAATGAATATCCTGGTTGTTCAACATTCTATCCTAACTAGAAGACTGAAGAATCTCCCTTGGAGTCAAGGAGTGACTCCCCTGCTTGGCAGGCACCAAAGAAGCAACTGTCCGGTCTGCAATTCATAAGCTCCCGAAGGACGCCAAAGTCTCTGCAATGACAGGTGTGGGTTTCCTGACTTCCCGAGGCTACCCTGAGTCCACAGCAAAGCTGAGGCCCGTGGCTAACATGGGTAATGAGGAACCGCGACCCCTAGCAACCGTGTACTTTTGTTGATTCAACTACTTCTCGACAATCCTTGAAGTTCTGCTTTGGGCTCCGAGTAGCCCTCGCCCTGAGCACCGACTGCACCGAAGATCTCTGGCCTACCATCCCGTATGACCCCTGGGCTGGGTCACAGTGCGACTGCTCGAGGCTCCTTTGCGATCTGCTAGTCCCTTGGCTAGTGGGTCCTCACGAAGGTGACTCCTTTTCTGCTTGGGCTTCCGTGGTTGCTCCAGATGTGCCCTGACTTCCCCTCACTGGGGGAGTTCCTCAGACCTTCCTGGTCTGCAGCGTTGTCTTTATCTGCATTCCACGAGACTTGCCGTTACCAAGGCTCGTTGGGCCCAATCTGGTCGCCGACACCGCAGCACTCGACAGACTTCACAGGACAGCTTGAATCCGGCTCGTGGACTTTGTCGATGCCTCCTGGACATCGTGGCTGAGGAGTCAAGACACCCAACAACTTACCTGATGCACCCGACATCTGTAGGCCTCGTCTTCCGAGCCCCCTGCTCACTGGCTAGTGACCCAGACTCTGTCGCCTCTGCTGTCAGGTTCCTTCCATCTTCGTGTTGAAACCTGGGTCGGGTCGGGGACAATCGATATTTGCCCGGCGGTATTGCCTCTGTGACCCTCTAGTTATTTAATCAATGAAGAGGCAGGCGCTGGAGACTGGAAAGCAGGAAACAAGGTTTTTATTCTCTCCGGAGGAGAACACAACAAAACGGACAGCAGGTATCGTTCTGAGGTGCTCTAGATACATTTCTGAGGCCTGGCCTCTTATACACTGTTTTATGACTTTATTGCAGATTACACATTCATGTTAAAAGCTTTGATGTATGGAAAAGACATTCCCGGAACTCCCCTTTGGGCCCGTTCCCACACACATTTACAGTCGAAGTCCCCACCCTAGTCACAACAGGTGATGAGTATCACGCAGCTGGATATTCCGCCGATTCACGGAATGTGGGGGGTTTGATCGGATCTCATGGAGTGGGGGCTTTGATCAACCCGGGGATCCTTTGATGGGGGAAGCTTTCTATTGTACGGGGAGGGGCAAGGAATGGTATCGGCAGAGCTGGGTGTCGGCCTGGGAACGGGGAAGACAAACGGGCACACGGGGAAAAAGGGGGTTTGCATCTAAGGGCCGGAGATCATGAAAGGGAAGAAGGGAGGTGTCGCGCTGGGAACAGGATGAGGGCCTGGGGCAGAGCAGCGCCGAAGAGGGGTTTATGATTCAAGGCAGGTGCAAGCAGGGGGGTGGTCAGCGTGCAGGCTTAGTGAAGGCGAAGGGCTATGTCAGGGGCCAGCGGCATGCAAAAGGGTTCGTTCTGATCGGGGCATCTTAAAATGGCGGGTGCGCACGACAAAAAGTGTGGCATCAGGGGAAGAGGCAAGATGGCGCAGATAATGTTCACCAAACCGTACTAATTTTCAACAGTCCTCCCTTTAACATATTCAAGACATCTTGCTGGTTCATTTTCTACTTGGTTCTATTGTGGTGGGCATGAGAAAGAAAACGGTAGGAACCCTAGATGAAAAGAGTTGTAAACAATACATTTTGAGATTTCTAGTTTTTAGGAGGTGGACCTATTTGATAAACTTTGATAAACTTGTTCAGCAGGAAAGTCATAGGAATGCAATACAAAAACGATTCTGTAGCGAGAGCAGCAAGTACATTTCATAACGTGGACTGGCAGGTTATTACATATATCAGATTCGGATTGGAGCATGATCAATACAATGGCGGCTGGGAGAGAAATGAGGCCTAGCAGAAACGGTGATTGAGGATGTCAAATGTTCGAAGTTTAACGAGTTCTCATTATTCTTTGTTGCCTTTTGTTGGCGCTGTGGAGCACCGGCGGTGGAGCTACAAGTCCAGCTCTATTCTAAGTTCTGCGTTGCAGGGCACGACCCTTTCCTCGCGTTTCTGGTCGGAAAGGTCCTTTTCGCCCTGTGTCCTTTGAGGTGATTGTCAGAAAGTTCAGATGGAAGAAGAGCGTATAAAACAGTCCATAGGGTAGGTCGGAGGAAAAGGGGGATGGAGCAAGGCCAAATTAGGAACAAACTAGGGGAACGAGAGACTTCAGATAGGCGGGCGTGTGACCGAATTCAGAGAGTGGGGACTTGTCGGCAAACACTGGACATCGAGCAGGGGCATCAGGTCGGCCCTTTCTTCTCATGTTGTCGAAAACAGTGCCTCGTCCTGCAGCTCTTTTCTGTCGTGGTCTCGCCTTGGCTAATGTCGCAGGTGTTCCTTAGTCTGCGGTCAGGCCTCGTGCTCCCACATCCGGTCCTTCTCTCCTCCAACAGCAGTACCCTTAAACAAGTTTGAAAAGACAGTCTTTAGAGAATTTGCAGATGAAGATAATCAAAAAGTCTATTTCTCTCCCAGCTCCAGGCAAAGAATGGAAATGCCCGTTATATTAGTGTTCACAACTGGCATATGAATGACCGGTGACGGGCCTGTTGGATTTACTATGACTTTCCTTCACAATTATTTATTACAGTCACGACAGTTCATCTGATGGTGACCCACCTTCGTGAGACGAACCTGGCAAAGATATGCCGTTCTCTAGAGTTTTACATTTACAAAGGGTACTGTGAGTTGTCAACATGGTACTACACAGGCATTTTGCTGAGAGACGAACATGGCTAAACATTTCTTTTCTATCGATGCATCCTGCTTTTCAACTACTACGGGGTTCATTTCGATGATTTCTTTACCTTGGACTAGTCTGTTAACCTTGTAAAACATCATTCTGGATCCTACGTAACCTTTTACAGCCTGATTACTTAATTAGAAAGGACAGGGGTTTTATGGGAGACAACCAGGGACATAGGAAACTTGTGGTAAGGGCATAAATCGACCCATCTCTCACAACCGGAAATGAGGGGTAGTTTCATAACTCCAGTTTTTGGGCGGCTGATACAGGGGATGTAACAGGGGTGATAATTTTTCCTGTTTGGGTATTGCGACAATTCGGGGTGGGGAGGGTCGCGTATTCTGAGGTCCTTTCTTATACCATAGGAGCCGTTGACATGTAGTTCCCTTATTACGGGCCAGATTAGGGAACCTCTGTCGTCTTACCTGTCCTTTCCCTTACGGCCCAACCTCGGTTCATTGACTTCTAGCGGAAAAGGAGAGGTAATGACGCGGTCTCAGGGTGATTGTATTAAAGACAAGTTTTTTTGTGCAAATACTGACGGTATTTGAAGCCAATTAGGTGGTGTGCTAGGGGTGGCAGTCTGCCAATTTCGGGGCTAATCACTCGGAAGAGTGGGAGTGCAAAAATAGAGGGAGAGAGAGAGAGAGAGAGAGAGAGAGAGAGAGAGAGAGAGAGAGAGAGAGAGAGAGAGAGAGAGAGGGAGAGAGAGAGAGAGAGAGAGGGAGAGAGAGAGAGAGAGAGCGCAACGGCAGGCTAAATAGTACACGTGCAACAGAGAGGGTGGCAGTGTATTCAAGAAAGGCTATTTAGTGCATTACCCAGTAAAGGGCATTCACGGGTCTGCGTTAGAATCTTGTAATCATGCAGTTTGAGCATTAGATAGGGCAGAGGGGACGTGCCTTGAGAAAAAGGAAAGAAGAAAGGAGGTACCATTTTGTCGCACTTTCTCGCATTCTCGGTCCTTCGACCAGTTGGGTCAACGCCTCAGTCACACACACACATTCTCTCATAGTTTCGCATCATACGTGACATGGGTTCATTCGTCCGGTCTGGTTTAAGGGTGATCACTTCTTATCAGGATGTGCTAATTTTTCGGGTTTGTTCGATACGTGAGTAGTTTGCAGGCGTGCTTAGGCACCACCTTGCGGCGCTAGTCTGCTTCGTGTATTAGACATGGCAAGGCTTCGGATCTTCGCCACACCTCGGCTGTAATCTCTGATGTAACCTGCAGAGGGAAGAAAAAAGGGGGTGGGGGAGACAGCATTCGCGCATATTCAGATACATGGATTCATAAGTCCTTTACTTACCTCTTACTCGTCTTTCCTCCTCGAGGCAGGGCCCCGGGGGTATGGTTTCTGGGTCGGGAGGGGAGGGGGGCAGTGTGCCCTTATAGGTCGTGTGCGGGAAAAACGTAAAAAGGAAACCAGAGGTGCCTAGTACGAGGTATCTAGTCAAAAGGATGTATCTCACTATCGGGATCCTTAAACCTCTTTCAACGCTGTGGCGTTCTAAGGTTCTTCGGTTCTTGGGTCAGCTCCGTTCCCTGATACCTTGGAACGTTGTACTTTATAACATTTACACCATTTCATTTCACCCTCCTTTTACATTCCCTCATTTACACCGTTCGTTTTACCCATCCTTGGAAGTCAAGGTCTTCCTCTACGCGAGAGTACATGGGTCAGTCGCGTACTTTGAAGGCAGAGTGTCGTGTTTGTCGATCCGATCCGTCCTCCAGGGCTGGGCAACCATCTTCTTTTAACCTTAAAGAGAGAGCAGAGTAGGGTGCACAGAAAAGAACTTTCCCACCGATCCCACATTTTTAAAATAAAGCATGCAATACCCGTCCATAGTTTCAAAAAAACTTTATTTTGCAAAATCATTTCAGCACGTGGATTATGAGGGTGCGGTCGTATTTGGCCGGTCGTGGTAATGGCTAAAGTGCGTACAGTGGGGGGGTGTCGTTTGCAGCAATAAAAACATCGGAAAGTTTTATTCATTCATTTGTAAGAAACTAAAACGTCTATTAATTGGCTGGGGGTTCGGGGGGGGCATTTATTTTCATAATTTAGAAGCATAATCATAATAGTTGCAATCAGATTTCCTATATGTATACCGTATGTGTGCGTCGTAGATGAGGTTATACATCAGCTATAAAAAAATATAATACATTGTACATTTGTAATCAACATTTGTAACGGGATCCTTTCATACTGTTCGTCGAGTGAGCTCTCCTTGTCTTTTCTAGCCAAGTGTACAAAGGATCATATAAAGTCTCAGAACATCAAGTTTATATTAGTGCGAAGGAACACCACGAGGTGTTCGTAAGTTCCGATTGATACCAGCGCCATCTTGGGCGGGGCCGGCTCAGTCCGGAAGCAGCATCAGGGGGAAATGTTTCCCATTACTGGCAGTTGGACCAGAGTCCTTTTCGGCAGTTTTAGAATTCATGCTAACAGAGGGAGTGGCAATGTCACGTTTATTTCGTTGGCGATCAAGGCAGCCGTCCCTTACCGGAAACCTGCAGAGGCCGAAGGTTCCGCCGGGGACCTTTGTAGGATCTTCAAGGCTGCGGAGATGCTGTCGGAGATGGGGGCTCGTGCCCCAGTGGGCAAATGTTCGAGTTATATTGCTGGTCAAAGTTACTCTAGTGGCCGGGGCCCGCCCTCCAGCGGACCCAGACGCCATTTTGAGGCCCTACAGGGGCCACTCTCGTCGAGTTTGCAAGAGTGGGAGAGATCCTTCGGAGTGAAAGGAAGAGGTCCCTGTTGTGTGAAAGCGGGACGTTCAGCTGGGGTGCAGCTGTGATGCCCCCACCTGGGGGGGCGAGGGAGACTCGTTCGCGCCGTCTCCTTCTCCCGGTGCACTCCATGCTGCTCTTTTTCGTCGCCCCGTATGAAGGTCTCTCCACATCCGGTGTTCCCCAAGTCTTGTGCTCAGTGCTGTGGGAGTATGGCCACCTGTGGCGCGCATTCGGCGCGGCACGAGTATCAGTGCAGTCATTGCAGGTTCGGTGTTCCGAAAATATGGCCACCATTGCACGTTCGGTGCTGCGCAAGTACTGGGGTGCCACCATGGTGTGTTCGGTGCTGTGGAAGTATTGGCACCATCGCCTGACTGGGGGTGTTCGGCGTCGGGCCGGGGGCTGGGAGACCTCCTATCGGTGGAGGTGGGAGAGGCTCGTCCGCGTCGCCTCTCCCTCCCAGCCCAACTCGGACAAATTGTTGTGGAGGTACGTGCAGGACATCCCGCCGTCCAGAGCTGCTGCGGCTGTCACGGAAGGGAAAAGAAAGAGGTGCCTCGTTCTTCTCTGGACATGTGGCGGGACTACTTAAGTCTATCCAGGCCCGTTGCGGCTGGCCGAGGAGACATGTGGCGGGACTACCTACAACTGCCCAGGCTGCTGGCTCCTGCCTCTCCTCCGGCTCCCCCATACGTTAAGATTTCCTGACCAAGAGTTGGCGGCCGGGCCCGCCTTATATGGGTTGTCGCTGGTTGGGCGTAGCCGTAACCCTGCCCTACTTTGGAAGGTTCCAGAATGGGGGGGGGGCGAATGTTCTGTTTGACTTTCATTTTCTACAGTTTACCGTTATTATTCCTTGTTTGTTGTGCTAAATTAAAAGTTCAAGTTCATCAATGGTCTACGGATTTTGTTTTACCATTTCTTTCTTTCTAGGTTGCTTTTATGCTAAGTTTCTGCTAACAGAGGTTGAGTAACACGGAAACACGTGTAGAGGGATGACGCAGATTCGTACATTACATACACACAAACTCAGACGGGGGACAGTACAAGTACGACATACAAAGACCCAAGACGAATATAAAACAGTTATTGGTCATGATTATCTCTTTCCGTCTGTGAATTTTAAAGCGAGGCTGGGTTCCCGTCTTGATGTTGCCCGACCTAGGAGAACTTGAGCATGCCGCTGAAATTGTCCTGGCGAAATCTGTGCCATCGGGCATAATCAAACGTGGTGGTTCTATCTGGTCTGTCTATGTAAGTCGGGTTCTTCTTTGTCTCGCGCCTTTTCTCGTACTGCCGGTCTGTCGTTCCTGTCGGCCCTTTGCCTTTACTCACGCTCAGTAGAGTCGGGCATTGGGCTTTCCAGTGTCCGACATATCTACAAAAAGCGCATTGGTCTGGCCCTAAGTCTGGTCGTCTTTTGCATAGTGTCGGGGGATAAGTTGTGGGTAGCGGTGTCCTGGGGTTGTCCTGTCGGTATATTTCTCTACTTGGTTTGTCCTCGTCTTTTCTCTGTCGTTGCATAGCCTCTCTGCGCCACATACCGAGACTGTCGAGCATAATAGGCGTTGTCTTATTATTTCGAAGGGCTATTTCTAACGTTTCTATTTTATCAAGGTCAAAGGATCCTGCCAGTGGCCACTGTTTGTCTTGACTTTCTTTGGTATACCTGTGCCACAATTTATTATAGGCTATGGTAACTAATCCATAGTTTATGAACATGTCCTTATTAGGGGTGCCTTCTAGTGGAGCTATATGGTCCACCTCTAATACACGGTCCGGGCTGAACCAATTATCAATCAATGGGGAGAAGACAGACATGACGGCTCAAACCGAGGGACTAATAAGTCAGCAGTGCCTATCTTATCACTAGGTGCAAAGACTAGACAGAATATTCCTATTCTACGTTGTTTGCAGGCAGTGAATACCTCATGAACAAAAATAAAAAAGAGTAACCAAGAACGCGGAACAATCAAGCAATTAATAAATAAATAAATAGGATAGAAAAAGGACAATGGGGAGAGTAAGTAGGGCGCAAAAGTCTGCGTCCTCTACCCTTTCACTAACCGCAAAGAGGAAGCTGTTGTTTCCGGTTTGCAGACAGAGAATCTCCAGAAGACAATCTGTGAACAGTAGTTCGGGGTTAAAGAACCCAGTTAATCAGTGAGGGAGTGGGGAGTCTCCCAAAAACCGTTGAGAAATAATAGAGTCAGTGGGGGAGAAAGATAGGCGCGACGGTTACGTTACCTATCCTTCACCGTTTGCAAAAGAGAAGGAGCCTACTGTTTCTCCGTGTGCAGATAGTGAATCTCCAATTAGGTCAAACAAAGAGTAATACTAGTATTATATAAATAATCAAGCAATCAAACAATCAAGCAATCATTTCGCACCTTGTCATGATTACACGACCTTACCCGGACCATGTGGACAGTTTCTTGTCTTCCGAATCCAGCGCCCGATCGTCCTCTTTTTCTCGTATTTCTCACGGCACTCCTAATGGTCCCCAGTCAGGACCGTAGATCACTCGAGAGAGGTCTGTTCGGAACTAGTGAAGTTCGGATGATCGGCTGCCAGACGAGGGTCTATTGGGCAAGAGCTCTCCCGATCGTTGCAGTCGTTCACTCTGTCGTCGGGACCTCTCCCACTGGATCCACGAGTCGCTGATGGGCCCCACGCTTGGGACGCCAATTGTTGAAACCTGGGTCGGGTCGGGGACAATCGATATTTGCCCGGCGGTATTGCCTCTGTGACCCTCTAGTTATTTAATCAATGAAGAGGCAGGCGCTGGAGACTGGAAAGCAGGAAACAAGGTTTTTATTCTCTCCGGAGGAGAACACAACAAAACGGACAGCAGGTATCGTTCTGAGGTGCTCTAGATACATTTCTGAGGCCTGGCCTCTTATACACTGTTTTATGACTTTATTGCAGATTACACATTCATGTTAAAAGCTTTGATGTATGGAAAAGACATTCCCGGAACTCCCCTTTGGGCCCGTTCCCACACACATTTACAGTCGAAGTCCCCACCCTAGTCACAACAGGTGATGAGTATCACGCAGCTGGATATTCCGCCGATTCACGGAATGTGGGGGGTTTGATCGGATCTCATGGAGTGGGGGCTTTGATCAACCCGGGGATCCTTTGATGGGGGAAGCTTTCTATTGTACGGGGAGGGGCAAGGAATGGTATCGGCAGAGCTGGGTGTCGGCCTGGGAACGGGGAAGACAAACGGGCACACGGGGAAAAAGGGGGTTTGCATCTAAGGGCCGGAGATCATGAAAGGGAAGAAGGGAGGTGTCGCGCTGGGAACAGGATGAGGGCCTGGGGCAGAGCAGCGCCGAAGAGGGGTTTATGATTCAAGGCAGGTGCAAGCAGGGGGGTGGTCAGCGTGCAGGCTTAGTGAAGGCGAAGGGCTATGTCAGGGGCCAGCGGCATGCAAAAGGGTTCGTTCTGATCGGGGCATCTTAAAATGGCGGGTGCGCACGACAAAAAGTGTAGCATCAGGGGAAGAGGCAAGATGGCGCAGATAATGTTCACCAAACCGTACTAATTTTCAACATTCGATCCAGGCTTGGATCTCTTCTGACACTTTTCCTCTTCACGGCAGCTGCATTTCTTGATCAGCCTCCATTGAAAACGACGGCGCGACCCGACACAAAAAGACACCTATGCACCCGTCTTCCCTAGGTGAGGTAACACGAGTGCTCCAGTACTCCCGTGGGTGCTGGCCCTAGACACCTCCTAGTCTAAAAGGGTTAGTTGCTAGTCGTCCCCTAAGTGTCCTAAATCTGCTGTTTTTCAACTGTGACATTCCCCCATTGAAGTAACAGATTTTCGCGCCTGTATTTCCACACTGCACGCGTCCCCTGTGGGTCCCCCACTTACCTGCCTTGGGTGGTTTTGTTGGGTCCAAGCACTTCTAAGGGGCATAGGCTTAATCCCTATCGTGGTCGTGGTACTTATACCACTTTCTTAGTATATGGTCTGGTACGCCCCTAGGGCACGGACGTGTATTTGTGCTATTACTATTGATTATTGCAAAGTAACTTATGTACTTCGAACTCTAGCCTCATGAAGAGACTAGGGGGGTGTGTTTAGAAATAAATACATATATTTTATATATATACCTGGTGTGGATCTATTTCATTTGGTCATTCAGGAGATTATAGACTGGTAAAACAAGCTGCTTTACATTCCTTCAAGACTTAGCCTGAAGGCTGCTCTCCACAGCTGCCAATAGGATAGCTTTCTTTAAAGGTTGTCTTAAACCTAATCACCATAAGGGTTGTTTGGACTGGTACAAGGTGCCCACTATAATTAGTGGACAGCATATACCAGGCCAACTTCTCACAATTATGTTTCATCATTTTAAAACTTGGTAACACAATCCACACACATACACTCAATCAATCAATCAATCAGGGGTTTGTGAAGCGCGCTACTCACCCATGAGGGTCTCAAGGCACTCAAGGCGACTCAACACCATGCAGCATAATTCCAATCAGCATAATTTCACTGAACGACACACGCTTCCATGGCACACAATTCAACTCTACACATTTCCATTCCACGTGACATAATTCATCAACAAACCACATATTTCAACTCAACAATACAATTACAAAACACACCCCATACATCCAAACCACACAACAGAATTCCACATCATGCCACAAAATTCAAAAGCACACCACATAATTAAAATTAAAAACATTCCAGTCCACAACACAAAATGTCATTCCACATAATTACATCCTATGACCCACAATCACACTCCTCATAATTCCAGTACACTCAATGCCACATAATTACTATCCACATATTTCAACTGCACACCATTCCACATAAATCCACAACTCAAATCCACTCCACACCACCCACTACTCTACAAATACCAATCCCAATCCAACCCACATAATTCAACTCCACACCACATATATCCAATCCACTTCAAACCACAAGGGTAAAAGGCATTGTCACTTACAATGCCAATAAAGAAATGCAATACCAATTTGCTTTGCAAATGCTTGTTTATTCTTTTCTCAAGAAGATGTGCACCTGCTAACTGAGTTTCTGTCACATATACATTAGCTTGAAGAATCCATTAGGAAAAACTATCTATAAAAGTCACATACATAGGAGGGGGTTAGCATTAGATGCTAACAGGTAAAGGAGGAGAAAAGCTGAATAAACTTGGGCAGTCTACACGTAGGTACACGAGCAGTCCCTCTTACCTTTGACACTCCTTCTTCAGTTGCAGATGTTAGAACTTGGGCATTTAAAAAATCATTGGATTTCCTCTAGTCGAGACTGACACCTTCTTTTGGGAAGCCATATCTGAAAAACTGGAACTGATTCCTGAAGAATTTGCATTTTTTTAAAAAAGTAAGCCTGTGAACTGAGTGTCTCTTTAGAGTGCTCAAATCCTGTGATGTGTTTTTCCACGGTCTTGGTAAAGATTAGAATTGCGTCACTGATGTTGATGACGCCTTCTAATCCTGACAGTATCTCCCTGATGGTTTTGAAATAAATTGGTATCGGAGGAGATGCTGAAAATCAGCCTTTTGTGTCTCCTATGCCCCACATGGGTAGAGCAGGTAGTGACGTACCTAGAGACGATGCTAGCAGGTTGAAGGAGCAATCAGTTAAAACCTGCATTCAGATCTCATATAGAGAACCATTGCACCCTATAGGGGTCAAAAATGATGTCTATGGTCAGCGTGATGTCTCGTTCCTGCCTGGTGGTTTGTTAGGTGACTATCATGTCAATGCAAATTTGGACTGCTCCAAGTTGCTTGGGTTTGGTGGTTAATCCCATGCGGGAGACTGGAGAGGAGTGGCCCATAAGCCTTTTTTAATAATGCCCATATATACACGTTTTTCTAGTTAATTATTGACCAGAGGCATCAGGTGAAATGGGACTCTCCATTTGGCTGTTGGTTCGACAGTCTTGTAAATATGTAACTTGATTTTTTTAACACTTTTTTTTGCATTTCAAATAATATAATACAATGCAGGAAATTGCTTTTATAATAGTCATCCATTCCGCTATATGTACGGTTTATCAGAAGATCATTAAGGCCTCGCAGGGAACGAAGGATACAATCACTGTTGGTAAGTAGCTTCGACAGGAGTCCGTCCCAGGCAGAAGCTATGCGATATTAATGTAAAGCCCCGGAGTCCTCTCGGTGACGTGCAGTGCTTTTGACTTGGGGCCAAGTCTCCATGGAAAGGGCCCATCCAGTAACTGTGGACGGGTTGGCAGAGTTCCATCGAGGCGTAATTTGCCACTGAGCAAGGAGGAGTGCCAAGTCTACAAGGCGTGTGGAGGCCTTGGATTTTTCAGGGTGATATAACAAACCTAGGAGGCACACCTCCCAAGAGAGCAGGCTGGCGGGTCCCCTGCAGCAAGTCATCTGGGTGGTGATTTGGCTTCAGTAATGAAGGGCAGGGGGTGGGCAGAGACTAAACATGTCTAATGGGTCAGCTTCAGTTATATTACAGCCAGGGCTTTAAGTGGGCCGGGTCTTGTCGGTGCTCAGCACCGGCAGTTCTAAAACCCAGGTGCCGAGATGGGTCCCTATCGGACTCTCCATTTCTGCCCTCACCCTCAGGGTGCAAACAAAAATCTTACCTCTGCAGCAGTACCACCTTTCACTGCCTTTGATGGAACTTCAAAGAGACTTGATATATGTTGTAAATTCATTCTTAGCTCTATATGGCTTCTTGGTCTCTTAAGTCCTTTCTTTGTGTTTCTATCTTCTTACCTAGCTGTGTTCTATCTGGTGTGTGGGGATTCTAGCCCTGGCAGTTGGTCTGGTCAGCTGTGAGGATTTGTGCTCTGCTGTCTTATCTTATCTTGTAACTTAATAAATCCAACTTAACTACTGGAAGACGTGTCCTGCTGCCTACTTAATTTATGTACAACATTTTGGCGACGTTTAAAGCTGACCAGACCAGAAGCAGACCAAAGGAAAAGACCAGGAAGACCAGAGCAGTACCTCACCAAAAAGAACCCACCTAACTGCGGCAAGAATCAAGAAGAAAAGTCTAAAACCGGAGTATCATAAGAAAGATTGATAAATTAGACGCAAACTACAAGAGGAATTCAATGAAGCAAGCCGCAAATTAGTGCTGTGGAACGCATGGTAATGTGAGAAGAAACTGTAACAGTGAGTAATACGGATATGTTAAAAGATATTGTCCCACTGCAACAAATATTTTTAAATAATTATTTTTGTCAAGGTGAAGAAAATATCTTTTAAAATAGGGAACTGGTAACTCTCTTTAATATGCCAGAATTGCTCCATATTTGCTAGGAGTATCGTTTTACCCAACAAGTACTTAGTATGGAAAACGGGGACAATTAAAACCAAATACTGTGAGACACTTGCCATACTTGTTGCCTAGAAAGGAATGGAAAACGACTGATTTACAAGGAATGTTAAACTAGTAAAAGACTAACATGTAATCAGCGGCATTTTTTAGGTCATCTACAAAGATATGTGCCCCTGAAGTAATTTTCTGCAGTTGTGTGAGGGAATTCGGCGAGACTTGGGAAGACTCAATTGACACTTGTACAGATCTCCATCTTACCGTTGGTGCTCTGAGAGAGATCCTTCCCATATTGCGGTTGTGTGCACACTGATGACGTCGTTGGAATGTCCGTGAGTACTAGCGGAATGATTGTCTCTTCATCGTCATACTCTCAGAATGTCCAGTGTCCTGGCTATCACCCATCTTTTGAGAAGTGCTGTCATCATCACGCATTGCGCGCAGCGTGTAACGTCACTCTGCGACGTCAGGCAACCATTTTATAGCTTCATGCGCTGTGTTCTCATGTAACAGGTTTCGAGGACACAACGCAACGCTACCCATGTGCGGTGTGTAGGGTTGCCACGGAATGAAATTAATGGAGACACAACGAAAATCTCAGCGGTTGCCACAAGCTGTTTAATTGGAGCAACAGTGAGTTATTGCTAAGTGACTGACATGTTTTTACTATATGCATAATTGCTGTGTTGCAAAGTCTTCCATTTATTTCTATCATATGGAATGAGAGCGGGCCTGAATGTTCTCAACACATTCAACTTTTTACCGGAACCGATGTACGTGATATTTCACTTTTAATTGAAGTAAAACACCGTCCTAGTGTCGAATCTTCTACAACACTGCCACCTTGTGGATTTGGGTAACATTTTGTGTTTGCTTATTTTTTATAAAATGAAGAATTCAATCATCGCTATATGGTTTTCTTTGACAATCCTCAACAAAACTCGGCGTTTAGCGATAAGAGTGCGAAGGCTCAATTTAAGATTGTCATTACCGCATATATAGTAAAGTCATAGTTGAAGTGCGGAAAAACAAACTGCAAGACATGTGAGGCAGAAGAAAATCAGACTTCATTCGAGTAGAAGAGATGTCATAGGTATTTATAGACTGTAGATTCATAGAGATGAATTACTAACTGCAATATTGAAATTGAGGTCTGTCAGAACTAGCATCTAATTGGGAGAGGTCAAGGAAATCACACGACCGGAGCGGGACAAAGGTCCCATAACCAGGAGGGGACAATGGTCCCGGAAGTGGTCTCATGTAGAAGTGGACTAACGCTCCAGTGCCACAGTTAATCTGGATGGTGACTCCTGTGGTTTAAGGGGACATAAGTTTAAAAAAAAAAGAGAGACAACAAAGGAAATTCCAGAACCCGCTGAACCAAGAGATGGGTGGGGACAGAAAAATACCCCTGGACTGGTAGGGAACAAAGGAAATTCCAGGACCCGTTGAACCAAGAGATGGGTGGGGACAGAGAAAATGCCCCTGGACTGGAAAGGAACAAAGGAAATTCCAGGACCCGCGAAACCAAGAGATGGGTGGGGACAGAAGAATGTCTCTGGACTGGAAGGGGACAAAAGTTCCAGATTTAGGACCGGGAGAGGATAAAGGATGTCCCAGGACCAGAGGAGGAGTACCGGGAGTGGACAGATGACGTCCCAGCACCAGTGGAGGACAAAACTCCCACAACCTGTACCGGGAGAGGATGAACAGAGTCCCAAGTCCGGCAGGGTTCACGACCGTGGTTCGTGAAGGACTAGAGCTTGAGAAAAGAAATTTAAGAAATTTCGGAAGCCTAAAAACAATCTGAGGCTCTTAACCCGAAGGAAAGACCCAGAACCTGTACACCTGGTTCAGAACTAACTTTTGGACTGAAAGAAGTCTAGATCCAAATTTTCTACAAGAGTATTCTTTCAGAACTGTTCTAACTTCAAAATAGCGAATATCTGCGATGGACAATTAATATTGGAGAAAGTGAACTCTCTATTTCTGTTTTTGGTGGCCACAATGATGGAGCGTAGAGGGTGCACTGGCTCTTCATTTTTGTCAATTGAAGGGGAGAAGGTGGTCATAGTGATCTTCATCTTGTTTCACTTCTTGATCCTGATTCTTTTCTCCCTGTTCTGGAAGTTCATGAGGTCTTCGACCTCCTAAGTGTTATACGTTTTCTTCTTCGTGTTTTCCATGCTTCATCTTCTTATGTGTTTGAGGTTTTCATATGTGTTTTGTTTGTAAGGGGGGAAGATGTGTTGTAAATTCATTCTTAGCTCTATATGGCTTCTTGCTCTCTTAAGTTCTTTCTTTGTGTTTCTATCTTCTTACCTAGCTGTGTTCTATCTGGTGTGTGGGGATTCTAGCCCTGGCAGTTGGTCTGGTCAGCTGTGAGGATTTGTGCTCTGCTGTCTTATCTTATCTTGTAACTTAATAAATCCAACTTAACTACTGGAAGGCGTGTCCTGCTGCCTACTTAATTTATGTACAACATTATAGTTCTTGCTCAGTCTCATCATTTCAGTCCTGAAGCATTCTCAAAATTATATACAACAAAGCCATAGTTGTTGCTTATTTAACCATTTGCAAAGCCAATCGTCCTGGCTTGTTGTAGGTGAAATGTTACTTGCTGTATTGTATATCCGGATGCAATGACTGAAGTAGCAAAATACTAGTCAGGCAACACACTCAGCTAAGTATGGATTTTTAGCTTACTGCTTTTAAGCCACACCCTTAATTACATTGACCACGCCCTTTTGAGAGACCCCCAGTTTTGTCATCGCACTTAAACCCCTGATTACATCATGGCAGATGGCATCAGTGCACTGAAAATAGCGATTTATCCTTGGAGGAGTGAGATATGCTCTGTGTAGGACATAGTAAAGTAGCAGGCAGAGGGGCATTACGGGACCCCCAAGCAGGATATTCCAGAGCTCACTGCCATTCTCCATCGGTTAAGGGCCTGCCGTGGTCTCCATCCCAATGGTGATGCAGCCGAGTGAGAGGCATAGCGCCATGGGAGCGCAGGGAGCTGGCCAGCCATCTCATCATGTGGCAGCCATCTCCTAAGACATGAATATACTGTACAGTGTGATGCAGTGTGGGTTCCTGCTGGCTATTGCCCCAGTGTCAGTCAGTGAGCATGTGATGGAAGTGTGAAGCAGGAACTGGACCAGGGGGACACCAGTGTCTGCAATAAGCTTGTTCATAGTGAGGAATGCCCTGTCTCTATGGAGATTCCCCAGTGTTTGTGACCTCTGTTCGTGTCAGCAGTTCCGCTCCAGAGCTGATGTCACCATCATTCCACGTGGAATACCAAGAAGCGGCAGGGCCGGAGCATAGAGTGGGATAGCTCGAGTGAGAAATTTGCTCCTCTTGAAGCAGTAGTGCACCGATCGTAGTGTTAGGGAAGAGGGTGTCATAATCGTGTGCGAGGGTGGAGTAGGTGGCGCGGTCAGGGAAGGTCCTGTAGGGAGTTAGGTATTGGCTGTGTCCTCTAGCTGACGGCCCACCAGACATCTGGCCACCCAGTACAGCTGGGAGGCCAGGTAGTAGCGCTCAAAGTTCGGTATGCTTAGGCCACCCTGATCTCTCAGCAGGTGAAATTTATCAATGGCACCTCTGCACCTTGTGGCATGCCACATGAAGTCCCTGATGAGTTGTTAGAGTTATCAAAAGAAGGGATTAGCAATGTAAAACAGACAGGTAGGTGAAATAGCATAGGAGGCAACAGGCCCGGCTCCAGAAATATTTGGGTGGGCCAAGGGTACATTCGGGTGGGCCACTGCTGGCCCGATTTATCGCTTATATATCTAGCCAGGCCTGCTTCTGGGCCCTCCTTTATCTCTAATTTCTAATTTCTAATTTAAAACATTTGTAGAGCGCAACGTCCACCGAGCGGTTTCTTGGCGCTAACAAGGTCCGATTTACTGAGGATTGCAGGGGTAAGCGAGTTTATAAAAGGAAGGCCTGTCTAAACAGGAACGTTTTGAGATCCTTTCGAAAAGAGGCATAGTGGGTGGCAAAACGTAGGTCTTACAAGGCACAGTAAAATGCACTCTTTTCCAAGTCTCTTTCTAAATGTTATCACTCTCAAAAAGTGTTTTTCTTCCATGTAATCCCTTTGATAGGAAGAGGAGGTTTCTAAGGTGGGAGTATCAAGCAAGTGACACTACTCGGACTCCCTCTGTGCAAGCCTTTAGGGAGAAACCCTCTTCATTACTACCTCCACCTGATCCCAAACTCTGCATTGCACTCCCTTCCAGGCCAGATTATCCACTTTTCTACTACCCCTCTCCATTACATCTTATCTCACAGCTGACCTTGGGCCCCAGCCCCATATCAGCCACCATTCCGTTCCACTTTCATTATTCCCAGTAAAAACCAATAGTAAAATCACTTCAAACTTAAAACATTGTATATAGCAGTAAATATGATTATAAGTATGCTCCACAGTTGGCCTAATCACCTGACAGTTAATTAAATAAATGAAAACATAAAGGCCATGACAGGGTGGGCTTTAGTGCTGGTGCAAAAGTCTTTTTGACCTTTTTTGACCTCCATCTCTGTAGATAACTTAACAACCAACCTCCACCAGTGCCCCTCATCTCTCCGTAGCTCCCCCACACCCCATGACCCCCTCATCGGATTCCCTCACTGCCACCCTCCACTAGTGCCCCTCACCTCCCTGTAGCTCCACCTCCCACCCCATGACCTCTACCAGTGCCCCTCATTACTCAGTAGCCCCCACCCCATAACCTCCTCCTCAGATTCCCTCACTGCTCCCTCCACCAGCGCCCCTCATCTCTCCGTAGTTCCCCCCACCCCATGACCTCCTCCTCAGATTCCCTCACTGCCACCCTCCACCAGTGCCCCTCATCTCTCCGTAGTTCCCCCCACCCGTGACCTACTCCTAGGATTCCCTCACTGCCACCCTCCACTAGTGCCCCTCATCTCTCTGTAGTTCCCCCCACCCCATGACCTCCTCCTCGGCTTACCTCACTGCCACCATCCACTAGGGCCCGTCATTTCTCCACAGCCCCCCATCCCATGACCTCCTCCCTGGATTTCCTCATGGCCACCCTCCACCAGTGCCCCTCATCTCTCCGTAGTTCCCTCCACCCTGTGACCTCCTCCTCGGACTCCCTCACTGCCACCCCTCCACTAGTTCCCCTCATCACTCTGTAGCTCCCACCCCCATGACCTCCTCCTCAGATTCCCTCACTGCTCCCTCCACCAGCGCCCTTCAT
This sequence comes from Lissotriton helveticus, assembly GCF_964261635.1. NCBI lineage: Eukaryota > Metazoa > Chordata > Amphibia > Caudata > Salamandridae > Lissotriton > Lissotriton helveticus. The sequence continues at coordinate 2,024,009,874 of NC_136067.1, forward strand.
CTCTCCGTAGTTCCCTCCACCCTGTGACCTCCTCCTCGGACTCCCTCACTGCCACCCATCCACTAGTGCCCCTCATCACTCTGTAGCCCCCCCATCCCATGACCTCCTTGGATTTCCTCACTGCCACCCTCCACCAGTGCCCCTCATCTCTCTGTAGTTCTCCCCCACCCCATGAACTCCTTCTCAGATTACCTCACTGCCACCCTCCACCAGCGCCCTTCATCTCTCCGTTGTTCCCTCCACCCTGTGACCTCCTCCTCGGACTCCCTCACTGCCACGCCTCCACTAGTGCCCCTCATCACTCTGTAGCCCCCACCCCCATGACCTCCTCCTCAGATTCCCTCACTGCTTGTAAATGTAGTGCTTATATAGTGCACGTATCCCCCCAAAGGGGTCTCAAGGAGCTGTACACATACCGCTGTGGAACCCTTCCTGGCCTTTTCCCTGTGAAGTGCCCACTCCTGGGCACCCCCAAGGTGAAGCCAGGCATCCTAGCGCTGTTGGGGCCGTTGTGGAGATTAAGCTAGCTATTGCCCAGAGTTGCAGAGTGGGACCCATGATTAGAATAGGCACCGAGGTGAGAATTATCAGGGCTGGGGAAATTGAGCCCAAGAACCGCCGAGGCGGGAATTGAACCCTGGTCCGGGCCAGACCTCTGCATCAGGGTCTGCCGCTCTAACCATTGAGCCACACTTCTCCACTCCACCAGTGCCCCTTATCTCTCTGTAGTTTCCCCCCACCTGTGGTATATAAATAAATAATACCGGATCTAGGTTTGACTGGACATAGCAATAACAGATAGCTCAATAAATAAGAGTCAAGATTCGAGGTAGTAGGAGTTTGCAGGTTTAATACAGCATAAAGGACAGGAACAGGACAACCTGCACAGGAATAGGATGGCAGCGCTGCCGGGGGCAGGATCAAGGGAAAGGAATCGGCGTAAGGGAATGGGTAACATTTAATAACAGTGCACAAGCATATATACTAAAACAGTTGCATTACAGTGAATACAGTAGGCGGAGCAGTGGGTGTGGTCAATAACAGTCGCGAAAGATAAGGGTGAAAGTGGGTGTAACAAGAGGCGTATACATGGACATGTGATGTAAACGTAACAGAATATGTCATAAATGGGGCGGAAACATGGAGGGGGCTACCTAAGGAGCCGGGACCTCTAACCTAATGGTGCGCGCAAACTGACAATGACGTGTTACTAGGAGAAGCTGGGGGCTATGAACTCTGCGCTAGGAGTAGAGACTGAAGTCTGGAGAGTCAGGGCGACATGTACCTAAACCCTATCTAGTATCTAATGTTTAGAGGACATGTTGATATAAACTAAGAGTCAGGAGGGGAGAGGCTAACAGACTCTAAGACTGGAGCATGCATTATTCTACATGTAGTGCGTGATGAAGAATATTAAATGACCATTAAATGCAGTATTTCTCCTACATGGAGACGTAAAGGCTAGACAATGACGGAAACTATTGATGCGATTCAGTAGCTTAGGAATGCAGAGAAGGAGGGCTGAACTGATAACTAGAATCATAACATACTCTTGGCAGACTCGTAGGCAGAGCCAGGCCGAGCCGGGCACTGCGAGGCAGGAAGTAAGTGAAGGGTCGAGGATACAGGTGGGGGCTGTATCGCTCCTCAGCGAGGGTTCAGGAGACAGGAGCTGAATCTGGTGTCCGGGCCCTTTTGAGGCCTAGAAACGGGGACTTTTCAATGAAATAACATGCACACTGAGAAACGTGGCAACGTAGCTTTACATAGGCCTAATACTCGTAGCTTTCACGAGAACTGGAAACTGGCATACTAGGGATGGACACAACTGTAATTGCGTCTTTAATCAAACATGGGGAATACATATGCATATTAATCATGCACACATAGCATAAGATGGGGGACACGTAGGGACACAGAACATGGCAAAATTTACTTTTCCACATTCCCTCCTTGTCACTACGTTTCCATCAGGAGACATCAATATTCATGATACCATCTATCATTTCATACAGTATCATTTGCTCGTCTCGAATTTTCTTGGAACTGGATTTAGAACGGGACTTGGGACTAGGAATACAAGAGGTAGCACAAATGCCACAAATCGCAGGGCCACATTGTAAACAGAGGCAGCAACTTAATATGATCGCTACTGCAATACCCAGAAATGACAATACTTTCCATCCCCAGGCGGAAATTATATTCCAGAACCAACCGGACCATGTCCAGGTGCCTGGATCTTGGTGTAACATATGGGCAATATTATGGAGTCTGGTAATAGCTGAATAAACAGACGGTGCGTTATTAGGAATGAAAATGCAGCAACTAGATCCGATGACTCTACATGCCCCGCCCCTATCGGCCAGTATGACGTCAAGGACGAGACGATTCTGGAGCACGACAATTCTCATAAAGGATTGCTCCTCGGTTAAATTACCTAGAGCAGAAGTAGTCTCAATCACTACTGCTTCAAGGGTTCTGGTTAATCTACGTATCAGTTTACTATTCACGACAGTACCTAAATAGGGGAAGACACCTTTATTGATATCTATGTATTGTTCTAGAGCAGTTTCAGTATAATCGACAATCGGGAGGTCTCTCTTGTGTCTCGTATGTACTAGGTGGGAATTCCTATGATAGTCAGGTGGGGCTAGGAAAACTGGTGGCAGTAGGAAGGCAATGTAACAGGTTCCCTCCCAATCGAGGGGCAGACGAACATATGCGGTCTGACCACAAACAAAATAAGAATGACGTGAAGCTTTGAAAATAGATTTCCTACTGTCACTATACTTGACAATAGTAGTACAATCACTATGTCCTACATGTACGGAACCATTCTTTCGGACACATAATTCACCTTTGACTGGTAATACTGACATAGCAGGTAAGTCTGGAGTAGAATCAGACTGAACATTCAGGACCATGAAATTCGAAGAATAATTACCCAAATTATAAACTTCATTTTCTAGATCTAACCCTGTTCTGTGGGGAAGACCTTGCTTGTCTGGAAAACATGTACTGTTAAGAAAAGACATATCTGTTGAGGATGACGTTAACGTGGACCATGCTCCACATGAACGTTATGTGAAAATGGATAAGGAAAGAGTGGCAGAACTCCCTTCAGTGTCTGGAAAGGGGGGAGTCGACCACACACCCAACAATTAGTGGCATTGCTGGTCTGGTGTGAATAATGTAACATGCGGATAAAGGAATTATTACGCATAGCAAGACGATATGAGAGTTCATGAGGAGGTAGATCACTAAACGTGTGCTCTACTGTAGCATTAGCAGACTTATTTACATGAGAAACTGGAAAACACAAATAAAATGCATAACATGTGCAGGTAAACATAAGGCTGAAAAACAATATGAAGCTTAGAAAAACGATACATCGGATTCAGTTTTGACTAACTCTCTCACTATGGGGGTCTATTTTATACATGTCAGAAACCGGTCTAACCGTTTCACCTAGGGGAGGACTTAGACAATCAAACTGGCTGACTTATTTTACTAGACCTTAATTTTTTCTTATACTCCTGCTGCGGAGTTTTCCCTAACAGGGAGGAATCTGTATCATTGTCTTTTGCGGGACAGTCCTTAAGAATAGTACTTTGGCAATCCTTAAAATCCTCGGAAATGTTCTTTGAAACAGTCTTTAGTCCGTAAAATCTTTTCACATGAGACAGGTGGACCCAGCCCTTCCTGCCTTCCAGCTTGACGGCAGTACGGGTGGCCAGGAGGACTTGCTTGGGCTCCTTCCAGCGGGGCTCCAGCGGACTTGAACGATCAAAATTCCGGACAAGAACCATGCATCCGGGAACGATGTCATGCGGTGCCACCTCGGTATTGTCTGGAAATGCGGCGGCAACCTGTGAACGACAAGAGTGTAGGGCAGACATCAAGGAAGCTAGGTAATCTGTCAGCATATTACTTGAAACATCTGTAATACTTCGGGGTCTAGGTGTACCCCACATATTAGGGGAGCGGCCGAATACGACCTCGTACGGGGACAGACCTGATCTGGAATGTGCGACCATGCGCATATAAAACAAAGCGACTGGCAGAGCTACTAGCCAGTCCACACCTTTCTCTTTACATACTTTGGCGATGCGGATTTTCAGGGTCTGATTATGTCTCTCTACGAGACCGGCTGCTTCAGGATGGCGTACACAATGGAACTTCCACTGGTACCCTAACAAAAGGGAAACATGTTTCATAAGCTCAGATGAGAATGGCTGGCCGTTGTCAGAATATACGACCCTAGGGAGTCCATAACGGGGGAAGAATTCACGAACCAACTGCTTGGCAGTGGTCGCGGCTGTGTAATCTGGAACTGGATATGCTTCTGTCCACCTGGACAAAGCGCATACAACTACAAGGACATACTTGAAACCTCGACATCGCTCCATCTGAATATAATCCATTTGGAGGACTTCAAAAGGGTGGTCAGGGGGCTGGAATCCACCTTGTTCCACCGGGACACTTTTACCTGGATTAAACTGGCAACATATCATACAGGTACGGACTTTCTGCTTGGCTGCAGCTCGTAAATGCTTGTTGAACCAAATGTTCTGGATACTGTCTAACATAGCTTTTTCTCCTAAATGTGCTGGACTATGTGCGGTATTGATAATGACTTGAACCATTGAGTCGGGGAGAAACCATGTGGCTTTTCCCTTCGTTACCCATCCCTGATCTGTCTGGACCCCTCCTTGTTCGGACCATTTCTTGATTTCATCGGGAGTAGCATGTAACTGGATATCTATGACATCTTGAGTAGGGTCCTTAACTGTCATACATGTAGTCGGATCTGGAGTATGTGTCTGTATCGGATTAACTGACATGTCTGGAGTCTGTGCTGTAAGCTTGGCTGTGCGATCTGCTAGATCGTTACCTTGAGAAATAATGTCAGTAACTTTCGTATGTGCTTTGCATTTCATGATAGCAATAGATGTCGGTAAATGTATGGCATCTAACAGAGCTTGAATAAGGAGACCATGCTGAATCTTGGTTCCATGAGAAGTCATGAAACCTCTCTCCTGCCAGAGCACTCCAAAGTCGTATACGACTCCAAATGCGTAACGTGAATCTGTGTAAACATTGACTTTCAGGTTCTTGGCGTGTATGCAGGCTTGTGTCAGAGCAACTAGCTCTGCTGCTTGAGCAGACAGAGTGTCAATACGATGTGTTTCTATAACTTCAGTGTCAGTAGTCACTGCATACGCGGCTACTAGTTCTCCTGTACTTGTTCTCATACATGAACCATCCACATAAAGTGTCAGGTCGGGATCTGGTAATGGAATATCTGTCAGATCTTGTCTTGGCTTAGTCATAGTATTAACTACTTCCACACAGTCGTGTGTGGCAGGATGTGAAGTAACTGACGGTAACAGTGTAGCAGGATTTAGAACGTTGCAGCGTCTGATTTCTATGTGTGGCTGGAACAGTGTCAGTTCATAACCTGTTAAACGTGCAATTGTCAAGTGCTGAGTCTGTGTTCGATTTAAAAGAACTTCCACGGAGTGTGGAACTTGTACTGTCAAGGAATGTCCTAATACTATGGAATCACTTTGTCTGATCGCTAGTGCTGTGGCTGCAACTGACTTGAGGCACGCAGGCAGAGCCTGGGCTACAGGATCTAGTGTGCTCGAAAAATAAGCACAGGGCTTGTATTGTCCTGCTTGATCTTGTGTGAGAACAGATAATGCTGTACCTTCACGTTCTGTGACGAAAAGTGTAAAAGGCTTACTGTAGTTCGGTGTAGCTAGAACTGGAGCTTGGCATAAAGCTTTCTTTAACTCATTGAAACTAAGTGTATGTTCAGATGTCCAAGGGAGGACAGTCGATACGGCTGCCTCCTGTGTCGTTAACTGTATCAGTGGCTTGGCAAAGAATGCATACTGAGGAATCCATTGTCTGCAATAAGAAGTGAGGCCGATAAAAGCACGTACCTCCTTCTGGGTCTTGGGCTGAGGAAGACTCGCTATTAGCTGGATACGGTCAGGTGTCAACTGCCTACCCCTCTTGGACAGTAAGTGGCCTAAGTAGATCACTTGCTGGACACAGAATTGGAGCTTCGAAGGGGACACCTTGTGCCCCATCTCGGCAAGGAAATACAAGACTGTAAGTGATGCTCGCTTGCAAGCACGTTCAGAACGGGCTGTGATCAGTAGATCATCGACATACTGGAGCAGGGCAGTGTCTGTTGGCATGTGAATATTGTCTAGTTGTCTCTTAAGTGCTTGACTGTAAATACTAGGACTTTCTGTGAAACCTTGAGGAGCTCGTGTGAACATATAGCTCCTTCCATTTAAACAAAATCCGAAAAGAAACTGGCTGTCTGGATGAATGGGGACACTGAAAAACGCGTTCTTGAGGTCTATGACTGAAAAAAATGAGGCTTCGGAATCAATGGCTGTCAATAGGGAAGAAATATCTGGGACAACTGGGTACTGAGGAATAATACATTTATTGAGTTCTCGAAGGTCAATCACTAATCGATATACTGGGGGTGCATTTGGATCAGTACGTTTCATGACTGGAATGATCGGAGAATTACATACATTGGAGTCAGTTTCTACAACTACTCCTTGAACCATGAGCTCGTCAATAATTTTGGATAAGGCTGCTACAGCCTCAGGTGGCAATCTGTACTGTCTGATTCGTGGTAACACTACACCTGGTTTGAGAGTCACACGATGGGGTGTGATTTGCATATAACCTACATCAGTTGGACCTTGCGCCCATAGATGCTGCGGAACATTAGACAATCTCGGATCAAAATCTCGTAATACATAGTGACCCTTGAAGTCACGTAGGAACAGTCGTATTCCCTCTGGGGAGCAGCAAATAACTGCACCTAATTCTTTCAGTGTTTTAATACCTAACAGATTTTCTGGACATGACTTCGTAAGTAATAGATCAGTAGTGCGGGACAATGGACCTACTTCTAGAGTAACTGGTTTAGATATCTCGTTTACAATAGGCTTTCCTGAAAATCCAAGGGAAACATTTCTAGAGCCTGAGAGCGGAGCCCCTGGAACTTCGGCGTGACTAATGGTGGTCCTACTTGCCACTGTATCAATCAGAAACTTTCTGTCTTTCCCTAGTACTTGACTGTGAACATAGGGACCCTCTTGATCTACAGGTATCTCGATGAGAGGCAAGCCTACCTCCCTCTCTAGGCTGTTTCATGAATATGGCTGATACTCTGGATACTCTGTCTGTGCGTACTGGTACATCTGCTGTGTAACATGCTGTGTTGCAGCAATAGGCTGCGGTGCTGGAACTGTCTGTTGTGCATTCTGTGGCTGAGAAGTCTGTGAAACTTGTTCTTGTCTAGGCGGACGTGGTCTTTCTTTAGTCTTACCGGTAGCTATATTATGTTTCAGAACTGCACACTCGTTTATAAAATGACCTGGCTGTTTACAATAATTGCATGTCCCTTTAACGGGAACTGCAGGATGACTGGCTTGATTCGTACCCCTCTTCTGACTGTCTTGAGGAACAGATTGTGCAACTAGTACTTTCATTTTCGTGTCTTTCATACGTTTTCTTTCATGATCTTGCTCTTCTCTGATTCTATTCTGGTGATACTGGAGCATCTGTAACATTTGGGACGGGGTATTAGCTTGCCAGGTACTTTTGACTTTCAAAACTCGGTTCTTAACTTGTGGACTTGAATTCTCGACTAATTTAGTAACAAAGAGATGAGGGTATGACTCGCTACTTGTCTTGAGGCCACTGTTAATACTAAAACATTTCTCAAATCTAGAATAAAAATCACTAGTGTCTTCGTCTTGTTTCTGTTTACAGGCTGAGATTGCATCCCAGTCTTCCTTTTTAGTGGCTAATAATCTTGGCAAAACTTGTATCAATAATTCTGGTAATTCTTTACATTTCTCTCCAAGACCGGTACCTGGTACTCGTATCTTATCTTCAGCTTCTAGAACTGCCCAATCGATCTTTTTCTCTCCCACCTCCCATTCTTTTTCCTTGAGTTTTTCATATACCCCTGCGGGCAACAGGACCTATAGCATTTTAATAATATCTGGATACGTATATTCTCCCATACGGAGCATGTCTTTTAATTCTCGGTGGAACCCTGCTGGATCTTTGTCATGACAGGGAATTAATTTCTTCATTTCTAAGAGTTCCATCTTTGTAATCGGGGTGTAAACAAATACTCTTTGCATTTCACCATCTGTTGTCCTAACTGGGTGTACTTCTCGTAACGGATTCTGTCTGTCTATGTAAAAGGGTTTACTTTCTGGAGGTGAGACATGAACAAAATGCGGGTTCAGGAACGTTCTATATTTGTGGCGCTGTTCTAGAATAACACTAATTAAATCGGTACCTAGACCTTTCCATCTATACTGGAGTAACTCGTTCAGGACATCGTGTAACGGACCTGGATCAGAGTGCTGACCCTCATACAGAGTAATGAGGTGCTGGATCATATACATACCCACCAGTCGTTGCTCGGCTGGGGGCAGTTTCAGAAACATTTGTGCCACTATTTCATCTGGAAAAGTGGTAGAATCAGTAATCCATCGGACTGCTGATCGGGCTATTTCTTGTTCGTGCATAGTACTTAACTCACTGTAACCGATTCGTGATTTCAGAATGTGATTGGTAGCTTGAAATACTTGTTCTAGAGAACCTTGTTCTGGGGCTGGATGAGGAACAGTTTTCTTGTGTTCTAGGCGTAAATGGCGGTCTGGAAATCTAGATTTTCCTACATACGCTATTCTGGCGGGATTCTCGTCCTCTACCTCTTCCGTAGAAGAGTCATTTTCTTTCTCGCTTACTTGTGCTGCTTTACGTTGTTCGTGTAACCTTATTATTTCTTTACGAATTTTCTTGTACATACTCTCTATACTACTGATGGTCTGTGTTTACCCTCGGCTATATTATCACTCCACCTTGTCAGGATTCTCATTTCGGCCGGATCTTTAGTCGGGGAATCTTGTTCTCTTATTAAACAATTAATCAGAAACTTTAATAGCATGAGCTGGATCTCAGCTTTCCTTTGAGACATGGCTTCGCCAATACTTTCTGGATCATCCCCTGTACGGATGAAACGATATATTCTGTCTAGATCTTCTTTCATATTCGGTAGGGTGTCCAAATACCCGGTCACCCGTCTTACACGGATGGAATATATAACTGTACTATCATCACCTGCAACTGGATCATAGCGGCATTCAGTAAGGGCTCGTCGGATATCTGCAACGGACTTATATTTGGGCGTACGCTGTAACGCACATTCATGTCACTCGACCAACGTTACTCGTTGGTGTGGTGGCGGGGTACCAGGAGGACCACCTCCTGCGGCCCCTAAACTAGAATCGTCGACTGATACTCTTCGTGCTGGCAGAGTGACTGATATGGCGGGAAGTTGTACTACGGGCTGGACCGGGGGTACCGTAGCAGGTACTCCGGTGACTGGAGGAGCAGGATTTACATTATTTACAGGAGCTGGCGGAACGGGATTTGCATATTCTGGGACTGTATCGTCCAAATAGGACGAAATAAAAATATCAGCTGCGGTCGGTTTGTGACGTAGCTTGGTCGGAACTAATGGTGGCGGAAAATTACTGGATGCCTCCGGGGTTGCTTTTGGCAAGCCCTCGGCAAGAAGAGGGTACATACCCTTAATAAGGGCATTCCTCTGTCAGTCTGACTGTTCGGTTTTAACTCGTTCACCTATCTCGATTAATTCCTTTTCGTGGGCTCGTTCTAAGGATTCTCTACTTAGTTCTGACTTTCTGATTTCTTTTTCGGTTCTTTTTTGAGATTCTTTGCGCCATAACTCGATGGCATCTTTCTGTGACTGTCTGGCTTTCTTTTTCCATAATGCTTCTTCTACTCGCATGATGCACTCGGCATCCCACGTACCTGATACAGGCCATCTATACTTTTCTTCTAACTCTTTGGTGTACTCCACCCATAAATCTAGATATAATATGGCACTTATGCCATGCTTCTGATACATAAAATGACAGGAACTGCTGCTTCTAACAGACCTTTTCTAGTTTTTAACTGACGTAGTTTCGAGAACAACGGCATGACGGAACTGTAATCTAGACACAATACAATATACAATGAACACGATAATTACACCACTTTCATACCACAACATTAAAATACATGAAGAACATTTAAAATAACAGTTCGAACAGAATACTACCTGGAATACTGAAAACAGAATACATGAATCTTCTCGAGAACAGAACTGACTAGAACAGAAACTAGATGCACTGCTAAAACAGTACGAAACTTACCGGTCTCATAAAGAGACACGTCAGGACCCGCATCCACCGAAGTGGACACTTCGTTTTGGGTCTGTGTACCACCAAAACCCACGGACCAGAGTCAATTAGATTGACCCTGTCTAGATACTACCCCAGCAACGGTACTCACCGGGCAGCAAGAACGGAAGGCCTCGGACTGGACTGGACTGCTTCGACGCCGGACGGACAAACTTCGAATTTCAGTTACGGGTGGGCCTCCGGATACCTCGGACCTTGGACTCTCGGCTTGGGCTCTGGTCGGGACTCGCCGCGTTCCTCCACCGCCTCGTCTGGATGCTGGACCGCCACCTCCGTCTCCTCCGTGGGCCTGAGGGATACTTGAAGCAGAAATATCTGCACGTGCACGGTATGGTTCCGTCACGGCTGCAGAGGGTCAGGGGGCCGGCGTGGCTTCACCGGCGCGTGGGGAAAGGGCAAGTCCCTATTCGGGCGCCATTATGTGGTATATAAATAAATAATACCGGATCTAGGTTTGACTGGACATAGCAATAACAGATAGCTCAATAAATAAGAGTCAGGATTCGAGGTAGTAGGAGTTTGCAGGTTTAATACAGCATAAAGGACAGGAACAGGACAACCTGCACAGGAATAGGATGGCAGCGCTGCCGGGGGCAGGATCAAGGGAAAGGAATCGGCGCAAGGGAATGGGTAACATTTAATAACAGTGCACAAGCATATATACTAAAACAGTTGCATTACAGTGAATACAGTAGGCGGAGCAGTGGGTGTGGTCAATAACAGTCGCGAAAGATAAGGGTGAAAGTGGGTGTAACAAGAGGCGTATACATGGACATGTGATGTAAACGTAACAGAATATGTCATAAATGGGGCGGAAACATGGAGGGGGCTACCTAAGGAGCCGGGACCTCTAACCTAATGGTGCGCGCAAACTGACAATGACGTGTTACTAGGAGAAGCTGGGGGCTATGAACTCTGCGCTAGGAGTAGAGACTGAAGTCTGGAGAGTCAGGGCGACATGTACCTAAACCCTATCTAGTATCTAATGTTTAGAGGACATGTTGATATAAACTAAGAGTCAGGAGGGGAGAGGCTAACAGACTCTAAGACTGGAGCATGCATTATTCTACATGTAGTGCGTGATGAAGAATATTAAATGACCATTAAATGCAGTATTTCTCCTACATGGAGACGTAAAGGCTAGACAATGACGGAAACTATTGATGCGATTCAGTAGCTTAGGAATGCAGAGAAGGAGGGCTGAACTGATAACTAGAATCATAACATACTCTTGGCAGACTCGTAGGCAGAGCCAGGCCGAGCCGGGCACTGCGAGGCAGGAAGTAAGTGAAGGGTCGAGGATACAGGTGGGGGCTGTATCGCTCCTCAGCGAGGGTTCAGGAGACAGGAGCTGAATCTGGTGTCCGGGCCCTTTTGAGGCCTAGAAACGGGGACTTTTCAATGAAATAACGTGCACACTGAGAAACGTGGCAACGTAGCTTTACATAGGCCTAATACTCGTAGCTTTCACGAGAACTGGAAACTGGCATACTAGGGATGGACACAACTGTAATTGCGTCTTTAATCAAACATGGGGAATACATATGCATATTAATCATGCACACATAGCATAAGATGGGGGACACGTAGGGACACAGAACATGGCAAAATTTACTTTTCCACACACCCCGTGACCTCCTCCTCGGTTTCCCTCATTGACACCCTCCACTAGTGCCCCTCAACTCTCTGTAGTCCCCCCACCCGTTGACCTCCTCCTCGGATTCCCTCACTGCCACCCTCCACCAGTGCCCCTCATCTCTCTGTAGTTCCCCTCCACCCTGAGACCTCCTCCTCGGATTCTCCCACTGCCACTCTCCACTAGTGCCCCTCATCTCTCTGTAGTTCTCCCACCTCTTGCCCTCCTCCTCTGACTGCCTCAGTGCCACCCTCCACCAGCGCCCCTCATCTCTCCGTAGCTCTCCCCCACCCCATGACCTCTTCCTAGGATTCCCTCACTGCCACCTTCCACTAGTGCCCCTCATCTTTCCGTTGCCCCTCTCTCATATCCATTCCATTCGTTGTATAGCGCTACTCATATGAGTGTAGGGTGTCATAGTACTTTACATAACAGCACACATTATACAGAGACAATAAATCAGTATACGGGGAATGTCACATAAGCCAATGAGGATTACACGGAGTAGAAATCACGTCATCCATACTGGTGGGCAATATATTTTACGGGGATTTGGTCTGGAGAAGCACAAACTCAGGATTTAAAGAGTACACCAGTTTTTGGGGTTTGGCTTAACTGATAAAAATGTATAACTGCCCAAACAAACTCCTTTTAGTAACATTAGAATAATGAAAGAAATGAGAAGTACTAACTATATCACAATACAAAAAGGCGAAGTTTGTATGCAGCTCTTTGACAACAGTTCATAGGTCACTGTCCTATGTTAGGAAAGTAACTTCTGAACTGCAAGTAAGACAAGGATATCTGTGACAGCGGTAGTAACCCACTGAGCTATTCCCATAAAATTCAGTTTAAAAACGAACAACAGACAAATGGTTGCTCTGCAGCAGGATCGTAAATCACCAGTTACACAAACAGTTTTTATTGTTGTTGTACATCGGTGGCAGATTCACTGCGAGGGCCAAGGCTCTAGTTTGGGTGGGCCAGGCTCATGTTTGGGTGGTCCTGGCCCACTCGGCCCACCCTCTAGAAGCGGGCCTGGGAGGCAAGGCAACAACACCATCTTGGTTAGCGGAACACAGCCAGAAATTCAAAGTGCTAAAGTGCCCCAGCACACCATCTGTCTGGGGTAGAGGTCAGGTTGGCATCCAGTAAGTCAGACGGGATGTGGTATATATACTATATAAAAATTGCGAAAATTGGCTGTTAGAAATGGGGGTCTCTAATTGGCAGAGGTAAGAACCTTTGTCCAAGTAGGGAGCCTTCTTTCTAGTCAGGATAAGGGTGTACACTCCTAAAATAAGCCCTGCTCACCCCCTTGGTAGCTTGGCACAAGCAGTAAGGCTTATCTTAGAGGCAGTGTGTAAAGCATTTGCACATAACCAATAGTAATACACTTAAGACACTACATAAAATGACACCACACCAGTTTAGAAAACTATCCAATATTTTTACATATCCAAAACAAGACCAAAAACGATAAAAACCCACTGTACAGTTCTCAGAAATCTCCAGTAATAAGAATAGACTTGAAATACAGTTCCTTGAACTTGATAGCTCCATCTGGGGCTATCAAGGTGTCGTGAACAACAAATCCAAACAGTTCTAGCTGACCCAAGCATCGCGGGCCAGCTATGGTGTCGGGAAGACCCGCAAAATAGTACCTTTAGAAATGTACGGTGTCGGGGACCTCTCGATGAACCCCGAAGGCCCTGTGTCCGTGGACGTCAGTTCTGGAGATCGGTGCAGGAGTCGTCGACCCCTTGAAGTCATACGCTTTGCAGATCAAACTCTTCGCGGTTGAAGTAGGGAGCGCCGGCGTCGGGGGCGTCCGTACTGCGTGTGAAGTGCAGCATTGCGGCATGTGGTGCCCTCAGGTCACGGTGCAGTCAGCGACTCAGTGACGGCCATCCAGCGGCATCGGTGAGACCAAGACTGCCATGTGAAGTGATGAGGGGCTTCTGCTGGTGCTGGCAGGTCACAATGCAAGCAGGGGTGGTGTTGTTGCTGAAGTGCTGTAGTCAGCGGACGAACTAGAGTCGACGGCACTGGTCTGTAGGCCAAGGCTGCGGTGCGGGATGAGGATGGTGCATCGTGTAACTTACGAAGGGTTCCCTCGAACCACGCTGCACGCAGATGCATTGATGTCAGCGTGGAGCGTCGTCTTCCGGGAAACCTGGGCATCTTCGTGTATCGAGGTGGTGCAAAGTGCGGTGCCCACAGGTTGCAATGCAAGCAGCAGCTCAGTGGCAGCGTCGGTGAGACCAGGGTTGCGGTGCGGCCTTGCCCTCTGTGGTGCCTTCAGGACACGGAGTCAGCAGCGGCGCCGTGGAAGGGGTCGGGTTGCTCTTTCTTCTGTTTCACCACAAAACACACAGTCCCCAGTGCTGATGGTAGAATATTTTGAAGTCTTTGCTGTTCCTGCGACTTCTTGAACGGGGCCCAAGCCCTACCTCAAGCCCTTGGAGAAAATCAATAAAGAATTTGCAGAACGTTTAGTCCAGTTCTTTCACTGTCCTAGACAGAAGCAGCCAATGCAGTCCAACACCGCAAAGCACTCAGCAAAGTGGTAGATCCTCCTCGCAGCTTCTCCAGCTCTCCTTCTAGGCAGTCTTCTAGGTCCAAAAGACTAAAGAGTTCTAAAGTTCTGGAGTCTGGGCCCCAGTCTTTATACTACAAAATCCTTTGTTTTCTCAGGCAGAGAGTGTCTGTGCGTAGTCCAAACCAGTTCTATCCTCTCTGGTGTAGCTTCCTGGCAGGAGGTGGAGATGACATTGTGGAAGGCAGACCAAGCCCATTCAGGTGAATTGAAATCTCCTCCTCCAACTCTAAATACAGCCCAGGTCTATTCAGCTCAGCCCTAACCCATACAGACTCTCTGGAGCCATTGTTCCTCCCCAGCTCCTGTCTTCCCAAAGCCGGACAGTCAATACATATCCTAGCAGAGGCCCACAGGATAGCTAAACAAGAAAATACCTACTTTCTAGAAGTAGTATTTTCCAACAGAGAATGTAAAAATTAACCTCCTAAAAGATGCATCTTTAGTTTCTGAGTTCAGGCATAATAAACTTTATTTTCCTAACTGGACCCAATGGGAAGTTCTATTTATAAGATGTTATAAATTAACTCCCATGCTTTCTTATGGGCCAGATAGCCTTTCAATAGTGAAAAAACGAAATTGGCAGTATTTTACTATCAGGACATGCCATACACATCAGGGTATGTCCTACCTTTCACATAAACTGCACCCTTCCATGGGGTACCTTGTGCCTACCGTAGGGGTGACTCATATATAAGAAAATGGACGGTTAGAGCCTGGCAAGTGGGTGCACTTACCAAGTCGACATGGAAGTTACAAACTGCGCACAGACCCTGCAGTGGCAGGTCTGAGTTACCTTTTCAGGGCTACTCATGTGAGTGGCACAATCAGTGCTGCAGACCCACTAGTAGCATTTGGTTTACATACTCTGGCATACTCAGTGCACTTTACTAGGGGCTTACCAGTACATAAAATATGCCAATCATGGAAACACCAATCCATAATACAAATTACCTAGAGAGCATATGCTCTTTATCACTGAATAGCAGTGGTAAAATGCCCAGAGTCCCAAAAACCAACAATAGCAGGTCAGGAAAAAATAGGAGCAAGAAGCAAAAAGTTAGGGGATAACCCTTCAAAAAGGGCCAAAGTAGCACTGGGGAGTGTCACAGGAGCCAGGGAAGAGGCACGGTCTGTCAATGTGTTCAGTGATTTTGACTGGTATTAAAAGGTGTAGTAGCATACGAATGCTTTGTGTATATGCTGCTGGGTATGTACACAATCACCAGACTTGAGGTGGATGGCAAGTATGGGGAGATGCAACTGCTCTTGGGGGATTACCCAGGCAACCAGGGCGCCATCCCTGTCCAAATCAGAGTGTGCTGAGGCAGTGTGCGCCGCATTATTGAGGCATCTTAATTGCTCCAGGAGATCCGCCATCGCAGAGATTGCCCAACCCAATTGTTCCCTCCCAGACAGGGTTGCTGCTCCCGTCCCTCAAGGCGGAGCAACTCTGGTTCAATGTTGGTGATCTCTTTGGTCAGCTGCTGTGGCATGTTAAGGATATTACCCAGGCAGTGACTATGAATGGTCACTTTAATGGAGTCCCTTTGGATTTTGTGGAAAGATGCACTGTTGCATTGACGTCAAAGTATTCAGAAATGCAGTCATGTGTGGAAGCTCGAAATGGTGCATCATTGAGTGTAGAGGGTTGGAGATGCAATTAAGGTATGGGGGGCATAGTCCCATCACAAAGTCATGTGTTGTAGATTGTGGTCAGAATGCATTCTACCTAAGTAGTCGATGGATGTAATATGTGGTTGTATGTCCACTGTCGTGAGGAGCTGGTCTATGCAAACATGTAAATTGTGTGTGTGTGATTAAAATGAGTACATTCTGGTATGCCTGCTGCCAGGCGTCAACCAGAAGCCAGTGCTGTAGCCAGGTGCAATGTGTTTGCACATTTGATAGGGCCGTAGTATGGGGGAGTGGAGGGAAGGATCAGTCTAAGTTGACACTGAGGACACTGTTAAAATTGCCATCAAGGATGCTGGGGAGGCCACCACAGTGGAAAAAGTATCCCAGATAAGTTGTTCCAAAACTCTGCTTGTTCAGTGTTGGGGAAGTATATGCCATCAATTAGTAGCTGGCGCCCTTCAACAAAGACATTTTGCCCCTCTGGATCTATGACTATTTCATCTGGTGTGAATGGGACCCCTGCGCAGATCCACACTAGGAACCCACAGACGTAGGTAGCATAGTTGGTGGAGTAGACCTGGATTAACAGCCGTATTCTGGAGACAAAGAGTCTCTGCTTGTGTGAGGTGAGGCTTCTGGATAAAAGCAGTTAGTGTGTGTCTGCCTCACAGGTATGGGAAAACGGAGTACCTACGGGAAGGAGTGTGCATCCCTCTAACGTTCCATGTGAGGATGCTTGTGACGGTCGAAAGAAAAGATATGGAGACACTACTGAGGAAGAATCCGATCATCTAAAAGGGGAACGCGGAAGATATTCGAGGAGGCACATCCGAAGAAGGGGAAGAATCGAAGAGAGTAGTGCCAGAGAGGGGTGCGAGGCTGGCTTTGCATCTAGAAGAGGTCACCTATCCTTGAACCTGTCCTAATCCTTTGGGCCCTGACTGACCCAGGGGTCCCCATCGAGCTCCTTGGCCAGGGGTTGGTCCTCACACCATTCTAGGTAATTATAATTTCTGTGTAGGATGTCCTTGTACTGCTCTCTGTTTTCACCCTTTCCAGGTACTGTCATCATGAGATTTTAACCAAGACTTATTTGTCCTATTCTTTATTTTACAGATGAAAACGGTGTACGACATGTATTGGTATTTGACTCACAAAATAATTGATTAGATAAAACTTTTAAAAATCTCTAAAGTCTGTGGTCATTCGAAGAATAAAGTTAATGACATTTTTACCTATTCTAATACAACCTGATCTATTGACCAGAGGAAATTAAGACCCAAGGTGATATGATTGGTAAGAATTGGTAAAGGTAAATTCAACATGCAGAAATATTGAAATTGATCGCATCGGTAAATTACTGGCTAATGTGTGTATGTTAATGGGCCCAGGTGAGTATGGTAGTTTGTAAGTAACTCGAGCTGGTAAACCCGCTGCATCACAAGGGGCTTGTAACTAAGCCCCTCTGCTTTTAAATAAGGTTGGAGTGCCATTGCCACGACGGTAAGTGTGACGAACGCCAAGTTGGTTCTAGTTTGTAAATATGGTGAAACTTGTTGGCCTCTGGGAACCATTAAGAAAGTAGAAACAGGGTTTACGATTGGAATCAGGAATATATTTATGAAAAGTTACATCGCAGTCTAATAAAATTAGAACTGGGACTAATGCCGATTGCAGTCCAGATTATAATAAACTTTATCCACTATTGCATAGTCAGTAAGGGGCGGCTCATAACACCATAAGATTTAACATTAAAAAAGAAGTTTCAAAGCCACACAGTGAGGTACCAGTGGCAGAGCCTGGTGTTAATAACATGCTGACCAAGTATAATGAGAGGCCACCCCCCCACGCCTAGCGTTGGGGGGCCTTTAGTGGCATTTCGTGCACTAGGCAAGAGAGGTTGGGCCAGTGTACCGCTGGTTAAGGGGAGTAGGAGGGGTCACAAGGAAATATGAGGAGGCAGGGCAGGCTGAAAGTGCATCACTTAGGTGCCCAAGTGACACAACTCCTCCCATCTAGGAAAGGTGATAAGTGCACTGGGCACGAGGGAGAAGCCCTCTTTGTCCTCTCGCCTCGGACGCCCAGCTGGTCGCAGCCAGAAGCAATTAGCGGCAGGCACTGGGTGAGGGGGCCTCACAGCGTAGTAAAGAGGAGTGTGCCGATGAGGCTTGGTGGTGCCTATAGCGCGCACGCTTGGTGGCGTGTCTGCAGAGTGGCGTATGCACGGTAGGTTAGGATTTTCTGGCTTAGCCCTACAGCAAAAGCAAATGCGGTTAAAAGGTGATAATAATAATAAATATTAATATCCACATTTGTAAAGCGCACAATCACCCGTTAGGGTCTCTAGGCGCTGGGGACCGTCGAGAAGATTAAGCAAGCTATTGCCCAGAGTCACATGGTGCTGGGCTAATCTGCCGCCGGTGCCGGGTATCGAACCGTGATCCCCAGATTCCGGAGTCAGTCGCCCTGGCCGCGGCGCCACACCTCTTCCTGAAAGGTGGGCTCGCATATGCGGGGAATACGGATATTATATTAATAAAATCTGCCCTTAAACCCTCCTGACACTTTGGAACGTGACGCTGTCAAGCTCGCAGCCAAGCAGGCGCTGTCGCACTTCGTAATACCCATATGCAATTTGCATCACTACTTTAAATATGTCACCATGCGAGCATGTCTAGCTGGCAAGAGTGAAGATTCTGAGCTGTGCAGTATCTATGTCATACTCATACATACATGGTTAAACACACATATTCATGCACACACACTCAGACTGGGCGACTAGATTACATTTCCCGAGCCTTGCTTAACGTGTATATAGTCATGGGGGAGCCTCCTTAGTTACTTAGTCACTGCGCAGAGATAAATGCGGTAAAAAGGGGGGGTAGCACACAGCAGTTTAATTGCTGGAATTTTCTCTTCCTTTTATGTCGGTGGGAGGCGCATCACGTGAACAATGCGTCAACGGGGTCTCAAGTCGGCGACTGGCAGGAACTGGCAGATGGGCAAGGACTCGATGGCAGCAGACGTTGGCAAAGGCTGCTGCGACTGGCTGGAACTTGCGAAGGCTGCTTTGCTCCATAAAACTAAAATGTAGGCGTATGCAGATTGGCTCAGGGCAGGTTAGCCCGTTTGGCGGAGCAGGTAGCCCAATAGCAACACAGAGCCTGCTTCAAAGTGTTGCAAAGCGTCTAGCATAGTCGGTGTGGGGATTGGTATGGCCGGGCTGATGCCACAGAGGGCTGGGTGAACACAGGCTAGTGCGGTGAAGATAAGCATGGGGCAGGTTATGTAGCTGCAAGGTGATATGCGGGGCGTGGAAGGCAGCACACAGGGAATTGAGCTAAGCATAAGTATGTCCAAGGTGAACTGGTACACATAGCGGAAGAGGAAATACAGATTTCTGCCTTTTGGAAACTCTGGAATAAGGAAACCCGTCCTCGGGTGGGGGAAGGGCTGTACAGCGTGGTTACCCTTAGGTGGTATCACCGAAGGCCAGGTCTAGCGTGGGGGGGAGGGCTCATGTCCTAAGGCGGCTTCGGAAATTATAACCAAAATGTATTAATAGCTTCATTCATTTAGTCTCCCTTTGTGATTGTTGTTCTGTAAATCTCTTAATAAGCCCCTTGCTTCGTAAAAATGAAAAAGTCAGACTTTTTAGGAACAAACTACCTTTCCGCTGTGATTTGTACAACGCACAGTTTCGGATCCAACTCGGCTCCGAGTCAGCAGGGCGGCAGGTGCATGCTGGGGGTGTGGGGCTGATGGACCATTCATGATTCCATCGCCCTAAGGCTGCTCAGCCGAGATCCGGGCGCTACAAACCCTGAGCCAGGGCTGAGTCCCAGCTGCGGAGTGCAGAGCTTGACTCCGATGGGTCTCTCGGATCGTGTTCCCTTTGATGTGAATCCCCCTCAGAAGCCCTGAGGAGGCCGAGGCATGAGCTCTGGGGGGCACAGAGTGAAGACCCTAGAGCAGCGGGGTGGGAGGTGGCTCTGTCACCGTCAGTGCTTGAACGAATCACCAAGACAGTCACGCGTTATAGAACTTTTAGTATGACAGTTACCACATGGTGGCGCTGTTGGTGTAATATAGGGAGGACCACAACAACAGCTGTTTGTTAAGCAATAGACCTTAAAACACTAATTCCTGCCCCCCAAACCATTCTTACAGCGTTTGGGGGCCTCAAAGACGCTGAGGTGGTGTACTTGTAGCAGTGTGACGGTTAGTAGTTTGTAAATACTGTGATTGGCAGCTAAGGCAGCGGCAATGGGGTGGCCTCCTCATGAGGGCCCTGGCACTCATTGGTTTACATATTAATCATTGATGGGGCTCATGTAAAACGCTTTGGTACCTTGGGTCTAGCTCATGCTAAGTAAAACTCTGCGCAGGAGTTTCCATGGGGCCCGGAGTTATTAAATGTATACAGCTAGCTAGTGGAGATAACCGCTTCACAAGTTAGGGCTAGTTGAACTCGCATTGGCTAATTGGGTCAGAGTGATTTTAGTTCTTGCTGACAGGCCGGCATGACGTTTGTCAACACAGACCGGGAGAGGGGGCAGTTATGGTAGAGTCTTCTTATTTTTCAAACAATACAGCTGCTCAGCGCTTTGACCGAGTGAGGGAGGTTTTCAGGATGCTCGCACTAATTGTCAGGCTCTGCTTTCTGACCTCTTCGGGGCTGTGCTGAGTTACCTATAACCTCCCCTATGAACGACCTCAGAGTCTGAAGTAGAAACACAGACTACTAAGTAAGTCCAACCGGGGAGGGAAAGGAAGGGGACAGCAGGGAGCGAGATCTGCAATGACAAACGACAGGGAGTTAGAAAACACCCCCCCTGTAGATTTTCCATCCTAACCCACCCGCTATTGTCCCTTAACTCGAATACCTCAAAAGAGCCACACTCATACCTGTAAAGGAAAATACAACTGAATGTTTCCTAGGAGACCAGAAGTGAGGTGGTACCAGAGATTCTACCCAGTTGCAGGGAAAAAACAGAAAGATACACAATGAAACATGAAACCTAATGAGGGCAGTGCTATGAATACTGAGGACCTGCACACATACCAAAGTTATACACGAATCCCACTTCAATGGGTTAGACTTAATCCCTCTGAATTGGTACCCCTCATGAGCCACCTGCTTAGGACAAAAGATAAACAACGTTGTGGACATGTAATCAAAAGAACAAGATAGCAGACGGGGTTAATGAATTCTCAACTCTGTCTGTTTGTGCTGTTATGCATTTCCCATGGGTGTTAGGGACACACCTCTAACCCTTAGCACAGTCAGCTTGTGACCAGGAAATCCGCCGTCGTTTGCAACGAGGTGAAAGCAAACGCGGCAGCTCCCCGGTAACGCCAAAGTTAAAGGCACTCTGGAAATCAAGGAATGCTTCGTAATAACGAAGCCACGATGTCTGCTGTGAATGCGGCAAAACAAGTTCTCTCTCAGACGAGAGGGGAACACAGCAGGACAAAGTGCCACGCTGGAAACTTGGCTCGCTACTCCAAAACAAAGAAGTTCCAAAATGATACTAAGGAAAGTATCAGGGCTCCGAGGGGGTAAGACCCGCTTTCTTACCGCAAATCCAGGACTCCAAGGCACTTGAAGGAATTATAGGCACCGCCGATTCTGCCTGAGTCTCTTTATTTCTGTGGATGCGCACGCACCGCACGGCATTTGCGTGACGTGTCTCCCAGCATGCTGGGAATTGTAGTTCCTCGCCGTTCCGATCCCTTCAAGTGCGCGTCAGCCGGGTCAATGCACTATACTCTTGCGGGTTTTGACACATAAAGGGATTTTAATAAGCTGCATGGCAGGGTGTAGTGCATGCAAGAAATTGACAGATTTTACAGTAATTTATTGTGCTGACTCCCTGTGAGACACATAACAATCATGGCCACTTGCTTCCACTCATGGGAATATGTCAATGTTTCATGTAACGCGAAAGATGCTTGCATATGGCAGGATATTTTATTTATTTATTTATTTTTTTAGAATTTATTAAGCGCGAACAATTGCCCGCAGGCGTCTCGGCGCTGTATTGTATTACTCACTTGTTTGATACTGAGGATGTTTTTCAGAGGTTAAACAGCCAGGTTTTCAGTTTCTTCCTGAAGGACATTAGGTTCGGACAAGTTCTTATGATTTGTGGGAGAGAATTCCACAATCTTGGGGCGGCAACTAGGAAACGTCTGTCTCCCCAGTTGACCAGCCTAGTCCGAGGCACTGCCAGGTCATTCTGTCCTGCTGATCGTAGCATTCGAGTGGGAATGTATGGGACAAGATGGTCGCACAGGAATTGAGGTGCTTGTTGATGTAAAGCCTTGTAGACGATACAAAGTGTTTTAAATTTAATTCGGTTCCTGACCGGGAGCCAATGAAGACTCCTCAGGGATTCTTGTATTGGCTTAAATTTGGGAATGTTCAGGAGAAGTCTGGCTGCCGCATTCTGGATTGTTTGCAATTTCTTTATTATCCTGACTTGTGCGTTTGCGAACAAGCCATTGCAATAGTCCAGTGCTGACAATACCAGAGCGCTGACCAGTGTCTTTCCCACATTAGTAGGAAGAAAAGGAAGAATCTTCCTAACCAGACGTAGTTTGTAAAACGCCGTAGAGGCCGTCTGATTAGCATGCGCCAGAAAATTTAGCTTGTCATCGAAGATGACACCCAAATTTCTTACTTTCGTAACTGGTATGGGTACGGCTCCAAAAGATGATGGCCACCAGGTTGGGGACCAGCTAGGACTGAGGTGGCCAAAGGTGACCACCTCAGTTTTATCAGAATTTAATTTCAGACAATTTGCTGACATCCATTTTCCAATGGCCAGCATACCTGTCTTGAAATTTTCCGCCACTGTTTCCCCATTATTCCTAACAGCCAGTATCAGCTGTGTATCATCCGCATATGAGGTAAGGTTCATCCCGTGCGCTTTGATGGTATTAGCGAGGTCCGACACATATATATTGAATAGTGTCGGACTAAGGGATGAACCTTGAGGCACCCCACATGGCAGCGATAACTCAGCAGATTCAAACCGGCCCAGTATAACTGCCTGGGATCTCTCTGCTAGAAAAGACGCTAGCAGATCTTTTGCTAGGCCTTGTACACCCATCTTTTCGACACGGTTGATCAGGATTTTATGGTCAACCGTGTCGAAAGCAGCAGATAAATCTAAGAGTACCAACAGTGCAGTGCCACCTTGGTCTCTGATGAGTCGAATGTCATCTGCAGCTTTGATGAGTGCTGTTTCCGTTCCATGATATTTACGGAATCCAAATTGTGTTTCATCGAGCAGGTGGTATTGCTCGATGAATTCCGTAAGTTGAGTATTCATGGTTTTTTCCACTATTTTAGCAAGGAAAGGTAAATTCGCTATAGGCCGATAGTTTTTAAGTTCTGCTTTGTCCAGGCCAGGTTTTTTCAAAAGGGGTTTGAGTAATGTTTTTTTTAATTGGCTTGGAAAGATGCCTGTGCGGAACATGAGGTTAATTATTTGGGTAATGGCTGGGATAACCGTATCCAGTATTGAACGAAGGGTGTTTGAGGGACATGGATCCAGGGCTGATCCAGATTTAATTGTTTTAATAGTGTCCTGAATATAAACTTCCGTAACCTCTGCAAAACAGGAAAAATTTATACTTGGGGATGGGGTATTTATTTTTTCAAGGCATTGGTTATCGGCTAGATTGAAGGCTGAAAATATGTCATTCACTTTGCTAAAGAAGAATGAAGCCAATGAATCACAGAAATCTTGTGAGCACGGGGGGTTAAGGTCTGGGACACTTCCCGCAAGTTGTTTAGTTATTTCAAACAACTTTTTATTCGAGTTTTTTGCGCTTTCAATTTGCTCAGTGTAGAATTTCTTTTTTGTCTCTGTGATCAGTAGTTTATATTGGGTTAGCAAGCCCTTGTACACTGTCTTATCCTCGTTCTCATACTTTTTCCTCCAAATTCTTTCTTTGTTTCTGCATTGCTGTTTTAGTTTTTTTAGTTCCTCCGTGTACCATGGTGCTGAGGGGGATCTTCTATTCCTGGACATCCTTTTTTCAGGTACCAGTTTGTTGGCCGCCTGGCCGACCCATGTATGATATTGATTAGTAGCAGTTTCTGGATCAGTAGCCCATGTGGGTATAGAGTTCTGTAACGCCTCCTGAAGACTGGGAATATTAACGTCTTTCCAGACTTTAAACATTTCATGTTTGGGGGGGAGCAAAGTGGCTATGGGTTTTTTATTCATTAATATTGTGGCCAGTACCAAGTGATGATCAGTCCACGTCATTGGTAGGACATCAGTCACTAGTATATTCTCCAAGTTGGTGAAAATACCATCTAAGGTATGACCTGCGTTATGAGTAGGCCCTTTCACCAGCTGAACTAGGCCAAAGATCTCCATTTCAGATAGCAATGAGGTAGTCTCCTTATCTTCACTGCATTCCAAGTGGAAATTAAAATCACCTAACAGAGTCACAGATTTATCCATAGCTGTAGTTTCTAGGATAGTGAGTATTTCTGTGAGAAATTCCGACCGTGATTCTGGTCTTCTGTATAGTAATACACCTTTAAAATTATGTGAAGGGGACAAATAAATATCGAATTGAAGCGCCTCACATGTCGTTGAAGGAATGACAGTAGTACGAATTCTAAAAGAGTCACGGGCGATTATAGCAACCCCACCGCCTCTCTTACCAATTCTATCTAATCTGTAAGACTTGAAACCTTGTGGAACGGCTATGACAAGGTCCGGGTCAGAGGCTTTGTCCAGCCAAGTTTCTGTCAGGAACATTACATCTATGTTCCTTTCAATAAGTACATCGGCTACTTCTTGCCTATGTTTGGCTAATGAGCGTACATTAATGAGGGCTATCGTAAACACTTGATTTACCTGGATGGAGTTTTCGCTACTGGCTCTTTTATTTAATAGGGGAATGGACATTTGGCAGTGATTACAATCCAATACAGTTTTAGATGATATAAAGTCTGGGCTGTGCCTTATGCATTTTTCAGTGGCTTGTGGGCGAAGGTCAATCAACGCAGAGCGTGGGTAGGATACTGTGTTTACGCAGACACTATGGCCAGGGGGGGTGGCCCTAGGCCCGTGTCCGGCGCGGACGGGCGCAGACGGGCTTGCCTTTGGCGCGCCTTCGGCGCGCCGCCGGCGCGCCCGCTGCGCCCGCCCGCTGCGCGGACGGGAAGGTAGTCTGTTTATATCCATCCAAAAAGGAGGGAGGAGGGTGGAGGGGCGGAGATCAGTCCCGCGATCCTTCCCCAGGCCAAGATGGCGCCTAAAGATTGTCTAGTGGTGCCTGGCGCCTAGCAACAGTGGCGCTGCCGGACACGAGGGGGGGCCCTGGAGCGATGTGAGTCTCGCTCTAGGTGGGGGCTGCTAAAAAAGCTCCTGATTAAAATATTAACAATGTTTAAAAACGAGTGTCTTTTTCATTCAAATAACACCCAATCACAACCAATAAATGCTCAGCGCGCAAGGGAGCGCAAAGAACCCCCGGCTATCCGCCTCAAGGGTGAGTTGTCATACAAATACCACGTAGATCGGTGATATCAGCCCTTAAATCTCCTCGGAGGGCGGAGGGGCGGAGATCAGTCCCGCGATCCTTCCCCAGGCCAAGATGGCGCCTAAAGATTGTCTAGTGGTGCCTGGCGCCTAGCAACAGTGGCGCTGCCGGACACGAGGGGGGGCCCTGGAGCGATGTGAGTCTCGCTCTAGGTGGGGGCTGCTAAAAAAGCTCCTGATTAAAATATTAACAATGTTTAAAAACGAGTGTCTTTTTCATTCAAATAACACCCAATCACAACCAATAAATGCTCAGCGCGCAAGGGAGCGCAAAGAACCCCCGGCTATCCGCCTCAAGGGTGAGTTGTCATACAAATACCACGTAGATCGGTGATATCAGCCCTTAAATCTCCTCGGAGGGCGGAGGGGCGGAGATCAGTCCCGCGATCCTTCCCCAGGCCAAGATGGCGCCTAAAGATTGTCTAGTGGTGCCTGGCGCCTAGCAACAGTGGCGCTGCCGGACACGAGGGGGGGCCCTGGAGCGATGTGAGTCTCGCTCTAGGTGGGGGCTGCTAAAAAAGCTCCTGATTAAAATATTAACAATGTTTAAAAACGATTGTCTTTTTCATTCAAATAACACCCAATCACAACCAATAAATGCTCAGCGCGCAAGGGAGCGCAAAGAACCCCCGGCTATCCGCCTCAAGGGTGAGTTGTCATACAAATACAACGCTTAGGCGGAGCGTTGTTCAATGTACAGTGAGAGGACGAGGGGCTCAAGTAATGTTCCCATTTGATGGGGCGGGGTGTCCCATGGAGAGGGGTTCTTATTGCAGCACAGAACTACTGATTCAGCGCTACGGCTTCACATGGACTGCCACAAAGAGGCAGCAGGAACAATGAACAGCCTGGTGGATGTGGGCTCGCAGCTACTCAGGTCAGGGTCGTGAGACTTTAGAACCCATTGCCAGGCGGAAAGCAGCAAGACTCGAGGGTGTGAATTGCTATGGGAATAGTGTTCCAGATCCCTTGGGCACTGCCACGGTATTATTATTATTATTATTATTAAGCGTTCTTATATAGCGCTCGATTACCCGTAGGCATCTCGGCGCTTGCTTTGGGAACCCGTCCTGGTTTTTCCCTGTGAGATACCCGTACTGGGCATCCCCAAGGTGAAAGCCAGGCATCCCGCCGCGGGGGGGCCGTAGTGGAGATTAAGCAAGCTAATGCCCAGAGCTGCAGAGTGTGAACCTGTGACTCGAGTAAGCACCGAAACAAGAATTATCGAGTCCGTGGATATTTGGGCTCAAGACCCTGCCGCGTCGGGAATTGAACCCTGGTCCCGGGTCTGACCTCTGCTTCAGGGTCTGCCGCCTCTAACCAGTGAGCCACACTTCTCCAATATGCTTCACAGTATGCTTGTCGTATAAAGTTTTAAGGTCGGAAGGATCCAGCAGGATTATGTTAGCATTTCCTGATCACTATTTAATGCCAGATGTTTTCAGTTTTCGACCAAGTAGGAGGGTATAGCTTCATGGGGGTGTTATGAGTAATGTCTGCACACTTGAATTGGCCTTTGGCTTCAGTGTGAAGCCAGGGTAGGGTGTTGAACTGGTCACTGCACTCTGGTGAGGCAAGTATGTTTGGGGGAGCATGAGATATAAGGTAGCTCCTTTAGTCCGGTCTGGAGAGTACCAGCAACTGGACTACAGTTTAAGGTCCTGCTCAAAAAGAACTGCCTAAGTTACCATAGCAGTCTAAGTTGGAGGCAGGTGCTGATGGCCCAGGGTGGATTTTGCTTTGGTAGGTTAAGTCAATGGTAGCAGGCAACGAGTCGCTTTCAAATCTCGTTAAGGATGTTGGAGAGGATTTCAGTATGAAATGAAACCTTAAGGTAAGACTGGATAATAGTCTCCATCTCGGTAATAAAGAATTCTTGAGCTACTCAGAAGTTGCTCCAAAGTGGTTTCAATGATACATTAAACAAGACTGGGAACAGGAACATGAGTGTCGGTGGGAACCCTGGTTGTAGGACAGTCTTGATAGACAGATAGCGTCCTATTCTAACTATTTGTAATATGTTAGACACATAGGAATGCGGGCAGTTTAGAAGGGCACCATTGATGTTCATTCATTCCTTGAGGATGTGAATTAGAGGAAGTCAAATGTAAGTAACACAGAGGATTTTTGCATGAACAGCGGGGTTTAAAGCTCGAGCAGGCATTAATTAACTGACCGGGAAGGAGTAGAACCATCCACAATTGCGCAGGAGCCTTTTCAATGCAGTGGCATTGCCTGAAACCAGATTGAAAGGAAATAAAAATTATCGCCCGGGTTATGCAAGAATAGTTGTACAACTATAAAGCTTGCTAACATCTCTCTTAGGGAGGGAAGTGCTCATATCTGGAAGAGATGGCTGAGGTTAGGGATGTCAGCTATTTCAGCCTAATTAGGATGGGGGAGGGGACTTGGCCAATGGTCAAACAGTAAGGAAACATGTCACGCCCGGGAAGGATTCATCAGGAAATCCAAGTATGTATGAATATCAGAAGCATACTAATAAATAGGGATTTATGGGTGACATAATCCACAGGTCATGAGGGGAGTTGCTAACAAAATCAATATTAGGATAGCTGTACTTAAATGGCCAGGTACGTATATGCTGGGCTGCTCTTTTACGTTAAGCGTCAGCAGTCCTGGGTGAAAACTGAGGGTGCGCAGCATAATTTACATGGAGTAGATAAAGCATTTTAAAGGGTCGTCCCAATAACATGCGGCGAAGTCCTGGGTGAGGACTGAGGGGCGCAGAACAATTAACATGGATGTCCCAATAACAGGTGGCAAAGTCTTGGATAAGGACGGGGGTGCGCAGCACAATTAATATGGAGTGGGTAAGGCATTTGAAAGGCTCGTCCCAATAACAGGTGGTGGAGTTTTGTGGCATAATACACAGGCAATGTGTGGAATGGCTGACAAATTCAATATTAGGGTAGCTGTGCTTATGTCGCCAGTTACAGACATGCTGAGTTGCTCCTTAATTTTAGAGAGAGGGCCGTCCTGCTGGCGGCCCTGGACTCTCCGGTCCTACCTGAGATGCCGGTGCTTGGAGGAAGCAACTTTGTGAGAGCTGAGACTCTGTAAAAGGCGCAAAGCAGTGTCCTGGTGTCCGCGTCCGAGTCTAGGGGGTAGACGACGGGTAGTTACCTCAAATGGAAGCAATGAGGTGGGTTGTGGCCTGCTGGTACAACCCGCATCCTGTAGGGGTCTGGAGATCCGTAATTGTAAATACAATTGTAACCTGCGGTTCAAATGAGTATTGCTTAGCACAATGTTTATCAATGTGTGTTGTTTTGGTATTAAAAGTTGGTTGAATGTTGACAGTGCATCAACAAATAAAGATGGCTTTATGAGAATTAATAAAGACTATGTAGTGAAGACCAACCACTGGTACGGTGCCTATTCTGGTGGGAAAGGTGGGAAAGGTTTTGTGGGGCGAATTGCACGTGATATGCCTACTATCCGCCAATCCTAAATTGCACAAAATGACTAAAGCCACTTCAAAGTTTTACCCGTCTTTGCAGCTTTCAGGGAAACACTGGAACACATTATCTGTTTAAGTCCTGAGTTATTGGACATTCATAAGAATCTACTGAAATGTGAAACAAACAACCATTATTTTGTGGTCTTTACCACGCATGACCATTACCAGGCATACTTTACAACGAACATGCCATTACCATGCATGTCCATAACTACAAAGCTTTTACCACAAATATGCCGTGGTAAAGGCGTGTTCGTTGTAATGGATGGTAATGGTCATGGGTTAGGAACTCAGGGCTTGGCAAGGGACTGCATCGGGAGTGGTGGCTTTAGGGATCAGGGCCAAGAAAAGGGAGGGACTTAGGGTTCAGGGTAGAGGGCTAGGGGACTGAGGAACAGGGTGGTTTTAGGGGTCAGGGCCAGGTATAGGCACACCCCGCAGCGTTCAACTCACCTGTGATTCTCAGGAGCCATCTGGCTAGACTGGCAGGCTTAAGGTTCAAGAATGGGAAGGGGGCTGCAGCAGGAGAAGGTTTTCCCCAGTTCTGCCTTCTGTATCTCGTCAGAAAATGTAAGTCCGTTCACAGTGTCTATTTAGCACTGTGAACGGATCACGTAGGGAGAAACAACCATGCATGTCAATTGAGCACCTACAGGCCCTTACCAAGCATGTCTTTATGATGATATTATCGTGGTAAAGGCATGCGTGGTAAAGGCATGTGCGTTGTAAAAATTATTGTGCAAAATGCAAGCATGGTAATGACGCACGTGTTGTACGGGCAGCAATGTAAAGGCGGGCGTGGTAATAGTATGCGTGGTTACGTCAGACAACCCCCTGAAAAAGACTTTTAATACGAAAGGGATAAGAAAAATATGTGAGTCAATTTATTCTGTTTTAGGGGCACTTCACCAAAACAAGTGGGACTGGCAGGGACATTTTGTAACTTTAGCAATTAGGAGGTGGGCATGTATTCTTTGATTACTTAAATATGGGTACAATTAAAACAAAAGGAATTCATTTTTATGCTTTTTTGTATATATTTTTTAATTTGAGCAGATTGTCTGTATTTAATTGTTTTTAATTTTTTTATAAATGTGTCATATATTTTAAATGGTTTTAAGTAACTGGAACAATAAAATCTGATCTGATCAATAGGTTTAAAGGGGGCCAGATTCAGTCAGGTTTACTCTTAGCACAAGTAAATGTGCCACAGCATCACTTAGTAGGTGACTAATTCTTATAAGATTGTTTGGACGGAAATCGAACTGTCAAAATATGCCCCAGTTCCCTGAATTGCATCGCATCTAGAAGTACACCAGTCGTAAGTGCTAAAGATATGCTCCGTGTAGTGTCCTGTGCTCAGGGCCTGCAAATGACGGACACAGATACGTAGTGTTGTCTTTGGTGGCCAGACTCACACTGGTCCACACCCAGGTACCTGGGCTCTTTATTGACTTCCCCTACGTGCTGGCCGAGCCTATGCTGGGCCAGCCTACCGTGGTGACGTTGCGGGGTCTCCTGGGGCTACACCCCTCACAATCTCTGTGAGGTGGGCTGATCCCCAAAGGGCAACATTACACTTCGTGAGTGGAGCAGCATAATGCAGCCCACTTCATATCTAGTGAGAAAGCCTAGATCTCAATGGAACAAAAATAATGTAATAAAGGAACTAATTAGCTGAACTCTTGAAAAGTAGGGTACAGCTCATAAACCAGTACAGATGGCCTGAAAATTAAATGTGTCTAATATATGAGATCTGCTTGTTTTCACATAATATTCATTTAAATTATGTATCTGGGACAGTAAATACTTCATTTCAAGTTAGAGACTGCACAAATTCCTCTCATCCAAAGTAGGTTTGAAGCTGCAAACGTTGGAATACAAATGTCAGGACACAGATCTAACTAACAAGCATCAGTTATGTGTACATGGCAACTTAAAGTGAACAAACATTTAACTTTACCTATCATTGTTATTTCCAAAGTTCGACAATGAATTCCCGATGAGAACTTCTGCTCCTTTCAGCCTTTCCGGTGCCCCATCTCTGGTGGTGACAGTAATGGTAGCCACTTTATATTTTTTCAATAAATCCACCCTCCACCAGGGACGAAACTCATAATTTGTATGGGTGCAGGATCCATGCATATAATCTGTATTCTGATTTCCATCTACTGCGTTGATTGGTTGCCCCAGATAACCTTGGACAATCCATGCTCCACCAAGAATACTTGACTGGGTGGCTCGTCCACGCAGGGCCACATTCTCACCTGAAAGTAGACAAGATCTTTAGGTTAGAAGAGGCCTGGAGGGGTTACGTCACTAGTATAATACCCAGTGCTAAAACATGTTTATCTAATAGCATAGTTATTCAATGATACATCTACCGGGTACACAAGGGTGTTTAGAAATCAGTGCCCCTATACTAGAGGTTTTTACATCATAAATACAGCAAACAATTAAAGGCATGCAAGACATGCATAATTGACCAACTTGACCATTCACAAGGACATATTTACTTGAAAGACTTGAAACACTTTAAAGGCTTTTCACCCAACACTTGCCAAAGATACCAGCACCAACTCTAGTGGTCTCAAGTAACAGTGCATTGAACTCCATCCAAACTGGCCATGCTGTGAGCCTGCTTCATTCTGCCAGCACATTCGAAATCCCAGGATATTTAAAATGACCCTGAACTTGTGATACATTTCCCACAACCTCTATACAATGGATTCAAGTATACATCTTTTAGTCCATGAGTAATTATCTCCTATCTATTGTTAGAAATATTATGCATTCATATTTTTGTGCAGCATTAACAGCATACGGAATGTGGTTTTACACTCAATGACATATGTACGAACAAATATTGTACTATTGTCTTTAAAACTAATTTTCCATGACATATAGAAGAATGTTTTCCAGACCATTGTTATATAGGCCTCAATTTGGGCCTAGCAGTCATATTGTGCAAAATGGATGCCTTTTCCCTGCACATTTCACTATCTGTCATTTCTGCAGTACACAGTCAAGCATCCTGGTCTAGATGAACTCTCCGGGCCCTAGTCTCCAAACTGTAACTTTACTTCAAAGTTGTTCCATCAGCTCATTATATACTATTCATTCATAATAACCTGCTGTTCACGGATCTAGTTTGTCCCACCATCTCCGGATGGCATTAGTATAGAGTTTTTAGAATCAATATTCATGTAGCGGGATAGTGCTTAGGTTCTATGACAATATGACACTTAGTAAAGTTGTGCTCTGATTTGCAGAGCAAGCAACACATTTGATCATACCATGATGATTCAGCAGTTTTAGTGATTTTAAATTTGAAGATAATATATAAAAACCCTCGGTTTTGGGGGGGCTGAGAGAGCTTTCCTTAATGCTACTAAGGATGCTGTCTGTTTCTCTCCTGATGTTGCTGCCCACTTGGAACTTAGAATATTTTTGATTGCACACTTCTCTGTAATACCATATTTTCTGAGAGCCGTCATGGCGATTATTCTCTTCTGTGTTTTAGAATTTTTGTAATAAATCATTTCAACTATTCAGCTGATCTAGAACTAGAAGTTTTTGAGCAGGCTGTTTTCATTTATTGACTGTAATTCAGATATTTGTGCTGTATTGGGAGGATCCTTACCTCTGGGACACATTACCTCTTGAAATTGAGGTTTAACAGTGTCTCCAATTCATCGAATTGTTGATGCTCTGTGAAGGTACAATTTTGGCCTGTCAAAATTGCAGGGTCCCCCGCACCCACAAATTTGTGGTAGCAGAGGAGTGTTATGAGTTAAGAACATGTCCTTTCTGCTTTAAAAATTTCTCTTTTTGCCCTATCCCTAGTCATAGTGGATTTTGCTGTGTTCTTGGTTTGTGTTGCTGCTCCTGAACAAGTCGGATTGTAAGTATGTATAGAGTCACATGATTCTGGTAGTATTTTGGTGACTGAGAGTGTTCCGGTGTGGTACTGAATATGGTGGTCTGTGCTGAGTGATGGATTCTTGTGCTGTGAGTGAGGTATTTGATTATGCAATGTTGATTCTGGGTTCAATTGGAGGTTTGATGACTGTGATTTTCATGTACTATTCTTATTTGTGATTTGCATTAGAGAAGTTTTGGTTAATTAATGTGTTGGTTCGATTATCGAATTCGCAGAAATTCAAAATCTCAAGATACTATTGTTGAACTTATCAACAAAAAGATACTGTGACTTTCAAGACACCACATACATACAGATAGGGCCTTTTTCTGAATTAACAAGTTTTCCTGTTCAGGTGTTTGTATGCCTAATTTAGGTTGGGGACATTTGCACTTTGGTGCACAAGAGTAAATTCACTAGCCAATAGTGGATTGCCACTGGACAGGAGTCTGCTTAAGTGTGAATTGAATGTGACAAGTGCCACAGAGGTACTGGTTTTATTTCTATTGTTTGCAAGAGATGTTTTCTTTTAACTTAATGATTTTTTCTTATTTAAATTTTTATTTCCTTCATTTGTGTTCATTGACATGGCCTGTGCAATTGTTTTCTAATTCACAGCTTGTTAGCTGAGGAATTGTGCTGGGATTTGTGAGATGTCACCGCAGAAACATGCTGTTGTTGGTTTGTTGCTGTCAGAGTCGCGCTACACTTGGCTGAACTTTGGCATAGAAAAAGAAACTAGAAAAATCAGGGGGGAGAGCAAGGGATAGGGCTAGGGGTACGTCCCGTTCCCCAAATGGATACTAAACTTAAACAATGTGGACGGACCCACTATGTGTATGTAATATAATCACTGTATGTAGTATGAACATGGACCCATTAGGTGTTCTTAAAAGACCCCTCACACACCAACCTGCTTGGTGTCATGCTTCTTCATTGGGGTCCCAGCCGGGTGGCCGAGTACCCCCCGGATGTGCTACAACGCCTGATTACAGCAGAGCTGGTGTTGCGCATATATGTGGTGTGAGGTGAATTACTAAAGTTAAAAATATCTCTGAGAATCCTTGCCTCACATTTTAATGGTGGCGGCTCAGGGTATGGTTAAAAGCAATATGTGTAATGCAACTATTTAGGAGTTATTACTGTTAGTTGACTATGTGTGATGTCTACATGTTTCAGCCCTTTAAAAAAGTGAAAGGGCTTTCTT
The DNA here is from genome assembly GCF_964261635.1 of Lissotriton helveticus. Lineage (NCBI taxonomy): Eukaryota > Metazoa > Chordata > Amphibia > Caudata > Salamandridae > Lissotriton > Lissotriton helveticus. Next base: position 2,024,044,266 of record NC_136067.1, read on the forward strand.
CAGGACCAGGTGAGTGGTTAGTGAGTGGCAAAGATGAAGGATGCCACATGAAACCTGTGTAGTACCTACACACGTGCTAAGGTGTGTGGTGTAAGTGTCGGCGTACTCACTGACACTTGAAAAAATACCTGTAGGGGAAGGTAGAAGGCATGACAAGACATATAATATATTGCAACATAAAAGGCAATCTTAATGGCAATATGAATGCGCTGTATTCATTGTCTACATGATTGCTACAGTGATTGGTGTGTTGTCCATGCTTGCAGCGACATGCGGTGTCTCTGCATGCTGCGCCTGTAGGGAAATAAGCATAGGCGGTTAAATGCGGACTTAACAACTTGGCCTACATCCAGAGACCTCATTCTTAGTGAGTCTCAACGTAGAGAGTCTCTACACCAGTCTCCCGCAAGACGACACCCTAGGAGTCTTAGAGACGGCCCTGGATAAAACAGATTGGCAATACCAGACCCCCCAAAAGATTAATCTGGGAATCCGCTAAACTTGCGCTCACAGAAAACTTTTTCTAATTTGAAGGCTATCTCTATGTTCAGAAATACGACACATCCATGGGCAGCGATTTCGCCCGCAGTGTAACGGGCCTCTCTGTATACGTCTTCGAGACCAAGAACATATTTTCCAACAATGTGTCACGGATTGAGGGATTAGAGTCCGATTTAAGCATAATATATATGGTAATAATCACATATTGTATATTGGCATGATGTATCTATATGTGTCCGTTAGGATAGATTTGCGTAGTGTCCTAATATGGTATATTTTTTTCTTTTAGTATAACCAAAAGCTCTATGACATAACAGTAGGCCGGGAACCAAGCGAACGCCATGTTCTTTTGTTCATGTCAGGCCGAAGCAGTTATCACGTGACTCTCTTGTCTGTTTGTTAGGCACCCATTAGTTGAACGACTAAGAGCAGCTGAATATGAGCTATTCTTTCTCTCCCCTGGGACCCAAGGTTGCATCTGGTCTTTGGTACGATAAGCGCATTCCTGAAGGCTCCGTGCCTATCCTCCCATACACCGTAGCTAAAAGGGAGTCACCCCCCTGACCTTCTGTGATAATAACTCTCTGTGCTCCTGTAACCAATTATGTGTGCCTTATATGGTCTTTCCTTGCAGCTTGTGAGCCAAGTAGTGTTTTTCCATCTAAGGTGTCTTCATGTATCACGATGAAAGTATATATGCACTGTCTTGAATGTTTGCCAGCAGTCTTCTCCACGCACACCGAGGTGTGAGGATGAGAGAGGCTCCTCTATAGAGTATCTGTATATTAAACGATTGAACTATCTTCACTGCCAACTGACTGACTATTGATAATTGGTATTGGGCTATTGGTAGGTATAGCTAATTTATTTGGTATATTATTTATGTAATACATCAGTTTGGCGACTCTGGTGGGACCCACGGTAGGGTCGTCCTACCGTAAACGGACTAAAAGGACAAAGAAAAAGGGGGCCTCTGGTCGAGGTGGGTGACCGAGTGAAATTCCTGATTTTCTCTGTTCTCACGATCAGGGAGCCCCTAGCTGCTAATGACCCCACGCCGGGTCCTACGGGCGTTAGCCGAGAACAGGACCACGTTGGTACCCAGGAGTTGGCAGTGGAGAAATAGGCAATTGTACCTGCGTGCACCAGGTGAGTGAATTATAATTGGTGTCTTTGGATTTTCGCTGTTGAGCAGCACTTGGAACAGATAACTGCTTGGAATTTGGTGGTCGGTGTACCACGGGGAGAATTTCGGGGGTCTGATGAGGGCACTGCGGTGGCTGCTCGGGTAGATGCCCCACGGACTTGATTGGTGAATAATAGAGACACGATCTAATGCCTTGGTGTGACCCGCGGGGTATACACCCGGCCGGGCTGTCTTCAGAAAAGCCTATGTTTTGAGCTGGGTAGCCACTGTGACAGATCGAAGCGGCGCTAATACAGCGGGCTCAGTCGGAATAGTCTGGGGGTGAACCAGGGAGATCATAGGATGGTCTGTGGCCGGTCTGAGGTTAAAACCTGTTGGATGGTCTCTTTACCAGACTGCCTGACTTGGGTATTTTGGTCGGACTGAAATCTGCATTGGTTGGTTCTCCCCAAACGAGAGTCGACGGGATCCGTTCTCTTGGTTTTTGGAAAATACATGTTGAATTGAATCATTTGAAGAAATTGTGTTTATAGGTGATTTGAAAATGTGTGAATGAATGAGTGAGAATGTTTTGAACATGGCCATGTTATGTGAATGTTAAAAGGGTGTATAAGTGTGAATTTAGTAGAAAGTCAAAAATGTCGTGTTTTAGCAAATTGTGTTTTGGATGTTGTTGTAGAAAGAAAAATGATGGTTTAGATGAACATCAACCTGCCCCGCCGGAGGGTAGTCCGAGCCACGACATGTATGTTAAACATGGTATCACCCCGATTTTATTCAACACATTATGGCATAAGTATACCAAAGACAATGTGGATTTGCAATGGCCCTTAACTGGGTCTTTCGATGAAAAGAAAATTAATTTCTTACAAAATCGATTATTCTCGAAGCGCAGTAGACAAGCCATGTTTGATTCTCTAAATATGTGGCAGAAAGAGGCCAAACGAAGGCGTATTAGAGAAGAAAAACTGTGTCAGATGAAGAAAGGTCACACAATTACTCAGAAAGCGATCGTCCACGATAAAGAACAGAGGGAAACTAATATCGATCGTGCAGACAGACAGTTCAGGTTGCAAGTCGATAGAAGCTATAGAGCCAAAACCGAGCCCACGGATGAGGTTGAGGATTTAATGAATACACGCCCGCCTCCCCCGTATACTCCTCAGGCCGTGTATCCAGCTCTCCCTCCTGTTGCGGCCCGAGCCCCTTTGGCTTCTGCACCCGTTATGACACCCGTAACCTCTTCTCCCAGACCTTCAGTTGCTCCTTATTCCCCGACAGTAGGGTCAATTGTTCAATCACCCAGTATATTGTCCACCCCGAACACTAGTATGAGTTTGTCCGCTCTTCCCTCCCCGGGTTAGGTTTCCCAGTCTGCTACCGCTACCCCCGCCCAAATAAGCCAGACTCCCAGTAGGGCGCCAGGGGACCTAGACACCCGACGATTATTCACAAGGTCTGTGGTGGGAGACCATGAAAAAGAAGTGATCGCTAACCAGGCATCTCAATGAATGCGTCAGCCCATGTATTCTCTAGCCAATATATGGAGCACTCTTCGAGATTTTGAGCCTGTTAGGCAGCAATATTCCCTGGAACATATGGCCATTCGTATTATCTCCTTATGGGAACAATGTTTTGAAAATGGAAAGGCTCCTCAGGCCTTATATGATATTTTGGATAGGGCGCATAAGTTTAATTTAACTCTCGAAGAGGTTTATCAAAATGTAGATACCTTGGTGAAGTATCGGGACCAATTGTACTCAAATAACCCTGGATGGTACTCTCAGCATCCTATGCGAGAGATTCATCCTGTTTACCACCCCGAAGTCCCAGAAGTACGGGATGCTCAAAATCCTATAGTCAGGGCCCGTATAGAGGCCCGATTCCGGGAACAATGGGTTTATACCCCTTGGAAAAGGAGTGAGGTCCTTCCCTAAAATCTCAGCTTCCTGACCATCGGAAGAATCCTACGGCTTACTATAAAGAACTTACGGAGGCCGCTTCCTCAGCTGTATGACTTTAGCCGACATAGAGTTATTTTTTGGGTTACTGGTCCCTGTAGATATATGGCGGCAGATACATGACTAAGATCATGCTGCTGAATCAGGAGGGACCTAGGACCAAATTAAAGACCGGGACAAAGATCACAAACCAGGTGATAAACCTCGGGCTGAAGTATTGGCCCTGCCAGCCCGAATCATCACATACATGCACTCCTTGATCCCTCCTCGAAATGTTGATTGGGATAAATTGACTGCATGTAAACAGAAAAAGGACGAGAGCGTGTCCGATTTCTTTACCAGATTTGAACAAGTATTTATCGACTTTAGTGGACAGGACTTGTCGGTGGAAGGCAGAGTAAGATTGTTTGTGAATCGTTTCGTAACTAACTTACTACCCAAGGTCTCCACTAGACTGCAGGCTGCGGAGAGCACTTGGACCACTTCTACTCCTTCGGTTATATTGAGCATGGCTCAGTATTACTAACATAGAGAAAACGAGAGTAAGGAAAAGTCAGAAAAGAAAACAAAGGATTTGAAGACCAGGGTCTTATTACAAGAAGTTATTAGGGGCCACGGTACAGACCGTGGCCGTGGGGGATTTGGACAGAGAGGGAGGAGTACCAGAAGAGGGAGAGGTCCTGTTGTCCCTTTGGGAATCAACCAGTGTTCTAATTGTAAACAGGAAGGACATTGGAGAGTTCTGTATCCTCTGTTACAAGGAAGGAATGGGATAGACAGAAGCAGAGGTCGTGGAAGAGGGGGTACGGATCGAAGTGATATGTGACGAGACAACGCGTCCTATGGTGAGCAGAAACATAATTATTTTGATACTAAAGGGGGAAAGCAGTATTACAATGAGGATTATGGTTACAATGAGGTAGACACCTATGGTTATGCATAGGACAGCGATGGACAGAGAGGAGGCAATGTGACAATACCCATCGACCAGCAGGGACCTTACGTAAAAGGGCAGTTGATGGGGACTGTTGAAAAATTCCTAGTTGATACACGAGCGATGAACAGTTCTATTGCCCGTTCACTGGTCCCCGGGGCTGCTTTGTCCGGCCGCAATAATGTTTCGGTGGGATTTTTGGGAATCCTGGTAATAATCCCCATCTCTGCACCCCTCCTGTTTACTATAGGTCCTATTACAGTGGAATCTACCTTCCTGTTGACTTCCAACTGTGGTGAAAATTTGCTGGGTTTGGATTTATTGAAAAAGTGACATGCTAAAATTCATTGCTCCCCTGACGGTGTCTTTCTCACGATACGACCTCCAGATGCACCAGTGAAGCAATGCTTTACTAAAAATGAACCCTTTCCCCCTGAGTTTGCTAACATTCCGGACACCCTATGGGCTACCGGAGACACGGATGTGGGACTGTTAAAAATTCCTCCCGTCACTATTACTTTAAAACCTAATGCTCGTCTGCCCCGTATATCCCAGTATAAAATTTCACCAGCAGGGCAAAAGGCTTTGCTTGCTATTATTCAGGATTTAATTAACAAAGGTGTGGTTATAGAGACCGCTGCCAATATTTGCAACAGCCCTATTTTGCTGGTATAAAAAAAGGCACCTATTGATAACGATCCTCAGAATTGTGATGCTTATCGTTTTGTGATTGATCTTCAGGAAGTTAATAAAATCGTGGTAACACAATATCCGGTGGTTTCTGATATTACTACGATCCTTACTATGATTCCTCCTACTGCCAAATACTTTTCTGTGATTGATTTGAAGAATGCCTTCTTTTGTATCCCAATTCATTAGGATAGTAGGCATATTTTTGGCTTCTCTTTATGTGGCCGCAGCTTCCGGTTTTGTCGTGCTCCCCAGGGGTACACTGAAAGCCCCAGTATTTGAAGTCAGGCTTTGAAAGCAGTTTTGGATGAGCTCACGCTGCCAGCAGGTAATGTCCTTCTCTAATATGTTGATGATCTCTTAGTGGCCTCCGATACCGAGGCCGGCTGTAAAGCTGCAACAGTTCAGCTATTGTCCCATTTGGCAGCTAATGGTAATAAAGACTCTCTTTCCAAATTTCAGTATTGTCGACAGGAGGTGACCTATCTTGGTCATCTACTGTCGAAGGAGGGTAGGAGGTTAACCCCTGAACGAGTGGCTATTTCTAACATGTCTGTTCCCTGCACTCAACGTGATGTTCGTGAATTTTTTGGCATAACTTCTTACTGTCGGCAATGGATTCCTAATTTTTCTCTTCTGACTAAACCTCTTTTATACCTCACTACTAAAGATGTGCATGAACCCCTAACTTGGACTGACGATTGTCAACATGCTTTTGAGACTTTGAAATCTGCGCTTTGCTCTGCACCTGTCTTAGGTACTCCTGATTACCGGAAGCCTTTTGTATTATATGTGCACGAGGTGGACAGTTGCTCGCTTTCTGTGTTGACACATGGTTTCGGCAGAAAACAGAGACCTTGTTCTTATTTCTCGGCGGTGTTGGATAATGTCGCCAGAGCCCTTCCTGGTTGTCTAAGGGCTACAGCAGCGGTGGCAGTGGCTATTCGATAATCGGAGGTGCTCGTTTTAAGTACCGACCTCACAGTAATGGTACAGCATGCTGTGGATACATTGTTAAATAAAACCAAGACTCTGCACCTCACAAGTGCACGGCTCAAAGGGTATGAGCTGACCCTGTTTGCCCCTCACATTACAATTAAACGATGTGCCACTCTGAACCCTGCCATGTTACTACCCCTCCCTTTGGACGCTAAAGATAATGACATACATGATTGTATATTTAGAACTGAAGAGGAGATGAAGGGACGGGTAGACCTCACTGACATTCCCCTATCTGACCCCCAAGGGGAATTTTATGTGGATGGCTCTTGTTTCAAGTTACCAGATGGCACTACAACAGCTGCATATGCAATCACGACACTTTACACCGTAGTTGAGGCATTCCGAATACCCTATCAACCAGCACAGGCCGCTGAGTTAATGGCGTTGCTTCGTGCCTGTGAACTAAGTGAAGGATTACGAGTTAATATTTACACAGACAGTCAGTACAGCTTAGCCCATAGTTATGCCGATTGTGGGAGGAAAGGGGGTTTCTCACCTCCAATGGGCAACGAATACAACATGGCCCCTTGATTTCACGATTACTCATGGCTTTGACGCTACCGAAACAGGTGGCCGTAGTTAAATGTAGTGCACACAAGGCAGTGGTGGATACAATGGGTGAAGGGAATGCCTTTGCAGATCAAATTGCAAAAGAAACTGCAAAATCCCTAATGTCCACAAGGTTTGTTACAACATCTGTTAAAAAGATGGCTGAAACTGAAATGTTTAACAATACAATGGAAAGTGTTCAAGAGATACAGAAGGAAGCCACTCCGGCTGAATTGGTCCAATGGGAACAGAAAGTTGGGAAGTTAGATGAGAATGGATGTTGGATAGATTTGACTGAAAAGCCCAAGTGGTTGTTGCCCAATGCTTTAGTTAATGTCATAGTCACTATGGCACACGGCCCAGCCCACGTTGGGGCAAAAGGCATTTGTGCACTGTCAGACCCTGTCTGGAACAACCCGAATATTCCAAAAACTGCTGCCCACGTAGTTAAATTCTGCATGGTGTGCTTACAACATAATCCAGGAGGGAGGGAACCGGTTCTTAGTGGAAACTTTGCACCCCCATCTTTGCCCTCTGAAGTACTCCAAATGGATTATATTCAGTTGAAGCGAGTGAATAATTTGAAGTACGTTTTGGTTGGTGTATGTGCATTCAGTAAATGGGTGGAAGCCTACCCAACCAAGGAAAACGCTGCTCTAGCTACAGCCAAGGCCTTGATAAAGGAATTCTTTCCGCGCTTCGGATTACCTCGGATGATCTGGAGTGATAACGGAAAACACTTTAAGGCAGAATTTGTCGCTCATATATGTAATGGGTTACAGATAAAGCAGAAATTTCATGCAGCCCAGCATCCACAGTCAGCTGGACTGGTGGAGAAATATAATGGAATATTGAAACTAAAATTGGCTAAAATACAGGAAAGTACAGGATTGAAATGGCCCGATGCTCTGCCCTTAGCGTTAATCTCTGCCCGAGTTACACCCCACTCTCCATCTGGGTTATCACCTTACAAAGTAGTCTTTGGGCGGCCAGCCAATATATGGGGTGTTACGAGATCTAGAGTATTTCGAGACATTGAATATCCTATGATGATAGACTATCTGTATGCTTTGACTAAAGATCTCCGTTCCATTCACCAGCAGTATTGCAGCCCCTGCCAGAGGGTCCCGGACATCATTTGGAGTCCAAGCCCCATCAAGTCCTACTCGCAACATGAACAGCGGTAAAGGTGGAAGGAAAACGACACTGGGTGCACGTCTCGCACCTAAAGAAGTTGCCCATTCCGCTTCCTTATGAGCGTCAGAGCCCAAACGGAATCCTAACGCAGGAGAGTGAGCGAGCCCAACCCATTGCCTCTTTTTCTGACGTCCTAGAATCAAAACTAGTGCAAGAAGAAGGTGCAGAGAATTCAAACGGGGTTTCATCATCAGCAGCTGTCGCAGGTTCCGTTCCTCCTGAAACAAAGAGTAGAGCCCAGAATACCGCTTCATCAGCACTGTTGTTTCCTGACCAGGAGACAACTGGTCATGTCTGATACAACCTGCAGCCCAGAAAATCCCCCGATACCCCAGATACAGTTGGTAGGAGATAGGGAAAGACTTGAGTCGAGGGTTTGCTAGAACCCTATCTGGAGTACTGAGTGAGACACTGGACTGAACTCGTTGAGAGCTTGGAACTATTTGTATTGCTCTGTTCAGAAAGAAAGACTGAATTTCAAAAGGAGGGGCCCAGGTTGTGCACATGTGTGTTCTCTCATCATTTTCAACGCAAGGATTTGATTTGGTTTCTCCTTTGGTGAACGATAGGAGCCTGCCTGTGAGGCGCTCGATAGACACAGGAAAGAAGCACCCTCTGGCTGGTTGGACTGCATTGCCCGAGTTGAGTTTTGGACTTTTAGTAAGCATGTACCCTTTTGATCGATTTGTGCCTGAAGACGAACGTCCATTTGTACCCCGTTATTATCCTGCAAATATGCCCGTTTTCTCTAGTTGGTCAGTTCAGATGAAAATTGCATTTGTAATTACGATAACTGTATTATTTGAGATAGTAATGAGTGTGTTATTTTATTCGGAGTTTCAACACCCTATCCATACCTTTTTGGGAACTACTGCCTCACCTCCAGAACATTTCTTTTACACTTTGGACCCTCATAAGGAGAAGCACACGCAAACTTATACAAAGAATGTATTCGTTGAGATGTTGCACCAAACACATAGTACTGTGAATACTACAAATTGTTGGGTATGTGGCCTTTTGCCCTCCGTGATGCATAGACATGATTTATTCATATCTTTGCTATTATCTTATTTGGGAAGTTGTGAAGGATGGTTTAAGTTGCTGTCCATTATGTATTTACATTACGTAGATACTATAAGGTACTCTGAGAGGGACTATGAGATGATTCTCGCATATATAGAGAAGCATCAGGGTTTTGACCCAAAGGTGAATGACGGAGAAGGATCCCTAGATCCAATCGCATGTATGAATCTGTATACCGAACATGAAAATGCCACTTGGCTACAAACCGAGATTGTTGACTTTGTGGAGTTCAATTTCACACAATATTTCCAGCAGTTTAAGGACAGGAATGTTACTGATGACCGGGCCCTTCCAGTACCCATACTAAATAGCTCATCAGCCTTCTGTGTGAAAGGAGCTTGGGACAAGTTTGTAGGTGAAAGTGGTGTAACTACACATATCGATTACGGACCTTCAATAGCCCTCCATTGTTGACTCCCCCCAATGTCTATTTCGTTTGTGGGGAGAATGCTTATACATGGCTTTCCCGGGGATGGGCCGGAAGTTGTTATTTGTCTTTCTTATATCCACCAGTATATATTGCCCCTTCTAATTACCACAAGGATCATCGATTAATTAAATGCAGATGGCTCCTTATTAGAAGTTCCAGAGAGATAGACACCACTGATCTCGATCAAACTGACACTCCTGGGCAACATTTCATTGACATTATCAAGGTAGTATTTCCTATTTGGGGGCCTATTATCACTAGTAACGAGGCACGGCGGTTGTCCAGAGTAGTAGAGCGGGTGATTAATACCACGGCAGATATAGTGACCAATATCACAGTTGAGCTTCAAGCCACGAGACTCGTCTCGCTCCAAAACAGAATGGTTTGGGACGTTATCTTGGGTGATCGAGGAGGAGCATGTCGCGTGAATGGTAGCTCATGTTGTGTATATATTCCTGACTCTGCCCCGTCCATTCATTTAGCTATTCAGAGATTGCATCGGTTGGCCTCTGAGGTATATGCAGATACTGGTACATGGTCACTAACTGGTTGGTTCTGGGGCTTGCAAGTTGCTGTCTACCTGGGGGTGGAAAATCCTAATGGTCTTGGCAGGCATTGCAGGGATTACATTTACATGTTGTCTCTGTATCCATTATGGGCCAGCCTGCTGCTCTTATTGTTTAGCCAAGCTTACCCCATCCATATCTAGTTCTTCACCTAAAGAGCCCAAAGTCCAGAGGGTTCAGCAGAAAATAAAAGACCTTATGCAAATTGATGAAGGGATTTTTGAGGACTGAGGATTTTTCCTTTGTATTAGCTACATCACGCTAAAAGGAGGGTTTGAGGGATTAGAGTCCAATTTATGCATAATATATATGGTAATAATCACATATTGTATATTAGCATGATGTATCTATATGTGTCCATTACGATAGATTTGCGTAGTGTCCCAATATGGTATATTTTTTCTTTTAGTATAACCAAAAGCTCTATGGGATAACGGTAGGCCGGGAACCAAGCGAACGCCATGTTCTTTTGCTCATGTCAGGCCGAAGCAGTTATCACGTGACTCTCTTTTCTGTTTGTTAGGCACCCATTCATTGAACGACTAAGAGCAGCTGAATGTGAGCTATTCTTTCTCTCCCCTGGGACCCAAGGTTGCATCTGGTCTTTGGTACGATAAGCGCATTCCTGAAGGCTCCATACCTATCCTCCCATACACCGTAGCTAAAAGGGAGTCACCCCCTGACCTTCTGTGATAATAACTCTCTGTGCTCCTGTAACCAATTATGTGTGCCTTATATGGTCTTTCCTTGCAGCTTGTGAGCCAAGTAGTGTTTTTCCATCTAAGGTGTCTTCATGTATCACGATGAAAGTATATATGCACTGTCTTGAATGTATGCCAGCAGTCTTCTCCACGCACACTGAGGTGTGAGGATGAGAGAGGCTCCTCTATAGAGTATCTGTATAATAAACGATTGAACTATCTTCAATGCCAACTGACTGATTATTGATACTTGGTATTGGGCTATTGGTAGGTATAGCTCATTTATTTGGTATATTATTTATGTAATACGTCAGGATGACTGAAAGAAAATTCTATAAATGATACACAGACAATATCTTACTCATCTGGGAAGGAGACACAGAGTCACCCAATACATTCTGCCGATGGCTCAATACCTGAGACCAGAACCTCAAATATACACACAACTTTGATCATCACAAAACCACATTCCTAGATCTGGACATCGAAGCTGATGACGGTCACCTTAAAAGCAAAACGCACTTCAAACCTACTGCCTAAAACTCACTCCTACACTTTTCCAGCTTCAATCCGAGGTCCCTGCGGGAGCATCTCCCCTACGGCCAGTACCTACGGCTGCGAAGAAACTGCAGCAGTGTGGCAGACTTCAAGGACCAAGCACAGGACTTGAGTAACAAACTTCTAGACTGAGGGTACCCTAAACACATCACTGAAAAAGCCATAAAACGAGCCCAAAATCAAAACCTTGAAGGTCTAATTTAGAAACATCCACGTGAAGCCACACCGATACCGTTGACATGTGTCACAACCTTCAACACGGTGTCCAACAAAGTCTCCAACATCATTAAAAAAATTGGAAAATCCTCAAGACAGGGAACCTCAATTGGGACCCTCCCTAACTATCTCCCAAAAAAACAAAATCAATAAAAGATGCCCTTGTATCGACAAGACCGGTCCAACAGCAAAAGCCGGGTAACACTGTCTTAAATGCTTGGGGGCTCCCCAAAATCACTGGCCATTTTGCGTGTGGCAATTGCAGTGTATGCCACCTGACTGAAACCACCAGGAAACTCCACCTAGAACCAGGCAAGACTTGGGAACAGCGACAACACACTAATTGCAACACAGCACCTGTTATATACTGTATCGTGTGCCCTTGCAATCCCACCTACATCAGGATGACGAACATAAAGGTAAAGACAAGAATTTGCGAACATCGGAGCACCATAAGATGCAAGAAAAACACTACAAAAATGATCAGTCATTTTCTTGAGGCAGGACATATGACAAACGACATGTGCTGGGTCATCATAGAGGCTCTGGATCCAAACATGCCAAACATACAACACCAATTACTACAGAAAGAACAGAGGTGGATCTATCGCCTATCCAGCCATAAGACAGGCCTCAGAGATAATATTCCTTGGAATAGCCTCAATAGACAGTAACTACCACCTTCATCAGGCACCTCTGTAGATTACACACATGTTCACCTGTCAGTGGCCAGGAGACTAAGCCCACCACCGTAAACACAAGGAACAGGGACGCAAGTACTCGAGCAACCATGCGCGTCGCACCATTTACCTGCTGTGCCCATAGACAGCCTAGAGGTGACATTCCCCCATCGCTATATCCGCGCTAACCCGCAAGTGAACTACTTTGAGATGAACAAATGTCGTTCCACATAACTCATCCAAGAAAGAATTCCATGAATAACTCCACACCATGAAGAAAGCATGAGTTTTATCATCACCACTCATCCGAGAGCACACTGTCTCTAGAATACACATTCATCAATTAAACTCTTTAAGTCTGTGACTAATCCGCACCCCAAGAGATAAAAACACACGTTTTCTCAACAACAACCATTTCGAGAGGATAAACACTAAAATTCTTGAATAACCCCACTCCAAGATGGCCACCAAACTGGACGCCCATAGTCGGACATCCAGACTATCACCTTTACAATGACCACGCATGCACGCGCATGCGTGCCAAAGAGATTGCCGAGTCACTGCAGAACCAGGACATGCATTCCTGCATGTACCGTATCTTGCCCTCCTTTCTACAAAAGCTGCTTCCCTCACAGTACCCAGCACCAGCCGGGACTACGGGGGACCGAATCAGGTTTGCAGCGGATGACTCTCCAAGACCAAGTAAGGCAATCCGTGCTCCAATGTTGCCATCCTTTCGAGCCCGCATAGACTCTTGTGCTCACTATGGAGCTTTTGACTTGCAGATTGGAACCTTGGAAGAGTATCCTACCCCCCAATTCTCGATAATCTGCCAATTATCCCTAAATATTGTAAATATGACCAAACAAAACATGTGCATGTCTTTAACTTTTTAACTTAATTCACATCTGAAATCTATCTTAGGAGCACAATGTCACATGATCGCATAAATAGTTTCCTGATAGCCGTGATCACCACACACAGTTCGCTGTGGATCACTTGGCACTTCCTCCTAGTGTGCAACAGTAAACACAGCCTACGGGCTCCACAGGGTGCCAGCACTATCCTCCACGGGTCCCGTGGGTTAGGCACCCCTGTTGTTGTAGCCTCTGGCCAGCACTAGACCGCGCTATTACATCACTAACTAACGCGCGCTTGCATTCAACCAACTATGCTTATTTCCCTACAGCCACAGCATGCACAAAGTCCCCGCATGTCGCTGCAAGCACGGGCAATACGCCAATCACTGTAGTAATCATATAGACAATGACTACAGCACATTCATGTTGATTCACAAACAAGGATGTAAGAAGCAATACCACACTTATTACAAAAATTCTGGGAATTGTGTTAACAGAGAAACAGATCCCTTTTGTTCTCTAAATCGTGGAAAACTTTCCACGATTGACAATTGTATAAATATTAGTAGCCCGCACACACAGAGCAAATGAGTCCATTTATTCAATGATGAATCAAACTAGTCTGTGTTTCTTTAATCTTTATTTCCTTATTCCTGCAGTAGCCAACGCATTTCGTCTTTTTAAAAGACTTCTTCAGGGCTACAAAAACAAATATAAAATATTCGTATTTAAAACCCCAAAACTTAAAATGACACTCTCATATTTACATATATAAATTTTTAAACAAAACAATACTTCAAGAGACCATGGTCCTGAATTTAATCCAAAGACACTTATGTATATTGAAAGATAGAATTGTACATGTCAATAATACACTCAATACAAATGTAATCCTAATCTGGTCGGTATGGTGAACTCTATGATTTTAGAGAACGGTCCTATAGGAATTACTACATTATAGATATCACTTGGTCCTTGTTCATTTTGGGAGAACAAAAGAAAAAGAAAAGGAAAATTCCACAATTACAGCAAATCATTATATCATCACAATAATTATAATTATTCTCACTAAATGAGATAATCATTTTTGGGTGTGTCATGATCACTGCTCATTCTACACGGGTCACATATTTGGACAAATCAAAAATTCATAAGTTACACAAAGAGCTCTAATTAGGCTTCAAAGTTGATACTTTTCATTGAAATATCATTAATTATTCCATTGATCATCTTATGATATATTAAACAGTATTCAAGGGAGAATATTTCAATTGTGTTATTACCTCTTAGTTAAATGTGCATACGACATTGAGTGTTCCTGCTTCCTTGAAGCCACTGTGGATTTTAATCCCTCTTCTAAAGTAATAATATAATCAATCACTTGTCTGCCAATTTACATAAAAGTCATTATAAAAATCATTATAAAAGATAGATTTCGACTTCCTCACTCTACCTGTAGTGTCACATATGTGAACTTGTGACCTTCTTTGTACCATCCAAATTCATTCTTTCTTATCCCCTATTTGACTTTCCTCAGTATATAAACCAGTCTCCACAGCATACAGAAAGACCTGTCAGATAAGTATAACGGGCATAATGATTCCAAGTTACCATGCATGAAATATACAACATACTGTCTACTATTCATCTACCAGAAGGTTCCAAGCAGAGGATAGAGACATACCTCAGAGTAAAAGGATATCGGATGATCTCGGCCCATATGGCTTCAGTCGGACGTATATTGAAATGGAGAAACTCCCAAATAGTATCCGGTCACTGTCGACCCCTTCCTTAAACAAAGGGGAGACATACAACCCTGAGTCACATCATATTTCATTAAAGTTAGCAACCATAATTGTGAAAAGGGAATGATATCCCACATTAACGGTGCATGTCCGGTTAGTAATCCGAGAATATTAAAGTTCAAACCCTTCAGCAATACGCAATGTAATATACCATTGCATTTTGTGCCTGTATATACAATTTTTTTTTGCTATAGTATATTCAAGAGTGTAACATTTCAATGTATGCATGGGGTATAGAATACTCGCTCTCCCTTCAACCAATCAGGTATTAATACTAAAAGCCTGTATTAAAATGTCGGAGGATCAAATATTTATGCTCTTCTGTGTATACTAACTTTTCATCACTAAACTTACAAAAATAGGATGAAATAGAGTCCAGACCCCAAAACAATCATTCATCATTTTATCCAGCTTGCATCGCTTTCAAGAGCGCGATTTCAGCCGATCATACATCACAGTAAACATTACTGTATCTCAATACAGTGAACAAAAATGTCAATATATTCCTCTAATCAATAATGCCAATATTCTAGGACATAACAGAAACCAATTCTCTACTCTGCACTGTTACACCCACTCGTTGAGCTTCATGCTGATTATCCAATCTAACACAATCAACTGAGGTGGCACATAATTGTTATATAAACCATTCTCGGTACTCTACTCTAAAGTGTCACGTCTAAACAATAAAAGACAAAGACACCTAGTATTAACATCAATCAATTACGTTCTTAGTACACAATTTCGTGTGCTCACCATGAACGTCACACTGAAAAGGTCAGCATTATCCATAATGTCGTTCTTAATGTCAAGATTAAAGCAATCTCTTTAACGGGCACACAGTTATTATTGTGCCCTCATTATGGTATTTATATAATGCAATTCACTCACATCAATAATGCTGTTATCAATATTTGTTAAGCCAATTTGCTAAATGGGCAGACAATTATTGTCTAAACCATACTCTGTATTCACTTGATGTTATGGAGTATTGTGCGCTCAGCAAGAAAGCGCATCGGTCACATTCGCTATAATGTCAAAATTAAAGCAATCTCTTTAACGAGCCCACAGTTATTATTGTGCCCACATTAAGATGTTACATAATACAAATCACTCACATCGTTAATACCATTATTAATATTTGTTGAGCCATTCTGCTAAACGGGCAGACAGTAACTGTCATACCCATACTCTGTGTTTACTAGATGTCATGGATTGTTATGCGCCCAACATGAAAGCACATCGGTCACATTCGCTATATCAATTTCGATTGCTATATATTGTACAAATGAGGCACGAGATAAACGTTAAAACGCCCCAAAACTACACACGTAGCTGGGTACACGTTATACATCGTGGTAAAGCAAAGTCAGAAAGCATCTCAAAAGAGAGATAATAATTATAATGCAGTCTTATCCTGTAACTTCTTACCTGTATCTATGCATCAATGCCCGGCATGGTAACTCTGGGCCAGCCGAGCAATTACCAAATGCCGGCTTTTGAACTTTCTTTCCACGACCGCGCATGCGCAATTCAGTCAAAAAGGACGGTAAAACAGCCGCCATCTTTAAATACCGAAAAGGTCCGTGTTAGTGGTGTTAAATTCCTTGACCCAACTAAACCAATAGAGATATGGCATCATAGTCGCATCCGGATTGTGCCTAGAGTTATTTAATCAATATTGTTTATCGTTTTGTTTATTCTTTAATTCCCTAACAATCCCGAAAAAAGGGTATATGTGAAGCACATCCTCTTCTTGCAATATAATATTTATCGAAACCATATTCAAGCGAATACTAATATATTTTCATGCTACAGTCGAATGATATCCACACTCCGCAAACATTATAAATAAGGAAAACAGCAATTCATCCCAATGGACTTGTCAGATGAGTGAGCATTTACGTTCTAACGTGCATTTGCGAGACATAATTGCCATCACTAGCAAATTATGCTCGCATGGACAAATGCTCTAAAATCCAAAAGCACCTAAGTTTCAAGTTCTAAAGGTGCATACGTGTCTGTATTAGACAGTAAATACATATATATGACTCCCAAGATCTCAATAAACGCGCATATAGGTTCTTGACATGCATTAGTGTGACACAGTGGCTTTCGCCTACAGGTAATGCCCGCATGTACTTCATATGAATACATTCTATCAGACAGACAAATGGATAGTCTGAGAACATATAATCACCAATCATAGATGTTGTAAAACGTACCCGTACAATCTTATCATAGCAAGCACATATTACTTAATATCTTGTATTCGTTTTAATGGGAGGAGAGACAGAGGAGGTTTTCTTTACTTCTCCAATAATGGATTACTTCAAAACCCCAAAGTATTTGGGGACGACAATTTTTGACCCAATAAATATGTGGCACAGATGTAATATTCTGTTAGTAAATCAGCAATGTACAGCGGTGCATTCCATTTCTGGCCATTTCAGAACAAAGCATGAAGTATAAAAGGTCAATAAATCAAACTTTGGGCTATGACCTTACATGGTGACCTATCTTTCAGTTCTTCGAACATCAAATCAAAAAATAATAACAGTTTTTATCATTATTTGTGTACCAAATTACGATAGGATGCAAAGACACAAACTATCCCTAAACAGCGTCAGATCTTAATAACAACCTCAAACATCCTCTTTTAGAGGAAATAGTGCATCTCAGAATTACTGTTGAGTCCGTACTGTACATTTCGTAGCTTGCATATCCACTTTGCCTCTTTCTGGCGAAGAGTAAGTTCCCTATTTCCCCCTCTCTCTTTAATATCCACACGTTCAATGGCATGGAACCAGATATTGCTATCATCTGGGTGTTTCTCTTTAATATGCATGGCTATGGCGTATCTTTCAACTGAATTTCTTATTGCAGGTACATGTTCCTGAATTCGCGTCTTGAGACAGTGAATACTGCTGCCCACATAGATTTTTTCACATGTATATCCGATCACATAGATCGTATATGTGGTGTTACAATTGATAAATGAAACAATTGTATGCATCTCACTGGTGTTATATTTGAATTCTGAGATTTTGTTCCTACCAAGGTGACATATAGAACAATTACCACAGACAAAGAAGCCCAGTGGTTTAACTGGAAGCCAAGTAGGCCCTCATATAGCTTTCTTTGATGTTTTGACATAGCTAGGACAGAAGTTCTTTTTGATGGTATTACCTCTACGGTACACCACCTTTGGTCCAATGGAAATAATACCAGATAATTTGCATCATTACTCAAAACATGCCAGTTTTTTCTTAGCACATTATATATCTAGTTGCTATGTTGATTATATTGTGTAATGAACAACAAATCAGTAGTGTCTTTCTTGTCATTTTTTTTTTAGTTTTGTTTGACATGATTTTCCTTCTGTCCAGCTGTTTAGCTCTAGCCTCCGCTTTGTCAAGACAGATTTGATTGTATCCTCGATCCTTAAAGTTACTTTTTATGCCCTGAATGGTCTGATGGAAGGCCTCATCTTTGCTACAATTTCCTCATGCCCGAACCATCTCCCCATATGGTATAGCATTGATAGTGCTCTGAGGGTGAAAGCTCACAGCATGCAATACACTATTGCATGCTGTCGGTTTTTTTAAATTCTGGTATCAATTTTACCAGTTTGTTGCCTTGTCTGGACACCTGCCTTTATGTTTCTGTACGCCACTCCTTGTTCTCTCTCCTACAGTGACCGGATACTATTTGGGAGTTTGTCCATTTCAATATACGTCCGACTGAAGCCATATGGGCCGAGATCAACCAATATCCTTTTAGTCTGAGGTATGTCTCCTCTGCTTGGAACCATCTGGTGGATGAATAGTAGACAATATGTTATATATTTCATGCATGGTAACTTGGGATCATTATGCCCCTTATACTTATCTGACAGGTCTTTCTGTATGCTGTGGAGACTGGTTCATATGCTGAGGAAAGTCAAATAGGGAATAAGAAAGAAAGAATTTGGATGGTACAAAGAAGGTCACAAGTTCACATATGTGACACTATAGGTAGAGTGAGGAAGTCGAAATATATTTCCTGTAGATCCTTTATAATGATTTTTATAATGACTTTTACGTAAATTGGCAGACAACTGATTGATTATATTATTATTTTAGAAGAGGGATTAAAATCCACAGTGGCTACAAGGAAGTAGGAACACTCAGCGTCGTATACAAATTTAACTAAGAGGTAATAACACAATTGAAATATTCTCCCTTGAATACTGTTTAATATATCAAAAGATGTTCAATGGAATAATGAATGATATTTCAATGAAAAGTATCATCTTTGAAGACTAATTAGAGCTCTTTGTGTAACTTATGAATTTTTGATTTGTCCAAGTATGTGACCCATGTAGAATGAGCAGTGATCATTATTTCGTTTAGTTATAGAGAATAATTATAATTATTGTGATGATATAATGATTTTCTGTAATTGTGGAATTTTCCTTTTCTTTTTCTTTTGTTCTCCCAAAATGAACAAGGACCAAGTGATATCTATAATGTAGTAATTCCTATAGGACGGTTCTCTTAAATCATAGAGTTTCCCATACCGACCAGATTAGGATTACATTTGTGTAGAGTGTATTAATGACATGTACAATTCTGTCTTTCAATATACATAAGTGTCTTTGGATTAAATTCAGGACCATGGTCTCTTGAAGTATTGTTTTGTTTAAAAATGTATATATGTAATTATGAGAGTGTAATTTTAAGTTTTGGGGTTTTAAATACGAACATTTTATATTTGTTTTTGTAGCCCTGAAGAAGTATTTTAAAAAGACGAAACGCGTTGGCTACTGCAGGAATAAGGAAATAAAGATTGAAAAAACACAGACTAGTGTGATTCATCATTGAATGTACTGACTCATTTTCTCTCTGTGTGCGGGCTACGGGAAACATCCTTTACAACAAAACTTTTACAACGCAGTGCTTTTACAACGCAGGTTTTACAACGAAAACCATTACAACGCATTGCGCTGGGGGGTGCTCTAGGATAGGGAATAGATTTAATTTACTATCCAACACCTTCCCTAGTGTCCACGGGGACTGGAGTTGGAATAGTAAATTAAACTATTCACTATCCAGCACCCCAAAGCACTATGCGTTGTAAAGGTTTGCGCTGTAAAAACTGCGTTGTAACAGCATGCGTGGTAAAAGCATGCGTTGTAACGTCATATATCCGCGGGCTACTAATATTTATACAAGCACATTCATATTACCATTACGTTTTTATTTTATGTTGCGATATATTATATGCCTTATCATGTCTTCTTCCTTCCCCAACAGGTATTTTTTCAAGTATCAGTGAGTACACCGAGACTTACACCACACACCTTAGCTCGTGTGTAGGTACTACACAGGTTTCACGTGGCATCCTTCACCTTTGCCACTCACTAATCACTCAACTGGTCCTGAAGAAAGCCCTTTCACTTTTTTAATGGGCTGAATCATGTAGACCACCACACATAGTCAACTAGCGGTAATAAATCCTAAATAGTTGCACTACACAAATTGCTTTTAACCATATCCTGAGCCACCAACATTAAAATTTGAGGCAAGGATTCTCAGAGTTATTTTTAACTTTAGTAATTCACCTCACACCACATATATGCATAACACCAGCTCTGCTGTAATCAGGCATCGAAGCACAACAGGGGGTCACTCGGCCGCCCGGCAGGGACCCCAATGATGAAGCATGACACCAACCAGGTTGGTGTGTGAGGGGTCTTTTAAGAACACCTCATAGGTCTATGTTCATACTACATACAGTGATTATATTCCATACACATAGTGGGTCCGTCCACATTGTTTAAGTTTAGTATGCATTTGGGGAATGGGACGAACCCCTAGCCCTATCCCTTGCTCTCCCCCTGATTATTTCCAGGTTTTTTTATATGCCAAAGTTCAGCCAATTGCAGCGCGACTCTAACAGCAACAACCAACAACAGCATGTTTCTGCGGTGACATCTCACCACTCCAAGCACGACTCCTCAGCTAACTAACTGTGAATTGGAAAACAATTGCACAGGTCATGTCAATGAACACAAATAAAGGAAATAGAAATGTAAATAAGAAAAAATCATTAAGTTGAAAGAAAACAAATCTTGCAAACAATAAAAATAAAACCAGTACCCCTGTGGCACTTGTCACATTCAATTTACACTATAGCAGACTCCTCTCCAGTTGCAATCCCCTTTTGGCTAGTGTATTTACTCTTGTGCACCAAAGGGCAAGTGTCCCCAACCTAAATTAGGCACACCAACCCCTGAAAAGGAAAACTTGTTAATTCAGAAAAAGGCCCTATCTGTATGTATGTGGTGTTGAAAGTCCCAGGATATTTTTGTTGATAAGTTCAACAATAGTATCTTGAGATTTTGAATTTCTGTGAATTCGATAATCGAACCAACACATGTATACCGCCACACATAGTCAACTAACTGTAATAACTCCTGAATAGTTGCACTACACATATAGCTTTTAAACATATCTTGAGCAGCCAACATTAAAATTTGAGGCAAGGATTCTCAGAGATATTTTTAACTTTAGTGATTCACCTCACACCACATATATGCACAATACCAGCTCCGCTGTAATCAGGCATCGTAGCACAACCGGGGGGCACTCGGCTGCCCGGTTGGAACCCCAATGATGAAGCATGATACCTACCAGGTTGGTGTGTGTGAGGGGTCTTTAAAGAACATCTAATGGGCCCATGTTCATACTACATACAGTGAACTTTGGCATAGCCACGCTGCGATTGGATGTTGTATCGTACCTTGTCTCATTTGGTTTCTGAATTATTTTGAGTGATAATAAGGGATGCTATGTAGAAAAAGCCTAATCACCTAGCGAGGTAGAGATATTCCTGCTGAGGGTCCTCCCGCTTATGAAATGATGATGAGTATTATTTTTTAAATGTTGAGCAGGATTTGTGAATGGCATGAACATGACTTACAGTTTCCTTTAGAAGTTACCTTTTACATTTTACAGTTTGTTGAGGAAACCCATGCATGATAGAAAGTCGTTACCAAGACCTACACAGTTTGAAGCATTAAGTAAATGGGAGACAATGGCTAAATAGAAGGAAAGAAAGAAAATAAAAAGCAGGGGAAGGGTTTATTTAGACAGTAGCTGAGAGATGTTGGATAGAGGATATGATAGAGGGAGTGAGAGTTTTCCCCACATTAATCAAAGAGAAAGCAGACAAAAAGTAAATCAAAGAGGGAGATATAGAAAGCGGAACCGAAAATGAGATGCAGATGAGGAGGATAACTTTTTTTAATGATCTTTTGAATTCTAGACCTCCTCCATACACTGATGGGATCCCAAGACAGGAGCAGAGTTCTGTGGCACTTGATATGGGTGCAACTGAAGAGGGTATGAGTATACAAGCACAGTGATTGACGGCACTTGCAGTTTCATGTGAATCAGTGAGTGCCTCACCTGAAAATACATTGGCATTTTTATTGAGTACTAGCAGAGAATCTTCTGTTTTCTCTCCAGTTTCAAGTGACAGGTCTATTACCGTTACTGCTTACCCTTTCAAAAAAGAGATATTAATATTGGGCTTTTATAGAACGGTTTTGGAAAAATATTGCAGGGTTCAATTGACATAATAGGTTGATGACAATGAAATAAATTATGGATGAAAAGTGGTACTTAAACAAAGACCAGCAAGGTGCATGAAATAAGCATATGATAGGCTTGAGTAACCAGCAAATGAGGGGGAGGTTTATATCAGTAAAATATGAATTGCACAGAGACATTGCAAAATGGATTTGACCAATGATAACATAGAACAACTGGGCTTAATAATTTAACAAGCCCACATTAAGGTTCTGGTTGATAATGGACTAGAGGGAAGGTGGAAGAAGAAGATTATTACTAAAAAGAAAGCTTCAGAGGCAGGAAAGGAATTAAATGGGTCAGTTAGTGATTCCGAGTTAGTGGCAGTTTCAGAATTTCCACTGAGGGAAGTACATGGAGAGAATTATGTACATGTAACAAGAAGTGTTATTTATACTTTTACAACACATTTTCCAGAATTGCAAGAGGAACCAGAGAAATAGTGCAAGGAAGTTCCCAGATTAACAAAACACTGGAAAATGCTTCAGACTGATTTGGATGCAGTGTTTGAGATTGTTGTTCTTAGTCATTTATGGACTGAATGTAAGGTTGCTGTGGCTTAACCAACTGAAGAACCAGCTAGGTCTGTGGCTGATAATGCTCCATCTGAATGGATTGCTGGCAAGTACAGTGAAGTGATAGAGCATTTGAAAAAGAACGTGCCAGAGAACAAAATTAATCAGGGAAAGATTTTGAGAGCAGTGCATGCTTAATATGAGAGGACAGTTGTTTAGTGTCTGCCCTTGTTATGGGGTTGGGGACTGAGCTTAGTTTGCATATTCAGCAGAGTGTAATATGCAAGGAGACTAAGCGTATTGATGAGTTCCTGAAGTATGCTAAGTATAGTTGTGATTGGTTTGATGTGAATCAGAAAAAGATCAAGTAGAAGCTGATGGCTGCCCAGACAAATCAGTTTAACAGAAATTTTAGTAATCAGATGATAGGTTCTGATATGTGATTTTTTTTGTTGTCTACCAATTCTGGAATGACAGGAGTGCATCTGATGCAAGGAGTCAGAATGAACAATGTAATAATGCATGTGCAAGGTGGCGGAAGGGGAGTAATGAATCATTTGGGAGTGAGTGTTAATATTGATTTGCTGAACAACAGCACTGCTTGTTATTTCTGCAGTAAAAGTGACCACTGGAATTGGGCAGGTAGCCAGAATCCAGTTCAAATCTGGTGGAGTCACAGTCTGTAGCACCAGGCCAACCAGCTTCTGTGCAGAATATGCAAAATGATGGGCTGTTCCATATGAATATGCCCATAGTTCCAATGGTGCAGCAAAACATGAGAAACTAAATTCCATATAGTCCAGGGTTCCAGCACATTCAATTGATTCTGAATAAGGATTTTCCTCTGTTTTACCCAGAGAATTAATCCCAATGACTCTTCCATGGGGGAGGGGGATTGTTTATTTGGAGCAGTCCTGCTGGTAGACCAATGTGGCTCTTATGTAGGTGGTGAGATGAATTGTAACATTGTGTGTTTCTTGATCGATAGCTACTTGCGCTACGTTCATTCTTTGGAGGTTCTAAAACCTACTCCTTTTGGGAATAGAAGTACAAGTTGTAGACATTAGCAATAAACAGATTGTTAGCCAGGTGATGGCATATGTAGAATCAACGGAGAATAATCATCAGTTCATAATGTCTGATTTAAGTTCTGCACATTTTTTGTGTAGAGACTTACTTTGCAAGATGAACTGTGTGATTTATTGTACACTGTCTGGTGCCGCAATTGAAATCCAAGAGGAGATTCAGTGTTTAAAATTAAATCAAATAATTCAAGAGTTCAGTTGTTTCCAGTCCTTACAAAAGATGATTCACCTCTAAATTTACAACATAATTTCAAAGAAGATGTATGGGACTTTACAGGAAAAGACACAGGGCTTCTAAAAAGTGCAAAAACTGTCAAGATAAATGTAAAATTAGTTTTCCCTAGAAGTAGACAATACAAACTTTCAAAACAGTCAGAAGAAGGAAGGATGCCCATCACCGAAACATTATTGAATAAGGAATTATGTGGGATGTACTTGGTAGTCCTTGCAATTTTCCTATGATGGCCATTAAATACATGAGTGGTAAATGGAGAATTGTTCAGGACTTTCGAAAAATAAATAAAATAGCGATTGTATGTTGGCCGGTGGAACTGAATCCTACAGTAATTTTGTTCCAGATTCCGTCAGAGGCAGAATGGTATGCAGTTATCAGCTTATGCCAAGCTTTCTGCTCCATGTGTCTGCATGAGGAATGTCAATATCTTTTTGCGTTCCAGTTCCAAAATAAAGTTATTGTTTGGTGTTGAAACCCTCAGGGGTATGATGACAGTCTTTCGATTTTTAATCAGATCCTGAAAAAAAAATTGAAATGTTTGCAGTTGCCCTATAACGTAGTCCTGGTTCAATATTTAGATGACCTATTGGTGGCACCTGAGCAAAAAGAACACTGCAAACGTTATACAATTGTATTTTTGAATCATCTAGCTGACAACGGTCACAGGGTTTTTTCCACAAAGATGCAGCACTGTAATAATGACGTGAGTTATCTTAGTCATCACAATGAGAAAGAGGCAAGAAAAGTCTCAAAAGAATGTGCTTTTGCAATTCTAAATATGAATCCTCCTATCACCTAGACGGTGGTGTGGATGCTCTTGTTAATTGTTGTCTTCTGACACCAATGGATTCCAAACTTTTCCTTGATTGCAGAGCCTTTAGTAAGGCTAACCCACATTGATGTCAGGGACCTGGTACCATTTAATGATGATTGCTTAGAGATCATCCAAGTTTTGAGGGAAGAATTGTGCAATGCACACACCCTTGGAATGCCTGATTCCAATATGGATTTTCTTTTATTTTACTGTCATGAGAGGCTAGTGGACAGAGCATTCCAAAGCTAAAGAACGACCCCCACTCCTGGCTCTCATGATCTTTGGGACAGGAAGAAACTCAAGATTATTTGCCCTTATGTCCCTTTTGGCCTGATAAATACTGGCCAATTACCAAAGGACCTGAGGACCTGTATTATGCTTTGCACAATAAATAATGCATAAAGCCTTAAATTGTATCCTGCAGCTTATTGTCACCCAGTGATGAGTCTTGACGCAGCATCTGCTGAACGTATTTTCTGGATACTCGGGTAGCGGCGTTCTGAATGATCTGAAGTTTTTTCATCACTGATTTGTACTACCTAAAGAAAGCAAATTGCATTACTAATGGTACATCTGAATCAGGCCTTGAATCACAGTTCTGCACGCCTCTTTCAGGAGCCATTTCAGCACCTTTCTCAGGGCTTTTAAAAGACCGAAAACAGCTCCCAGCTACATTTTTTTTGCATCAGAGGCCATGGTTAGCTGATTGTCAAGACCCATCCACAGACTTTTTACTTCTGACTTGGGGACTGGGCGTTCACCTAGGGAAGATGACCAAATAATATGATCCCAGAGCGTTGGTTTGTTCCCTAGTATCAAGAACTCATTCATCTTTAGGCAACTGGCTGCCATCCATGTATACACCTTTTGCAGACATCTATTATTCCCAGCAGCAATGGTGTCCATGTCTGGTGCCAATGTGACAAATAACAGGGTATAGTCTGCGTAGGATAACATCTTCAGGCTGTAGGAACAAATAACATCTACCAATGGGCAGTTATAAATGTTTAAAAGTGTTGAGCCCTTCAGAACTCCACAAAGCAATTGATGGCTAGATGACATAATGGGCCCTCACTTACCAGAAAATTGCACTTGTCCAAGAATGAGGCAAGCCACCTAAGAGCTGTTCCTGTGATACTAGCTTCTTCGAGTAGATGGAGAAGAATAGGGTAGGAGACCATATCAAAAGCAGCACTCAAATCCAGAAGGATCAGTGCTGCTGATACACCATGATCCATAATCATTTTTAGATCTTCTATGGCCCTAAAAAGAGCTGTTTCAGTACTATACCCAGCACGAAAACCTGTCTGGGTAGGATGAAGAATGTTTTTAATTTCCAAATAATCTGTAATATTTTTATAGATTATATTTTCCAAATTTTGGCTAACCCCAGGTAGTAAATAGATGGGCATGTAATTACTTATTATCTCTGGATCTTAGGGGCTGATTATGGTGGCGGCCGGACTCATGTCTGACCGCCATTGTATCAGGGATGGGACTGCTGACAAGCTGTTGGCGGTCCCGCACCCTGTACTACGATGCCACCGACTTCAAAGTAGTCACAAAGTGTCTTTTTTGTATTGCGGCGTGTCCTGCAGGCTGCAGCAAATGCTGCAGTTCAAATAACGCACATTTTGCATATACCTGGAACTAAGTGGTACGCATCATGCAGAGCTTTCCACATGGTACAGGGATATGTAGGGGGCAACATAGGTGCCCCCCAGGTCCCATGTCTGGAGACCAGGGGGTAAGGGGACCCACTAGAGGCCCCCAATTTCCCTTTACACCAGCCTTTTCATGGCGAGTTCACCACCTTGAAAGGGCCAGCAGAAACTGCCATTGTAATGCCTAGGTGGTGCCTGAACAGGCACTGCCACCATTGTAGGCATTACAGACCTTCCCACAATCCGAAGGGCTCCTTGAGCCCGTCGGATTAGTGTTGGACCGTCTTTCAGCCCCCGACCATCCGCCTGCCACATTAGGATTGTAGGCGCCTGGTCAGGGGGCTTAAAGATCGTAGTTTCTTGTTGAAATCCAACACAGACTTCCTTGAGTGAATTGAGGGACCTCCAAGAGGAAGTCCCAGAGAATGAGATACAAAAAGAATTATCAAGATGTTTGAATTACTCTTGAGTAAGTATGGGCGAAAAAATTGTTCCGCTTGCAGAATTTGCGAATTTTTGGCAATATCGAGATCTGCGAATCGCGCAAAATTGCTCAAAAATCCGCAATTCGCGAGTTCGCAGATTTTTTTTCCTTGTTTGCGCTTCAAAAATACAATCTCGCGCGCACGGCAATTACTTACCATGATTTTGCATTCGCTGATGAGGTTTTCCTCCCTGTTCGCGTGTGCTGCGAGATTTTGGTAGCTGGCCGAGCGACGCCACGATCGTGAACACGTCATTGTGACCCGAAACAGAAAATTGCAAACGAGAAAACGTCATTGAGACCCAATACAGGAAAAAGGCAACGCAAGCAGGCTGGTTAAGTGGATACAACATGTTCGCGACCGTTGCGACGTCATGCGCAAGTTCGCATTCCCGAACTGGAGAAAAAATCTTGCGAACTCGCAAAAAAATATGCGCAACCTCACAGAATTTTGCGGATTTTTCGAATCGCGATTACAAATTCCGCCCGGGCCTACTCTTGAGTATAAATATATTTTACCTGATTCAATGTTGAAATGCAGGCGGAAGTGGAATATTTCAAGTCCAAAAATTGGCACATCATCACTCTGCTACACATCATCGGTGATTATGAGAATCTGAACCGACGCGCACGTCGCTGCCGGTAAGTAAGACACCTTCCCTACACATTAATGTAACTACCATTCAGTGTGAGCTGGCTCAATTCTTTAGAAAGATTCGCCTCCACTTCTGCTTTTGGATAGAATTTGATGTTTCAACTGATTTTCTCTTCTCTTTTGACGTTGAATCATTGTACACATGCATCCCCCAACATGAGACCTTGGACACTTAAGATCACTACTGGACAACAGACTAATGGAGACTATTACACCAGTCCACTTCATTATGGAGTGTGCCAGGTTACCTATGACTGAGAATTTCTTCAAATTTGAAGAAAAAATGTACCTACAAAATTCAGGAACATCAATAGGGAACGTTTTCGCCCCCAGTCTAGCTAACCTGTATGTTCACCTTTTTGAACAACAGCACACACTGACAGCTGACAACCCTTTCCATGAACGGATTGTTTTATGGAAACAATATATTGATGATAATTTTGTTGTCTGGAGGGGTGATGCCAACACCATAAATACTTTCCACATCTGGCTAAACACAAGAAATGAATTTCTTAACTTCTCTTGGGGTAATATAACTTTCCTTTCCTTCATCTTTGGATTTTTTCATCGTATATGGGCTTAGGTAGTGAACTCTATACTAAACCCATGTCAAGAAATTATCTACTGACATTCAAAAGTTTTCACCCTAAGTCGCTACGCATGAATTACCATTTGGTCAATTCCTCCGGATTCGTAGGAATTGCTCTTCGAAAGAAATTTATGAACACCATGCCAGCATCCTGTCTCAAAAACTACAGGAGAGTCACTATCCAAAAAGACTGATACGGCAGTCTAAGAAACGTGCATCAAATAACAACCGTGAAGCACTGTTAGAGCTCCCTGTAACAAAACCACCTTTGACCAGATTAACCTGAGTGAACACCTACGGTACTCTATCAAAGAGGATTCAGAAAAGCATACACAAACACTGACGCATTCTAAATGTGGGAAAAGCGTCGGTCCAGTTACCCTTGTTTTACATGACTGTATAGTACACACTAGGCCTAGAGTGAAAACTTCCTAGCGGGAAGAAACCCTATGAAATCTACCGCCTGTACAAGGACACCATCTTTGTTGTACATGCTCTGTATGTCCACAAACGAAAAAACACAGCAGAAGTAGATATAGGTACTGCCAAACCTTGGTGGCAAATAAAACATACTAACTGCAACAGTGAAAAAGTTATTTGCCTTATCAGTTGCCCATGCCAATCGAAATATGTCGGGATGGCGACCCATAAGGTTAAACAGCGTATTCTGGAACATAAAAGCATGATTCGGTGCAAGAAACAATCCACCAGACTGAGGAACCACTTTCTACAAAAACAACACAAAGCAGACGACTTAATGTGGACAGTTCTAGAACAACCATTTGTTTCTCCTCACATTGCAGACTTATCAAAATTTCTATTTAAGAAGGAGAAATGCTGGGTCTTCAAACCACATAGCGATACTATGGGTTTGAACAATGACATTCCGTGGACAGTGTTGTAACAGATCATTGAATAAACATCTACATTATGAAAAGGTATTTGGTATACAGCAAGCAAGATCTAGTGTGAGTCAGATATGTGAACAATTATGGATCTAACAATCTCGCTCTCCATCTGAATTCATTCACGAATAAAGGCACCTTGTCTGGATGTGTACTGTATAAACAAAACCATTTTGCAGAACAAAGGTGAAAGGTATGGAAAACCAAATTACACATGATCCTCAAGGATAATTGTAGTTTTGCAAAGAGATGTCGACAATGATTTGGAACAAGGGGTGGTGATGGACAGAGTCTCTGAATTAAGCAGAGTACTCTCACCCAGTCAAGAGATCAGGGCTAGATCCAAAACCGTTTTTCAGCTCATTGCACTATCCCAGTTTCAGAACCTGGCTGTATGCAAATTAGTCTGTCCCTGGCCCAGTGCATCATGGGAACAGGGCAGACCAGACTACAAAAGCCAATTCTTACACTGGGAAGGAAACAAGCTTCCGGGGACCGGTTTCTGGCATTTCAGCCGTCTTCGGCCCGGCTTGCTTGAATCCTGATGGTGCAATGAGCAAGGGACTCACATCTGAGTATGCCCTTCCACGCTTAGGGTGGACAAAATTATTTACAACAAGGGGTGGTGATGGACAGAGTCTCTGAATTAAGCAGAGTACTCTCACCCAGTCAAGAGATCAGGGCTAGATCCAACACCGTTTTTCAGCTCATTGCACTATCCCAGTTTCAGAACCTGGCTGTATGCAAATTAGTCTGTCCCTGGCCCAGTGCATCATGGGAACAGGGCAGACCAGACTACAAAAGCCAATTCTTACACTGGGAAGGAAACAAGCTTCCGGGGACCGGTTTCTGGCATTTCAGCCGTCTTCGGCCCGGCTTGCTTGAATCCTGATGGAGCAATGAGCAAGGGACTCACATCTGAGTATGCCCTTCCACGCTTAGGGTGGACAAAATTATTTACAACAAGGGGTGGTGATGGACAGAGTCTCTGAATTAAGCAGAGTACTCTCACCCAGTCAAGAGATCAGGGCTAGATCCAACACCGTTTTTCAGCTCATTGCACTATCCCAGTTTCAGAACCTGGCTGTATGCAAATTAGTCTGTCCCTGGCCCAGTGCATCATGGGAACAGGGCAGACCAGACTACAAAAGCCAATTCTTACACTGGGAAGGAAACAAGCTTCCGGGGACCGGTTTCTGGCATTTCAGCCGTCTTCGGCCCGGCTTGCTTGAATCCTGATGGTGCAATGAGCAAGGGACTCACATCTGAGTATGCCCTTCCACGCTTAGGGTGGACAAAATTATTTACAACAAGGGGTGGTGATGGACAGAGTCTCTGAATTAAGCAGAGTACTCTCACCCAGTCAAGAGATCAGGGCTAGATCCAACACCGTTTTTCAGCTCATTGCACTATCCCAGTTTCAGAACCTGGCTGTATGCAAATTAGTCTGTCCCTGGCCCAGTGCATCATGGGAACAGGGCAGACCAGACTACAAAAGCCAATTCTTACACTGGGAAGGAAACAAGCTTCCGGGGACCGGTTTCTGGCATTTCAGCCGTCTTCGGCCCGGCTTGCTTGAATCCTGATGGTGCAATGAGCAAGGGACTCACATCTGAGTATGCCCTTCCACGCTTAGGGTGGACAAAATTATTTACAGCAAGGGGTGGTGATGGACAGAGTCTCTGAATTAAGCAGAGTACTCTCACCCAGTCAAGAGATCAGGGCTAGATCCAACACCGTTTTTCAGCTCATTGCACTATCCCAGTTTCAGAACCTGGCTGTATGCAAATTAGTCTGTCCCTGGCCCAGTGCATCATGGGAACAGGGCAGACCAGACTACAAAAGCCAATTCTTACACTGGGAAGGAAACAAGCTTCCGGGGACCGGTTTCTGGCATTTCAGCCGTCTTCGGCCCGGCTTGCTTGAATCCTGATGGTGCAATGAGCAAGGGACTCACATCTGAGTATGCCCTTCCACGCTTAGGGTGGACAAAATTATTTACAACAAGGGGTGGTGATGGACAGAGTCTCTGAATTAAGCAGAGTACTCTCACCCAGTCAAGAGATCAGGGCTAGATCCAACACCGTTTTTCAGCTCATTGCACTATCCCAGTTTCAGAACCTGGCTGTATGCAAATTAGTCTGTCCCTGGCCCAGTGCATCATGGGAACAGGGCAGACCAGACTACAAAAGCCAATTCTTACACTGGGAAGGAAACAAGCTTCCGGGGACCAGTTTCTGGCATTTCAGCCGTCTTCGGCCCGGCTTGCTTGAATCCTGATGGTGCAATGAGCAAGGGACTCACATCTGAGTATGCCCTTCCACGCTTAGGGTGGACAAAATTATTTACAACAAGGGGTGGTGATGGACAGAGTCTCTGAATTAAGCAGAGTACTCTCACCCAGTCAAGAGATCAGGGCTAGATCCAACACCGTTTTTCAGCTCATTGCACTATCCCAGTTTCAGAACCTGGCTGTATGCAAATTAGTCTGTCCCTGGCCCAGTGCATCATGGGAACAGGGCAGACCAGACTACAAAAGCCAATTCTAACACTGGGAAGGAAACAAGCTTCCGGGGACCGGTTTCTGGCATTTCAGCCGTCTTCGGCCCGGCTTGCTTGAATCCTGATGGTGCAATGAGCAAGGGACTCACATCTGAGTATGCCCTTCCACGCTTAGGGTGGACAAAATTATTTACAACAAGGGGTGGTGATGGACAGAGTCTCTGAATTAAGCAGAGTACTCTCACCCAGTCAAGAGATCAGGGCTAGATCCAACACCGTTTTTCAGCTCATTGCACTATCCCAGTTTCAGAACCTGGCTGTATGCAAATTAGTCTGTCCCTGGCCCAGTGCATCATGGGAACAGGGCAGACCAGACTACAAAAGCCAATTCTTACACTGGGAAGGAAACAAGCTTCCGGGGACCGGTATCGTTTTTGGCCACTATAGGTGTGGCAGGGTATACTCAGACATGAGTCCCTTTCTCACTGCTCCATCAGGATTCAAGCAAGCCGGGCCGAAGAGGCTGAAATGCCAGAAACCGGTCCCCGGTAGCTTGTCTCCTTTCTGGTGAAGAATTGGCTTGGTAGTTTGGTCTGCCCTGTTCCCATGATGCACTGGGCCAGGGACAGACTAATTTGCATATAGCCAGGTTCTGAGCTGGGATGGGGCAGTGAGATAAATAACGGTGATGGATCAAGCCCTGATCTTTGGACTGGGTAAGAGTGGTCTGCTTAATTCAGACACTCTGTTCATCACCACCCCCTTTTCTGTATCGTTTTTGGCCACTATAGGTGTGGCAGGGTATACTCAGACATGAGTCCCTTTCTCACTGCTCCATCAGGATTCAAGCAAGCCGGGCCGAAGAGGCTGAAATGCCAGAAACCGGTCCCCGGTAGCTTGTCTCCTTTCTGGTGAAGAATTGGCTTGGTAGTTTGGTCTGCCCTGTTCCCATGATGCACTGGGCCAGGGACAGACTAATTTGCATATAGCCAGGTTCTGAGCTGGGATGGGGCAGTGAGATAAATAACGGTGATGGATCAAGCCCTGATCTTTGGACTGGGTAAGAGTGGTCTGCTTAATTCAGACACTCTGTTCATCACCACCCCCTTTTCTGTATCGTTTTTGGCCACTATAGGTGTGGCAGGGTATACTCAGACATGAGTCCCTTTCTCACTGCTCCATCAGGATTCAAGCAAGCCGGGCCGAAGAGGCTGAAATGCCAGAAACCGGTCCCCGGTAGCTTGTCTCCTTTCTGGTGAAGAATTGGCTTGGTAGTTTGGTCTGCCCTGTTCCCATGATGCACTGGGCCAGGGACAGACTAATTTGCATATAGCCAGGTTCTGAGCTGGGATGGGGCAGTGAGATAAATAACGGTGATGGATCAAGCCCTGATCTTTGGACTGGGTAAGAGTGGTCTGCTTAATTCAGACACTCTGTTCATCACCACCCCCTTTTCTGTATCGTTTTTGGCCACTATAGGTGTGGCAGGGTATACTCAGACATGAGTCCCTTTCTCACTGCTCCATCAGGATTCAAGCAAGCCGGGCCGAAGAGGCTGAAATGCCAGAAACCGGTCCCCGGTAGCTTGTCTCCTTTCTGGTAAAGAATTGGCTTGGTAGTTTGGTCTGCCCTGTTCCCATGATGCACTGGGCCAGGGACAGACTAATTTGCATATAGCCAGGTTCTGAGCTGGGATGGGGCAGTGAGATAAATAACGGTGATGGATCAAGCCCTGATCTTTGGACTGGGTAAGAGTGGTCTGCTTAATTCAGACACTCTGTTCATCTCCACCCCCTTTTCTGTATCGACAATGATTTGGGACACCAAATTTCGCACTACTGTTGTAGTTTTTAAGCTGGTAACTGCGCGATGATACACTAATAGAGGCCACAAAATCACCGCAGTCACTGTTTTGCACTCTTTCAGAAAGGGAAAACTACATTTCTTATGAGTCTTTGCTTTATTGTAGTTCAATGATGCAGCGTCTAGGCCGGTTTGGTAAATTGTAGCTTTGGAATTAGTGGTGTTGATAATGTATTAGGATACCACATTGTCGCACTGCTCTCTGCGCAATGAGGCGCTCAGAATGCAACAAGTTTAGTACAATCAAATCGGTACTTCACCAGACTTTACTCAATGAACACTACATTTCCCATGAGCCTTCACGATATTGTAGTCTATTAATGCGGTGTCTACCGAGATAAGTGAGACTACATTTCCCATCATTCCCCACTGCATGGTGATGCGTTCATGATGCAATGAAATTAGTGAAGCCAGCTGCATCCACTTCTATCGTTAAACAGCGTTTAAATAACCCGCGCACTCTCCTGCCGGTTACCTCTTGGGACAGCCAGAAGACGGTCCGGGGTTTCGAGGGAGAGGTAAGTCAGGGAAAAATATCTAAAAAAAGCTCTAGAACAGTCGGGGGCCCGTAGTTAAGAACGAGGACTGCTTTCCTGGGCTCGCACCGTCCTAGACCAACACGCTGTATCCAGCGCGATGGGTGGGTGGGGAGATACCAGTATCTCATTAAATTGCTTGGTACATGTTTGTGGCAAGATAGGCACATTACTATTATAACTATTCTTGTGCTCTTTTGCCTGAGATTTCTACTGCAGTCGTTTGTGCCCGCAATATGTAAATTACCTATGGTAGTCGATAGGGCATGGTACCCTAAAATAATTGACATTTTCTATATAATCAGATGGGCTATCTTCACCCTTCATCTATCTGTCAGATTCAGACTTCTTGTGAGTTGATTTTAAATGGGGGTTAAACTGATTGAGGGTTTATTCAAACAGTTCCATGAATCCAGATTTTTTTCTCCCCACAGAGCAGAGCTCATGCCCTCTGCTGCTGCCAGGAGTGGTGAGAACTTCGCCCGTATATGAACGGGTAAGAAAATGAACTTTAAAAACATCTTGAATGCACATATGATTAAGAAGTTATAGGAACATATATGGTGAAATCGTTCCTTTAGTGATATATTGTTGTTTTGAGTACATACTGATATGATTGAGGTATTAACATGGAATAAAAAGTCATTGTTTTTATTTTTTCCCAGGTGGCAAGACAAATCCTGTAGATTCTTCGCAATGAAGACCACAGGTGATTGTAGGTTGTAACGTTCCTCCTACGTGTTATTACTGTATTTTGATTTTGTTTCACACACACTTTTTTGAAGTAGCATTATCATCTAGGTCCTGAGGAAGGCCAAGATCGGAGTGTGATTGTCATGGCTGAAACATGTAGACCCTCTTTCTAGACCAACACGTTCGCAAATTCATTCAGATCGCGTTTGCACTGTTTTTTATTGCTTGGCACCAATCGATAACCATTAAATATATTTTTTCGGTTGGTAGTCAATTTTAATGTCACTTTAATACCTTTGTTGGCACTGCACACCATTCACCCCACATACGATTTTTACATGCTTCTGAGATCTTAGGCGATCAGACCAACTGTGCCTCTTGAAAACATCTGTGAGCTCCTCCCTCATAGTGAGGGGGTTGCAGCCCTTGGTTGCACTAGGAATTGCAACTAAGAGGAGATCCCAGATGATGAAGCATGCCACCTCGGTGGGTGATGGGATTCCGTCCTCTTAAATGGGACTCCTTCCATGTTCTCACACTATATTCGTGTCAGTATCATTTGTGCTTTCAAATTGCTCCTTGTAGGAGTATTATAGACCCACGGATTTCATATATTTTTCATAGTATTGAAGTGGGGATTGTGTCCTTGCAGGTCTTTCCTCCCTCTATTGCCTGAGGTGTTTTTTTAATTCAGTGAACTGCCAATTGTTAGCAGAGCCCAATTCAGTTCTACACAGACATATTGTGAGCTTTTGTTAAAGTTCTTCTTCAACGTTTGTTCAGGCAGTGAGTTTTGAGTATTAAGAGTCATTCAAGAGTGCAGAAAGAACCAAATATAGAGACTATCCTTTTGGAGCATACAGCGCGCAGTTGGGACAATCTACTACTAACAGATAAGCCAGCACAGGAAAGTTACTAGTAGATATAAATATATATATTTATACTTACCAAGTTTCTCCTCTCTCTGATTCCTGGAGTGTGCTGTGGCAGCATCTAGTAGGGAAACAACAAGACTGAACTAATACTGACAAGATTAACATAGCATCTTAAGCAAATAAATTACAATAATAAGACAAATATGAGATAAGCAAATTCCACTGTTATTACAGGTAAAAGAGCTGTAAGGAATCAAAGGATGAGAGAGAGGGAACATTAGTTTAAGAGAACGGGTAGGTTGGAATGAGGCAGTGAGTAGTAGTAATTCTGTGCTTTGTGTTTACAGATGTGTGGAAGCCCCAGTCAGGTATTTCAGCAGAAGTGACAACGCAGTAGCAGTCTGTCTTTACTCCCATTGCCCTTTCCCCCTCTTTACTTCAAATTGATTTACATCGGCTGCTGTGGAGTTGGGAAAAGTTTTTCTGATTGTGTGGGAGCAAGGTTCAGGTACTCAGCTTTCACACTCTGCCCCTCATGATCCCATCCTCACCGCAGGGCAGGTAGCCAGGTAACTATAGGGAGTCACAACCATCAAGGGATGTTGTACGTGTCAGTAGTAACAACATTTGAAGGATCCAGCTCATATCCAGAGCAGAACTCAGACAAATTTATTCCTTCCATACTATCCCTATCATGCACCCAGTTCTTCTTGCAGACAGACCTTACTTCAATACATTGGGCCACAACTATCTTGGGGACCTGTATGCTTTGTTAGGGTCTGTTTACATTTCCCAGGTGGACCTGTGGCATTCCCCGACCACTGTTTACTGAGGCCAGTCCGCAGGGCATGAGGTAGGATCCCTACCTGTACAGTCAGGACATGGTCTCAAAATGTCCTACTTGAAGTTACAGTTGTCAAAAAGGTCTAGAGTAATAAGAGTACACACTGGGCATGCTTCAATTCTACATGCACATAAAGAATGGTTCATGATCAAAAACCTTGGGAACGGAAGACTCACATCTAAAAACTAAGACAATGTCTCACATACAAAAGAAAGAGACAGGGAATTGCGTTTGGTGGCATATGGGTAAATGCATGTAGCTACAGACGAGGAGTCACAAGACATTTCAACATCACTTACTTTAATCACATGATCATGTCTTGGTAACAAATTGGTATGGATATAAGTCATCTTTCATTAAGCAGGCTATGCAGATCCCATCTGCTGTGCATAACAAACATTCCTCACTGATTAATGTATACCACAACAAGAGAATATGGTACAATAATGAACAACTTCAAAAACACGATAACCATAACAAGATAGATGAGCACAGAGGGATCCTGGGCGTTTATACGGTCAGCATCCCACATACCTCACAGTCCAGACATGCGGGGTGAGACCATGGCTTCTAGTACAAAAGTCATTGTTATTAGTCGACATTTTTGCATATGTGGATTCTAAGAGCCCCCCTCCCTCCACCTGATTGAAGGAGGAGATGTCAGGCACCCAGTCTGCCTCACATGGCAGAGCATCGCCTTCATCTAGCCATGTCAGGACTACCTCGATAGGTCGTGACCATGGGTACTTGTGCTTGGCCCTTCAAAGTCCTTCACCCATCCAGTTTCTACTGTAAGTCCTGTAACAAGTTGTCCTACAGCCTACCTATTGCAACCCGTGGAGGCACACAACTTACTTCCTGTGCAGCACAGTTGCTTTTGCCCTACCCCATTAGAGAGTTGCTGCTACCAAGTGTTGCAATGCTGTGAGTGCAGTGGCCTAACAATGCATGCAAATGGCTTTGCATAATATGGGGATTTACAAACCCATTCTTTCATTGGATACCTGTAAAACCTCACCTGCGTGAATATCTCCAGCAGAATCCCCTCCAATGGAAGTAGGTTGACTCAACCAGTCACTGTGACAAGTACATCTGTGACTCCGGACCTCAGGTTCACATCACACAGCCATGCCCAGAACATATGTTCCACATCCAAATTAGGTGCATGACATCGTGGACACAGAGGGCAGAACACAAACTTATGGGGTAGGACAGCGAGGGTGAGACATGCCCTGTGCTGGATGTCGAATTGAATGTAGTAGAGTTTGGCATCACAAGATACTGTACATCCGTAGTGCTTAGTGCATCCTTACTCCAAGGCTGTGAATGCTCGTACTATATCAGTGTCTCCTAGCCAGCAAACAGTGACAGTCATCATGTGTCCAAAGCCATTAATAAACAAGGTTACCAGTCTCCGACCTCCACCCATGACATGCAGGCAGTGGGTTAGGGGGTGATGCTCCAGTTCAGTGTCTGTGACTCTCGACAGGTATCCCATCTCTGCTATCATTGTGTCATATGCCATGAAATGGCCCCCCAGAATGTCAGGATCTTCCTGCAATGGGCCAAAGGCAATGTGCCTCTGGACCCTGAATAGTTCCCGACTGAGGTCATGCTGTCAGTCCTTCCCTAACAATGCTTGTATGGAACAGTAGTAGAAAGTGCAGACCAACAAACGGAGAGTGCGAAATCATGTCCGTCAGTACCCTCAGGCCCTTATAGTAAAAATAAGCCACTTTCACCAGGCTGTCAGCTCCACAGGGGAGCTGCGCTCCAGGGAGAAACATTGATTTGCCATCTCCTGTGCCCTTCATGTTGGGAACATGCCCACTTCATACAACTGACTCCAACCCAAACATGAACCTGGCCATTGCAGCGGTGCTGCCATGTAAAATTTCATAGAAACCGCACACCCTGGACACCCTTTTACAGTGGCAGCTGCAGCCTCTGCAGAGCCACACTTATCCTGTCCCTATTGCAGATCAACCCTCGCAGCATGGTGCCCAACTCCCTGGGGGTGGCACGAGGCACAGCCACAGCTAGGTGATGTGAAAAATTCAAGATGCAGGGGAGCATTACCATCTTGGAAAGTGATATACATACTTGGGCTATAACTGGGAGAGTGCTACAAAAATCCATATGTGGATGTAAGGAGGATATGGCCCTGGTCAGATTTCCACAATGAGATTGTTTGCATCATGACAGTTACAGATCCCTAAGTACCTAAACACCCAAAGCACCCACATCACCCTCTGCTCGGCCGCAATTAACTCTTGCGGAGGTTATTCCACACAGAAGGGGAAAAACACACTTGGCCCAGTTAACACCCAGACTCAACACATTCTGGATATTTGATAGTTTCAGAGAAATATCTGGAATTTCCCTGCAGATATACGAAATATAGAGCAGCATGTCATCTACATCAATGGATGCTACATGTACCCCATCGCCTAATGGAACTTCCCGTGCTTACCACCCTTAAAAAAGTTGCTAGGCTAGTGGCTACATTGCCAGGGCAAAGGACAGTGGGAAAGGGCATAGCCCTGAAAATTCACCCTGAGCAATATAAAGAGGGTGACATGTCTTTTCAAAACCTGACTTGCACAGTTGGCTGGGTAGGAAAAAGACAAATATCTTGTTGCAGCCACCATGCAATGGGCAGTTTTGACAGTGTGGTAAACAGGTATTCGCAATCAACGGTATGGAATGCCTTCACTAAGTCAAGCACTAAGCAGGCTACGTAGGGCCACCTCCCCTAGACCAGCTGCAGCACCCTATTTTGCCTCTTGAATATTAAGCGTTGTGAATCAATCAGGGATATAAACCTTTTGGACCCTATGCACTAGATGCTGCATGTGTACCAGCAGGCGAGGTGCCACTACCGTTGCTAAGGTATCAAAATCCATTGCTAGCATGTACATTGGATTGTAGGACTTCAGTTTGGTAGGGTCAGTGTTAGGTTTTACCAATGATCCCAACAAGTACTTCCGCATGGATTGCGGTTGTCTCCCATCACTTAAGGTGGCATGAGAGAGCTACAGTCAGCTGGGGGCAAGTAAAAGCTCATAGGCCTTGTAGAGTGTAGTACATAGAAGTAAGTTATCTTTCTAGCTTTCTGTAGAATATCCAATGATTGTGTTCCATGTTCTGTATTCTGTGTTTGTGGATTCTTCAGTGTGGCAGTTAACCGTTGCTACCGCACTTGGAGGTCTGCTCTTACTTTACTGCTTGTTCCGAATAAAGGATCTCTCATATATAACATCAGTTTCTCCGCCTCCTTTACTACAATTTTGGCGACGCATGGGACTTCAACGAACCCGTCTTCAATAAAAAAGAAAAACCGAAAAAGTACACTGAGCAGACCAAATCAGGATGAAACTGACGAAAACCACAACCTGAAGGAAGCGATACTGCAAAGAGTACAACCACCGACAAGCATTCGGCATAACGGCAAGTGAAAAACTTTCCTTGAATGTTCTGTCCTATGTACTCCGCTTACCTTCATTGACTCTCCATTGACTTTTCGCACACTGGCTACTCCATACCCTGTCGCTCTCTTGTCTGTTCTGATGACGCATTAGAACGTTAAGGGGAGTTAGCGATTGCTTTGCTCACGCGGCCAGTCTGTGCACTCCTTTCATGAGAGAGTCTTCACGTCAGCGCGACACACAACATTTTAACGTCAAACGTCCACACGTCAGGGTAGCCATCTTGGATTGTCTTGGCAACCGATTCATCCTCGGAAAAGCAACGACGATGCGCACGTCTTTTGCGCATTCAAAGCAAGTAAACGCTTATTTTGGAAAAACATTAGCGCATAATTAGACACTAATTATCAGCGTTTAGTTACCTATTATAATCGACTGTAAGGAAGTAAAAAAAATATATATATATATATTTTTTTCTCTCCTCTTTTGTTTGTTCTATTTCTCACTAACAATTTACAATCTGAAACTCAGTAATGTCAGAACAAATAGCTCCTCATAGCGGTGCTGTAGTATTACCACCCAGCTTCCTTTCTAATCCAGGTCAACCCAGCATATCATGGGAGGATTGGTTTCCCATGTTCGAGAATTATTTGGATGCCTTAGAAGCACAGGACTATTCAGCTAAGAGAAAAAAAGCTCTACTTTTAAGTTCACTGGGCAAAGAAGGCCAGCGCGTTTTTAGATTTCTGCCACAGGCACTACAGGCTGGCGCACAGGCTCCAGTTGATGAATATAAAGAAGCCATTACTCGTCTTGAAGTGAGATACGCAAAAGAGGAGAATCTGGTGATGAACAGATATAAGTTTTACACCAAGAACCAAAAAACAGGAGAAACCATAGACGATTTTGTTTCAAGATTACGAGAAATGTCTGTAAAATGTAAATTTGGTAACATGACAAATGAACTGATAAGGGACCAATTAATGGTACAGTGTAATAACAAGAAAATACAGGAGCGTTTGTGGGCAGCAAAAAACCCTAATCTTCAGACAGCGATTGAACTAGCAAAGGTTGTAGAACAGTCTGAAGGCTGTATGAAAGAGTTAGAAAAAAGGTCTAATTCAGGTGATGTAGGTGAAGTATCCTGCCTTTCTCATGATTACTCTCCACAAGGAGATGAAGAGCAAGATGAAGTAGCGTTTGTCAAACAGAAAAAAATAATGAACAAAAAGCCATGGAATACTAAGACTCAAAGCAGTTTTAAACCATTTTCTTCAAAACAGTGCATGAGGTGTGGTAGTGTGGGTCACACGTCAGACTCCAAATTTTGTTTTGCAGCCAAACAAGAATGCATGAAATGTGGAAAAATTGGGCACTATGCAAGGGTGTGTAGAAGCAAGGCTCGCCCATCAGTATCTTGTGTAAATGACATTTATGATGATAAAACTGATGAAAATGACAAAATCTTAGTTGTAGGTAATATTGCATGCTCTGAACATGAGGATCATAAGAGAAAGAATAGACCGAAAGCATTATTCATGATTAACAATAAAAGTGTGCAACTTATGGTAGACACCGGTTCGAGATACACCATTGTACCTAATTCTCTATTTAAGGAAACATGGGAAGTATCATTATTTCCAAAAGATATATCTCCAGGTGGGTACCAGGGAGAACCTTTGAACATCTTAGGCTATTTTGAAGCAAACATTAAGTTTCTCACTAGACAAATTTTTGGAAAAGTCTATGTTTCTGAATCTGGGCCTGCCATACTAGGTTGGGTGCACCAATATGACCTATACATAGTTGTTAATCCTAGAGCAAATCCCCAAGTCATGGTAGTAGAAGACATGGAACTACTTCCTTTATTATCTGAATTCAAGGAAGTATTTGGTGAAAGTTTGGGTAGACTCAAAGGCTATTCTCATAAAATTATACTTAAACCTGATTCTATTCCCATCCAACACAAGGTACGACGCATTCCCATTGTCATTAGAGACGAAGTCAAGTCTCTTCTGGATGAAATGTTGGCGTCTGGAGTTATTGAGCCTGTAGAAGCGTCTCCATGGGTTTCGCCTATTGTCG
Organism: Lissotriton helveticus; assembly: GCF_964261635.1. Taxonomy (NCBI): domain Eukaryota; kingdom Metazoa; phylum Chordata; class Amphibia; order Caudata; family Salamandridae; genus Lissotriton; species Lissotriton helveticus. Next base: position 2,024,086,555 of record NC_136067.1, read on the forward strand.
TCACCAAGAAAACCGACGGAAAGCTTCGTTTCTGTGTGGACCTAAGGTCTCTTAATCATTGTGTCATAGCCGACACATTTCCCTTGCCGAACATAGCTGAACTAGTTACCACATTGAATGGTGCCAGGTACTTCTCGAAGCTGGACTTGAGAAGTGCATATCACCAATTCGATCTTCATAAGGACTCCAAAAAATTGACAGCGTTTATTACTCCTTGGGGCACTTATCAATTTAATAGACTCCCGTTTGGTTTAAAGTCAGCAGCTAGTGTTTTCCAACGATTAGTTTCTAACCTTTTTGAAGGGGTGCCTAAGGTCGTATATTTTCAGGACGACATATTGATATATGGACTCACTGAAGATCAGCATAATTTCACTCTTAAAGTGGTCTTGGAGAAATTGTCTAATGCTGGTCTCACTCTACGTAAAGACAAATGTTTGTTTGGAGTGAGTGAAGTGGACTATTTAGGATACACCATTACTCCAGCCGGCATAAAACCAAAGAAAGATTTATGTGAAGCCATTCGCTCTGCACCTGCCCCTTGTGATAAGGACCAGTTACGCTCATTTATGGGTTTAGTAGAATACTATTCAAAATTTGTAAGAAATTTCTCTGACAAAACTACATGCATTAGGTCATTACTCAAACGTGGAGTTAGTTTTGTCTGGGGAACTGAACAACAGGATTGTTTTGTTAACATAAAAAATGAAATATGTGATGCTGCCATGTTGTCTCCCTTTGACGTACACAACAAATCAATACTCACGGTAGATGCCAGTGCACATGGGTTGGGTGCCATGTTGTCTCAGATAAAAGGAGTATCAGAAGTCACTGTAGCTTTCGCTTCCAGAACACTTACTGACACAGAGAAAAATTATGCTGTCATTGAAAGGGAAGCATTAGCGGCATCTTGGGCGGTGGAATATTTTCGCACCTATTTGTGGGGCATGAAATTCATATTGAGATCAGATCACAAGCCACTCATCAAGGTCCTTTCACCCGGTGGAGCAGGAAAAGGCTCTGCTCGCTTGATGAGGCTTGCAGCTAGGTTACAAGAGTTTCAGTATACAATTGAGTACATCCCTGGTTGGAAGAATGTACAGGCAGACTGCCTCTCAAGATTGCCTTTAGATTGGCATTCTTCTGGAAGTAAGGTGGAAACTGGAGGATTGGAGGATGTGGCCGTGGCATCTGTTGAAGATGCTGTGTTTGTAGGCGAGGGTGCCTTTTCCTCTAGTGATTGGTTTAGGGAAATGGACTTGGATGTCACTCTTCAGGAAGTTATGAAAATGGTTAAGTTGGGATCTAGACGTGAAAGTTCAGTTTCAGTTTCTGTCAGACCCTATGTCAAAGTCTTGGATGAACTTTCTGTGGATGGAGGTATTCTTTTCAAAGGGGAAAAATTAATTCCACCGTTTGGTCTGAGAAATAAACTGCTAACATTAGCACATGAAGGACATATGGGCCAGACTTTGACTCAAAGACGTATTAAGGAACGTTTTTGGTGGCCCGGTGTGGATACACAGGTAGTTAATTGGATTGAAAATTGTCCTCTATGTATGGAAGGTGAAAAACGTTTGAAGACTGGTCCTAAAGTTGTTCCTGATGTACATATTACAAGTCCTAGTTTACCCTGGCACACAATCAGCCTTGATTTTATAGGCCCCATGGGTGAATTAAATGAGTGTGACAGATTCGCCATTGTTGTTGTGGATATTTTCACTAGATGGTTGGTGGTGCATTTTACAAATGACATCACTACTTCAAACACCATTAGATTTTTGGGGAATTTATTCAAGGAAGAAGGGTTACCCTCTGTAATAATCACTGATAATGGTCCACAACTCACGTTCAGAGGCATGCAAAAAATTTTAAGAGAATGTGGAATTTCCCATAACCGCACGTCCTTGTATAATCCCCAAGGCAATGCAGTCTGTGAGAGGGCGAATAAAGTTGTAAAAGGTATAATTCAGATGGCGTTCAGTGGTGGACACATAATCAGGAAGATGGTAAATGAAATGCTATGGGCGTATCGTACCACTCCCTTAGCTGTTGGTGACTTGTCTCCATTTCAATTAATGAGGGGACGTGACCCTGGAGTCAAATTGTTTCCCTCTTGGATGAAACAAGTTGTTACTTTACAGGACGATACTCAAGAAACCATTACACAGGATTGTGTCAAGAGTTCTCTGTTCTTTGTAGGGGATTTAGTTAAAATCAAGTTGGGTAGGATGCAGAGGGGTTTATCCAAGTTCAAGGGGCCGTTTAAGGTAAAGAAGGTTCTCAACCATTGCGTTATACTTAACAATGGGGAGTGCTGGAACTTTAGGAGAGTTGCTCTCTATAGGAGAGAGAAAGTGAACTCTTCTCAAGTCGATAATACTTCTTCTCCTTGCATTTCTGATACTCACGCTGCTAATAGTGGTTATGTGTTGGCTAATGATATGGATTCTACTATTCAGATTGGAGCAGGAGTGTCTGCAGGGGGTGATGCCCCTTATAGTTTGCAGACCTTTGCTCCTGTTCAAGAGGGTGTTATTCAAGCACGTCCACTAAGATCTAGGAAACCCCCGACCTATTTGCAGGACTTTATATGCTGAAAATTTTTGTTGAAAAAAAAGAAAGAAAGGGGGAAGATATGTAGTACATAGAAGTAAGTTATCTTTCTAGCTTTCTGTAGAATATCCAATGATTGTGTTCCATGTTCTGTATTCTGTGTTTGTGGATTCTTCAGTGTGGCAGTTAACCGTTGCTACCGCACTTGGAGGTCTGCTCTTACTTTACTGCTTGTTCCGAATAAAGGATCTCTTATATATAACATCAGTTTCTCTGCCTCCTTTACTACATAGAGCTTGGATGGAAGGCCGTCCAACCCGGGAGTTAACAGCATGGCAGTGCGCATAATCACTCTGTGTATCTTCTGTACCATCTAACGGGTTGTTGATCACCACATGTGATGCAGGATCAAATATAAGCAGATTAAATCCAATTAGGAAATGGGGGCAATGTATTGGCCACAATAATACACCATGAAGGATTCATGGATGGCTGCCTGAATATGCACATACGGTGCAGGGGATCCCCAATTACCTTCATGTGCTGGGTTGTAGTTATGCTATGGAGGAAGTAGGCCAGGAGTTGCCTGACTGATCTCCCTCACGTGCATCTCAGTTTGTTATGTTTCAAAATAAAAGCAACGTAGTTGCTCAATGAGATAGGTGTGGTGTACTTGAGCATCTGTCTGCGTGGGTAACATCCCAAGCTGCAACTGGACCGCAGCCTCCTGCCGGCCTAGTGGTGCCTCTGTTTCCATCAAAGCCCTGTGGATATTAGCCCTAGCCCCCACCAAAGCCCCAAGCACATGCCACTCAGTACTGCTTTCAGTGCTTTGCACTCCAATGAACTAAAAGTGTCCCAGTTGTCAGTGAAATATTTGGAAATGGATTCCCTCAGTAATTCACAAAATGCATGGGGCAGCAGCAATGTAGCATGTGTAGAATGGGGGTCGTTGCATACTACACCCAATGTGTATGTGTGCAGAGTTATGTTCTGAGAATGGTCTTCACAGGTATTCAGCATCTAGCACCTCAGTCTGTAGTATGTGGTGATAACAAATATTCCTATTCAGAATGTGCAGATTGTACTGCAGAGTAGTAGAAGTAGAACTGGATGTAGGATCCACCAACAGTGTCAGAGGGACCAGTATGCAATCCCTTGTGTAAGGCACGCTGCCAGCACTGGAGAGGATGGCAGGGGGGATGGAGCATGGTTAGTCTGTGGCTCTTGGACACCATTGAAATTGCCATCCTCAAGCCAAGGGATATGGGTACACCTCATGAGGATGTGGGATAGGTGCAGAATGAAGTTTGGTATGCTTGCATTCGGCACATAAACACTGCCCAATAATATTTATAAACATCGAGGAGGCCCTCTACAAAGACATATTGCCCTCAGGCTCCATGGCAGTGTCTAATGTACAAAATGGGACCCCTGTACGGAGCTAAACAAGGGCTCTCCTTGTCAAACAAGAGTAGAGGATGCAAAAAGAATGGCTCTGCAAGAACTTCTGGAACTGGGTCCCAAGCTTCCTTGTCACATGGGTCTCTTGTAACAGTGCAATGTTTTTTGCAAGCGCATCCTGATTTATAATCATAATGCGTGTCTCTTCCTTGTCGTCCCCATACATCTGACATTCAAAGTCATAATGCCATGAGTACCCTTGCATGTTTAGTGTACTGGGAAGTGTGGAGAGGGGTTTCTGGAGTACTCTGCCCCCAGACGGGCTACTAACATACATTATGGAGTTTTTACTTGGGGGGCTATGGGCCCTAATCGATGGCCTGCCCCTCAACGGATCTGCATCAGGAAAGAAAACATAAACCCTCAATATCTCCACCCCAGGGCAGTATCCAAAGGGAAGACAGAGCAACCAGTGACAGCATCAACCTACAAAGTGAAACCTGGGTGCCATCCCACACACAACTCAGCCAAGGCATGCAGAGTAGGGGGAATGTGTCCTGTGATGTCAATAGGTTTCGCATTTGCTAGTGGACTCCTAGCGTCCATTTCCAAAATCTGTAATGAACAATCAGTGGCAGACAGCAAGCAGCAGCTAATACAAACTACCTACCTGTTGGGAATGGCCCTTTTTGCAGGGTCATCCCTAAACTTGTTGCCTCCCTCCTGTATTTTTCCATGACCTGTTTTTGTTGGTTTTATGACTCTGGGCACTTTACCACCGCTGACCAGTGCTAAAGTGCATATGCTCTCCCTGTGTAAGTATGACTGTGAATTAGCATATCCCTGATTGGCTTTTTTGGTTTACCTGTTAGTCCCTAGTAGTGTGGCCTGTGTGTGACCAGGGCTGGTAACCCAAATGCTGCTGGTGGGCCTGCAGCGCTTGTTAGCGCCACCCACAGAAGCAGCTCTTGTAAAGTGTACCTAAGACCTACCACTGCAGTGTCTGTGTGCAGTCCAGTACTGCCATCTTGGCTGTGAAGTGCCCACACTTCCCATCCCCTGAACCCTCCCTTGGCATCATATAAGTGACCCCTATGGTAGGGTGCATTGTGTGTGTAAGGTAGGACATGGCTTGATATGTGTAGCATGTCCTGGTAGTGAATTACACTCCATTTCGTTTTTCACTACTGCAAGGCTACCTGTTCTCCATAGGCTAGAATGGGCAGGTCTGATTATTACATTTTATAATCCTAACATACCCAGAGAACATGGTAGAAATTTGAGTTTAGTATGCCTGAACTCAGAATGGTAAAATACATATTTTAGTGAAGTTGGTTTTAACATTCTGTGTTTGAAAATACCACTTTTAGAAAGTAGGTATTTTTTTGCCTAAGCTTTCCAGTGTGCTCTGCTGTTATGTGTATTGGCTGTCTGGGGTTAGAGGGACAGGACAGGCTGAGTCAGACCTGGGTTGAATAGAGAGATCTGCATTGAGTATTGGGAAGGGTGGCTCCTTGACCTGAATAGGGCTGTGCCTGGCAAGGTGAATGCTGGCTCCGCCTCCTACTGTGCGTCTGATGGCAGACCCCCACTTTCTGAAAGGAAGGATGCAACCTGTTAAACAAAGTGCTCAAGGACTGAGCAGAACTGGTTTTGGCTGGGTTCAGTGACTAGTGACTTTTTAGAACAAAGACCTTTGGGGTATAAATATCTGTGCTCAACCCCCTTCAATTTGTATTGCTCCTGTATCTCAAGAAGAAGAACCTCTGTCTGTGTAACTGAAGGAATCTGCAGGAGGGGACTGTCCTTGTGCTTGTGATTGTGTGCTGTTTCTTGGATTGGCCTGCAGTAATTCCCCCTGGACTTGGAAGAAGAGGGAAAAGGACTTTGAAAGACTTTTAATTTTCAACTTGCATAGCAATCACCAAAGGGCTAGAAAAGAGCTAGCCTCCGGCTGGAGTCCTAGGCACATCTGACTCCACCACCAGACTCCTGATTCCTCCTTGTGAGGATTTCGATGTGCAGGTGAGGCTCCTGGAAGCTCCAGGGCCTCTAGTTCTACTTCAGAGAAAGAAGAGAGTGCTGAAAATCGTCGCTAACGCCCGTTTGCGAGCCGCCGCAGCTGAAGAGCGTAAGAAAAATCATTGCGCTGCCGCCGCCGAGCGCTCGCAAACCAAAGATCATCGCATCGCACGTTTGCGGGCCACAAAGTGCTCGCTAACATCCAAAGAATCATCGCATCGCACATTTGCGGGCTGTCGAGTACTCGCATCGAGATCATCGCTTCACGACAGCGCAGTGCGGGCACCGTGCGTCCGCCATTTTCATCGCATCACACCTGGATCGTCGCTCCCTCGCGGAGTGCCATTTCGTCTCATCACAACAGGGTGGCACACGCAACAGGTTCAGCGCATCATCCTCCCTTGCGGCAAGGATTCAACGCATCTCTGGCCTAGCATGAAGAAGTTTGTCGCTTTGTCCCGCACGCATCTGCAGATCAGCGCATTATCCTCCCTTGCAGCAAGGATTCAACGCATCGCTGGTCTCGCGTGAGAAAAATCATCGCTACAGCTGGTTTGCGACATTTTGTTTGTTTTGCTACAAAATCCAGGTACTTTGAGTAAAAGGGTCGCAGAGACCACTGCTTTGCACTGAATGCCTATTTTTACACTTTGAACTATTTCTACAGACTTTCATGATTAATGCTATTTTTCAGTACTATAGGCTTTTTATCGTTATTGGTCTTGTGTTTAAGTCTATATATAAAGATACCTATTTTTTATAACTACTTGTGTGTTGTCCCTTTGTAGTGTTCTTCACTGTGTTACTGTGTATGCTAATAAATGCTTTACACATTGCCTCTGAGATAAGCCTAGCTGCTCGTGCTACGTTATCACAGGGTTGAGCAGGGGTTATCAAAGGGTTTAGCCCCCTTACTCTGAGTTAGGAAGAAGGGTCCCTACTTGAACAGTGGCCAGCCATTGCCAACTAGAGACCGCCATTTCCAACCTTGGTGGTCAGCTGTGAGGATCTGGACTTGCATTTATGATTGCATACAGTAATTATAGTGTACACTACTAGTGAGTGCAGACCATAACGTATCCGCAGACAATTGTAAGATTTTTGGTTCTATTTTTGATTCATCATTGCCAGTTATTGTTACAATGGATCTTGCTGAAATGAGACCTACCTTTTATATAGATGACCTGTTAACCTACAGTCTAGAGGAGCTAAGGGGGTTCTGTGAAGAGAGAGGTTTAGCAGTGAGTAGGAATGAGACTCAGCCATCCTTGCAGACATCCCTGAGGCTTTGGCAACAAGACAGATGAAGATTCGTGGAGTCCCAGTACACCTGCCAAGAGGGTAGTTGGTCTGAGGGTGTTTCTGGAGAGTGTGAAGAGGAAGAAGAACGTGTAATGGGATATCTCATAGGTAAGGAGTCCCTTGCTGAGTCTAGTGCCTATGATAGTGACCGATCCCCGTCATGGTCCCCTGAGGAGTTGGTGGACAGGTGGGAGGGTCCCATAGGTAGGGAGCCCCTTCCTGATCTAGTGCCTATGCTAGTGACCGACTCCCTTCATGGTCCCCAGAGGAGTTGTTGGACAGGTGGGAGGGTCCCATAGGTAGGGAGTCGCTTGCTGGATCTAATGCCCAGGGTAGTGCCCAATCCCCTTCATGGTCCCCAGAGGAGTCGGACAGACAGAGGGAGAGGGAGCACCAGCTGGAATTAGAGAGGCTCCAAAGGGAGATTGCCCAGATGGAGGCACACCAAGAAAAATAGAAGTTAGCTCTGGAGGGTAGGTTATCCCCTGAGCGCAGTGTTAATTGTCTGGATTCACCAGTGAGGGTGGGGTACAGTGGTGGCAGCAAAGTTGAGTTATGTAGTGATGACAGTGTAGTACACTCACCCAGAGATGTGGCACCTTACACCAAGGGATTCAAGGATATGAGGTAGCTCCATTGTTGTGCAGTGTCCCTGAGGTGGATTGGGGAACTAGCGCAGGGGCCCATAGTCCAAGTGAGGGGAGGGACACTCTACTGACTCTAGATGAGAGGTGTGGGGAAAGGGGTTCCCCGTGGTTAAGTCCTGGTGTATGAGTGTGAGGACCGCCCAGAAGAGTTTGGGTTGAGTGATAGAGACAGTCATATAATGTCTCGCCCATTTCAGGAGAATGGTGTGGGGAATGTGCGTGAGGCACTGGAATGTGAGGTGAAGGTTAGCACCTGTAGGGAACTGTGTAATCCAATTGAGGGAGAGCATATTGTGACTTCCTGTTTTCCCGAGCTAAACCAACACCTGTTGAAGCGCAAGTTCTATGAGCATAGGGAACTTGCACAGGAGGCAGACCTCTGGGTGAGTACCAGAGGCTCTATAGAGGCATTTGAGAATGACCATAATAGGAGTGGTTCAGATGTCTTCCAACCCAAAGTGGTGGGGGAGGTTCGGAGTGATGCAGCTAGATCCCCTTGTTGTGAGGAGGTTGTAGGGGCTCACATCCTGTCTCGTGGGAGCAGGAGTAAGACTGGAATAGGTCCCGAAGTGCCCCAACCTCAGTCTCCAGGACTAGATGGTTCTGTGAGGGAACACCAGGTAGGGAATCTAGTCTGTCCAGATAGACCATCAGTTGTGGGGAGTCTCCCCGTGTTAGGTGAGTTGGGAGTGCCTATATGCAGGCCTCCATCAGTTCTTGTGTCTGGCAGTGCCACTCCTAGAGGTGTATTCCATTTCTGGTCATTTCAGAACAAAGCATGAAGTATATAAGGTCAATAAATCAAACTTTGGGCTATGACCTTTCATGGTGACCTACCTTTCAGTTCTTCGAACATCAAATCAAAAAATATTAACAGTTTTTATCATTATTTGCGTACCAAATTACGATAGGCTGCAAAGACACAAACTATCCCTAAACAGCGTCAGATCTTAATAACAACCTCAAACATCCTCTTTTAGAGGAAATAGTGCATCTCAGAATTACTGTTGAGTCCGTACTGTACAATTTGTAGCTTGCATATCCACTTTGCCTCTTTCTGGCATAGAGTAAGTTCCCTATTTCCCCCTCTCTCTTTAATATCCACACGTTCAATGGCATGGAACCAGATATTGCTATCATCTTGGTGTTTCTCCTTAATATGCATGGCTATGGCATATCTTACAACTGAATTTCTTATTGCAGGTACACATTCCTAAATTCGCGTCTTGAGACAGCGAATACTGCTGCCCACATAGATTTTTCCACATGTATATCAGATCACATAGTTCGTATATGTGGTGTTACAATTGATAAATGAAACAATTGTATGCATCTTACTGGTGTTATATTTGAATTCTGAGATTGTGTTCCTACCAAGGTGACATATAGAACAATTACCACAGACAAAGAAGCCCAGTGGTTTCACTGGAAGCCAAGTAGGCCCTCATATAGCTTTCTTTGATGTTTTGACATAGATAGGACAGAGTTTTTTTTTATGGTATTACCTCTACGGTACACCACCTTTGTTCATTACTCAAAACTGCAAGTTTTTTTTAGCACATTATATATCTGGTTGCTATGTTGATTATATTGCGTAATGAACAACAAATCAGTAGTGTCTTTCTTGTCATTTTTCTACTTTAGTTTTGTTTGACATGATTTTCCTTCTGTCCAGCTGTTTAGCTCTAGCCTCCGCTTTGTCAAGACAGATTGGATTGTATCCTCGATCCTTAAAGTTACTTTTTATGCCCTGAATGTTCTGATGGAAGGCCTCATCTTCGCTACAATTTCCTCGGGCCCGAACCATCTCCCCATATGATATAGCATTGATAGTGCTCTGAGGGTGAAAGCTCACAGCATGCAATACACTGTTGCATGCTGTTGGTTTTTTTAAATTCTGGTCTCAATTTTACCAGTTTGTTGCCTTGTCTGGACACCTGCCTTTATGTTTCTGTCTGACCCTCCTTGTTCTCTCTCCTACAGTGACCGGATACTATTTGGGAGTTTGTCCATTTCAATATACGTCCGACTGAAGCCATATGGGCCGAGATCAACCAATATCCTTTTAGTCTGAGGTATGTCTCCTCTGCTTGGAACCATCTGGTAGATGAATAGTAGACAATATGTTATATATTTCATGCATGGAAGCTTGGGATAATTATGCCCCTTATACTTATCTGACAGGTCTTTCTGTATACTGTGGAGACTGGTTCATATGCTGAGGAAAGTCAAATAGGGGATAAGAAAGAAAGAATTTGGATAGTACAAAGAAGGTCACAAGTTCACATATGTGACACTCTAGGTAGAGTGAGGCAGTCGAAATATATTTCCTGTAGATCCTTTATAATGATTTTTATAATGACTTTTATGTATATTGGCAGACAACTGATTGATTATATTATTATTTTAGAAGAGGGATTAAAATCCACAGTGGCTACAAGGAAGTAGGAACACTCAGTGTCAAATGCATATAAGAGGTAATAACAGAATTGAAATATTCTCCCTTGAATAATGTTTAATATATCAAAAGATGTTCAATGGACTAAGGAATGATATTTCAATGAAAAGTATCAACTTTGAAGCCTAATTAGAGCTCTTTGTGTAACTTATGAATTTGTGATTTGTCCAACTATGTGACCCATGTAGAAGGAGCAGTGATCATGACACATCTATAAATTATTATCTCATTTAGTTTTAGAGAATAATTATAATTATTGTGATGATATAATGATTTGCTGTAATTTTGGAATTTTCCTTTTCTTTTTCTTTTGTTCTCCCAAAATGAACAAGGACCAAGTGTTATCTATAATGTAGTAATTCCTATAGGACGGTTCTCTTAAATCATAGAGTTTCCCATACCGACCAGATTAGGATTACATTTGTGTTGAGTGTATTAATGACATGTACAATTCTGTCTTTCAATATACATAAGTGTCTTTGGATTAAATTCCGGACCATGGTCTCTTGAAGTATTGTTTTGTTTAAAAATGTATATATGTAAATATGAGAGTGTAATTTTAAGTTTTGGGGTTTTAAATACGAACATTTTATATTTGGTTTTGTAGCCCTGAAGAAGTATTTTAAAAAGACGAAACACGTTGGCTACTGCAGGAATAAGGAAATAAAGATTGAAAAAACACAGACTAGTGTGATTCATCATTGAATGAACGGACTCATTTGCTCTGTGTGTGCGGGCTACTAATATTTATAGAAGCACATTCATATTGCCATTAAGATTGCATTTTATGTTTCGATATATTATATGTCTTATCATGTCTTCTTCCTTCCCCAACAGGTATTTTTTCAAGTGTCAGTGAGTACACCGACACTTACACCACACACCTTAGCTCGTGTGTAGGTACTACACAGGTTTCACGTGGCATCCTTCACCTTTGCCACTCACTAATCACTCAACTGGTCCTGAAGAAAGCCCTTTCACTTTTCTAATGGGCTGAAACATGTAGACCGCCACACATAGTCAACTAGCGATAATAACTCCTAAATAGTTGCGCTACACATATTGGTTTTAACCATATCCTGAGCCTCCAACATTAGAATTTGAGGCAAGGATTCTCAGAGATATTTTGAACTTTAGTAATTCACATCACACCACCTATATGCACAACACCAGCTCTGCTGTAATCAGGTTTCGAAGCACAACAGGGGGGCACTCGGACGCCCGGCTGGGACCCCAATGATGAAGCATGACACCAACCAGGTTGGAGTGTGAGGGGTCTTTTAAGAACACCTAATGGGTCCATGTTCATACTATATACAGTGATTATATTACATACACATAGTGGGTCCGTCCACATTGTTTAAGTTTAGTATCCATTTGGGGAATGGGACGTACCCCTAGCCCTATCCCTTGCTCTCCCCTCGATTTTTTCTAGGTTTTTCTGCCAATTGCAGCGCGACTCTAACCGCAACAGCCAACAACAGCATGTTTCTGCGGTGACATCTCACCAATCCAAGCACGACTCCTCAGCCAACTAACTGTGAATTAGAAAACAATTGCACAGGTCATGTCAATGAACACAAATAAAGGAAACAGAGATGTAAATAAGAAAAAATCATTAAGTTAAAAGAAAACAAATCTTGCAAACAATAAAAATAAAACCAGTACCCCTGTGGCACTTGTCACATTCAATTCACACTAAAGCAGACTCCTGTCCAGTTGAAATCCACTTTTGGTTAGTGTATTTACTCTTGTGCACCAAAGGGCAAGTGTCCCCAACCTAAATTAGGCACACCAACCCTTGAAAAGGAAAACTTGTTAATTCAGAAAAAGGCCCTATCTGTATGTATGTGGTGTTGAAAGTCACAGTATCTTTTTGTTCATAAGTTCAACAATAGTATCTTGAGATTTTTAATTTCTGTGAATTCGATAATCGAACAAACACATATAGACCGCCACACATAGTCAACTAACGGTAATAACTCCTAAATAGTTGCACTACACATATTGCTTTTAACCATATATTGAGCAGCCAACATTAAAATTTGAGGCAAGGATTCTCAGAGATATTTTTAACTTTAGTGTTTCACCTCACACCACATATGCACAACACCAGCTCCGCTGTAATCAGGCATCGTAGCACAACCGGGGGGCACTCGGCTGCCCAGTTGGGACCCCAATGATGAAGCATGGCACCAAACAGGTTGGTGTGTGTGAGGGGTCTTTTAAGAACACCTAATGGTCCCATGTTCATACTACATACAGTGAACTTTGGTATAGCCACGCTGCGATTGGATGTTGTATCCTACCTTGTCTTATTTGTTTTCTGAATTATTTTGAGTGAGAATAAGGGATGCTATGTTGAAAAAGCCTAATCACCTAGCGAGGTAGAGATATTCCTGCTGAGGGTTCTTCCGCTTATGAAATAATGATGAGTATTGGTTTTTATATGTTGAGCAGGATTTGTGATTGGCATGAACATGACTTACAGTTTCCTTTAGAAGTTACCTTTTACATTATAAAGTTTCTTGAGGAAAACCATGAATGATAGAAAGTCGTTACCAAGACCTACACAGTTTGAAGCATTAAGTAAATGGGAGACAATGGCTAAAGAGAAGGAAAGAAAGCAAATAAAAAGCAGGGGAAGGGTTTATTTAGACAGTAGCTGGGAGGCTAGTGGGTTCATCATGAGAGATGTTGGATAGAGGATATGATAGAGGGAGTGAGAGTTTTTCCCACATTAGTCAAAGAGAAAGCAGACAAAAAGTATACCAAAGAGGGAGATATAGAAAAGCGGAACCGAAAATGAGATGCAGATGAGGAGGATAACTTTTTTAAATGATCTTTTGAATTCTAGACCTCCTCCATACACTGATGGGATCCGAAGACAGGAGCAGAGTTCTCTGACACCTGATATGCGTGCAACTGAAGAGGGTATGAGTAAACAAGCACAGTGATTGACTGCACTTGCTGTTTCATGTGAATCAGTGAGTGCCTCACCTGAAAATACATGGGCATTTTTATTGAGTACTAGCAGAGAATCTTCTGTTTTCTCTCCAGTTTCAAGTGACATGTCTATTACCGTTACTGCTTACCCTCCAAAAAAGAGATATTAATATTGGGCTTTTATAGAACGATTTTGGAAAAATATTGCAGGGATCAATTGACACAATAGGTTGATGACAATGAAATAAATTATGGATGAAAAGTGGTACTTAAACAAAGACCAGCAAGGAGCATGAAATAAGCATATGATAGGCTTGAGTAACCGGCAAATGAGGGGGAGGTTGATTTCAGTAAAATTAGAAATGTACAGAGACATTGCAAAATGGATTTGACCAATGATAACATAGAACAACTGGGCTTAATATTTTAACAAGCCCACATCAAGGATCTGGTTGATAATGGACTGGAGGGAAGGTGGAAGAAGAAGATTATTACTAAAAAGAAAGCTTCAGAGTCAGGAAAGGAATTAAATGGGTCAGTTAGTGATTCCGAGTTAGTGGCAGTTTCAGAATTTCCACTGAGGGAAGTACATGGAGAGAATTATGTACATGTGCTTTGGACAAGAAGTGCTATTTATACTTTTACAACACATTTTCCAGAATTGCAAGAGGAGCCAGAGAAATAGTGCGAGGAAGTTCCTAGATTAACAAAACACTGGAAAATGCTTCAGACTTGTTTGGATGCAGTGTTTGAGATTGTTGTTCTTAGTGATTTATGGACTGAATGTAAGGTTGCTGTTGCTTAACCAAGTGAAGAACCCGCTAGGTCTGTGGCTGATAATGCTCCATCTGAATGGATTGCTGGCAAGTACAGTGAAGTGATAGAGCATTTGAAAAAGAAAGTGCCAGAGAACAAAATCAATCAGGTAAAGATTTTGAGAGCAGTGCATGCTTAATATGAGAGGCTAGTTGTTTCGTGTCTGCCCTTGTTATGGGGTTGGGGACTGAGCTTAGTTTGCATACTCAGCAGAGTGTAATGTGCAAGGAGACTAAGGGTATTGATGAGATCCTGAAGTATGCTAAGTATAGTAGTGATTTGTTTGATGTGAATCAGAAAAAGATCAAGGAGAAGCTGATGGCTGCCCAGACAAATCAGTTTAACAGAAATTGTAGTAATCAGATGATAGGTTCTGATATGTGTTTTATGTTGTCTACCAATTCTGGAATAACAGGAGTAGATCTGATGCAAGGAGTGACAATGAACAATGAAATAGTGCATGTGCAAGGTCGCGGAAGGGGAGTAATGAATCATTTGGGAGTGAATGTTAATATTGATTTGCTGAACAACAGCACTGCTTGTTATTTCTGCAGTAAAAGTGACCACTGGAATTGGGCAGGTAGCCAGAATCCAGTTCAAATCTTGGGGAGTCACAGTCTGTAGGACCAGGCCTACCAGCTTCTGTGCAGAATACGCAAAAATATGGGCTGTTCCATATGAATGTGCCCATAGTTCCAATGGTGCAGCAAAACATGAGAAACTAAATTCCATATAGTCCAGGGTTCCAGCAAATGCAATTGATTCTGATTAAAGATTTTCCTCTGTTTTCCCCCGAGAATTAATCCCAATGACTCTTCCATGGGGGAGGGGGATTGTTTATTTGGAGCAGTCCTGCTGGTAGACCAATGTGGCTCCTATGTAGGTGGTGAGATGAATTGTAAAGTTGTGTGTTTCTTGATCGATAGCTACTTGCGCTACAGTTCATTCTTTGGAGGTTCTAAAACCTACTCATTTCGGGAAAAGAAGTACAAGTTTTAGACATTAGCAATAAACAGATTGTTAGCCACATGATGGCATATTTAGGATCAACGGAGAATAACCATCAGTTCATAATGTCTGATTTAAGTTCTGCAAATTTTTTGGGTAGAGACTTACTTTGCAAGATGAACTGTGTGATTTATTGTACACTGGCTGGTGCCGCAATTGAAATCCAAGAGGAGATTCCGTGTTTAAAATTAAATCAAATAATTCAAGAGTTCAGTTGTTTCCAGTCCTTACAAAAGATGATTCACCTCTAAATTTACAACATAATTTCAAAGAAGATGTATGGGACTTCACAAGAAAAGACACAGGGCTGCTAAAAAGTGCAAACACTGTCAAGATACATGTAAAATTCGTTTTCCCTAGAAGTAGACAATACAAACTTTCAAAACAGTCAGAAGAAGGAAGGATGCCCATCACCGAAACATTATTGAACAAGGAATTATGTGGGATGTACTTGGTAGTCCTTGCAATTTTCCTATGATGGCCATTAAATAAATGAGTGGTAAATGGAGAATTGTTCAGGACTTTTGAAAAATAAATAAAATAGCGATTGTATGTTGGCCGGTGGAACTGAATCCTACAGTAACTTTGTTCCAGATTCCATCAGAGGCAGAATGGTATGCAGTTATCAGCACATGCCAAGCTTTCTTCTCCATTTGTCTGCATGAGGAATGTCAATATCTTTTTGCGTTCCAGTTCCAAAATAAAGTACTTGTTTGATGTTGAATCCCTCAGGGGTATGATGACAGTCTTTCGATTTTTAATCAGATCCTGAAAAGAAAATTGAAATGTTTGCAGTTGCCCTATAACGTAGTCCTGGTTCAATATTTAGATGACCTATTGGTGGCACCTAAGCAAAAAGAACACTGCAAACGTTATACGATTGTATTTTTGAATCATCTAGCTGACAACGGTCACAGGGTTTTCTCCACAAAGATGCAGCACTGTAATAAAGATGTCAGTTATCTTAGTCATCACAATGAGTGAGAGGCAAGAAAAGTCTCAAAAGAATGTGCTTTCGCAATTCCAAATATGAATCCTCCTATCACCTAGACGGTGGTGAGGATGCTCTTGTTAATTGTTTTCTTCTGACGCCAATGGATTCCAAACTTTTCCTTGATTGCAGAGCCTTTAGTAAGGCTAATCCACATTGATGTCAGGGACCTGGTACCATTTAATGATGATTTCTTAGAGATCATCCAAGTTTTGAGGGAAGAATTGCGCAATGCACACACCCTTGGAATGCCTGATTCCAATATGGATTTTCTTTTATTTTACTGTCATGAGAGGCTAGTGGACAGAGCATTCCAAAGCTAAAGAACGACCCCCACTCCTGGCTCTCATGATCTTTGGGACACGAAGAAACTCAAGATTATTTGCCCTCAAGTCCCTTTTGGCCTGATAAATAGTGGCCAATTACCAAAGGACCTGAGGACCTGTATTATGCTTTGCACAATAAATAATGCATAACGCCTTAAATTGTACCCTGCAGCCTATAGTCACCCAGTGATGAGTCTTGACGCAGCATCTGCTGAACGTTTTTTCTGGATACTCGGGTAGCGGCGTTCTGAATGATCTGAAGTTTTTTCATCACTGATTTGTACTACCTAAAGAAAGCAAATTGCATTAATCATGGTGCATCTGAATCAGGCCTTGAATCACAGTTCTGCACGCCTCTTTCTGGAGCCATTTCAGCACCTTTTTCAGGGCTTTTAAAAGACCAAAAACAGCTCCCAGCTACATTTGTTTTGCATCAGAGGCCATGGTTAGCTGATTGTCAAGACCCATCCATAGACTTTTTACTTCTGACTTGGGGACTGGGCGTTCACCTAGGGAAGATGACCAAATAATATGATCCCAGAGCTTTGATTTGTTCCCTAGTATCAAGAACTCATTCATCTTTAGGCAACTGGCTGCCATCCATGTATACACCTTTTGCAGACAGCTATTATTCCCAGCAGCAATGGTGTCCATGTCTGGTGCCAATGTGACAATTAACTGGGTATTGTCTGCCTAGGATAACATCTTCAGCCTGTAGGAACAAATAACATCTACCAATAGGAAGTTATAAATGTTTAAAAGTGTTGAGCCCTGCAGAACTCCACAAAGCAACTGATGGCTAGATGATATAATGGGCCCTCGCTTAACGGAAAATTGCACTTGTCCAAGAATGTTCCTGTGATACTAGCTTCTTCGAGTCGATGGAGAAGAATAGGGTAGGAGACCATATCAAAAGCAGCACTCAAATCCAGAAGGATCAGTACTGCTGATACACCATGATCCATAATCATTTTTAGATCTTCTATGGCCCTAAAAAGAGCTGTTTCAGTACTATACCCAGCACGAAAACCTGTCTGGGTAGGATGAAGAATTTTTTTAAATTTCCAAATAATCTGTAATATTTTTATAGATTATATTTTCCAAATTTTTGCTAACCCCATGTAGTAAATTGATGGGCATGTAATTATTTATTATCTCTGGATCTTAGGGGCTGATTATGGTGGCAGCTGGACTCACGTCTGACCGCCATTGTATCGGGGATGGGACCGCCTGACAAGCTGTTAGCGGTCCCGCACCCTGTACTACGATGCCACCGCCTTCAAAGTAGTCACAAAGTGTCTTTTTTATATTGCGGCGTGTCCTGCAGGCTGCAGCAAATGCTGCAGTCCAAATAACGCACATTTTGCATATACCTGGAACTAAGTGGTACGCACCATGCAGTGCCTCCCACATGGTACAGGGATATGTAGGGGGCAACATAGGTGCCACCCAGGTCCCATGTCTGGAGACCAGGGGGTAAGGGAACCCACTAGAGGCCCCCAATTTCCCTTTACACCAGCCTTTTCATGGCGAGTTCATCACCTTGAAAGGGCCAGCAGAAACTGCCAATGTAATGCCTACGGTGGTGCCTGAGCAGGCACTTCCACCATTGTAGGCATTACAGACCTTTCCACAAAACGAAGGGCTCCTTGAGCCCATCGGATTAGTGTTGGACTATCTTTCAGCCCCCGACCATCCGCCTGCCACATTAGGATTGAGGGCGGATGGTCAGGGGGCTGAAAGATCGTAGTTTCTTTTTTTTTTTTTTTTTTTTTAAAACCTTTATTGTGCAGTATCAGCAAACAATTACGGGCCTACAACCATCCGGCCGGCCTCGACGTCGGTCTAAGCATATGTCGCAAGTGATACACTTCGCAAGTTATACGGTGACTCAGCAGTATATCATTACAAATCAGTAAGCATTCAGAATTACACTGGAAATCATCAGACTGCCGAGAATCAGGAGAAATCAAGGTACATTTTAAAATTTTAAACGGTGTATTTTTAAAATATAAAAACAGAAAAAGAAGGATCAGCAAACCATACAGGCCACCGAGGGCAAGAGTGGGCAACGCCTACCAAAGGATATCCAACAAACAATGAAACATAATCAGAATAGCGGCACAAGAAGACAACGGAAAGGATAAACAACCACTAAATATATGACGTGCCGGTCCATACCCACCCCCTACCAAGCCACAACACTGACCCAAAGAAAGAAACAAGAAGAGAAAAGAGTTAAGAAAAGGAAAAGTGAAAATAAGGCCCATAGAACCGAAAACGGACAAAATAAATCCCCCCCTCCTCACCCCCCACCCTACACACATGCAGAGGCTACGGCCTACCCCCCCCCCCCTAGCAGTGTGACTGTCGCCCGAAAAAGAGTACCCGAAATATAGACACAGAGTTAGGAAAGAAAGAAAGGAAAAGAAGTCATATAACCCGGAGGAGGGCCATACATATGTGCTCCCGGTCTCTCCAGCCACAATTTTATTTTCCACCCCAGGATTAAAAGGCAGTAACAGCAAGCAATAATCATGATAACGAATGGGGAGAGTTATCACATCGTGCGCAGTCGAGAATATCATAGGTACGTGTCAATCCGAGTCCCCACCAGCCAAGCGGTCATCAACTAGGAAAGGGAACCATTCAACCCTGGCCCGTTCGTGTGAAGCCCCCTAAACATGGCCCCCGAGGAACGCCCGCCCCACCCAACACAAAGGAACAAAATGGCCACAAACGGCCGAGGAGAGATCTGTAAATGCAAAATGGACGTCACCAGTTACCAATGAGTCTATCTTCCCCGACGAGCATCACCCCCAAGTTCTTACGACGACACTCATTCCACAGCAGGGAAAGCGGGGCTCGAAAGGAGGAAGAAGTCACTGGGGTTAACAGCTGCCAAAACAGTGTCCAAGCCAACAATGGCGATACAATGAACAGAGTCTCAGTCCTCGGCTGAAAGCGATACACTGCAGCGCCACAGGAATTGGCGGACAGCTGTCCGCAGGCACCAACACAAATAGGGATAATCCGCTCCCCTCCGCACTCGTGTGGAAACATAGCCGCCCCCTCCAGAACAGGAAAAAGCAAATCGTCGCACCCCTGGGAGCAGTCCAGCCGTAAGTGCCCCGAAGTGGACGCAATGTCGTCAAGCTTCTCTCCCAGTGCTCGGAACCCATCCCTCAACGCAGATCGTAGGTCCCCAAGAGCAGCAAGAACGGCGCCGCAGGATAGCTCAGGCAGTAGATCGTAGTTTCTTGTTGAAATCCAACACAGACTTCCTTGAGTGAATTGAGGGACCTCCAAGAGGAAGTCCCAGAGAATGAGATACAAAAAGAATTATCAAGATGTTTGAATTACTCTTGAGTAAGTATGGGCAAAAACATTGTTCCGCTCGCAGAATTTGTGGATTTTTGGCAATATCGCGATCTGTGAATCGCGCAAAATTGCCCAAAAATCCGCAATTCGCGAGTTCACAGATCTTTTTTTCTTGTTTGCGCTTCAAAAATACAATCTCGCGCGCACGGCATTTACTTTCCATGATTTTGCATTAGCTGATGAGGTTTTCCTCCCTTTTCGCGTGCGCTGCGAGATTTTGGTAGCTGGCCGAGCGACGCCAAGATCGTGAACAGGTCATTGCGACCCGAATCAGGAAATTGCAAACACAAAAACGTCATTGCGACCCAAAACAGGAAAAAGGCATCGCGAGCAGGCTGGTTAAGTGAAAACAACATGTTCGCGACCGTTGCGACGTCATACGTAAGTTCGTGTTCCCGAACTAGAAAAAAATCTCGCGTACTCGCAAAAAAAAATGCGCAAGCTTGCGGAATTTTGCGGATTCTGTGAATGGCGATTACGTATTCCGCCCAGGCCTACTCTTGAGTATAAATATATTTTACCTGATTCAATGTTAAAATGCAGGCAGAAGGGGAATATTTCAAGTCCAAAAATTGGCACATCATCACTCTGCTAAACATCATCGGTGATTATGAGAATCTGAAACCCTATGGAATCTACCGCCTGTACAAGGACACCATCTTTGTGGTACATGCTCTGTATGTCCACAAACGAAAAAACACAGCAGAAGTAGATATAGGTACTGCCAAACCTTGGCGGCAAATAAAACATACTAACTGCAACAGTGAAAAAGTTATTTACCTTATCAGTTGCCAATGCCAATTGAAATATGTCGGGATGGCGACCCATAAGGTTAAACAGCGTATTCAGGAACATAAAAGCATGATTCGGTGCAAGAAACAATCCACCAGACTGAGGAACCACTTTCTACAAAAACACCACAAAGCAGACGACTTAATGTGGACAGTTCTAGAACAACCATTTGTTTCTCCTCACATTGCAGACTTATCAACATTTCTATTTAAGAAGGAGCAATGCTGGGTCTTCAAACCACATAGTGATACTATGGGTCTGAACAATGACATTACGTCGACAGTGTTATAACAGATCATTGAATAAACATCTACATTATGAAAAGGTATTTGGTATACAGCAAGCAAGATCTAGTGTGAGTCAGATATGTGAACAATTATGGATCTAACAATCTCGCTCTCCATCTGAATCGATTCACGAATAAAAGCACCTTGTCTGGATGTATACTGCATAAACAAAACCATTTTGCAGAACGAAGGTGAAAGGTATGGAAAACCACATTACCCATGATCCTCAAGGATAATTGTAGTTTTGCCAAGAGATGTCGACAATGATTTGGGACACCAAATTTCGCACTACTGTTGTAGTTTTTAAGCTGGTAACTGCACGATGATACACTAATAGAGGCCACGAAATCACCGCAGTCCCTGTTTTGCACTCTTTCAGAAAGGGAAAACTACATTTCTTATGAGTCGTCGCTTTATTGTAGTTAATGATGCAGCGTCTACACCGGTTTTGTAAATTGTAGCTTTGAAATTAATGGTGTTGATAATGTATTAGGACACCACATTGTCGCACTGCTCTCTGCGCAATGAGGCGCTAAGAATGCAACAAGTTTAGTACAGTCAAATCAGTACTTCACCAGACTTTACTCTGTGAACACTACATTTCCCATGAGCCTTCACGATATTGTAGTCTATTGATGCAGTGTCTACGGAGGTACGTGAGACTACATTTCCCATCATTCCCGACTGCATGGTGACGCGTTCATGACGCGATGAAATTAGTGAAGCCAGCTGCATCCACTTCTATCGTTAAACAGCATTTAAATAACCGGCGCACTCTCCTGCCGGTTACGGCTTGGGACAGCCAGAAGACGGTCCGGGGTATCGACGGAGAGGTAAGTCAGGGAAAAATATCTAAAAAAATCTCTAGAACAGTTGGGGGCCCGTAGTTAAGAACGAGGACTGCTTTCCTGGGCTCGCACCGTCCTAGACCAACACGCTGTATCCAGCGCGATGGGTGGGTAGGGAGATACCAGTATCTCATTAAATTGCTTGGTACATGTTTGTGGCAAGATGGGCACATTACTATTATTACTATTCTTGTGCTCTTTTGCCTGAGATTGCTACTGCGGTCGTTGGTGCCCGCAGTATGTAAATTACCTATGGTAGTCTATAGGGCAAAGTATCCTAAAATAATTGCCATTTTCTATAGAATCAGATGCGCTATCTTCACCTTTCATCTATCTGTCAGATTCAGACTTCTTGTTGATTGATTTTAAATGGGGGTTAAACTGATTGAGGGTCTATTCAAACAGTTCCATGAATACAGATTTTTTTCTCCCCACAGAGCGGTGCCTCATGCCCTGAGCTGCTGCCAGGAGTGTTGAGAACTTCGCCCGTATATGAACGGGTAAGAAAATAAACTATAAAAATATCTTAAATGCCCAAATGATTAAGAAATGATAGGAACATATATGGTGAAATGGTTCCTTTAGTGATACATTGTTGTTTTGAGTACATACTGATATGATTGAGGTATTAACATGGAATAAAAAGTCACTGTTTTTATTTTTTCCCAGGTGGCAAGACAAATCCTGTAGATTCTACACAATGAAGACCACAGGTGATTGTAGGTTGTAACGTTCCACCTACGTGTTATTACTGTATTTTGATTTTGTTTCACGCACACTTTTTTGCAGTAGCATTATCATCTAGGTCCTGAGGAAGGCCAAGATCGGAGTGCGATTGTCATGGCTGAAACATGTAGACCCTCTTTCTAGACCAACGCGTTCGCAAATTCATTCAAATCGCGTTTGCACAGTTTTTTATTTCTTGACACCGAGCGATAACCTTTAAATATATTTTTTCGCTTGGTAGTCAATTTTAATGTCACTTTAATACCTTTGTTGGCACTGCACACCATTCACACCACATACGTTTTTTACATGCTTCTGAGATCTTAGGCGATCAGACCAACTGTGCCTCTTGAAAACATCTGTGAGCTCCTCCCTCATAGTGAGGGGGTTGTAGTCCTTGGTTGCACTAGGAATTGCAACTAAGAGGAGATCCCAGATGATGAAGCATGCCACCTCGGTGGGTGATGGGATTCCGTCCTCTTAAATGGGACTCCTTCCATGTTCTCACACTATATTCGTGTCAGTATCATTTGTGCTTTCAAATTGCTCCTTGTAGGAGCATTATAGGCCGGCGGATTTCATATATTATTCATAGTATTGAAGTGGGGATTGTGTCCGTGCAGGTCTTTAAACTATTCCCTGAGACCCTCTATTGCCTGGTGTGTTGTTGCATTCAGTGTACTGCCAATTGTTAGCAGAGCCCAATTCAGTTCTACACAGACATATTGTGAGCTTTTGTTAAAGTTCTTCTTCAACGTTTGTTCAGGCAGTGAGTTTTGAGTATTGAGAGTCATTCAAGAGTACAGAAAGTACCAAATATAGAGACTATCCTTTTGGAGCATACAGCGCGCAGTTGGGACAATCTGCTACTAACAGTTAAGCCAGCACAGGAAAGTTACTAGTAGATATAAATATTAATATTTATACTTACCAAGTTTCTCCTCTCTCTGATTCCTGGAGTGTGCTGTGGCAACATCTAGTAGGGAAACAACAAGACTGAACTAATACTGACAAGATTAACATAGCATCTTAAGCAAATACATTACAATAATAAGACAAATATTAGATAAGCAAATTCCACTGTTATTACAGGTAAAAGAGCTGTAAGGAATCAAAGAAAGGATAAGAGGGAGGGAACATTAGTTTAAGAGAACGGGTAGGTTGGGAAGAGGCAGTGAGTAGTAGTAATTCTGTGCTTTGTGTTTACAGATGTGTGGAAGCCCCAGTCAGGTATTTCAGCAGAAGTGACAACGCAGTAGCAGTCTGTATTTACTCCCATTCCCATGTCCCCCTCTTTACTTCAAATTGATTTACGTCGGCTGCAGTGGAGTTGGGAAAAGTTTTTCTGATCCTGTGGGAGCAAGGTTCAGGTACTCAGCTTTGACACTCTGCCCCTCATGATCCCATCCTCACCGCAGGGCAGGTAGCCAGGTCACTATAGGGAGTCACAACCATCAAGGGATGTAGTACGTGTCAGTAGTAACAGCATTTGAAGGATCCAGCTCATATCCAGAGCAGAACTCAGACAAATTAATTCCTTCCAAACTATCCCTATCATGCACCCAGTTCTTCTTGCAGACAGACCTTACTTCAATACATTGGGCCACAACTATCTTGGGGACCTGTATGCTTTGTTAGGGCCTATTTACATGTCCCAGGTGGACATGTGGCATTCCCCCACCACTGTTTACTGAGGCCAGTCCGCAGAGGTAGGATCCCTACCTGTACAGTCAGGACATGGTCTCAAAATGTCCTACTTGGAGTTACAGTTGTCAAAAAGGTCTAGAGTAATAAGAGTACACACTGAGCATGCTTCAATTCTACATGCACATAAAGAATGGTTCATGATCAAAAACCTTGGGAACGGAAGACTCACATCTAAAAACTAAGACAATGTCTTAGTGAAAGAGACAGGTAATTGCGTTTGGTGGCGGATGGGTCAATGCATGTAGCTACAGACGAGTCACAAGACATTTCAACATCACTTCCTTTCATCACATGATCATGTCTTGGTAACAAATTGGTATGGATATAATTCATCTTTCATTAAGCAGGCTATGCAGATCCCATCTGCTGTGCATAACAAACATTCCTCACTGATTAATGTATACCACAAGAAGAGCATATAGTACAATATTGAACAACTTAAAAAACACGATAACCATAACAAGATTGATGAGCACAGAGGGATCCTGGGCGTTTATACGGTCAGCATCCCACATACCTCACAGTCCAGGCATGGGGGGTGAGACCATGGCTTCTAGTACAGAAGCCATTGTTATTAGTCGACATTTTTGCATATGTGGATTCTAAGAGCCCCCCTCCCCCCACGTGATTGAAGGAGGAGATGTCAGGCACCCAGTCTGCCTCACATGGCAGAGCAGCTGCTTCATCTAGCCATGTCAGGACTACCGCGATAGGTCGTGACCATGGGTACATGTGCTTGTCCCTTCAAAGTCCTTCACCCATCCAGTTTCTACTGTAAGTCCTGTAAAAAGTTGTCCTACAGCCTACCTATTGCAACCTTTGGAGGCACACAACTTACTTCCTGTGCAGCGCAGTTGCCTTTGCCCTACCCCATTAGAGATTTGCTGCTACCAAGTGTTGCAATGTTGTGAGTGCAGTGGCCTAACAATGCATGCAAATGGCTTTGCATTATATGGGCATTTAAAACCCATTCTTTCATTGGATACCTGTAAAACCTCACCTGCGTGAATATCTCCAGCAGAATCCCCTCCAATGGAAGTAGGTTGACTCAACCCGTCACTGTGTCAAGTACATCTGTGACTCCGGACCTCAGGTTCACATCACACAGCCATGCCCAGAACATATGTTCCACATCCAAATTAGGTGCATGACATCGTGGACACAGAGGGCAGAACACAAACCTACGGGGTAGGACAGCGAGGGTGAGACATGCCCTGTGCTGGATGTCGAATTGAATGTAGTAGAGTGTGGCATCACAAGATACTGTACATCCGTAGTGCTTAGTGCATCCTTACTCCAAGGCTGTGAATGCTCATACTATATCAGTGTCTCCTAGCCAGCAAACGGTGACAGTCATCATGTGTCCAAAGCCATTAATAAACAAGGTCACCAGTCTCCGACCTCCACCCATGACATGCAGGCAGTGGGTTAGGGGGTGATGCTCCGGTTTAGTGTCTGTGACTCTCGACAGGTATCCCATCTCTGCTATCATTGTGTCATATGCCATGTAATGGCCCCCCAGAATGTCAGGATCTTCCGCAATGGGCCAAAGGTAATGTGCTTCTGGACCCTGAATAGTTCCCGACTGAGGTCATGCTGTTAGTCCTTCCCTAACAATGCTTGTATGGAACAGTATTAGAAAGTGCAGACCAACAAACGGAGAGTACGAAATCATGTCCGTCAGTACCCTCAGGCCCTTATAGTAAAAATAAGCCACTTTCACCAGGCTGTCAGCTCCACAGGGGAGCTGCGCTCCAGGGAGAATCATTGATTTGCCATCTCCTGTGCCCTGCATGTTGGGAACATGCCCACTTCATACAACTAACTCCAAACCAGCCTCTGCAGAGCCACACTTATCCTGTCCCTATTCCAGAACAACCCTCACAGCATGGTGCCCAACTCCCTGGAGGTGGCACGAGGCACAGCCACTGCTAGGTGATGTGAAAAATACAAGATGCAGGGGAGCATTACCATCTTGGAAAGTAATATACATACTCGGGCTGTAACTGGGAGAGTGCTACAAAAATCAATTTGTGGACGTAAGGAGGATATTGCTCTGGTCAGATTTCCACAATGAGATTGTTTGCATCATGACAGTTACAGATCGTTAAGTACCTAAACACCCAAAGCACCCACATCACCCTCTGCTCGGCCGCAATTAGCTCTTGTGGAGGTTATTCCACACAGAAGGGGAAAAACACACTTGGCCCAGTTAACACCCAGACTCAACAAATTCTGGATATCTGATAGTCTCAGAGAAATATCTGGAATTTCCCTGCAGTTATACTGAATATAGAGCAGCATGTCTTCTACATCAATGGATGCTACATGTACCCCATCGCCTAATGGAATTCCCCGTGCTTACCACCCTTAACCAAGTTTCTAGGCTACTGGCTACATTGACAGGGCAAAGGACAGTGGGAAAGGGCATAGCCCTGAAAATTCACCCTGAGCAATATAAATAGGGTGACATGTCTTTTCAAAACCTGACTTGCACAGTTGGCTCGGTAGGAAAAAGACAAATATCTTGTTGCAGCCGCCATGCAATGGGCAGTTTTGACAGCGTGGTAAACAGGTATTCGCAATCAACGGTATGGAATGCCTTCACTAAGTCCAGGACTAAGCAGGCTACGTAGGGCCACCTCCCCTGGACCAGCTGCAGCACCCTATTTTGCCTCTTGAATGTTAAGCGTTGTGAATCAATCAGGGATATAAACCTTTTGGACCCTATGCACTAGATGCTGCAGGTGTACCAGCAGGCGAGGTGCCACTACCGTGGCTAAGGTATCAAAATCCATTGCTAGCATGTACATTGGATTGTAGGACTTCAGTTTGGTAGGGTCAGTGTTAGGTTTTACCAATGATCCCAACAAGTACTTTTGCATGGATTGCGGTTGTCTCCCATCACTTAAGGTGGCATGAGAGAGCTACAGTCACCTGGGGGCAAGTAAAAGCTCATAGGCCTTGTAGAGCTTGGATGGAAGGCCGTCCAACCCGGGAGTTGTCAGCATGGCAGTGCGCATAATCACTCTGTGTATCTTCTGTACCATCTAACGGGTTGTTGATAACCGCACGTGATGCAGGATCAAATACAGGCAGATTAAATCCAATTAGGAAATATATACCTTGCGCACAGACTATTGGGGGAATGTATTGGCCACAACAATACACCATGAAGGATTCATGGATGGCTGCCTGAATATGCACATACGGTGCAGGGGATCCCCAATCAACTTCATGTGCTGGGTTGTAGTTATGCCATGGAGGAAGTAGGCCAGGAGTTGCCCTGACTGATCTCCCTCACGTGCATCTCAGTTTGTTATGTTTCAAAATAAAAGCAACGCAGTTGCTCAATGAGATAGGCGTGGTGTGCTTGAGCATCTGTCAGCGTGGGTAACATCCCAGGCTGCAACTGGACCGCAGCCTCCTGTCGGCCTAGTGGTGCCTCTGTTTCCATCAAAGCCCTGTGGATATTAGCCCTAGCCCCCACCAAAGACCCAAGCACATGCCACTCAGTACTGCTTTCAGTGCTTTCCACTCCAATAAACTACAAGTGTCCCACTTGTCAGTGAAATATTTGGAAATGGATTCCCTCAGTAATTCACAAAATGCATGGGGCAGCAACAATGTAGCATGTGTAGAATGGGGGTCGTTGCACACTACACCCAATGTGTATGTGTGCAGAGTTTTGTTCTGAGAATGGTCTTCACAGGTATTCAGCATCTAGCACCTCAGTCTGTAGTATGCGGTGATCACAAATATTCCTATTCAGAATGTGTAGATTGTACTGCAGAGTAGTAGAAGTAGAACTGGATGTAGGATCCACCAACAGTGTCAGAGGGACCAGTATGCAATCCCTTGTGTAAGGCACGCTGCCAGCACTGGAGAGGATGGCAGGGGGGATGGAGCACGGTTAGTCTGTGGCTCTTGGACACAATTGAAATTGCCATCCTCAAGCCAAGGGTGCAGAATGAAGTTTGGTATGCCCGTATTCGGCACATAAACACTGCCCAATAATATTTGCAAACATCAAGTAGGTCCTCTACAAAGACATATTGCCATCAGGCTCCATGGCAGTGTCTAATGTACAAAATGGGACCCCTGTACGGAGCTAAACAAGGGCTCTCCTTGTCAAACAAGAGTAAAGGATGCAAAAAGAATGGCTCTGCAAGAACTTCTGAAACTGGGTCCCAAGTTCCCTTGTCACATGGGTCTCTTGTAACAGTGCAATGTTTTTTGCCAGCGCATCCTGATTTATCATCATAATGCGTGTCTCTTCCTTATCGTCCCCATACATCTGACATTCAATGTCATAATGCCATGAGTACCCTTGCATGTTTAGTGTACTGGGAAGTGTGGGGAGGGGTTTCTGGAGTAGTCTGCCCCCGGATGGGCTACTAACAAACATTCTGGAGTTTTTACTTGGGGGGCTATGGGCCCTAATCGATGGCCTGCCCCTCAATGGATCTGCATCAGGAAAGAAAACATAAACCCTCAATATCTCCACCCCAGGGCAGTATCCAAAGGGAAGACTGAGCAACCAGTGACAACATCAACCTACAAAGTGAAATCTAGGAGCCTTCCCACACACAACTAGGCCAAGGCATGCAGAGTGGGGGGAATGTGTCCTGTGATGCCAATAGGTTTCGTATTTGCTAGTGGACTCCTAGTGTTCTTTTCTAAAATCTGTAATGAACAATCAGTGGCAGACAGCAAGCAGCAGCTAATACAAACTACCTCCCTGTTGGGAATGGACCTTTTTGCAGGGTCATCCCTAATCTTGTTGCCTCCCTCCTGTATTTTTCCATGACCTGTTTTTGTTGGTTTTATGACTCTGAACACTTTACCACTGCTGACCAGTGCTAAAGTGCATATGCACTCCCTCTGTAAGTATGACTGTGAATTGGCATATCCCTGATTGGCTTATTTGGTTCACCTGTTAGTCCCTAGTAGTGTGGCCTGTGTGTGCCCAGGGCTGGTAACCCAAATGCTGCTGGTGGGCCTGCAGCGCTTGTTAGCACTGCCCACAGAAGCAGCTCTTGTTAAGTGTACCTCAAACCTGCCACTACAGTATCTGTGTGCAGTCCAGAACTGCCATCATGGCTGTGAAGTGCCCACACTTTCCAGCCCCTGAACCTTCCCTTGGCATCATATAAGTCACCCCTATGGTAGGGTACATTGTGTGTGTAAGGTAGGACATGGCTTGATATATGTAGCATGTCCTGGTTGTGAATTATACTCCATTTCGTTTTTCACTACTGCAAGGCTACCTGTTCTCCATAGGCTAGAATGGGCAGGTCTGATTATTACATTTCATAATCCTAACTGACCCAGAGAACATGGTAGAAATTCGTATTTAGTACGATTGAACTCAGAATGATAAAATACATATTTTAGTGAAGTTGGTTTTAACATTCTGTGTTTGAAAGTACCACTTTTAGAAAGTAGGTATTTTTTTGCCTAAGCTTTCCAGTGTGCTCTGCTGTTATGTGTATTGGCTGTCTGGGGTTAGAGGGGCAGGACAGGGTGAGTCAGACCTGGGTTGAATAGAGAGATTTGCATTGAGTATTGGGGAGGGTGGCTCCTTGACCTGAATAGGGCTGTGCCTGGCAAGGTGAATGCTGGCTCCACCTCCTACTGTGCGTCTGATGGCAGACCCCCACTTTCTGAAAGGAAGGATGCAACCTGTTAAACAAAGTGCTCAAGGACCGAGCAGAACTGGTTTTGGCTGGGTTCAGTGACTAGTGACTTTTTAGAACAAAGACCTTAGGGGTATAAATATCTGTGCTCAAACCCCTTCAATTTGTATTGCTCCTGGATCTCAAGAAGAAGAACCTCTGTCCGTGTAACTGAAGGAATCTGCATGAGGGGACTGTCCTTGTGCTTGTGCTTGTGTGCTGTTTCTTGGACTGGCCTGCAGTAATTCCCCCTGGACTTGGAAGAAGAGGGAAAAGGACTTTGAAAGACTTTTTATTTTCAACTTGCAAAGCAATCACCCAAGGGCTAGAAAAAAGCTAGCCTCCTGCTGGAGTCTCAGGCACATCTGACTCCACCACCAGCCTCCTGATTCCTCCTTGTGAGGATTTCTATCTGCAGGTGAGGCTCCTGGAAGCTCCAGGGCCTCTAGTTCTATTTCAGAGAAGAGAGTGCTGAACATGGTCTATAACACCTGTTTTGGGAGCCGCCTCAGCTGAAGAGCGTAAGAAAAATCATTGCGCTGCTGCGCGCTCGCAAACCAAAGATCATTGCATCGCATGTTTGCGGGCTGTCGAGTGCTCGCTAACAGAGAATCATCGCATCGCACGCTGGTGGGCCACAAAGTGCTCGCTAACATCCAAAGAATCATCGCATCGCACGTTTGCGGGCTGTCGAGTGCTCGCTAACATTCAAAGAATCATCGCATCGAGATCCTCGCTTCACGACAGCACAGTGCGGGCGCCGTGCGTCCGCCATTTTCATCGCATCACACCCGGATCATCGATCCCTCGCGGAGCGCCATTTCTTCTCATCGCAACAGGGTGGCACACGCAAGAGGTTCAGCGCATCATCCTCCCTTGCGGCAAGGATTCAACGCATCTCTGGGCTAGCATGAAGAATTTTGTCGCTTTGTTCCGCACGCATCTGCAGATCAGCGCATTATCCTCCCTTGCGGCAAGGATTCAACGCATCGCTGGTCTCGCGTGAGGAAAATCATCGCTACAGCTGGTTTGTGACATTTTGTTTGTTTTGCTACAAAATCCAGGTACTTTGAGTAAAAGGGTCGCAGAGACCACTGCTTTGCACTGAATGCCTATTTTTACACTTTGAACTATTTCTACAGACTTTCATGATTAATCCTATTTTTCAGTACTGTGGCTTTTTATCGTTATTGGTCTTGTGTTTAGGTCTATATATAAAGATACCTATTTTTTATAACTACTTGTGTGTTGTCCCTTTGTAGTGTTCTTCACTGTGTTACTCTGTATGATCATAAATGCTTTACACACTGCCTCTGAGATAAGCCTAGCTGCTCGTGCTACGTTATCACAGGGTTGAGCAAGGGTTATCAAAGGGTGTAGCCCCCTTACTCTGACTTAGGAAGAAGGGTCCCTACTTGGACAGTGGCCAGCCATTGCCAACTAGAGACCTCCATTTCTAACCTTGGTGGTCAGCTGTGAGGATCTGGACTTGCATTTATGATTGCATACGGTAATTATCGTGTACACTACTAGTGAGTGCAGACCATAACGCATCCACAGACAGTTTTAAGATTTTTGGTTCTATTTTTGATTCATCATTGCCAGTTATTGTTACAATGGGTCTTGCTGAAATGAGACCTACCTTTTACATAGATGACCTGTTAACCTACAGTCTAGAGGAGCTAAGGGGGTTCTGTGAAGAGAGAGGTTTAGCAATGAGTAGGAAGGAGACTCAGCTATCCTTGCAGACATCCCTGAGGCTTTGGCAACCAGACAGATGAAGATTTGTGGAGTCCCAGTACACCTACCAAGAGGGTAGTTGGTCTGAGGGTGGTTCTGGAGAGTGGGAAGAGGAAGAAGAACGTGTTATGGGATATCTCATAGGTAAGGAGTCCCTTGCTGAGTCTAGTGCCTATGGTAGTGACCGATCCCCTTCATGGTCCCCTGAGGAGTTGGTGGACAGATGGGAGGGTCCCATAGGTAGGGAGTCCCTTCCTGTTCTAGTGCCTATGGTAGTGACCGACTCCCTTCATGGTCCCCAGAGGAGTTGTTGGACAGGTGGCACGGTCCCATGGGTAGGGAGTCGCTTGCTGGGTCTAGTGCCCAGGGTAGTGCCCAATCCCCTTCGTGGTCCTCAGAGGAGTCGGACAGACAGAGGGAGAGGGAGCACCAGCTGGAATTAGAGAGGCGCCAAAGGGAGATGGCCCAGATGGAGGCACACCAAGAAAAATAGAAGTTAGCTCTGGAGGGTAGGTTATACCCTGAGCGCAGTGTTAATTGTCTGGATTCACCAGTGAGGGTGGGGTCCAGTGGTGGCAGCAAAGTTGAGTTATGTAGTGATGACAGTGTAGTACACCCACCCAGATATGTGGCCCCTGACTTAAAGGAGGGGGTTGATCTACACCAGAGGATTCAAGGATCTGAGGTAGCTCCATTGGTGTGCAGTGTCCCTGAGGTGGATTGGAGAACTAGCGCATAGCGCAGGGGCCCATAGTCCAAGTGAGGGGAGGGACACTCTACCGACTCTAGATGAGAGGTGTGGGGAGAGGGGTTCCCCCGTGGTAGAAGTCCTAGTCTATGAGTGTGAGGACCGCCCAGAGGAGTGTGGGTTGAGTGATAGAGACAGTCATATAATGTCTCGCCCATTTCACGAGAATGGTGTTGGGTACGTGTGTGCGGCACTGGAATGTGAAGTGAAGGTTAGCACCTGTAGAGAACTGTGTAATCCAATTGAGGGAGAGCATATTGTGAGTTCCTGTTTCCCGAGCTAAACCAACACCTGTTGAAGCGCAAGTTCTATGAGCATAGGGAACTTGCACAGGAGGCAGTCCTCTGGGTGAGTACCAGAGGCTCTGTATAAGCATTTGAGAATGACCATAATAGGAGTGGTTCAGATGTCTTCCAGCCCAAAGTGGTGGGAGAGGTTTGGAGTGATGCAGCTAGGTGCCCTTGTTATGAGGAGGTTGTAGGGGCTCCCATCCTGTCTCGTGGGAGCAGGAGTGAGACTGGGATAGGTCCCGAAGTGCCCCAACCTCAGTCTCCAGGACTGGATGGTTCCGTGAGGGAACACCAGGTAGGGAATCTAGTCTGTCCAGATAGACCGTAAGTTGTGGGGAGTCTCCCTGTGTTAGGTGAGTTGGGAGTGCCTGTATGCAGGCCTCCATCAGTTCTTGTGCCTGGCAGTGCTACTCCTAGAGGGAGGGTGCAGAAGTCCAGCTTGAGGGGTGAGAGGGGGAAGGAGCCCCCAGTGGGAGAACCAGTGGGTCAGGGGCCAGTCAAGAGGGCTGAGCCCCAGATCAGAGACCATGGTGATACCACTTCTGTCCTGGGGGATCTTCACGCACTGTCAGGAGGACAGGGGTCGGGAGATCTGCACCAGGCAGACTGTCATGCCACACATGAGTTCTGTGTTACCCTCAGGGAGGGTGTTGTTACTCCCTAGGAAGTCCTCATTCGCTGGGCAATTGTTCAGCCACAGGGATTGGTCCCTGAGTTGGGAAGTCAGGTCCAGGTGTTGTGTGACCTGGAGGGAGGGACAACTGTAAGCAGTGTCCCACCCATTCTTTTTTCTAAGAGCACCACTCCAGGTGGGAGGGTGCAGTATACTGGAAGGGGGTGCAGAGGGAGGGAGTCCTCGCCTTTGACCCCGGTGCCACCTGAGGGGTTCTCCAGATTGGTGGATCAGTTGCAGGGTCAAGGCCCTGACCTGGTGGAGGGGTGTGTTTCCCCTGAGGGGGGCCTGTGTGCTCCCCAGGAAGTCCTGGTGTGCCAGGCAGACTATCGTACCACTCTAGAGGAGTGTGTTTTCCTTGTGGGGAATTGGTGTACTTCTCCAGAAGTCCTGGGTTGCCAGGCACATGTCCAGCCTAAGGGTACAGACCCTAGGTTGGAGGGCCAGGTTCAGGGTGTCCCCCCTGGCCTGCAGGAAGGGGCAACTGCTAACTGTGCCCCTACCGGCTTGTGTTATGGGGGCACCTCTCCAGGTGGGAGGGTGCAGGGCCCAAGTAAGGGGGGCAGGGAGAGGGCAGCCTCACCCCTGACCTCCACGCAGCCTAAGGGTACAGATCCTGGGTTGGAGGGCCAGGCTCTGGGTGTCCCCCCTGGCCTGCAGGAAGGGGCAACTGCCAACAGTGCCCCTACCGGTTTGTGTTATGAAGTCACCTCTCGAAGTGGGAGGGTGCGGGGCACCAGTAAAGGTGGCAGGGAGAGTACAGCCTCACCCCTGACCTCCGCCCAGTCTAAGGGTACAGACCCTATGCTTGGATGTCAGTTGCAGTATAGACCCCCGAACTGATGGGCAAATTGTGCAAGACACCTGCCACGGGGGCCCTGACAATTCTGGAAGTGGGTACCGCTCCAGGTGGGAGGGTACCGAGCGCCAAAGAGGAGGACTGGATGTGAGAAAGCCCACCCCAGTCTACGGCCCAGCCACTGGGCACAGGCCCAGGGCTGGTGGGTCAGTGTCAGGGTGTCTTGCCTGACCTGATGAGAGGGAGAGTGGACAAAGGGTGCCAGGCACCTGGGGTTACTGCCCCCCACTCTATGATGCTATAGAGTTTTGAGAACACTGAGAGGTATCAGACCTGGGTCTCCTCACTGACTACTGTAAGTTGCCACTGTGGCTTGTTGTCTAACTGTCGGGACACACCTGTGAGCCAGCTAAGGTTAGATGCTGCACAGGTGGTGTCCACATGTGAGGAGGAGGGCCGGGTGTGCTAAAGCCCACCCCAGTCTCCGGTCCAGCCACTGGGTAGAGGCCCAGGGCCCAGGGCTGGTGGGTCAGAGTCAGGGCTGCGTGCCTGACCTGACAGGAGGGAGAGTGGACAAAAGGTGCTGGCACCTGGGGCTACTGCACCCTGCTCCCTGGTGCCAGAGAGGTTTGAGAGCCCTGAGAGGTATGGTGCCTGGGTCTCATTGCTGACTACTGTCAGTGGAAAATGTGGCTTGCTGTCTCTCTGTTGGGACACACCTATGAGCAAACTAGGGTTGGGTGCTGCACAGGTGGTGTCCACAGGTGAGGGGAAGAGTTCCCCATTGGTTGTCTTGCTGGGCCCTGAGAGCGTGGACCAGGGGTTCCCACAGGTTTCGGAGTGGCGTAGAACTGAAGTAGGCCCCTGCAGTCGTGGGCCAGATCCATGTTCTATCGCCCAAAGCATCGAAGCCCATCAAGGTGGTGATTGGTCTCCCCTGCGTTTTGGCTGGAAGGGGGTTTTGTTGGAAAATCCCCTTTTTACAGGGTCATCCATAAACTTGTTGCCTCCCTCCTGTATTTTTCCTGACCTGTTTTTGTTGGTTTTATGACTCTGGGCACTTTTCCACTGCTAAACAGGGCTAAAGTGGATATGCTCCCACTGTGTAAATATGACTGTGAATTTATATTCCTGATTGGTATATCCCTGATTCCCAGTCCCTGAACCCGCCCTTGGCATCATATAAGTCACCCCTACGGTAGGGCCCATTGTGTGTGTAAGGTAGGACATGGCTTGATATGTATAGCATGTCCTGGTAGTGAATTACACTCCATTTCATGTTTCGCTACTGCAAGGCTACCTGTTCTCCATAGGCTAGAATGGGCAAGTCTGATTATTACATTTTATGATCCTAACTGACCCAGAGAACAAGGTAGAAATTCGAGTTTAGTAGGCCTGAACTCAGAATGATAAAATACATATTTTAGTGAAGTTGGTTTTATCATTCTGTGTTTGAAAATACCACTTGTAGAAAGTAAGTAGTTTTTTGCCTAAGCTTTCCAGTGTGCTCTGCTGTTATGTGTATTGGCTGTCTGGGTTTAGAGGGGCAGGACAGGCTGAGTCAGACCTGGGTTTAATAGAGAGATCTGCATTGAGTATTGGGGAGGAGTGGCTCCTTGCCCTGAATAGGGCTGTGCTTGGCAAGGTGAATGCTGGCTCGACCTCCTACTGTGCGTCTGATGGCAAACCCCCTCTTTCTGAAAGGAAGGATGCAGCCTGGTAAACAAAGTGCTCCAGGACTGAGCAGAACTGGTTTTGGCTGGGTTCAGTGACTAGTGACTTCTTAGAACAAAGACTTTAGGGGTATAAATATCTGTGCTCAAACCCCTTCAATTTGTATTGCTCCTGGATCTCAAGAAGAAGATCCTCTGTCAGTGGAACTGAAGGAATCTGCAGGAGGGGACTGTCCTTGTGCTTGTGTGCGGTTTCTTGGACTGGCCTGCAGAAATTCCCCCTGGACTTGGAAGAAGAGGGAAATGGACTTTGAATGACTTTTTATTTTCAACTTACAAAGCAATCACCCAAGGGCTAG
Source organism: Lissotriton helveticus (assembly GCF_964261635.1). NCBI lineage: Eukaryota > Metazoa > Chordata > Amphibia > Caudata > Salamandridae > Lissotriton > Lissotriton helveticus. The sequence goes on from NC_136067.1 coordinate 2,024,122,732, forward strand.
AAAAGAGCTAGCATCCTGCTGAAGTCTCAGGCACATCTGACTCCACCACCAGCCTCCACCTTGCGATGATTTCTATCTGCAGGTGAGGCTCCTGGAAACTCCAGGGCCTCTAGTTCTACTTCAGAGAAGAGAGTGCTGAAAATTGTCGCTAACGCCCTTTTGAGAGCCGCTGCAGCTGAAATGATCGCGCTGCTGCCGCCGAGTGCTCGCAAACCAAAGATCATCGCATCGCACGTTTGCGGGCTACAAAGTGCTCGCTAATATCCAAAGAATCATCGCGTCGCAAGATAGCGGGCTGTCGAGTGCTCGCTAACATCCAAAAAATCATCGCATCGAGATCATCGCTTCACGACATCGCAGGGTGGGTGCCGTGCGTCCGCCATTTTCATCGCATCACACATGGATCGTCCCTCCCTCGCATTTCTTCTCATCGCAACCGGGTCACACACGCAACATGTTCACCGCATAATCCTCCCTTGGGGCAAGGATTCAACGCATGGCTGGCCTAGCGTGAAGAAGTTTGTAGCTTTGTCCCGCACGCATCTGCAGATCAGTGCATCATCCTCCCTTGCGGCAAGGATTCAACGCATCGCTGGTCTCGCGTAAGTAAAATCATTGCTACAGCTGGTTTGCGACATTTTGTTTGTTTTGCTACGAAATCCAGGTACTTTGAGTAAAACGGTCGCAGAGACCACTGCTTTGCACTGAATGCCTATTTTTACACTTTGAACTATTTCTACAGCATTTCAAGATTCATCAAATTTTTCAGTACTGTGTATTTTTATCGTTATTAGTCTTGTGTTTAAGTCTAAAGATAAAGATACTTATTTTTTATAACTACTTGTGTGGTGTCCCTTTGTAGTGTTCTTCACTGTGTTACTGTGTATGATCATAAATGCTTTACACACTGCCTCTGAGTTAAGCCTAGCTGCTCGTGCTACGTTACCACAGGGTTGAGCAGGGGTTATCAAAGGGTGTAGCCCCCTTAATCTGACTTAGGAAGAATGGTCCCTACTTGGACAGTGGCCAGCCATTGCCAACTAGAGAACCCAATTTCTAAAACTCCCTTATTTTCATCTGCCAACTGTTTTTGCATACTTACATCTACTTATCCTCTCCATGGGTAACTTTCCACATTACCTCTTGGCCTGCATATTCTCTACTTGTGCTGATCGGACCCCTCTCACATCCACCTCAAAGTACATGCTCATATCTCAATCTATCCTTTATCCACAAGCTCCCTACAATCACCCTCTGTTACTGCCATTCTTAACACCATTTCTTGCCTCTAATTTCTACACTTGAACCCTTACTATTCCACCCAGACTCTCACATTGTCATTCTTGTTCTGTACCTCTTACATCCACACCTACATTCCCTGCACCACTATTCACCTCTATGTACACAACAGCTCTTCCATTCATGCTATACACACAATGTACTGTACTCATCACCTCCTCAGCAGACGATAACCGTATCATTTCAAATGTACCCCTCTTATTCCTATCTCTTCCCTTTACACTGACTTTGAGACACTCATTTTTGCCAAGTTGCACCATTATACCCATATCTTATATTCTCTCTTAACACCTTACCACATCTCTCACCCTGACATTTACATTGCTCAATGAATCTGGCCTTTTTCATTAGCCTCTCACCATTTACTCACTCTACTCTGCTTAAGGCTTACTAATCGTCATAAGACAAACTAGAGTATCCACATATTCAAACACACCACCCATCTACTGGCCAACACCTCGCATCTCTACAACCTGCTTCCTAACTTACACAACTGGTGAATCCCCTTGACATCCACATACCTACTCTGTTTCCTGAAAAACCTTTTACCTTGTCTCACTGTGTCTCTCTTACATCCGTATCTTAGTTCCATACTCGATACCTCTATTATCTTCTGCATATTAACAACTACCTTTCTCAATAAATCTGCCTTTATCACAGCCACCTTTCATTATAGTGCCACATACTTCAGCTTTCATCTCCTGCCAGCCTCTTACCTTGTCTAGCTTGTTCGACCTCTTTCACATCTACCTATTCCTTGCATACCTTGCCAGGCACCCAGGCTTTAAACAAGTCTGGGCAGAGTGCAAATAAACTTCACTGCACTACTCGAAGCTCAGGGAGCAGCAGAGTGCGTTAGATAACTGCAGTACTCTGTGATTTTCAGTGCCAAGTGCTTGTCCGCACTGTGCAATCATTGCGAATGCCCCTTGTGCAGCGCAAGTGGGCACTGCTTTCTTTCTGCTACTCGAGTAGATTTTTACTCGAGCGGCAGCTTTTTCAACTCGAATGTAAGGTTTCTCAACGCAAGGGGTTGCGAGCATACGCGACCACTCGCAATGAAAAATCTGATCGCCTGCATTGAGAAATCATGCACGGAGGTTGATTTTCCACGCTCGTGCTCACCAGCTTGACGTTGATGATAGCGAACAAGGAAAAATCTTGCCAGTAGGTTGATTTTCCATGCTCGTACTCGCCAACTTGACCTTGACGAATACGAGCGAGGAAAAAAACTCTGCTCCGTGAAGCAGAGTTTTATGGAACTCTGCGTACTCCGTGTAACGCGGAGTGCGGAAAACTCTGCAAACTCCACGAGCGGAGTTAACTGCCCAGGCTTAGCTTTAACCAGTTTTTCAAGGTCTGACACTCTGATATCGACACCCCAGCATTTCGAACAATTCACATTGTAATAATGAGGATACTCTACAAGTCCTATCCAAGAACTTCCTTTGACCATAACTCCTTCCTTCCACTCTTATCTATATTGTTACTTATTCTGGCCCTATTACATCTGAGTCTCCCCTCCATGCACAAAATGTCAACACAAATCATTCTCACCTCTCCCCTTGTTTAACTAGCTCAGTCCCTCCAACATTAACCTCTCAAACAACATGTGCAGCTATGCTTCAAATTTCAACACCCATCTCCTCCTTTGTCTGTCAATATAGTGCATGGGTGAAACACAGGCTCCTGTAGCACCTGCACAGCAGACGGACCCACAACACTTCTGGGGACTCACAGTCCACTCGGCTGACCACATGTAGCACAGGGCAATCCACTAGCCTTAACAACCCTCTGAGTTCATCTCTGTGTGATCTGGGCTAGCATCAAGCATTTCTCAAAACTATTTCCCTATTTTCAATACACAAATTACTACATACACACCTATCATATGCTCAACTCCAATTGATGTGTGGGTAAACTAGTATAGTCATAGCTTGTACAAACGAAGGATTTGTCAGTCAAAAAGTGTGAACAAAACCCAAAAAGCATCCCTTCTTCACTCTTCTTCCTCTGCCCTCATCCCTGGTGAGCAGTGCCCATTGGGCTACAATGGCATAATGACTGTCAGACTTAAGTTTTGTGGGCGTCCCATAGGATTCCCTGATGTTCATCCAGGCAGGGGCAGGTGCCAGTCACATCCATAGCATCCTCAATTGATGTGACTATTTGCTGTCATTATGCCAATGCATTGTTTGCACCAAGTGAGCGGTGACAGCAAGGCAAGTTTGGCAGGAAAAAAAACCTCAAATTGAACATTCTAATTCAAGTTTGTAAACTGAAAGGCTGTTTGTGTCAAACATATCAAACACAAGGAGATGATAGACAGAGTGCTGAAACGTTTCAGACACTCACCCCCAGTCACAGATCTGGGTTGAATCTCTCATTGTTCTTTAGCTCACTTCGCCACCCCAGTTCAGACACAGCTATATGCAAATCAGTTGTGATCCTGTGCCTCATGGGAACAGTCCAGCCCGAACTGCGAAGCAATGTCTTCCCTGGACCGTAAACAAGCAACCTGGGATCGGTTTCGGGGTAATACCCTTCATCAGCCAGGCTAGCTTGAATCCAGTGGCAAAGTGAGGAAGGGACTGACTTCTGGGCATACCCTGACAACTTAGGGCAAACAAAGCAAATACAAGGAGATGATGGACAGAGTGACAAAACTTTTCAGACACTCACCCCAGTCACAGATCGGGGTGGAACCGATCATCATTCTTTAGCTCACTTCGCTACCCCAGTTCAGACACAGCTATATGCAAATCAGTCTTGACCCTGTGCCCCATGGGAACAGTCCAGCCTGAACTGCAAAGCCATGTCTTCCCCGGACTGGAAACAAGCATCCTGGGACTGGTTTTGGGGTAACACCCCTCATCAGCCAGGCTAGTTTAAATCCAGTGGCAAAGTGAGCAAGGGACCCACGTCTGGGCCAATCCTGCCAACTTTGGGCAAACAAAGCAAACACAAGGAGATGAAGGACTGAACACTGAAACTTTTCAGACACTCACTCCCGGTCACAGATCTGGGTTGAGATGATCAATGGTTGACATTGATCAGCATTCTGTCCATCAATTGTTCTTTTTGCATTTGTCAGCCCGAGTGGGATGGGTATGCCCAGATGTAGGCCAAATGCTCTCCAAGCCACTGTATTCAAGGCTAGCCTGACTGATATGGGGTGATGCCCCCAAATTGGTCCCATGATGCTTGTTTCCGGTCCATGGAGGACCTACCCTGGCAGTTCGGGCTGGAAGGTTCCGATGGGGAACAAGGTCACAACTGATTTGCATATGGCTGAGTTTAAACTGGAAAGTCATGGGGAGCAAAACAATTATGGATTTAGGCCCAGATCTCGGTAGTGGGGTGAATTTTTGACATTGATCAGCATTCTGTCTATCAGTTGTTATTTTTGCATTTGTCACCCCGAGTGGGACGGGCATGACCAGACGTGGGTCCCGTGCTCTCCATGCCACTGGATTCAAGCTTGCCTTGCTGATGAAGTGTAATGCCCCAAAACTGGTCCTAGGATGCTTGTTTCCGGTCCAGGGAGGACCTGGTCTGGAAGTTCAGGCTGGACTGTTCCCATGGGGAACAGCATCAAGACTGATTTACATATGGCTGGGTTTAAACTGGAATGGCATGGGGAGCAAAATCACAATGGATTTAGGCCCGGATCTCGGTACAGGGGTGAATGTTTGACATTGATCAGCATTCGGGCCATCAACTGTTCTTTTTACAAACATATTGACATCTCAGCCCATTTCTAAGGGACCCAAGTGAGGGGTGTTGTTCATTTATTGTGCATCACCCTGCTGAACTATAGCTAAGAAACCCAAGGGAGGGGGCTGACCATCTGTAGCTCATAACAGTGCTCTGTTGCTAGGCCCTGTAGTCATTAGCATTTGTGAGGCCCTGTCAACTGTACATGGACAGCACGAGCCCGGACTGGCACACATCATCCACACTGAACTAAATATACTCTAGTCTACACAACTCCTGTTACCAACGACAAAGGTTCAGTCTGCTTGCATGACCTGAGCCAAGAAGGAGATTGTTGTTGCGCATTATCATGCTGAAAAGGTATACCTTCCCCTGTGTCACATGAGGGAGCTCGAAGCTGCATTGGAAGAACAAGCATAGATGAATGTCGTTCACGCATAATTAGGCTGTCCTGTTTGAGGTTTAAACCTATAATAACTGATAAAACCCTAGCGAACGGGATATAGCCCTCGTCAGTGTAAACATATAAACACTGAAAAAAACACCTGCACAACCACAAATTAAATGTCATTCAATGAAGGGTAAAGGACAGTGAAAGAGTCATTTTTATTTCTTCCTGAAGGGGCCAATACAATGTAACTTTGTTATACAAGCAAGTTAGCTGCAATGAAGACTCGGCTAACATTAATCTGCTTGAGTTTTGTTGTTCAGGGATGTCACTAAAATAGTGTTTCTTCTTCCTTTTTCAACTTTGTGGTCTTTGGTCTGAAGAAGTGGGGTTTAGAAGCATGGTTTAGGTCTTGTTTAATTATTTTATAAACTGTAGAGAATCAAGAAATATCAAAATCATATTCAATATTTTGGTTACATTTGATTCTTCACTGATAGGTAAAATGGCTGGTTTCAGAAGAATCTTTCCCAATATGTACCATCACATTTATTCGCAGAGAATGGGTAAAAACCCTTTATACATCAGCCCCCTTCTCTAGTGAGTCAATATTGATAGTAGGTGAATTGCCAAACACCCCAAGCTTTAAACATTCAATACAAGGTGTAGTGACAGGTATATGTTAGAAGAATGCTGTCACCATGCATCTGGGATAGTGTCACATAGAATGCTGGTGCAAAAAGTTCTTTCTAAGTTCAACAAAGATTGGAGTGATATTGTTTGTATTTGCAGTGAATCAGCTAGGTATATGAAAAAAAGTGTGCTGACCTGTCAAAATCGAAACCTGAGCTGAAGGGTTTGCCTGTAACTTGTTAGATAATATGCTGAAAGCATCTTTACAAACTTCAGAGTGAAAGAAAAATGTTATTGACTTTTTAGTCCATTCTGGTGCACTGTTTTGTTATGCGTGGGAACTAAAACACAAATATTTCTCATTTTGTGCTTTGTGGGGCATTAAAGAAAAAAGAAAGAGTCATCCCAACTGTGTCACTTAGCTTGTGGTTCTCAGTTTTAGAGGCGGTGAATGCTATATTATCCATGTGGCAACTGTTCACATAATTTGTGCTGAGTGATGATGCCAAAGGCAAGAAATGTGAATATTTTTGGTCGCATATTGATAGTGATGTGGAAAACAGTACACTACTGCATTCTTAGATTTTTACAGGAAAACATGACTACTGTAGTAGACATAATAATAAAAAAAACTAGAGTCTGATAACACCCTTGTCTACCAAGTGTTCAGCATAATTGGTGTGGATGTGAAACATCTCCTTGAGAGTAGGCTGGGCAACAATTTTTGTGACTTTGGCACTGCAACATGTTCCATGTTAGAGCGCTTGCCACTTGGTAAGCAAAGATATGTTTAGGAGCTATTCAGGAACTTTTATTTTACAACATATGAGAATGGCTGGCAATGATGCATAGACATTTTCCTTCACCAACCATGGCATTTGAAGTCCATGAAGCCTCACTGTGGTACTCTGCATAAGTTCTAGATCCCTTCCATTAAGGGGAATTTTCTCCAGAGTTTCAAAAGTGCTGCCTAATTTTTTACCACATGTTTAATCAAAGGAGAGATTGAGGGTAGGAACACTCCCAGTCCCCAAGGAATATATAAAAAAAGAGGGAGATATCCTTAAGTCTGCAAGGATAATAGTATAGAAAAGAGTACAGCAAAGACAGATTTATTTTTTAGGAAAGAATTTTTTCTTTTATAAGAAATCCCTCACTCACCAACCTGGTTGGTGACATGCTTCGACGCCTGTTAACAGCAGAGCAGGATCTTAATCGTGTGACTGTGCACGCGAATTAGTCAAAGAAGTGAAGTTTAAAAATGCCAAGGGATTCCCTAAATTTTAATGTGGAATCAAGAGGCAAGATTAAAAACAGTGATGATACCTAAAATGAATAATGGCCTTTGGTATCAAGTGTTACAAGTGTTATTTTTAAATTGATTTTATTATGTATATCTCAGGTCAACATGTTTCTGCCATATACAGCAATGCTTGGTTTTCGTCAGGACCTATTTCGTTGGAAGGAGGGGTGTGCACGCGCTAAGGTGCTCCCTTCTCTCATCCAAAAAAATACTACCACCCCGTATACTCAAGAGCGGTTATGGAATATTCTCTGTCACACAATATATTAATGCACGAGAAAACGCCCCATGGAACCTCAGGGAGGGTGCGTCAGGTAATGGTTCATTGACCACGTAGTCTGGCAGCCCTCCTGTTCACCTAAAGAGTGTCTCCCGGGACCGGATCTTCAAAAGATGTCATCACAGGAAGTTCCTCTAAGACAGAAGAGTGGTGTAGTACGTCAGAGAATTGGCAGAACACCTGATGAAGTCAGGAGAAGAGTGCAATATTCTAACACGTTGCTAAAGGTCCCTCAGAAATGGGCAGAATGGGTTCATTGCCTCAGTTTGTAACTAGAGGTCCCTCTGACATCCATAGAAAGACTGTAATAGTTTAAATCAGTACTATAGACCCCACTAAAGTCAGCTGAAGTGGTGCCATAGCACTGTTGCTACTACAGGTCGCATGCTGGTCAACTGTGGTCTAGTTTCACCTTAGGATCATTTATGTGATGATTCAGACAGACATATTTTCCAGGTGAAGTGACAAAATATTTTCATGAACTGTTCTTTTCTCTGCTGCAAGCCACAGTAGATGGTGCAGATGGCAAGGGCACACAACTTGCATTCTCCTCTGTAAGGGCACACATGTAGCAGGTAAATGCTGTGATAGGCCCAATCCTCAGCACATCACATGTAATGAATAACTGGTAAGCGTTCCCCAAGCCAATCACAATTCATTCCGCAGTCTTTGAGGCCCAACAACCAATGAACAATGAGAAGTTCCCCAAAAAGCCAAAACCCCCAAAAATGCATCCTGCATATCTACAAAAGGTTTCCTTCAAATGGATTCTTTTTTAGCAAATGCGTTCTGAATGGCTGGCTGGAGCATTTGAAGCAATTATGGGACAATCGTCTGTAATTAATTAATGAAAATCTTTTAATCCAGTCGTGATAAAGATTTTTTGTGGACATTATAGGCAGGTTGTTACCCACGTGAACAACATAAATTAAAGTTTAATTATAAACAGTAAAAGAACATGAATAGTTATCCAAATTAGTATGTAAACACTCTATAATAAATTTGGGATCTTATTTTTAAAGTAACCCTTTCTGTTTTGTAAGTTGATGTTCTTGTGCTGCACAAAAATTATTTTATTTTAAAATAACACCTGATAAAAAATTATATGGTATTTACATGCATGTCTACATCATACGTCAAGCAGTCATTTGTGACAGTGTGGCTGTTAGTGTGGTAAGTGTTCTTTAAAAAAATATATATATATATTTACCAATTAGTCTTCGCCAGGGGATGAAAATAACCTCATGCATTAAAGTTGAAGTACTCTCTAGAAAGTAAAATATTACACCCAATAGACAATAGCTACTGCAGCCAGCTTGGAACCAGGCCAGGGGAGTCAGGAAATTCCATACACTCCAAAGCCACTGTCTAGATGCTTCTCCTACCTTCTAGAAGGGGGCTGCCAAGGTATAAAAAGGTGACCTCAGATATCAACTCTTCAGTACACTTCTGGACCTATGAATACCCAGCCAGGAAGAAGGACTGCTGTGCTACTGAAAGGACTTCCCCTCTGCTGGACTGCTCATCTGCTGCTGCCTTGCTCAATTGCTGCCTTTCTGCCCTGCTGCCCTCTTGCCTGGGGAAGAAGGACTGGATTTGCAACTTGAACCCAGGTCCACCAGAGTGACTCCAAAGGGCAGTCTGCTGGCCTCTTGATCTGAGCCTCAGGGACCCAAAAGGTTTCTTATACCTGTACCCAACCTGAGTGAGTCATGACCTTCCAAGTGGTGTTCCACCAGTCCAGGACCCTTGGAAGTGGTGCCGAAAGTGACTAGATAGCCAAAATCAAAAAGTATGTACTGCTCTGAGACCAACCGGACACTGAGACCAACCTATTTTTCCTATCTGTCCGAGGTGCATCGCTGATTGGAGTGACTTCATGGCTTTTCCCACTACGTTCTTCTGTGCAACAACAAATAATTTTCAGTGGTCTTTCGCCATTGGGGTACACGGCTGTGTGGAAATGTTTTTGGCTACAGCTGTCTGCCTCGTCAGACTGAAAATTGTCAAGCTCCATTTCAGAGACTAGGTCCGAAGTAAAGATCTTCACCGCGGCTTCAACCCAATCCTATCCAACGACAGTGCTCCCTCCTCGGACACTCCTGCAGCCTTGCCCGCTGAACGTTTCCTTTTTAGAAAATGTTTCACAGAAATTATTTAAAGTCCCAAGTTAATTGCTGATAGGGCCCAATCCACCTCATGTCCCCAAACCATGCTCCATCCCGATCAGCTATATTTTTCGACTTCGACCTAGTCTTGCGCAACTATATGCCCGCGGTTGGCAATTTGATCGTTTCGGCGCTATTTTTTACTAAAAACTTACAAAAGTCATAACTCTGGATCCACTGATTGGATTTCTATCATATTGATGGCAAATAATGTATTTAATTGTACTTTATGGGGCCGATTACGATGGCGGACGGACTGGAGAATGTCCGCCATCGTGGTGGTGACCGGAGCCATCCGCAATACATGCGGTGGTCCCGCACACCCAATTAGGATGCGACTTCCACCATGGCGGTCGCAGTTGGCATTTTAACATTGCGGCGGGTATTGCTGACTGTAGCACCCGCCGTGATTTTCAAAATGCATGTTGTGCATTTCCCTGCTCTACGTGGCAGGCTCCACAGCCTGCCACTTGGTGCAGTGAAATGTAGGGGGTACCATGGGGACCCCCCCAGTGCACCCACACCTCCCACCAACACAATGGGGGCCCGCAACGGGCCCCCAAAACCAATCCCCACCAGCATTTCCCTGGCGGTTTTGCCGCCATAGAAGGGCAGGATGAAGACGAGAGGTGTGGCGCCGCGGCCAGGGCGACTGACGCTGGAATCTGGGGATCAGGGTTCGATCCCCGGCTCCGGCGGCAGGATAGCCCAGCACCATGTGACTCTGGGCAATAGCTTGCTTAATCTTCCCGACGGCCCCCAGCGCCTAGAGACCCTAACGGGTGATTATGCGCTATACAAATGTGGATTATTAGACGGCATCCTAATTTGGAGGACGGTGCCTGCTAGGCACCTCCACCATTTTGACCTATCTGAACAGTCCACCAGGCAACATGACGATTGCCTGTGGCGGTTTCATTTCAGACGGTCTTTTTTTTTTTTTAAACATACTTTATTGTAGACCAAAATAGAAAACAGGGCGCAATACATACAATAACAATGTTGGTCACCTTTTCTATTTGCTTCTCATCCCATAGGATACGAAATCACAATTTGAACCAAGAATCCGTACCATTCTGGCTTTGTGTCTATGTTCTACAACATAACATGTCTTACATTCTATACTGTTGGCTTTGTAAAATATTATTTTTACAATTAAAGAAACAAACTAAGGTTGCCATTATTGGTCATGTCTTGTGCAACCAAAAACAAACCAAAATGTTAACCATAAACTACAAATCACCCCCTTTCTCGCCCACACCCTCCCTAACCCTTACTCCTGATCTCGGTGTATTGCAGACTGTAAGTGTATCCAGTGTAAGCATGATGGTAGGTCCAGCAGAATTCTTTGCAAATGACGTGGTGTGTGGGGCTGGGACACTGTGGGGGTCCTTCGGTGGTAAGGGCAGCCACAGGATAGGTACTATCCGGGGAGGCCATCACCGGGCACAGTATGTGAAGGCGTTTCGGCCCTATTCTCGAATTCTAGGAGCATGACGTTCCATTCCATGGATATAGGTTTCTTTCTTAACCCTTTGTCTTCCTCCCTCCCTAGGGCAATACCCTCTGCTTTTCCCCATTGGGTCAACTGCTGCCGCCTGCTCTGCACTGATGACCCTCTAGGTGATTTCCACCGCATCGTAATATTGCGGATGGCAAGTGCTAGGGCGAGATCCAAAAAACGTAAGTTCACCTTCAAAACTTTCGAGCGCCTCCGAAGCCCCGTCAAGCATTATAGGGCATTATCTGTCACTTTTATATGTGTAACTTCGTTAATGATGCTACGAATCTGAGTCCAGTAATCACGGATGCGGGGGCAGTACCATAGCATATGGAGGAAGTGTGCTTCATCCGCTTTGCATCGGGGACACTGATGTTGTGCCTCAGGAAACATGCGGTGTATCATGTGGGGTGTGAGGTAGGCCCTATGGAGGACCATTGTCTGTATAAACTTCAGCCTAGCAATCCGAGACATTCGTTTGGGATGCCCCAACATCTGCTCCCATGCTTTATCTGTCAGTTCTGTGGCTGTGTCTTCCGACCATTTTGCTCACAATGGTAAGAGTGGGGTCGCTACATGTGTGCGTATACCTTTGTAAAACCAGCTCACCAAGTGTGCCCCATTCCCCATATAGTAAAGCAATTGTACCAAGACGTGTTGAGGGGGTTCTGTGCGGAGCGGGGCTCAGGTCTTTTTGATATAATGGTGAACCATCGCGAACAAAAGGTACAGGTGGGCTGGGGCCTCAGTCATCTGTGTAAACGTGTCATAGTCCATCAATGTGCCGTTAGAGAAAAAACTCCCTATTTAATCTATACCCGCCTCATCCCATTCTCTAATACTTGCTCTCGTAAGCAATATACAACAGGGGGATGTTTCTCTCAGGGGCAATCGCTTTGGGCAGTACCAGTGTATGCAAGTCCCCTCGGGTTATATTTATGGGAGTAAACCCTATTTCGTGTAGGTTCCGGCCTGCAGTCCAATGGGATAACCACTACAATTGTGCACTGTAATAATAAGCTTTAAAGTCTGGGGCTCCCAATCCGCCCTCCAGGGACGACAATTGGAGCTTCTGTAGACTTATACGTCTCCGGCCTGTGCCCCAAATAAGTGTCGCCAATAAGGTATTCAGAGTATCAAAGATACTTTGGGGTAGAAGGATCAGCAGATTTGTAAAATAATAGAGGAGGCGTGGGAGCATCACCATCTTGGAGATGACTATATGACCCGTTATAGATAGCGGTAGGGAGATCCAGAATTTCACACTAGCTCAGGAGGATGTTATAGCCCGCCCCACATTACCCTCCATCTGATCTAAGTGGTCCCTATACACCTGTATACTCAGGTATTTGAAGGTAGTATGAGCTACCGGGAATGAATAAGGGCCAAACTGAAGAACGTCCAGATCTGATTGATCCTGAAAAAAAAACGCAAACGATTTAGTCTGGTGTATGGACAAACCGGATATATGTTCAAAAGTCCTGAAGAGTTCTGGGAGGGGGGAATTAAGCGCTGTTAAATCTCGAAGATATAAAAGGATATTGTCCGCATATATAGATATTAGATGGGATTGTTCCTGGATGAGTATACCCACTCAACCAGCGGATTGCCGAATTGCGATCGCTAAGGGTTCTAGCGCAAGGACGAAAAAAATGGGTGAGAGCGGGCAAACTTGTCTGGTGCCTCGGAAGATATGATTTTGCGGTGAGATAAATCGTCCGGAGTGTGCTCTAGCGGTCAGGGCTGTATATCATAATCGTACTAGATTAATGTAATCGGCAGGGCATCCAAATTTCTCCAGGGTGGCAAACATGAATTCCCAAGATATTGAATCAAAACCCTGTTTGAGATCTAAAGTGAGGCAGCCCGCCATACAGTGTTCACGTGATGTAGACTGCATGACGTGGTGCAACCGCCGGATGTTCAAGGACATGCTGTGATTCTGTAGAAAGCCGCACTGATCATTATAGATTAAATTGGGGAGGTATAGCTCGATGCGATTCGCTAATGCCTTGCTCAATATATTGTATTCGGTAGCCAATAATCAAAGGGGCCTATAATTACCCATATCCAGGTCGTCCCTACCGGGTTTAGGAATGGACGCAACTAGGGATTCCATAGTGGACTGTGGCAGATGCCCCTGGTCCAGAGCCATCAGATAGATTTCCTCGAGAACTGGCACAAGGATATCAGAGTATATAGCATAAAAGTCTACGGGCAATCCATCCATGCCCGGAGCCTTGTTACGGTTGAATCAATTTATTGCAATTTTTATTTCCTCTCGGGTAATAGGGCCTACAATAGCTTGTTTAGTCTCGTCAAGTAGAGTCGGGAAGGGGATATTCTGGAGAAAGTCTGTTATCTCAGTGTGTTCTACGCATGGGGGCGCAATGTACGGCCATTTTAAATGTTGCTAAAAGGCATCATTGATCTCCGTTTGAGTGTTGACTAGCATACCCTGAGTGTTTCTAATCTGTGTAATGGTCGGGAGGTCGGGCCTATCCTGGACCATCCGGGCTAAGAGAGTGCCCGGTCTATCTGCATCAGTGTGTTTCCGTTGTAAGTAAGCAGTGTAATCTAGTACTCGAAGAGTTTCCAGGGATTCAGCGTGGGCAATGTGTGTTTGCTGTGACTCTAGTCTTTTCTGCGGGTCGTGTATTGATGCCCATTCTAGTGTATCTAACTTCTATTCAATGTCTTTCAATTGTCGGTGTATCTCCTGTCTGGCTCCGACCACCTGACCTATAGCCGTCCCCCGTATCACCACCTTCATCGCATCCCATTCAATGAGATGTGTGGATGCCATATTCCAGTTTTTGCCTATAAAGTTTGTAATAGCGGAGCAGATGGTTGACCGGAAAGGAGCATCTTCTAGTAGCTGCAGTCGCAACTTTTTTTTTTTTTTTTAGATTGTGTTTATTGAGGTTTTCTTAGCAGTCAAATTGTACACAATAAGAAATCTGGATCAATGATATACATATGATATGCTCAGGAACATAGGAACGAAAAGCAACATTACATAACAGAGACCGGTCAGGTCCACACTTCTCTTCAGCTCTGGAATCAATAGATATATTACAGGTCATATACAGTGCAACTCAAGCGGATTACTATGAAAAAAATAGGACAGTGCTGGCTACATATATCAATATATCACTTCCACTAAGGATGAGCAACCTGGTGAGATCATTTAAGTAGAGGATCGGCAACTAGTACATTACACATACAAAATACAGTTACATCTCAGTGATATCAATTGGGAGTTGAATGCAGAGACACTCAAGCACGCGCTACAAGTCACATAACATAATCATGTTTCATGTTGCCTCTAAAGAGCTATCCAGACTGGGGGAAATCGCCCTGGCTCTTGTCCAAGACAGAAATGAAATGAAAATTATATTTATATAGCACGTAGTCTACCCTGAGGCCTCGTAGCGCCTTAGCTGGAATCAAAAGGCGGCAGGATAGGTTGCTAACAGGCTCTTCCGTACAAATGAGTTTTTAAATGCTTTCTTAATGCCAGCAGATTGTTATTCTCTCTAAGGTCAAGCGGGAGGGAATTCCATATTCTCGCAGCATTGTGTGCGAATGAGCGACCACCCTAGCAAGCCTTGTTTATCTTAGTCGTGGTGCCCAGATGTAACGAGCTGGAGAGGAGAGCTCTGAGGAAAAGGTAGGGAGTGGCTAGAGGGTGCATTATGGCTGGACCTGTTTTGTGTAAGCCTTTCTGCACCAGGCACATAGCTTTAAATTGTACCCTAGCTGCCACAGGAAGCCAGTGTAGCTTCCTCAGAGCGGGTTTGGCCGACTGCCAGCGTGGTATTTGGAAAAGCAGTCGGGCCGCACAGTTTTGGATGACCTGGAGTTTGTTGATCGCGGCCACCGGAGCTTCCAGGTAAAGAGCATTACCATAATCCAGGCGAAAGAGTATCAGGGCCTGAACCATGACTCTCCTCGCCTGGAACGGGAGCAGAGGGAGAACTTTACAGAGCATTCTCATCAGCCCAAAACAGGTAGATGAGGTTTTGGTGGCCTGGAAAGTGAAATCAAGTGATTTATCTAGCCAAACTCCCAGGCTTTTTATCTGTGGTTTGGGAGGCGGGGGGGCCAAGACACGTAGGCCAGATGGGAACCAGAATGGTAGGTGAGGGGTTGCCCAGTAGCATAATTTCCATCTTTTCCCCATTTAGTCTGAGGCAGGAGGATTCCATCCATCTGGCCACTGCCTCTAAACATGGGCCCAGAGTGCTAGACGACCCCTCAGCGTGGTTCAATGAGACCACCAGCTGAGTGTCGACTGCGTAGGTGACAATTCGAACGCCAAAAGGATGGACTGTCTCCGCTACAGGCCTCATGTAGACATTAAAAAGTGTGGGGCTCAGGGCGAGCCCTCGGGGACCCCACAACTGAGTGGCTGCTTGGTGGATACAGCCTCTCCTTCAAAGACCTGAAAGAAGCGCTCGTCCAGGAAGGAAGTGAGCCATGTCAGGGCCGCGCCCGACACTCCCATGCCATTGAGTCGATGTAATAAAGTGGCATGATTAACCGTGTCAAACGCGGCACTGAGATCTAATAGTATAATGGCTGCTTTCCCTCCCCGGTCCAGCACAGTTCTCGTTTCCTCGGTCACTGCCAGAAAGGCTGTCTCAGTCCCATGTTGGGGACGAAATCCCGTCTGGGAAGCACATAGCAGATTGTTGAATTCTAAGTAATCCACTAAGATGTTGTAATGTGCTTTTCTAGCAGTTTGCTCATCCAAGGTAACAAGGAGATAGGGCGAAAATTAGATAAGTTGCTTTGGTCCAGATTGGGCTTTTTTAAGAGGGCCTTGACCATTGCACATTTCTAAGATGTCGGGACTGTGCTCGAGATGATTGAGGTGTTAAGAACATCGAGGATAACTGGACGGATTGAATCAATGACCGAGGTGAGGAACTGTGGCGGTGCTGGGTCTTTAGGGGATCCTGAGGTAACTTTAGGAATTATTTTATCTAAGGAGACAGAATCTAGGAGGGTGAATTTTTCCAGCGTACAGAGGACTGGTATGGTGGGGTTTGCTATTGTAGCAGCATCAGGTTCAGTTCTATCAGAGGCAAAAGATGAATAGATGGTCTGAATCTTCTGAAAGAACAAAGTTGCTAAATAATTGCAACGGGCAAGTGCCCCATCTAGTGGTGCTCGCTCTGGGGGAGGGGAGATCAGTGATTTGGCTATCAAAAAAATTTCCTTAGGAGCATTTGCGTCCAAGTTAATTTTTGTTTCATAGAACTGAGCTTGAGCGGCCTTAGTTTCGGTTTTATAAAGCTGAATTGCAGCTCTATAGTCTGCCTTCTTGTGCTGTGAGCGATCTTGTCTCCAGATCCTTTCTAGTTTATGGCATGATTGTTTAATGTCTCTTAATCTAGGAGTACACCAGGGGGCTACTTTTTGCCTTTTATGGAGTGCAAGGGTTCCTTCAGGAGAACTGAGTCAAGGGAATTATGGATCCAGTTATCAAAGTTAGTACTGGCTGTGTCAGGACTAGAGGATTTCAGAGGTTTAGGTTCGGCAAGCACAGATTCCCATTTGGTGGAGGAAAGTTTGGACCACTTTCTTCCCCAATGTTTTTTAGGTTCTTGGACAGGAGGGGGATTCCCTGTTAGCCAAGTGAAGGGTATCAAATAGTGGTCGGTCCAGGGCAATGGTACAGGCGAATCAGTGTTTAAATTGTCAAGATTGCTATAGACATGATCTAGAAGATGTCCTTTGTTATGTGTTGGGAGGACTCCCTTTTGAGCCAGATCAATCGCTTGAAAGCTCAGCCGGAGATTATTGGCTGCGGAATCAAGTGGAACATCTAAATGCAAATTTAGATCGCCCAACACTGTGAAATTCGCCGGGGTGAGCACTAAGTTGGCGACTAGGTCAGCCATGTTTGAAATAAACTGACCTAGTGTTCCAGGTGATCGATAGACCAGAAGGCCTGTAAAGGTGTTGGTAGAGGATAGTTCTAACAAAAACAACAAACTCCCACAATCTGATGCTGTGGTAGGGGTAATACGACATTTGTACCGCTCTCTATAGATGATGGCCAAACCACCTCCTCTGCCCATGTTTCCGTCACATCTCTTCGTGGTATAGCCTTGTGGTGTTGCCCATACTGTGGTTGGGTCGGCTTCTAACTAGAGCCGAGTCTCTGTTAGAAAGAGTGCATCGGGTTTGTACTCTTCTATAAGAAGGGCCACCTCTGTATGGTGTTTGGGCACCGATCTACAAATGAGGAGGAACATCCTCCATGTGCTATAGGTGGGATGTCTCCCTATGGTAATAAATGGTATTTCCCAATTGCAATGAATACAGCTGGCCATAGTGCTCGGAAGGCGCATAGAGTGCAGACATTTAGGGTTAACAGCTGTTCTTAGCTCGTGCAAGGATGAAGAGTCATAGGTAATTAGGTTACCAGCCATATTGCCAGGGATCATGGGATCTGACAGGAACGGCTCCCAGATATCCTTGGGCCTAGAGGCTACTGGCATCAGCTCCCAATATGTACCTCATTGCGTATGGCCATAAGTGACATCCGCCAACCATGCCTCAAATTTAGGTACGTTTCTTCTACCCCATCACAAGGCGATCTGTCTTCTAGCATACAACAACAGTAGGGCGTGTAGTTTCCGTTCTTTGGGTGCAGTGTTACATACAAGGCCCAACAAGCCCAGGTGTGGGGTAGGGCATTTGTTTTATTTAATATCTGATTAATAGCATCAAAGATAGCTTGCCAGAATTCAGTCAGGGGTGGGCAATCCCAGGCCATATGAAGGAAGGTAGCAGGCTCAAGTCCACACCTCCAGCACCTTGCATCTTCTCGAAGGCGCATGCGGTATAGACCAGCTGGGGTTCTGTAATACCTGTGTAAAAATTTAAAATGGACTATGCGTAACCTATAATTGGGGGAGAGTTCAAGCAATTGTTTACAGCAGAACTCCCACTGTTTGTCCGTCAACTGGGGGTCTAAGTCTGCATTCCAGAGCTGCAGAGATTTGGTTTGTATAATCGGGGCCTGGTCCTGCATGGCTGTGTATAAACGAGTTACCAACTTGCGCGGCGAGGCTCGCGCCAATATGTTCTGCAGTGCATGTACTGTTGGGGGGGCCTCCCGGAAGTCTGCATACATCGCGCTACACGCCGTTTTGAATTTATGATACTCGAACTTTTCTCCCTTCCTTCTTCCCCTACAGGAGGCGGCCGGAATCTCCCATATGGGTACAGGTCCGTGAAGGTGCGCAACTGGATGCCATCCAGCTCCACCACTCCCCCGCAATCCTCCAAACAAGCCAGTATCGGGTTGTTCTCAAGGGGACAGCAGGAGCGAATAGCAATGGGAGGTGAGCTTGGCGCTGCAGTGCTCTCCAGACCCACCGTAACGTGTCTGCAGTATCTACATCCGATTTGGGGCGTGTTGTCTTTTTATAAAGCACTACTTCCAGTGAAGTCAAAGCTATTGCATCCATTTCAACCGCCACATGCGGCTGGTAGGGCGTTTGGTGTACCCAGAAATGCAAAAACAGAGTGCATA
Organism: Lissotriton helveticus; assembly: GCF_964261635.1. Lineage (NCBI taxonomy): Eukaryota > Metazoa > Chordata > Amphibia > Caudata > Salamandridae > Lissotriton > Lissotriton helveticus. The sequence goes on from NC_136067.1 coordinate 2,024,141,576, forward strand.
TAGTTGCATGTCCGGGGCGCCCAGACCACCTTGTCGCAGCGGCAATGTCAAAAGGGCTCATGATACTCTGGCCTGGCCCCCGGACCACACCAGGGAGAGCAGCTGAGTACGGAGACACTTGAAAAAATGTTGCGTGAGGGGGATCGGGATATTAGTAAAGAGGTACAGAAACTTTGGCAACACCACCATCTTGGACATTGCCACCTTCCCCGCTATAGACAGGAGCAACCTGGACCAGATCGCCACCTTACTTTCAAGCCATGTGACAGCCCGCCCAAAATTCATGTTCCAGATGTCCTGTATGTGTCGGCCCAGCCAGATGCCCAGATATTTGACCTCTGTCGCTTCCCAACATAGTGGGTATTCCGACTTCACTTCAGGGGTACCGTCGGTCAATGGAAAGATGACGGACTTCGCCCAATTAATAGACACTCCTGATAGGCCACCAAATTTGATAAATTCCTTAAGCACCAGGTCAAGGTTCTCTGACGGATTTAGCATATACAGAGTGACGTCATCAGCATATAGGGAGATTAGCAAGCTCCGGGTGCTGAAGCCTATACCCCTGGCTGTGGGGTGCTGGCGTATTCTGGCGGCAAGGGGCTCCATGGCAATGGCAAATAATAGCGGTGAGAGTGGACAACCCTGCCTGGTGCCTCGGGTTATAGGGAAAGCATCCGATATCTTGCCATTTATTCTGACTCTGGCTCGGGGGCCAGCATACAGCAGCTTTATTTGACCGATAAATAAAGGGCTGAAGCCCATGCGTGTCAGGATTCTAAATAAGTACGGCCATTCAAGGGTATCGAATGACTTTGTCGCATCTAAGAATATGGCAGCAGCCGGAACACTTGGATGAAGATAGTGCAGGACCGAGAAAATCGTCCTAAGGTTGTGTGATGTCGAACGTCCGGGTATAAACCCCGATTGGTCCGGAAGAGCCACCATCAGAAGCAGAGGCTGTAGGCGGTTCCGCCAGCAGTTTTGCATAGATTTTAATGTCAACATTTATGAGAGACAATGGGCGATATGAATTTAATTCTGCCTCATCCTTGTAAGGCTTCAGCAGCGTCGTTATGAGTGCTTCCCTCATAGAAGCCGGAAGTGCCTCAGCCTCCAACGCTTCACCATACACAGCGTGCAGCCTCGGCACAAGTTCCTCGGCATATGCTTTGTAAAACGCAGTTGTCAGGCCATCGGGACCCGGGGCTTTATTCAGTGGGAGGCTCTTAATCACCTGTTTAATATCATCAACTGAAATAGAGAGGTCCATGTATTTACGGTGTGTGTCATTGAACCACACCAGTGCAATGGAGTCAAGGAAGTCCTGTAGGTTATCGGAGCATTCTGACTGAGTGGCTGTGTAGAGGTTAGCATAAAATGCACGAAATGTATTCAGAACTTCAGCCTGACCTACAATAGTGTTCCCATCCGAAGTTCTAATCGAATGTATAAAGGGTGTTGATGTGGCCTTACGAATCATGTTAGTGAGAGTGCGCCCTGACCTATTCGCTTCCCCGTACTGTCTAGCTTCAGCGTATTTCCACAAGAATTTCAACTCACGCTGGGCCTCCTCTGCATAATCTAAGAGTTTCCCCTTCAACTCAGCCGCAATGTGGGGGCTGGCATCGGTGCAAAATTGCTGCTCTAGAAGATGTCCTTTGTTATGTGTTGGGAGGACTCCCTTTTGAGCCAGATCAATCGCTTGAAAGCTCAGCCGGAGATTATTGGCTGCGGAATCAAGTGGATCATCTAAATGCAAATTTAGATCGCCCAACACTGTGAAATTCGCCGGGGTGAGCACTAAGTTGGCGACTAGGTCAGCCATGTTTGAAATAAACTGACCTAGCGTTCCAGGTGATCGATAGACCAGAAGGCCTGTAAAGGTGTTGGTAGAGGATAGTTCTAACGAAAACAACAAACTCCCACAATCTGATGCTGTGGTAGGGGTAATACGACATTTGTACCGCTCTCTATAGATGATGGCCAAACCACCTCCTCTGCTCATGTTTCGGTCAGATCTCTTCGTGGTATAGCCTTGTGGTGTTGCCCATACTGTGGTTGGGTCGGCTTCTAACTAGAGCCAAGTCTCTGTTAGAAAGAGTGCATCGGGTTTGTACTCTTCTATAAGAAGGGCCACCTCCGTATGGTGTTTGGGCACCGATCTACAATTGAGGAGGAACATCCTCCATGTGCTATAGGTGGGATGTCTCCCTATGGTATTAAATGGTGTTTCCCAATTGCAATGAATACAGCTGGCCATAGTGCTCGGAAGGCGCATAGAGTGCAGACATTTAGGGTTAACAGCTGTTCTTAGCTCGTGCAAGGATGAAGAGTCATAGGTAATTAGGTTACCAGCCATATTGCCAGGGATCATGGGATCTGACAGGAACGGCTCCCAGATATCCTTGGGCCTAGAGGCTACTGGAATCAGCTCCCAATATGTACCTCATTGCGTATGGCCATAAGTGACATCCGCCAACCATGCCTCAAATTTAGGTATGTTTCTTCTACCCCATCACAAGGCGATCTGTCTTCTAGCATACAACAACAGTAGGACGTGTAGTTTCCGTTCTTTGGGTGCGGTGTTACATACAAGGCCCAACAAGCCCAGGTGTGGGATGGGGCATCTGTTTTATTTAATATCTGATTAATAGCATCAAAGATAGCTTGCCAGAATTCAGTCAGGGGTGGGCAATCCCAGGCCATATGAAGGAAGGTAGCAGGCTCAAGTCCACACCTCCCGCACCTTGCATCTTCTCGAAGGCGCATGCGGTATAGACCAGCCGGGGTTCTGTAATACCTGTGTAAAAATTTAAAATGGACTATGCGTAACCTATAATTGGGGGAGAGTTCAAGCAATTGTTTACAGCAGAACTCCCACTGTTTGTCCGTCAACTGGGGGTCTAAGTCTGCATTCCAGAGCTGCAGAGATTTGGGTTGTATAATCGGGGCCTGGTCCTGCATGGCTGTGTATAAATGAGTTACCAACTTGCGCGGCGATGCTCGCGCCAATGTGTTCTGCAGTGCATGTAATGTTGGGGGGTCCTCCCGGAAGTCTGCATACATCGCGCTAAACGCCGTTTTGAGTTTATAATACTCAAACTTTTCTCCCTTCCTTCTTCACCTACAGGAGGCGGCCGGAATCTCCCATATGGGTACAGGTCCGTGAAGGTGCGCAACTGGATGCCATCCAGCTCCACCACTCCCCCGCAATCCTCCAAACAAGCCAGTATCGGGCTGTTCTCAAGGGGACAGCAGGAGCGAATAGCAATGGGAGGTGAGCTTGGCGCTGCAGTGCTCTCCAGACCCACCGTAACATGTCCGCAGTATCTACATCCGATTTGGGGCGTGTTGTCCTTTTAAAAAGCACTACTTCCAGTGAAGTCAAAGCTATTGCATCCATTTCAACCGCCACATGCGGCTGGTAGGACGTTTGGTGTACCCAGAAATGCAAAAACAGAGTGCATATAGTTGCATGTCCGGGGCGCCCAGACCACCTTGTCGCAGCGGCAATGTCAAAAGGGCTCATGATACTCTGGCCTGGCCCCCGGACCACACCAGGGAGAGCAGCTGAGTACGGAGACACTTGAAAAAATGTTGCGTGAGGGGGATCGGGATATTAGTAAAGAGGTACAGAAACTTTGGCAACGTCACCATCTTGGACAGTGCCACCTTCCCCGCTATAGACAGGAGCAACCTGGACCAGATCGCCACCTTACTTTCAAGCCATATGACAGCCCGCCCAAAATTCATGTTCCAGATGTCCTGTAGGTAACGGCCCAGCCAGATACCCAGATATTTGACCTCTGTCACTTCCCAACATAGTGGGTATTCCGACTTCACTTCAGGGGTACCGTCGGTCAATGGAAAGATGACGGACTTCGCCCAATTAATAGACACTCCTGATAGGCCACCAAATTTGATGAATTCCTTAAGCACCAGGTCAAGGTTCTCTGACGGATTTAGCATATACAGAGTGACGTCATCAGCATATAGGGAGATTAGCAAGCTCCGGGTGCTGAAGCCTATACCCCTGGCTGTGGGGTGCTGGCGTATTCTGGCGGCAAGGGGCTCCATGGCAATGGCAAATAATAGCGGTGAGAGTGGACAACCCTGCCTGGTGCCTCGGGTTATAGGGAAAGCAGCCGATATCATGCCATTTATTCTGACTCTGGCTCGGGGGCCAGCACACAGCAGCTTTATTTGACCGATAAATAAAGGGCTGAAGCCCATGCGTGTCAGGATTCTAAATAAGTACAGCCATTCAAGGGTATCGAATGCCTTTGTCGCATCTAAGAATATGGCAGCAGCCGGAACACTTGGATGAAGATAGTGCAGGACCGAGAAAATCGTCCTAAGGTTGTGTGATGTCGAACGTCCGGGTATAAACCCCGATTGGTCCGGAAGAGCCACCATCAGAAGCAGAGGCTGTAGGCGGTTCGCCAGCAGTTTTGCATAGATTTTAACGTCAACATTTATGAGAGACAATGGGCGATATGAATTTAATTCTGCCTCATCCTTGTAAGGCTTCAGCAGCGTCGTTATGAGTGCTTCCCTCATAGAAGCCGGAAGTGCCTCAGCCTCCAACGCTTCACCATACACAGCGTGCAGCCTCGGCACAAGTTCCTCGGCATATGCTTTGTAAAACGCAGTTGTCAGGCCATCGGGACCCGGGGCTTTATTCAGTGAGAGGCTCTTAATCACCTGTTTAATATCATCAACTGAAATAGAGAGGTCCATGTATTTACGGTGTGTGTCATTGAACCACACCAGTGCAATGGAGTCAAGGAAGTCCTGTAGGTTATCGGAGCATTCTGACTGAGTGGCTGTGTAGAGGTTAGCATAAAATGCACGAAATGTATTCAGAACTTCAGCCTGACCTACAATAGTGTTCCCATCCGAAGTTCTAATCGAATGTATAAAGGGTGTTGATGTGGCCTTACGAATCATGTTAGTGAGAGTGCGCCCTGACCTATTCGCTTCCCCGTACTGTCTAGCTTCAGCGTATTTCCACAAGAATTTCAACTCACGCTGGGCCTCCTCTGCATAATCTAAGAGTTTCCCCTTCAACTCCGCCGCAATGTGGGGGCTGGCATCGGTGCAAAACTGCTGCTCTAGTACTTTGATTTGCCCTTCGATCTGGGCCAAGGTGCCCCTAATGGCCTTCAGGACCCCAGCCTGTCGTGCTATGCATTTCCCCCATATTACGATCTTGAAGGCGTCCCACAAGGTTGCTTCAGTGGACACCGAGCCAGCATTAAGAGCAAAATAATCAACAATATCATTTCTAATTTCTTCTTTAAACGCTTCATCTAGCAAGGCATAAGGTGGGAGTCTCCAGCTGAAGGCCCGCGTAGGTGAGTCTGGGAGGGTCAGCACGAGTAGGCTTAGGGCATGGTCTGATAATGAATGGGCCAGGTGGCACACCTCTAATGTCCAGGTGGCTATGTCGGAGGAAACAAGCCAGAAATCTTACCTTGACCAGGCGGCATGTTGACTCGAGATGCACGTCCCTTCTAACAGGGTGGGATGTCTAAGCCTCCAAATGTCCAATAAATTGCCCTCTGCAATGGGATCATGTAGGGCCGACCTAGCATGAGGATGCAACGGTCTTGCAGCCCCCTGCCGGTCTAGTGTATCATTCAGCACAGCATTGAAGTCTCCTCCCCAAATAATGGTATTACAGTTAGTGGAAGCAATCCGTGCCCAGACATCTCTAAAGAACTCTGGAGAGTCCACATTCGGGCTGTATACAGCTGCCAACACCACTTGTTTGCCACCTAGCCTACCCTGTAGTATAATGTAACGACCTTCAGGATCTAAATACACCTCATGCTCCTTCCAGTCCAGTCCCCTACGCAGAAGAATAGCCACCCCACGCGCATAATTGGAGTATATCGCAAGGTGTATGCCACCCCATCTACTGTGTTTTAACCGCGGTGACGGTGTCGAATTCAGGTGCATTTCTTGAAGAAAAAAATATCGATATTATGTCTCATTAAATATGTGTGTACCAAGGGTGCCTTTCTACAATCATTTAGTCCCCTCACATTCCAGGTGAGGATCCTAATTGTGTTAGCATTGGGCCCTATTTTTGCATGTGATGGAACGTGTGTGAGCCAACCACCCACCCATGTGGGACCTGCAGGTGCGCTTTCTGAAAACGCTGAGACAGTGGAGACCGGTACAAACCAACCAAACAAAACCTTCCCTTTTGCCCCCCACCCACTCCAACCCCCAATCAGGTTGTGACATATCCCCCCAAATACCACTACAAGAGTGGTTTAACCAGAACATCGGGAAACACCCCTCAGAGGCATGGAAGCACTAGCATGCTCCCTCGTTTGCACAGGGTTAAACAGCCACGAGAGCACACCCAAGTGTGATGTGAATTCTATAGGTGCATCAAAGATAAATCATATCATCCCCCAAAACTCTATGACCATTCCAATAATACATTCAATGAGTCAAACAAAACCAAAAAAGTGGGCCAGTCATTGTCACTCAGGTGTCCACTTTCCAAGGCACGTGCACTACCATTCGCCTTTGATCTTGCACTACAGATGTGCTTGGCAAACTTGAGGGCCGATTTGGCGTCAGTGAAAAAATGGGCTTTGCCTTCATGAGACACCTTGAGCTTGGCAGGATATAAAAGAGAGTATGGGATTTGATCCTGCAGTAGTAGTCTCTTTGCCGGGAGAAATTCCCTCTGTGCGGCCTGTACTGCCGGAGTGAAATCGGGATAAAACGAGATGTGATTTCCTTTGTGGGTAATTTGTCCTTTTTCCCTCGCAATCTTTAGCACCATGTCTCTATCGTGATAGTTTAGAAGTTTGGCCAGGATTGGCCGAGGCGTGCCTCCTACAGGTGGTTTCTGGCCCAACGCCCTTTGAGCCCGCTCCACTACAAACATCTGTGAGAGATGAGGATCAAAGAGTTCATGTAGGAGGTCTGTCACGAATACTTCCATCTTTGCTATCGCAGTTGTTTCCGGAATGCCCGTGACACGGATATTATTCCTCCTGGAGCGCGCTTCTTAATCGTCATTCTTAGCCCTAATGACAGTCAATAACTTGTCCATTTGCAGGAGTTGTTCTTTCGTATCTTGCTGGAACTCATGGAACTCTGTGTGTCAATTTTCCAAGCAATCTAGTCTCGTTTCATGCGTGGTGACCTGGGATTTAACCGACTCGAGCTGAGATGTCAGAGTGTCCAGCTTTGCATCGATATTTCGCAGACTGGAGCGCATTTCCAGCATTAGCGATTTCAAGTCCTACCCACCGCTCCCAACTCGCGCATCCCCACCAGTGGCGCCCAGGGCATTTTGATCATCGTCCGTCTGCTTAGCATTCCGCCTGTTCTCAAAAGTGATTTTGGGCTATCGGTTGTCCGACTTCGCCATGGCCACCAAGTACTGCTGGGCAGCAGATAGTAGGGTGAGCAACCTCTTGAGTCGCGTAAGTAATCGTTACCACGGGCGCTCCGGCCAAGCAGAAAATCTTTAACCAGTAGAAACACTCGAAAGCACAAATGGTTGGGAGTGTAAGCGGTAGGTGGGTCCTCAATACATTGAAGCGCAGCTCGGTCGGTATACAAACCCCCGCCACCAGTTCGAGTACCCAGTGGGCTGTAGTGCAGACGTGGAGTCCGCGCAGCCCAACAGTGTTCAATAAGTAAATGTGCACGAGGGGCAGGGCCTCACCAATCACAAGCCTTCAGCAGGAACCCGTGCTGTGTCAAATATTGGGGGGTACCGGCCATCTGGGATATTCTGCCGGGGCGCGTGGTTTGTTGTAGAGCCTTATGCGGTCGCTGACGCAGGACAAGATGATCGTGCTCCAGTCCCCTATACAAAATGGTGCCAGATCCTTTTCTCCTTACCTTCGACACACTCAGGGCATCCAATCTCACACCGACCAAGCAAGCACAACGCCCCCAGCGGCCCTTACCCAGCAAGTAGACCGGACAGGTCACACTGAAACTACAAATGGTATCCCGGGCAGGCACCGCTGGGCACGTGCACAGCAAGCGCCAGCGGGGGTCTTAAGGGCCCGGGTATCTGCCGCACCGCACAGCACACGGGTGACAGTAGTCCTGGAGTGGGTGGGGATACGGACGTCTATCTCCTCGCAGCTAGCAGCGCAACAGTGACAAAGGTGGCACCATGTCCACGCCGCACATCTCCAAAATGGCGCCCATCAGTCAACCAGCAGCATAGTTCAAAAAGTATACTTGCGGTTGTTTGTTCATGACTCCTGCAAGTACCAGGCAACAGGCGGGCCCCCCTCTTAGCTCCCTGACTTCGCAGCTGCGTCCAGGACCCCAAAATGCAGCGGGGAGGGTCGTGGTTGCGGCGACAACGGGCCCGCCAAGCTCCAGCCTCAATTGAAGGGGCGTATCCGGGACAGTCTGATCTGTCCCCGGCCCTCCGCGTAGGTGTATCGCGGTCTCTGCAGCCCCGGGCGCGGAGGTATCACAGCATCGCCTTTGGCTCCGCAAATTCTGTTCATTAGATGCACCAGAGTATAAGCTGTTCGATTCTGTGCAGCTATGCCCCCGCAGCGGTCATTTAGCAGGATTTATGCAGGATTATTGCCTCAGCCGGCGGAGCTCGCTCAAAAAGCGGCCATTTTGCTGCTTGGCTAGCCACGCCCCCCCCAGCTGCGGTCGCAACTTCCAGGTCGGGACTGGAGTCGGGATCCTACCCCAAGTTAGGGTGAGTTCCAGCGGGTTATGATCTGACAAGAATTTTGCTAGGTAGGAGGACTGTGTGGCTTGGGTACTCACCAGGTTAGAACACAGGAACCTATCTATGCCTGTATGGAGTTTGTGGACCTGGGAATAGAAGGAGTATTCCTTATGGGTAGGGTGGAGTTTCCTCCAAACATCCGTGAGTCCCCAACCTGTAGTCCATGTTACCAGGGTGTCTGCTAGCTTAGAGGCAAGTGTGCCCTGCGGGGGGGGGGTGACCTATTCAGGTCTATGTCAAAGGGTGCATTCCAGTCCCCTCCCAACACCCATGGAATATCAGTCCACTCCGCTAGTACTGTCCCCAAGCGAGCAAAGAACCGTTCCTTATCAAAGTTTGGGGCATAAACACTGCCCAATACCACCAGTGTACCATCTAATTTACCCTTGAGTAATAAGTATCGGGCCTGCTCATCCCGATGTTGTTCCAGCATTTCAAAGGGAACCCTATGTCGTACCCGGATAGAGGTGCCTCTGGAGAATGCAAATGTAATTCGTCGAATACATTTGACCCCTCCATTTTTTACGTGTTTTCTGCGCCTCCGAGTCCATCAAGTGTGATTCTTGAAGGAATACTATTTGCACGTTACTTCTGAGGAGATATGCATGGGCACAGTGAGGCATCTGGACAGCCCCCAAGCCCCTTACATTCCACATCACGAAGTTATAGGACCCTGGGGTAATTGCTGTTCTAGACATGATAATGTGTACGATATGTCAAAAACTGATAGAGCCATTGCTCTTTCCCTTTGAGACCAGGAGTATGTGTAACTTTCCCCGTGAACTATACATGGCTCAGCTATAAAACACTGCTGGGCCCAACAAGCAATCAAAACCATAACTAAACACATAGCGGTGCGTACGCTTCAAGGGAGGTTGTCTGCCGTAGGTTTATGTCTGTTCCGAAGGTACATAACGAGACCCAGTGGCTCAACAGACCCAGTGGGGGGGAAGTACATGTACAGGTTTTGACCCCATCATATAATCTGCTAAGGCCCCAGATGGGGCTGTGACTCGACAGGAGAGGTACTCCTAAATAAGAAGAGGGAACACGAGCCGCCTCTAGGGTGCCCACTAACCAAGCAAGTCTGTGCCGGGCCCACAAGAAAGAGTCATCTCAGTAGACTTTACAGGTCTCCTACAGCATGGAGGGTAACTATGTGAGCCGCCTGGGCCAGGATATTGAAGGTGACAGCAAAACAACTCGTTCAAAGAACTTAAAGCATGCGTTATCCCGACTGAGGACCCATCAGGAACATCACACCGCCCAAACCATGAAAAATACAACAGTATAGTCCACGTGGGGGGAACCCTGTAGGATAAAAGAAGTGACTCAAGACCACAGATATTACAATGTATAATATCATATATCACCAAAGGATATATTGTGTCGCATCTCAGGTAAGGCTCCTGTGGTAATTAAAAATTTAAGTTGTGATCTAGTGAGTCAGACGTAGTTTAATTGTTTAAGCCCACCCAGTGGTGAATCGGTTAGACTTGATTTCTGACATGTATAAGATCACATATGAGAATAGCAAGAAGAGAGATAAGAAGGAAAAATACTGCAAGATATTACGCAGTAGATGTATTGTTACCTTGATCATTCTTTTTATTCTGTGCATCGTTATAATTGGTATCAGTTTATTGCTACATGTTTTCTTTCCCATTTCCTCACATATACATTCTTCCAGTAACAGCACCGCAGAGCACACATTCAGTGACCTGCCTCCTCATGAATTGTCATATCGACTTGCACTACGTAACAATACATTTATTCAAATGTTACACCATTCTCATCAGACCAGCAATGCGACTGATTGCTGGGTATGTGGCCAAATGCCACCTTATCAAGAGACAAAGGGAGTTCTGCCCTTCTACCCTTTACCGTTCTCACACAATGGTTCATGTGGAGCATGGTTTGCTCTAATGACCTCAATAGATAGAAGGTACATAGCTTATCCAGGTGGCTGGATATATAGAAACCTGAATGAAGTAATGAATGAAGCATGCTTTCCAGACAAAGACGGATTCCCCCAAAGAAAGGGAACCGATTTAGAGAATGAAGAGTACGAACAGGGAAATGCATCCGTTAATTTTATAATGTTAAATGTTCAGCCCAAGCAAAATACAGGTCCACCGTTTATATCAGTCCTGCCAGCAAAAGGTGACCTATGTGTTAGTAAGAAAGGCTCAGTACATATGGGACACAGCGAGTGTAACACTGTAGTAGAGTTTAGTGATAAAGGACTCTTCTAGTATACCTTTCCTGGTCCCTATCTGACGTAATTTTGAGAACAATACACAAAAAATAGACTGTAACAATCAACAATCATTCACACTAAAACAACATAACATTGAAACACTAAAACAGATACCATTACAGAGAGTTAAACATGTACTTGAAAAACAGTTTTGTGCACTGGAATACAGTACAACCATACCGGTCTCAGAAAATGAGACACGTCTTTACCGGGCCCACGTTTAACCGTGGACCCGTCTTGACCGTTTCCACTTTTTACAGTGGACCCGTCTTGAAACTTGATGCATTCCCCATAGTGGTACTCACCGGGAAGCAGAACTTGAAACTTGAAGGCCTCGGAAACTTGACTTGACTACGCTTGCGCCTTGGAACAGGTGGACCTCTGGAGACCTCGGACCTTGCTCTCTCACGGGCTGGGCTCTGGTTGAGACGATCCGCGTTCCTCACCGCCTCGTATGGATGCCTGGTCGCAGTCCGTCCTCCTCCTGGGCCTGAGGGAGTAGCGGGAAATCCCGATGGCGTGCGCACTTTGAAGTCCGTCACGGCTGTAGAAGGGGGCAAAGACTAGACCCACAAGTCCGGCGAGTCTGGAAAGGGATATGTACCTGTTCGGGTGCCAAATTATGTGGTAAATAAAACATTACCCTGGCAGAATTTCTAGGCATTAAAAAAGTATCATGCATCAAATGAGAGACAGGATCCGTGGTGTCCAAGTTAAATGGGCTTTATTCCAATAACTCGAGTCAAAGGGAGAATCAGTTCCATCACCACAGAGGTTCAGGAAGGGTCTTCTAACATTTAATAACACTCCTTCCGGGTATAATTGGGGAGAGTTCCATGCCGAGTGTCCGTGACTCAGCAGCGATCAATAAGTTAAAGTTCCCAATCATGAGTCTATAATCAATTCAGCAGTTTGTGGAGTAATCGAAGGGAACAGCATAAGGCTCTGCTCTGAGCCCGAATTGACTGTGTCTTCATCCCATTCGGTAAGAACTTTATTGGAGTTGTCACGGAAGGATTCTGCAATTATCAGCGCCGACTTCTTGTCCCTTTTTTGCTGAGACCGTGAAGGGCCCACACCGGAGGAGTCTTTGTCAAGGCGTTGCGGCTTGTGGTAGGTAGCCCTTCGTCCACTTCTGAAGCCCTGCGTTGAGGGAGCCACTTGACTGTCCAGTGTCTGGTCCAGACCCATGACCTCCAGCCACTCCTCAGCATCAGTTGGGCACTCGAAAAAGTGTGATTTCCTGTCATGAATAATCTTTAAACGAGCGGGAAATAATAGTGCATACTTTAGTTGAGCCTTCTGCAATTTCTTTTTCACAGCTTGATAAGAGGATCTCTATCTCTGTCTCTGCACAGAAAGCGTGTAGTCAGGGTATAAACAAATCCATTGGTTTTCATATTGTATATTCCCCAGTTCAGGTGCCTTCTGCAGTAGGTGATCGCGGTCCCTGTAATTAAGGATCCAAACAATAAGAGGTCTGGGAGCCGTACCAGTTCTTGGGGGACCAGTTGAAATCCTGTGCGCACGTTCAATACAGAAGTATGGGGAGAGGCCAGTCAGAGCTACATGAGTCTTGAACCATTCCTCCATAAATTCCGCAGCTTTATTCCCCTCGCTGTGCTCCGGCAAGCCAATCACCCGCACATTATTGCACCGGTTTCTACCTTCGGCGTCCTCCACACGGTCCAGCAACCCGGTGACCTGTTGTTGCAATTGTTGTACTGCTCCAGAATTATCTTTGAGGAGTGGTTGAAGTTCCTGAAGCGTCTTGGCGTGTTCATTCACAGTCAAGGCCATTTTGGTATGATCGGCCTTAAGCAGAGTAAGGCCAGTGGTAAGCGAGCCAATCTGGAGCACAAGTGCTGCTCTGGTGTCCCTGATTTCCTGCAAGATCAGATCTAGTTTATCTAATGGCTGTGTTGCCCTTGGGTGGGCCGCCTCCTCAGCCGTTGACGGTGTTAACATGGCGTCAGTCATGGGAGGGGGTTCCACCGAGGAATTTGCATTCTCCATGGGCTTACCTTTGGGTTTACCCATGGTATAAGAGCGAGTAATCGTCCCACAGGGTGGGGGCCGACACCCCTTGGGACACAGCCCTCCTCGTAGGCTCGCCTTCGTACCGGCCCCCGCCCGGGCACAACGCCACAGCAGCGTCCCAACCCCGGGGGCAAAAGCAAAATCTGTCATCCAGGAAAGCACCAGGTATCAACTGCACGTCCCAGGGTCCACGCAGGGGGGCCGAGTCTGCCTCGGTATGTCCTATATCTGCCGACTTCCAATCATCAATACAGGTAACGGTATAAATCAGGCCATTGCACTAATCCTCTAGGGCCATGGGTCACCGCCGCTTCTGGCCAGTTCAGGCTCATCTGAACACCTGCATCCTAGCCCTTGGAATCCCGGCTCCAGGAGGCCCAGCACAAATCACACTCCCCAGTAACGTGCATGGTATGCTGCAACAGGGCGCCCACCGTCCACTCCGGTACAGTCCTCGCCGCTGGGGAGCCTCACTCCCTGAGGTCCCTCCTTACGTGTATATTGGGGGCGTGGCGAAGTCCCATCAAATCATCCATTGTCCCATACAAGTATTCATCTTGCTACATTCGGTCAGGGAGGACTCCGCATCGGGCCAGGCCACCCATGTTGCTGCGGTGTAAGTGGCACAGGGTGGTCCCTGCCGGCCAGCCCACAGCCCTGTTTCATTCCTCAGGGCCTGGTCTCAGTCATTCGTGTATAAGGCCATCTGCGGCCCCCCGGCCCCGGCGCAGTGCAAGGAAAACGCAGCCAAGAGTCTGCACTCACTTTGTCTCAGCTCATCCTCTTCCACAACGTCGCAGGGCCCAGTTTCAGCAGCGCGCCGGGGGTGAAGATTTCTCCGCTGAGCCCTCGGTATTTTCATTGCAGCGTGATCCCTCCACATCCAACTGGGCCGCAGGGGCCCGGGCCACCCCAGTCTCGATGTCCCAGCCGGCCTCGCAACCGCAGCGCCACCCGACCGGAGCAATCTGCCGCAGTGATGGCGGCCTCTCCAGAGCACCCTGCACCTTAGGCCACACGGTCTCTAAATTCCATTCTGGCTGCTCCTTAGGTCCTGCATCCCGGGCTCTCACTCCCTGTTTATAGAACGGGGTCAGACCCGGGACCCCGCCGATCTCCTCAGGCGCTGCCCACCTCAGGTGCGTCACCTCAGCCAGTCCATCGACTCGAGCCCCCGGCTTCCACGCCGTTTGTAGGCCTCACTGCCACCAGGCCCCTCTGGCGATGCAGTCAGGTTCCTGCACAGCCACGGGACTTAACACAGCGTCCAATAGTGGCGGGGTTGTCGGGGCCACAGAATCTGCGTGCTGCAAGCACTCTAGGGCAGCTAGGGTCCAGGCAGGGTATTTAAAACCCCCGACAGGTCCGAGCTCCACTAGGGCTGGACCGCCATGTCCGCAGGCTAGCCACGCCCCCCCCATTGCAGACAGTCTTTGCGTATGCCATGGTCACAGTCCCGTTCCCCCTGCCACCATAATGTGGCTGGTGGAAATCATGGCTGATGGCGGAAGGCCCGCCACCGCATGGTTGGCGGTCTTTTCGCCATCGTAATGAGCCCCTATTGGTGTTGTATTTTTCTTGTATTTCGTTTTCACTTCATTACAGTTTGTGTGCTGCATAAATACTTAACACATTGCATCTAAGTTAAGCCTGACTGTTTTTTGTGAAAAGCTACTCAGGGCTAAGCACAGGTTAATTTAGTGCCCTTTTGTGATTCACCCTGCAAGGGATTGCGGCTGTTGCTTAACTAGGGCTCACACTAATGTCAACCAACAACTCAATTTCTCACGCCCACTAACCAGTACCGGTGTGGGCTCATTTCCTAGTTTGTTGTGTGGAAAGGTATTTGCATATGTTTGATGTAACAAAGTCCATCTCAACCATTACCACATTCATTATTACTCTCATATACTTGTGTCTCCACTGGATGTCTGAGATTCAGGAAACCATCATAATAAACATACGCAATGCCAATAAAATATTAAGCAATATCCAGGTCTATTCATAGAAAAATGTTTCGCTGATACAGAAGGGTCCTTAAAAGGCTGCCATTCTCACTACAGAGAGGTTAATCTAAACGTACATTGCAAACACCAGTGCCTACAAGAGAACTGTATCATATGTATATGCTAGGTCAAATCTATCCATGGAACATGTGTATGTATGCATTTATATAGTATTTTTATAGCATGGACTTAGCCAAAAGGCAGTGAAATGCTGAACATGGTCAAAGACACACTTCCAACCAGCAAGATGGGTTGTGGATCATTAAATAACTGTGTTGTAATCTTCTTTAAAGAGGTGAGCCTTATGTCATACTCTTTTACATGCATCCTGAGCCTCATTTTGGCCATAATTGCTCTCAAACTCTCTGGGTAATGATGGATATGTTCTGTTGTTTCCATCTCTAATAGGAACAGAGGCACATCTACACTCCATTGCAACACACCCGGAGGGCCTTTCTATCTTCCCTGATGGTTCTGCAGAAAAGAGCAATGAGGTGGTGGTCAAACGTGTGAGGCAGTGTGTGGTTCTCACACTTTCATGTCATCTATGGGCTCAAGTAAGTTGGGCCATGCAGGTCATGAATTATAGTTACCTTAGGATGCAAGTTATAGTGACTGGAGATAATGATAACTATAACTGCTGAATTTCTATGGTTTGGTTTTTAGTATTTGGTATGCCTTACTCCTGTTGCATGAGAAATAAAGGATTAACAGCAAGATACCCGTTCCAGTCTGCGACTCATTTGATGGACTAATATGGAACAGTATGGTCCTGCCATATGATTATAACAGTGAGTTATAGTTAGTGTTGACTGTTTAGAAAGCTAAAAAGAGTGTGTAACAAGGTACACCACTTAGAATAATTTGAAGATGGTGGATACATTTGAAATGAAAGTTATAAGTATAACTTTAGATATTTTTTATGTTTGTGTAGTTTTAACCTGTTTTTATAGGGAAAACAAGTTTTCCTGACTATAACTAATCTGTAACCTTTGTTTTTTTCATTAACTTTCAATGTTTTTTAAGGTGTTTTAATAAAAATGTGTCTCAAATCATAGTCTGTGTTACAAGTGGAGAATTGTTATGTGGAATGTCAACAGTATAGTGGAAAAGAGTGTTGCAAAGGCTGTTGTCATAGACTGGAATATTGTAGATTGGAATCTAATGGAGCAGAATAGAGTGTAGTAGAATATTGTGCAGTGCAGTAAAATGCTATATAGTGTAGTGCCATGGTGTTTCACATAGTGGACTGGAACAATGAGTTATACAAGGGAATGGCATGTCGAACAGTAGAGTAAGGTGGTGTAAGCTGTCATAGAGCAGAGTAGAGTGTTTGTTTTGTTTTAGAGTGGAGTAGGGTGAAGTCGAGCATCATATAGTGGAGTATCATCAAGTGGAGTGCCGTAGAGTACAGGGGAGGAGAGTGTCATAGAGTAGAGTGTTGTGTCATATAATGGAGTGGCGCATCATAGAGAGAAGTTGAGTGGCATTTTGTCGAGTGCCATATATTGTAGTACAGTGGCGTAGAGTGGATGGGCATAGAGTGGAGTACAGTGTCTCAGAGTGTAGTACAGTGTTTTCCTCTGGGGATCCACAGGGATCCTCACTCAGTCCGACATTATTTAATGTTTATGTGATTTAGCTAGCGGCCCTGATTCAAAACTTTGGCTTGACTCTGACGTCATACACAGACGACAAACAAATAGTTGTGTCGGATTTCATAAATGAGTTATGTACTTCATTACGCTTCCATGACTGTATGTAGGAGGTACATTCATGGATGAGCAAACCTTGTTTGAAGCTTAACTCCCAAAAAAACTTGGGTAATAATGCTTGGTAGCCTTTCGCCAGCATGGGCCTTTCCCTGGTGCCCTGAAGAATTAGGTGTTTTACCTAAACCCATAACAAAGCTAGGAATTTAGGTGTCCTGATTGGCAATAAGCTGATGTAAAATAAAGAAAAATCTTCCTTTTCTTCCAACTAACACTAGAAGGACCGTTATCATATGCATTAGTGTTATCAAAGCTAGATTATTGCAATAGTCTCCATATGAATAGCCAAGCTCAATATCTAAACAAACTTCAGATTGTTCAAAATGCCGCTGGCAGATTATTACTAGGTTTACCCAAATTTAAAATGCAGCTGCCAGATTATTACTAGGTTTACCCAAATTCCAATCCGTCTCAAAAGAAATTCATAAACTACACTGGCTCCCAGTAAGAAACCGTATCAAATTCTAGGCTCTATGCATTGCCTATAAAGCATTGAATAATTCCGATTCTGACTTCCTTAGGCATCTTTTTAAATGGTACCAGCCCACAAGACTCCTGCACTCTGCTGGGGCAAAACTAAGTGTTACACCCAGATTCTGAAAATCGAACTGGGGTGGGAAGAAGTCTGATCACGGAAACAGCTAGGCTGTGGAACACTCTCCCCCCTCATATTAGATCCCTGCCCTCACTGTTCTCCTTCAGGAAGGAGCTTAAAACGTGGCTGTTGTATAACTAATTTCTTCATCCAGTCGTGTTTCTTCCTAGTCTCAGGGCCAAGGCATATCAGGGTATACAAGTGTTCACTAAATTTTATTAACATAACATAGAGTGGAATTGCATACAATGCAGTAGAGTGTTGCAGAGTGGAGTGGCGCAAAGCGGAGTATAGTACAGTGGGATAAATTGTAGTAGAGTGAAGTATAGTGGAGTGGAGTACAATGGAGTGGAGTAGGGTAGAGTAGAGTAAGGTGTCATAGAGTGGAGTAACATGTCATAGACTATAGTGGTGTGGAGTGCAGTAGAGTGGAGTGGCGCAGTATACAGTTGAGTAAAGTGTCATGTATTGAAGTACCATGTTGTACAGTAGAGTGCAGTGGAGTGTCATACACTATTGGAAAGTAATGTACACTTAAGTAGAGTGAAGTGGTATATGGTCTAGTTGATTTTTGTAGGGTGAAGTGGTGTATAGTAGAGTGTTGGAGAGTAGTACATTGGATTGGCATACAGTGTTATAGAGTACAATGTCATTGAGTGGCACAGAGTGGAGTGGTGTGCAGTGCAGTGGTGGAATAGAGAGTACTGTGTCAGAATAGAATTGAGTAAAGTGGAGTACATTTCCATATGAAGAATTGCGTTCAGTGTCATATAGTTAACTAGAGTATCATGGAATAGAATGTTGTACAGTGGCATACAATGTGCCAAACCTTTGTACAGTGAAGTGAAGAGGTATAGATAGGAGTAAAGTGTCTGAGAATGACGCAAAGTGTAGTAGAGTGTTGTAGAGTGGAGTCGCATAGATTAAGGTAGTGTGTGAAACAGAGTGAGTGAAAGTCTCATACATTGGTGTAGAGTAAAGTAGAGTAGTGTAACATAGTGCGGAGTAAAGTATGATAAAGGTTATTAATGTGTCGTAGAGCATAGTGGTCAATAGAAAATTGTTGTATAGTGGAACAGAGTGTTATACATTGGAGTGTATGGGCCTTGAGTGGACTATAGAATTGGACATTGGAGAGTACAGGGATAGAGTGGAGTGGAATGTCATAGAGTGCCATGAAGTGTGGTAGACTTTTAAAGCGTGGAGTTGTAGAGAGTGGAGGAGAGTGTCATACGAAAGAGTGGATTACCATAAAGTAAAGTAGCATACATTGGAATAGCGTACAGTGCATTGTATAAGAGTAAAGTGGCATAGAGTGGAAAAGCATAGATTTGAGTGGTGTACAGTGGAGTGGTGTAGGATGGAGTAGGGTACAGTGGATTAGCGTATATTGGAGCGGCATACATTGAAGTAGCGTAGCGTAGAACCGAGGAAGCTGTTATAATTTGTATTGGTGTCTCATACAGTAGAGTGGAGGGCTGTGTTGTACAGTGTTTGAAACTGTCAGTGGAGTAGAGTGTTGTAGAATAGAGTGTACAGACAGATAATCGAGTGCAAACTTGGACAGTGGAGTGTACGGGGATAGAGTCTAGTATAGTGGCATGGAATGTAGTAGAGCTTTGTAGAGTGGAGTTATATAGAATAGCGGAGAGTACACTGAAGTGGCGTAGAGTGGAGTATCAAAGAGTGAAGTGGCATAAAGTGGAATAGCATAGAGTAGTGTAGACTGGAGTGCCATACAGATGAGTGGTGTAGAGTGTAATAGCATACTGTGTAGTAGTGGAGTGGAGTGATGTCCAGTGAATTGGTTTAAACTGGAGTAGTGTATTGTGGGGTAGGATACAGTGTAATAGCATACGATGGAGTGGTGTACAGTAGAGTGGGGTAGGGTGGAATACCATAGAGTGGAGAGTCAAAGACTGAAGTTCATTCCAGTGTAATTGAATAGAATGGAGTGGCATACAATGGAATAGCGTAGAGTGGAGTATAGAGCAGTGGTGTAGAGTAGAATAGCATAGAGTGGAGTGGAGTATAGTGGTGTGGTGTTGACTGGAATAGCATATATTTGCATAGCGTACTTTGCAGTAGCGTACAGTACAGTGAAGTGCTGTAGCTTGGAATGGCACACACTGGAATGGGGTAGAGTGTAAAGCATATCATGGAGTGGCGTACAGTGGGATGGCGTACAGTGGAGTGGCGTCCAACTGAATAGCGAAGAATGAAGTGGGGTAGAGTGGAGTGGCCAATAGTGGAGTGGCATAAAGTGAAATACCATATACTGGAGTAGCATATACCGGAATGGCGTACATTGGAGTGGCGTAACTTGAAGAGACATAGAGTGGAGTTGCATACAGTGTACTAGTATAGAGTAGAGTTGTGTAAAGTCTAATGCGTATAGTGGAGTGGCGCAGAGCTGAGTGTTGTACAGCGGAATGGTGTTGAGGGTAATAATGTAGAGTGGAGTAGAGTACAGTGGAGTGGCGTATAATGGAGTGGTGTAGACTGGAGTGCCATACACTGGAGTGGTGTAGAAATGAGTAGCGTACAGTAAAGTGGCATACAGTGGACTACAGTACAGTGGAGTGGCATACAGTAGAACAGCATAGAGTGGAATAGCATATAGTGGAGTAGCATACAGTGGATTGGCGTACAAAGGAGAAACATAGACTGGAGTGCCGTACTGTGGCATTGTGTACAGTGTAATAGCATAGAGTGGGGTGGCGTACAGTGGAGAGGCATAGAGTGGAATGTCATTCGGTGGAATGGCATATAGTGGAGTGGGTAGAGCGGGGTGGCATATGGATGTATGTGAAATGTAGCAGCAATGTAGATTATGGTATGCAGAGTAATGCAAGACAGCGAATTAAGCTGCCTCAAGTTTCTCCAAATTTACCAATCAAAGCAGGGCCCTCCATGGAGACCTTGCGCTCCCTGTGATGCAAGGGTACCACAATCCAATAATACTGCTAGGCCTGAGTTATAGTTTGGCGGATATACTTTGCAGTATACCGTAGTGCATGACAGTGACAAGCCAGTATATAATTGGGTAATGGCTGTTTTCCAAGAATGAAAAGGCAGCTATATTCTTTTTAACTAGACTTTGTCTGTGATCAGTGTAAGGGCCTTAGAGCTAGGCAAGTGGAAGGTCTCTACCTACTACCACTTTATTAAAGTGGTAATAGGTAGGGAAATGCAGTTATAGTTTTTTAAAACTATTTTTAAATAAGTTTATGTGCATATACTGCAAATAATTTGTGAAATTCCGCAAAATTACTGCAGTAACAGATATCACCAAGTTTAAATAACTCATAACTTAGAAAAATTCTTACCCTACTTAACTGCAGTCCCCAAAAACCATAATCGCTGCACCATAATGTATAATTGTGCCAACTTTCATGTAAATTCATTCAGCTGTTTTTGCGCTATATCTAATACAATAGTCTATGAAAAATGCATTGGCGGAAAAACACGTTTTGGGACCTTATTTTTCCTTTGCACCCTAAAAACCAAGCACCACAAAAACTTCATCAAGCGGATGGAAAGTTATTAGGGAGCTATTATCCGAGGAATTCCTATCTTTGAGAATACCAACTATAACTTCAGAGCGGCAATCAGATTTAATGTGATTTCTTTCTTTTTATCTGTTATATTTATTATGTATTATGTGTACTCTTTTACATAAGCATGAGACCATAAATGTGTATTTTAGGTGTGCATGTAGTAATCATGAAACTTTACATATGCAATCTATTTTTTTGGGGGGGGCTGCCTTGCTACCTTTAGTAGGATTGTCCTCCATATGAATCCCAAAGTAAATGAAAGCAAATCATTGTTATTAAAAAAAAAAAAAATTATAATTTTTCCTAATGGCAAGTTATCATGTCCTATAAATTAGTTTGTGTATCTCACTGCTTGGCTGTTTTTTCATTTTGGTGCACATGAGTACATAATAAAGATGTTTTTTGTTTGGCTTGTTGGGCACAGTTTTATTTTGTGAGCAAGAGAGCATGCGAATAAATTGTATGTGGATTACAACATATTTAGTTTGTTATGTAATTATTTATTGGTTTCCATTATCATGCAGCCATCATGGGCCTTTCAGTTGTTCATGTATTAAATCTGAAACTTACATATGCAGTCTTGTTTATTCTTAGCAAAACACACAAGATGATGGATGGAATGTTGCACAATGGCAAAACATTCACCCCTAGTCACAGATCTGGATTTAATCCATCGTTATTTTGCTCACCACGCCATCCCCAGTTCAGACATGGCCATATGCAAATCAATACTGACCCTGTGCCTCATGGGAACAGTCCAGACTGAACTGCCAAGCCATGTCTTCCCTGGACCGAAATCAAGCACCATAGGACCGGTTTAGGGCATTCAGCCCTCATCAGCCAGGATAGCCTGACTCCAGTGGCGAAAGTGAACACGGGATCCACGTCTGGACATAGCCTTCCCACTTAGGGCGAACAGCAAAACATTCAAGATGATGGACGGAATGTTGCACAATGGCAAAACATGCACCCCCAGTCACAGATCTGAGTTTAATCCATCGTTAATATGCTTACCACGCCACCCCAGTTCAGACATTGCCATATGCAAATCAATACTGACCCTGTGCCTCATGGGAACAGTCCAGACCGAACTGCCAAGCCATGTCTTCCCTGGAATGGAATCAAGCATCCTAGGGCTCGTTTCGGGCATTCAGCCCTCATCAGCCAGGAAAGCCTGACTCCAGTGGCGTAGTGAGCACATCTGGGCATACCCTTCCCACTGAGGGCGAACAGCAAAATACACAAGATGATGGACGGTATGTTGCACAATGGCAAAACATTCACCCCCAGTCACAGATCTGGGTTTAATCCATCGTTATTTTGCTCACCACCCGACCCTAGTTCAGACATGGCCATATGCAAATCAGTACTGACCCTGTGCCTCATGGGGACAGTCCAGACCAAACTGTCAAGCAAAGTCTTCCCTGGACTGGAATCAAGTATCCTAGGACCGTTTTTGGGCTTCAGCCCTCATCAGCCAGGATAGTTTGACTCCAGTGGCGTAGTGAGCACAGGGCCCACGTCTGGGCATTCCCTTCCCACTTAGGGCGAACAGCAAAACACACAAGATGAAGGACGGAATTTTGCACAATGGCAAAACATTCACCCCCAGTCACATATCTGGGTTTAATCCATCGTTATTTTGCTCACCACACTACCCCAGTTCAGACATTGCCACATGCAAATCAGTACTGACCCTGTGCCTCATGGGAACAGTCCAGACCGAATTGCCAAGCCATGTCTTCCCTGTACTGGAATCAAGCATCCTATTACCGGTTTCAGGCATTCAGCCCTCATCAGGCAGGATAGCCTGACTCCAGTGGTCTAGTGAGCACAGGACCTGCATCTGGGCATACCCTTCCCACTTAGGGCGAACAGCAAAACACACAAGATGATGGACGGAATGTTGCACAATGGCAAAACATTCACCCCCGGTCACAGATCTGGGTTTAATCCATCATTATTTTGCTCACCACGCCACCACAGTTCAGACATGGCCATATGCAATTCAGTACTGACCCTGTGCCTCATGGGAACAGTCCAGACCGAACTGTAAAGCAATGTCTTCCCTGGACCGGAATCAAGCATCCTAGGACCGGTTTTGGGCATTCAGCCCTCATCAGCCAGGATAGTCTGACTCCAGTGGCGTAGTGAGCACAGGCCCCACGTCTGGGCATTCCCTTCCCACTAAGGACGAGCAGCAAAACACACAAGATGATGACCGGAATGTTGCACAATGGCAAAAAATTCACCCCAAGTCACAGATCTGGGTTTAATCTATTGTTATTTTGCTCACCACACCACCCCAGCTCAGACATGGCCATATGCAAATCAGTACTGACCCTGTGCCTCATGGGAACAGTCCAGACCGAACTGCCAAGCCATGTCTTCCCTGGACCGGAATCAAGCACCCGAGGACCGGTTTCGGGCATTCAGCCCTCATCAGCTAGGATAGCCTGACTCTAGTGGCGTAGTGAGCACGGGCATCCACGTCTGGGCATAGCCTTCCCACTTAGGGCGAACAGCAAAACATACAAGATGTTGGACGGAATGTTGCACAATGGCAAAACAGTCACCCCCAGTCACAGATCTGAGTTTAATCCATCGTTAATTCGCTCACCACGCCACCCCAGTTCAGACAATGCCATATGCAAATCAGTACTGACCCTGTGCTTCATGGGAACAGTCCAGACCGAACTGCCAAGCCATGTCTTCCCTGGACTGGAATCAAGCATCCTAGGACCAGTTTCGGGCATTCAGCACTCATCAGCCAGGAATGCCTGACTCCAGTGGCCTAGTGAGCACAGGACCCGCATCTGGGCACACCCTTCCCACTTAGGGCGAACAGCAAAACACACAAGATGATGGACAGAATGTTGCACAATGGCAAAACATTCACCCCCAGTCACAGATCTGGGTTTAATCCATCATTATTTTGCTCACCACGCTACCCCAGTTCAGACATTGCCACATGCAAATCAGTACTGACCCTGTGCCTCATGGGAACAGTCCAGACCGAATTGCCAAGCCATGTCTTCCCTGGACTGGAATCAAGCATCCTATTACCGGTTTCAGGCATTCAGCCCTCATCAGGCAGGATAGCCTGACTCCAGTGGTCTAGTGAGCACGGGACCTGCATCTGGGCATACCCTTCCCACTTAGGGCGAACAGCAAAACACACAAGATGATGGACGGAATGTTGCACAATGGCAAAACATTCACCCCCGGTCACAGATCTGGGTTTAATCCATCATTATTTTGGTCACCACGCCACCACAGTTCAGACATGGCCATATGCAATTCAGTACTGACCCTGTGCCTCATGGGAACAGTCCAGACCGAACTGTAAAGCAATGTCTTCTCTGGACCGGAATCAAGCATCCTAGGACCGGTTTTGGGCATTCAACCCTCATCAGCCAGGATAGTCTGACTCCAGTGGCGTAGTGAGCACAGGCCCCACGTCTGGGCATTCCCTTCCCACTTAGGACGAGCAGCAAAACACACAAGATGATGACCGGAATGATGCACAATGGCAAAAAATTCACCCCTAGTCACAGATCTGGGTTTAATCTATTGTTATATTGCTCACCACGCCACCCCAGTTCAGACATGGCCATATGCAAATCAGTACTGACCCTGTGCCTCATGGGAACAGTCCAGACCGAACTGCCAAGCCATGTCTTCCCTGGACCGGAATCAAGCACCCTAGGACCGGTTTTGGGCATTCAGCCCTCATCAGCTAGGATAGCCTGACTCCAGTGGCGTAGTGAGCACGGCATCCACGTCTGGGCATAGCCTTCCCACTTAGGGCGAACAGCAAAACATACAAGATGTTGGACGGAATGTTGCACAATGGCAAAACAGTCACCCCAGTCACAGATCTGAGTTTAATCCATCGTTAATTTGCTCACCACGCCACCCCAGTTCAGACAATGCCATATGCAAATCAGTACTGACCCTGTGCTTCATGGGAACAGTCCAGACCGAACTGCCAAGCCATGTCTTCCCTGGACCGGAATCAAGCATCCTAGGACCAGTTTCGGGCATTCAGCACTCATCAGCCAGGAGTGCCTGACTCCAGTGGCCTAGTGAGCACAGGACCCGCATCTGGGCATACCCTTCCCACTTAGGGCGAACAGCAAAACACACAAGATGATGGACAGAATGTTGCACAATGGCAAAACATTCACCCCCAGTCACAGATCTGGGTTTAATCCATCGTTATTTTGCTCACCAGGCGACCCCAGGTCAGACATGGCCATATGCAAATCAGTACTGACCCTGTGCCTCATTGGAACAAATCCAGAGCGAACTGCCAAGCCATGTCTTCCCTGGACCGGAATCAAGCATCCTAGGACCGGTTTCGGGCATTCAGCTCTCATCAGCCAGGATAGCCTGATTCCAGTGGCGTAGTGAGCACGGACCTGCATCTGGGCATACCCTTCACACTTAGGGCGAACAGCAAAACACACAAGATGATGGACGGAATGTTGCACAATGGCAAAACATTGACTCCCAGTCACAGATCTGGGTTTAATCCTTCATTATTTCGCTCAACACGCCACCCCAGTTCAGACATGGCCATATGCAAATCAGTACTGACCCTGTGCCTCATGGGAACAGTCCAGACCGAACTGTCAAGCAAAGCCTTCCCTGGACTGGAATCAAGCATCCTAGGACCGGTTTCAGGCATTCAGCCCTCATCAGCCAGGATAGTTTGACTCCAGTGGCGTAGTGAGTACAGGGCCCACGTCTGGGCATTCCCTTCCAACTTAGGGCGAACAGCAAAACACACAAGATGATGGACGGAATGTTGCACAATGGCAAAACATTCACCGCCAGTCACAGATCTGGGTTTAATCCATCGTTATTTTGCTCACCACGCTACCCCAGTTCAGACATTGCCACATGCAAATCAGTACTGACCCTGTGCCTCATGGGAACACTCCAGACCGAATTGCCAAGCCATGTCTTCCCTGGACTGGAATCAAGCATCCTATTACCGGTTTCAGGCATTCAGCCCTCATCAGGCAGGATAGCCTGACTCCAGTGGTCTAGTGAGCACGGGACCCACATCTGGGCATACCCTTCCCACTTAGGGCGAACAGCAAAACACACAAGATGATGGACGGAATGTTGCTCAATGGCAAAACATTCACCCCCAGTCACAGATCTGGGTTTAATCCATCATTATTTTGGTCACCACGCCACCACAGTTCAGACATGGCCATATGCAATTCAATACTGACCCTGTGCCTCATGGGAACAGTCCAGATTGAACTGTAAAGCAATGTCTTCCATGGACCGGAATCAAGCATCTTAGGAACGGTTTTGGGCATTCAGCCCTCATCAGCCAGGATAGTCTGACTCCAGTGGCGTAGTGAGCACGGGCCCCACGTCTGGCCATTCCCTTCCCACTTAGGGCGAGCAGCAAAACACACAAGATGATGGAAGGAATGTTGCACAATGGCAAAACATTCACCCCCAGTCACAGATCTGGGTTTAATGCATTGTTATTTTGCTCACAACCCCACACCAGGTCAGACATGGCCATATGCAAATCAGTACTGACCCTGTGCCTCATGGGAACAGTCCAGACTGAACTGCCAAGCCATGTCTTCCCTGGACCGGAATCAAGCATCCTTGGACTGGTTTCGGGCATTCAGCTCTTATCAGCCAGGATAGCCTGACTCCAGTGGCATAGTAAGCATGGGACCGATGTCTGGGCATACCCTTCCCACTTAGGGCGAAGAACAAAACACACAAGATGATGGACGGAATGTTGCACAATGGCAAAACATTTACCACCAGTCATAGATTTTAATCCATCGTTATTTTGCTTACCACGCCACCCCAGTTCAGACATGGCCATATGCAAATCAGTACTGACCCTGTGCCTCATGGGAACAGTCCAGACCGAACTGCCAAGCCATGTCTTCCCTGGACCGGAATCATGCATCCTAGGACCGGTTTCGGCAATTCAGCCCTCATCAGTCAGGATAGCCTGACTCCAGTGGCGTAGTGAGCACGGGACCAGCATCTGGGCATACCCTTGCCACTTAGGGCGAACAGCAAAACACACAAGATGACGGACGGAATGTTGCACAATGGCAAAACATTCACCCCCAGTGACAGATCTGGATTTAATCCATCGTTATTTTGCTCACCAGGCGACCCCAGGTCAGACATGGCCATATGCAAATCAGTACTGACCCTGTGCCTCATTGGAACAAATCCAGAGCGAACTGCCAAGCCATGTCTTCCCTGGACCGGAATCAAGCATCCTAGGACCGGTTTCGGGCATTCAGCTCTCATCAGCCAGGATAGCCTGATTCCAGTGGCGTAGTGAGCACGGACCTGCATCTGGGCATACCCTTCACACTTAGGGCGAACAGCAAAACACACAAGATGATGGACGGAATGTTGCACAATGGCAAAACATTCACTCCAGACACAGATCTGGGTTTAATCCATTGTTATTTTGCTCACCACGCCACACCAGTTCAGACATGGCCATATGCAAAACAGTCCCGACCGAGCTGCCAAGCCATGTCTTCCCTGGACCGTAATCAAGCATCCTAGGACCGATTTCGGGCATTCAGCCCTCATCAGTCAGGATAGTCTGACTCCAGTGGCGTAGTGAGCACGGTGCCCACGTCTGGGCATACCCTTCCCACTTAGGGTGAACAGCTGGCTGATGATGGCCGATAGCCAGAAACTGGTCCTAGGATGCTTTATTCCGGACCAGGGAAGACATGGCTTGGCAGTTCGGACTGGACTGTTTCCATGAGGCACACGGTCAAGACTGATTTTCATATGGCCTTGTCTGAACTGGGGTGGCACAGTGGGCAAAAGAATGATGGATTTAACCCAGATCTCTTGACTGGGGGAGAATGTCTGCATTGTCAGCATTCCGTCCATCATTTGTTTATTGTAACGCTTTTCGCCCTAAGTGGGATAGGTATGCCCGGACGTGTGTCCCGTGCTCACTACGTCACTGGAGTCAAGCTATTCTGGCTGATGACGGCTGATAGACAGAAACCGGTCGTAGGATGCTTGATTCCGGTCCAGGGAAGACATGGCTTGGCCGTTTAGACTGGACTGTTCCCAAGAGGCACAGGGTCAAGACTAATTTGCTATGGCCATGTCTGAACTGGGGTGACATAGTGGGCAAAAGAACGATGGATTTAACCCAGATCTCTTGACTGGGGGAGAATGTCTGCATTGTCAGCATTCCAGCCATCATTTGTTTGTTGTAACGCTGTTCACCCTAAGTCGGATGGGTATGCCCATACGTGGGTCCTGTGCTCACTACGCCACTGGCGTCAAGCTATCCTGGCTGATGACGGCTGATAGCCAGAAACCGGTCCTAGGATACTGTATTCCGGTCCAGGGAAGACATGGCTTGGCAGTTCGGGCTGGATTGTTCCCAAGAAGCACAGGGTCAAGAATGATTTGCATATGGCCATGTCTGAACCGGGGTTGCGTAGTGGGCAAAAGAACAATGGATTTAACCCAGATCTCCTGACTGTGGGAGAATGTCTGCATTGTCAGCATTCCGTCCATCATTTGTTTGTTGTAACGCTTGTTTATTCTTAGGTCTTCTTTGCTACTTCTAATAGGATTGTGCTACATATGAAGGCCAAAGTAAATGAAAGGCAATCATTGTTATTGTTAAAAAAATAAAGATTTTCTTTTTTTTTTGTGGTCAATTAAGATGTCCTTCAAATAGTAGTTTGTGGGACTTACTGCTAGGGGAATTTTTCATTTTGTTGCAGAGGCGTTGTATACGAAAGATGTTTTTCATTTGGCTTGTTGGGCCACTTTTATTTTGTGAGCCACAAAGCATGCATAGAAAACTTATGTCGTTTAAGAAGCATTCTATTTGTTATATATTTGTTTATGGATTTCCATTAGAATGAGACCCTAAATGGATCTTTAACTTGTTCATGTAGCAAATCGGAAACTTTACATATTCAGTCTAGTTTATTTGTTTGGCTTCCTTGCTACTTTTAGTAGTATTGTGCTACAAGATATCACTAAGTTGAAAAACCTTATAGCTTAAAACATACTTACTATACTTATCTGAAGTACTCAAAAGAATGAACAATGCACCCTAATATCTAATTCTGCCAAATGTCAGCAAAATCTGATGCAATATGTAAAATGGAATATAAAATGCATTGGATTTCAAGCCTATTATTCTTTGCACCCCTTAACCAAACATCACAAAGCTTTCAGTCCTCAATGAAATGGGTTCAACAGGTCTAAAAAGTTTCTCAGACATTCATCAAGCAGGTGCAAAGTTATTAAGGGGCAAGAATCCAAAACAACCCTTTCTCTGGTGACCTTAACTATAACTACATAGTTTCTATTTCCACTCTGTAATATGGTAATTGGAGGTGAAACAATGGAAAACTGCCCGTATCACATTATACTCTGGGTACACTTTATAGATGACTTATTTGTCATATGGAGATGCTGTAAGGTAGAGGCAGTCCTCATTCTGGAGGAGATAAATAAAATGATTAGAATTTGGCTTTACGAGTAAGAGAATTCAGAGAGAACTGGAGTTACTTGATGAATTAATAATGGTAGATGTACAGAAGTTGG
Organism: Lissotriton helveticus; assembly: GCF_964261635.1. Taxonomy (NCBI): domain Eukaryota; kingdom Metazoa; phylum Chordata; class Amphibia; order Caudata; family Salamandridae; genus Lissotriton; species Lissotriton helveticus. The sequence continues at coordinate 2,024,171,174 of NC_136067.1, forward strand.
TGACAACACTGTTCCCGAACGACCACAGTAGGCAACAGTATTTTACATGCACAAAGCTGCCATCTCGCACCACTTATTAACAGTACACCCTTCAGGGAATTCTACAGAGCCAGAAGAGTTTGTAGTACGAATGAATATAGTAAAATAGAAAGGCAAATGATAACTAGATTCAGGGCAAGAGGGTACAGGGAAAATATTATGGCTGCAGCCTCCAAATGAGCCAGGCAGTAAACAAGGGTAGCAGCATTTTTTACTGCTACAAGGAGGAAAAAAAGGAAAGAGGGACTCAGATTTATCACCACTTATAACTGAGAACATTTGAGAGTGACGGCTGCCCTTAACAAACATTGGCACCTTATTACAAGTGACACAGTATTTGGTCCTAATATTCCTAGGACACATCCTATTTGTTATAAATATGCTCAGTCAATGCGAGATTCCTTCACAAGAGGGGATATAACAAAATGGTGAGAGGGAGATGACATGGTTTTCCCTGAGGGAGGTGTTTATGAAATGCAATAAATGCAATGTATGTCAGCATGGAGTTAATATCACCACAATCAAAACACCATGTAACAAAACATAAAGGTTAAGGGTAGTTTGACTTTCAAAAGTACATATGTGGTCTATAAATTAACATGCCCCTGCCAAAGACATATATAGGCTGTACATAAAAGAATCTTACAACAATTGAGAGTGATCGAAAATAGAGATTTTAGCTACACCGGTGGCAGTCATTTTAGTAGATTCCATAATGGAGAGGATTCCCAGCTAAGATATTGTGGATTAGCACAGGCACCCAAAAATATATGAGGTGATAGAAAACAAGATTTGAGACAATTAGAAATGAGATTCCTATTGGATATGGACTGTGGCAACCATATGATCTCAATATCGATAAAGAACTGCACACATATCTAGGTTAAGCCTGCTTGCTTATAAGCTGTACAATAGATGCCTTGAACTGGTATGACTTTGCAGATCGAGGATCGATTAATAGGGTTGAAATATGATATCACTCACTACAAACATAAGATCAAATGTATTTGTTTTGCAGATGTTCATAATAGGCATCATGGAAAAGTAATTGTGTGTCAATGAATTACATGTATTAATTTTTAAGGTTGGTATAATTGCACAGATATTGTAAGCAATTATACATTGATAGATTATGTAATGACTTAGAAACAGATCCTTACATATGTGAGTATATTCCTCATTAGTTAATTTTACTTTTTTTTACTATGTATAACGTCAATTTTACATTGTTGATTTAAACATAAACATAAAGAAAAATGTTTTCAAAACATAACAATATTACATCATCCCAGTTACAATGTAATCAAAAAAATCAACATGAAATTTCTTTGAGCCCAATGCATTTCGGGATGGTGATCCCTTCATCAGGGGATAAACCTGTGAAGAAACAAATAATTGAGGGTGGAATGCGAGTATGCACAAAGCGGTTACCACCCAGCACACAATTGGTGAGTTTTAAAGTAAGTAATTGTGATAGTGTTAAAGCAAAGAGAGTGGAAATCATGGACTGGTAAGCGTCCTGTGCATATTAAGTACGCAAGTGACACTGACTGTGTGATGTCATATCCAGGGAATATGTAAAGACTGGTGGAAGGTGACTATAGTCCATGCTTCTATGCACCTTAACTCCCTCATGCATTAATGTGGTGTGAATAAGAGAAGGGAAGAGCCCCATCCCCATGAGCTTGTGCTACTCAATATGTTTGATTATCTTTATCCCCGCCAAATCAAACAGAGAAGATACAACAACGCTGACCATATGTCTCACAGAATGTAAGAAGAAACAAGCATTGGAAATGCAGTAGGTCTCGCATTAAAAAAGTTGGAGCTATTGGTCTTGTAAATGACAAATATTGTATTTATTTGCTGGTTTTTAAAATAGCTAAATTGATAGCTTTGTCATTTACAATGGCAATAGTTATAACTTTCGTGAATGTGACACCTATAGCATTTGGAATGCAACATGTTTTGTATTTACGTGACTTAGATGGCAGCTCTGGTCGTTAAGCCACATCTCTAGAGAGCAGGAGAGTGCAGCAACGTAAAAATCTAACATCTTGTAATAAGGACTAGAGCCAGGAAGAAGAACGCGGAGGCAAAGGCGTGATCTTTATAACAGTAGTGAATGGGTCTGTGGGGTGCAAGAAAGGCACATAGCTGAGGTATACGAAGGAGCAAGGAATTGTGTGTGTTGTGTGCCTGGGCGTGTATAGAGAGAGTGTGTCTGCGTGTGTGTGCGCGGAGGGGAGAGGGGGTGGGGGAAGGGGGGGCGGGGTGTGTGGAAGGGGGGGGTGCCCGCAGTTTTGCTGTTCCCAAGAGCTGAAAATCGCACCTGTTACTTATTACCGATTAGTAGACTTCGGAAAGATGAGAGGCTGGGTCGGTCCTGTTAAGATTTAAAGTCGTGGCGCGCAAGTCATGCACAAATAAGAGCAGCGAGCGCTCCTCTTACAAATCATCGATGTTAGAGCAAAAGGTCTGTAAAACAATATAATCAGTCAAATTAATATCAAATAATTTCATATATTCATCAGTTAAAGAGAATAAAAAGCAGATGTGATACATCAACCGCGACTTAAGAGCGGGTCAGAATTTTTAATATCATTGTAAATGGGAGCAATTACGGCATTAATGCAGGACATTTGAGGACATTGCAGATCCACTTGATGCGGCTTGTGTAGGGAGTTGTTTTGCTTTACAGCTAGATTTACGCTACTTCACACGTGCTTTCATATATGGGCATTGCTTCTAAGGTCTGTGTGCAACCTGCAAGACTCTGGCTCGAATCTTGGTGTCCCCCCGCAGCTTTTAATTATTGCTAAAATTCGTACCATTAAGGGCTCATTACAAAGTTTTTAACAAACCCCTTGAGACCGAGAGGGATGGACGAGCTGCTCTCCCTGCTGCGCCCCTCACTTCCCTACTTATGACCGGGTGACTGTCACTGGTTTTCCATACCTAGGGCAGGGGAGGGGGCGGATCGGTAAAAAAAAACAATACGGAGGGAAGGCAGGCCAGCACTGATCTAGTTACTGTGGTCAGACAGACGGGTGATTTTATTAGAGCCACCCCGGTCACAATGGAAGGAAACACGTAAGTAATTGTATCGGATCGAGGACATCGTGGTCACGCCAATTCTGAATGAGTTCAGCAAATTAATGACATAAAAATATTCACCTTCATTAAATTAAAACATCACAGGGAGCATAATTTTACTTAAAAGATGGGATATGAAAGAGAACAGACACTCCAAGACCACATGCGTGTTCAGATATTTTTTTGTAAAAATCAGCTTTGATGCATGATTGAATAACTATGTAAAAAGACAGAGGGAAGACAGAGAAGGGGAGGGGGAGGAGAAATGCGACACGGCGGGCAGGGGAGGGGGCGGAGCGGGGGTGTGGGAGGAGGGAGAGCGGATTAAGGAGAGCGGGAGGAGGCAGCGAGTAGTTTAGCGAGCCAAGATGGAGGGCATTGCTGTGGGGAGGGGGGAGGAGAAATGTCACAGGGAGCATAATTTTACTTAAAAGATGGGATTTGAAAGAGAACAGACACTCCAATAGCACATGCGTGTTCAGTTATTTTTTTGTAAAAATCAGCTTTGATGCATGATTGAATAACTATGTAAAAAGACAGAGGGAAGACAGAGAAGGGGAGGGGGGAGGAGAAATGCGACACGGCGGGCAGGGGAGGGGGCGGAGCGGGGGTGTGGGAGGAGGGAGAGCGGATTAAGGAGAGCGGGAGGAGGCAGCGAGTAGTTTAGCGAGCCAAGACGGAGGGCATTGCTGTGGGGAGGGGGGAGGAGAAATGTCACAGGGAGCATCATTTTACTTAAAAGATGGGATTTGAAAGAGAACAGACACTCCAAGAGCACATGCGTGTTCAGTTATTTTTTTGTAAAAATCAGCTTTGATGCATGATTGAATAACTATGTAAAAAGACGGAGGGAAGACAGAGAAGGGGAGGGGGGAGGAGAAATGCGACACGGCGGGCAGGGGAGGGGGTGGAGCGGGGGTGTGGGAGGAGGGAGAGCGGATTAAGGAGAGCGGGAGGAGGCAGCGAGTAGTTTAGCGAGCCAAGACGGAGGGCATTGCTGTGGGGAGGGGGGAGGAGAAATGCGACACAGCAGGCAGGGGAGGGGGCGGAGCGGGGGTGTAGGAGGAGTGCGGCTGAGGGAACAGGCGGCGATTTCAGGCTGCGATGAGGGTGTGAAGCAGCAGGGGCTGCGGGAGGGAGGCTGGGCTGCCTTTGATGTGTAATGCAAGGCAGGCGGCTGGTGGCATGTGCACGCGCTTTTAATGTCAATGCGCTTGCGCATTGAGCTTGAATTTCACGGGCACTGCAAGGGATCGCCATCGACTTGCAAGTTGGTTAAAGTCTATTTAAGCCCCCATAGTCTCGCAAGCTCAATGCGCATGCGCCTTGACAGGCGAGACCTAAAAAGGACCTGTGTTGAATTTTTTAGAGCCTACACACCATTAGAAACCTGCGGTGACAACAAGTTGTTATACCTGTACAATGCAACAATAAGGTCAAATCTGTTTGGCTGCTATTGGATACTGACACCCCGGGTTCGTCCAAACTGAAGAGAAAGCATTATTACACATGTTAGACACTTCTTATACCACTGACGTCTTACACAACATCTCACAACTACCATAAAAACAAAACGGGGATTGGTATTTTTGTACCATTGATGTGCTGGCTCTGTACACCTCGATACCACACTTGTGTAGATTAGAAGCCAGCGAGTGGGCACTATTAAAGAACAGGCAAGATCACAACCAGAATGCTTTAGTCATTGAACTTTTGCAATTCTGCCTCAAAAACAGCTATTTCGAATGGAATGACCGATTCTACCTACAATCGAACTGAACGTCAATGGGTTGTCCCGGAGCACCAACATAGGCTAATACCTTCATGGCGAATAAGACCACATTCTAACTAACTCCACATGGCAGACTGGATTAGTGTTTTCTTGTCGTTACATAGATAAAACATTTCTAATTTAGAACAACACCAAGGAAGCACTAGTAGAGAACATCAGGATACTCAACACAAAAGATAAAATAATACAGTTCACATACAACATCAGCCGATCTGGTACAGCTTTCTTAGATGCATGGCTGGAAATAGATACACAAAAGATCACCACAAGGATCTAGACGAAACCCTCGGATCGCAATAACGCACTTTTGTTTGATAGTTTTCACCCTCTATCGCTCATGAAAATTTTTTCATTTTCACAATTTTTGCAAACATGCCGTATCACATCAGAAACTGAAACTTGTGTTCAAGCTATTGAAGAACAAAAAAAGCAATACACTGAAAGATGTTACCCCATAACAATTTGATCAAACATGCAGAGAGCGCCATGTCCCATGACGTGTTTTTAAGGAAGTGCCTTGACGCATGTCAAGTAAAATCAGGAAGGACGCAACCAGGGTAGTCTTGTGTCCATTTGAGTGTTGAGAGTGGTGACTGAGTCTACTTTGGTGTTAGTAGACAACACACCTCACACTGTCACTGAAGGTTCTCCTTTTTCATTGCTGAGAGGTAGGGAGTCTCGTATAGTTTTACTACCCACATGGTTGGATGATAAAGTACCTTCAAGAGTGATGCAAGAAAGGTTAATTGATGAAGAGTTGAGATGTAAAGTAGAAAGTTCATAGAATGAAATAAAAAAATAAAAAAAACAAACACATTGTTTGAATAATATCAAAATGAATGTAGGTGATTGAGTGATGTCACATAATATGAGGCCCAAAAGGTCAAAGGTGGATTTTCATTTTAATGGACCATTTAAAGTATTTAAAGTGGCTCGTACCACTGTTTTGTTAGAAGACAATCACTGGTGGTCAAAAATAGAACTTAGTTCTTTTAGAAGATTTTCAATAGAGCATTCTTATGAAGAGGTTAAACGTCCCTAAAAGTAATATCTTTTTCTAGTAGAGGTGTTTCTAGAATGCAATTTTTCTATACATGAAGACACGAGACAAGAGAATCTTCTAGGGATTCCTTCAAATAATTTTAGGGAGTCTCCTTTATTAGAAGGCTCTGCTGCAGTTTTTTATGAGGAAGAAGTTGCTGTAGACAAAGGTTCTGAGATTATCACTACCAGATCTGGTAGTGTTTCAAAGGAAATCAAGTTATTTACTTGATTATGATGTATAATATATGGAATGTTAGGTATTCTATCCCATGTACTTGTTATCATGATCATTATGTAAGTTGTTTTTTTGTTTTTTTCTCTTTATTTTCATTTTCTTTCTCTTTCCTTGTTTATTTTTTGTTTTCTTTGTTGTAAAGTGGAAGATGTTGTATCCTCATATTAAGGTATGTTTACAGTGCATTAAATACAGTTATGCAATGTGAAGTCAAGGTCTATTGCTGATTCTGAGTGAATTCCGGTCATTCCGTGATTTATTGCTTGTGTAGTGTACCTGAAGTTGAAGAGTCGGTGTTGGAATGTTAAGTGCTTATAGTTGATCTCTGATTCTTAGTGACACCTGGTTCTTGGATTTTTCTGTTAAGCCTGCTGTTTTTGTCTAGGATATCTTGGTTACTATGTTTAAATTACGGAGTCTGGGTGGCCTATGGTCTCCAGAAGTTGTTGAAAACCCTGCTGTGTTTGTCTGGTATTTCCAGATACATTTAGTTAAATTTCTGAGTCTGAGTGGCCTCCTATCCCTATGTGTTGCTGCAAAGCCTGTTGTGTTTGTTTAGTAAATGTAGGATGTTATATTTAGATGACTAATTGTAGTGGCCTCTTGTCCCTGTGAGTTGTAAATCCTGTTGTGTTTGTTAGGATATCTAGGTTATTATATTCAAATTTCCAATTCTCAGGAGCCTTTTTTTCGCGGTTATTTTGGTATAGCCTGTAGAGTACGTCTTGGGATGGACCGTCTGCTTTGATATTGTTAAGTATTGATTCCTAATGGATTTCAAGTAAATTTGAAGCCCACAGTAATGCCCTTCCCTGCTGTTGTCACAGGGGTGTAAAAAGTAGGTCCACCAGCACCACCTTCAGTCTGACAATTTCAATGGGCAAGAAGTATTACGTCTCATATTTGGACTTCCCCAGGTTTAGAGATGTCATTACTACAGGTTGTGGCAGACTAAGGAAAGGTTGTGGAAAACCTGAGCCAATCCTACACGAAGGAACACCAAGTTACTCCAAGACTTTCATGCTACATTCATGACACAACCCTGCAGTGGATTCAAGATGCAGATAACTATTAGTATTGTTTGGATAGATGCTTTGTCTGTAGTGTAAGGAAGATCTCTGCTCTGGGTTGGTTTGGAACAGATGTGTTCCGTGTCTTATGTAATTTCTACAAACATTTGGCTAAGCTATAACTAATACATTCACTGTATTGTCCAGATCCAGCTAATACAGCAGCATCTACCTGAGTCACGTTGGTTATTTGCACATTCTTTGTAATGTTACAAGAGCTCAAACTAATATACTTCCTCATCTGAGCCACTCACTGGACCCTGGTCTTGGCCACAGTGAGACAAAGGTTTATGCACTGGGTCATAAGTCACTCTTAAGGCCACACAGCATGTTTTCTAAATAATTTAGAGGTGATTTTCTGTCAATGAAAATATGACACTGCCATTAAAGTGTGTTTTTTGTTTTTGAAAAAAAAGCAATTGTCCCATTTCCCATGGTGTTGGGGTAAAAAAATGTTTTTATTTTCACTGACCACCACGTTTTGGATTGCGATGTATGAAAGGAAAAACTGGGCATTGGTCTGCCTACTGTAAATAGAGCAGGAAGACAAATGGCCAAATCTCCGTTGGCCCCTACGCCAGCGATCATCAGAGGTGTATTTCAACCACATAGACAGAGTAGTCTCCATTGCAGTCAAGCCCTCACCAGCCTGCCTGGAGGGATCCAGCTCCTCCAGGATGTAGCTTAGCAGCAGTTCTGGCATCCCGCCCGACTCTCCCTATAACCGGAACCTCAATTTTGTTGCCGTGCTTGTTTCAGGTGAGATGAGGGTCACTGTGAGTGACATGACCGCTGCGCCCGTGGAAGCGATCTAGCGGGACCGGTTACACCCGGAAGGAGGATGAGCACGTTTCTCTTGTGCCACCTCCCTTGGAAGCAGCTGCGGAAAGGCTCAAAATTGCAGGGGCTGCTTGGAGACCACTGCACTGGTTCTGGGATCATTGTCTTGCACATCTAAGCAAGGGGTCTCACGACCTCACCCGCTGTGTTGGGAACCTGCCGCCTTCACACCAGAAAAAGGTGCCTCATCAATGCCAGGCCCCGTTTGGGTCTGCCAGCACAGTCCGTGGCTTTTGCTTAGCCCAGCTGCTGGGGGTCCTATCCAGGCTTCCCATTTCTATCTCCCCTTAGTGCTCACTGGAGTCCCGGAGCCAATATTACATATGTTTGGTCATTGTGCACACTAAATACCAGCGCCCAGTGACAATGGCGGGAGGGCTTTGCTCCGGTCAGCTCGATCACGGACGCTGGAAGTCAGCCTTGGCCTGGAGTCCATTTTACCTTCTTTACTTTCCATTTGCTTTGAAAAACTCATCAAGATAGCCACCGTTACCAGCCCATAGGAACAGTCTCATGAGGATCGGCACAGGTGGTCATAGAATTTAAAAGAGGACCTGGTTCATCTTTCACTGGCATTAAAAGGAATGTGGAACTACTCCATATGCATTCTAATACTCCTATGAGGAAAACCTGTAGGTCTTATCTTCTGACTCATCCCAAGGATCGGCCATACTATAAAGCGGCTCTGTCTCTATCCTATTTGCAATCTAATACGTCTAAGAGGAAAACTTGCAGGTCCTATCATCTGGTTCATCCTAATGATCTGCCATACTATAAAGGGGCTTGGCCTGATTGTCTCTCTCTGACCCCTGAAACCCCCCCAAAAACCACTAGGATTTTGCTCCCACCCTCACAAGTTCTCACCTTGACCTCTCACATAATGGATATAAGTCTTGTCTCCACAGGACCCAACTCCTTCCTCTCCAAAAATGTGGCCAAAAAACACAAACACTGGTTACTCTAAACCTGCCCCGGAACATTACTCTCAGATGTTTACTTTTGTGTCAACAAGGGTAAACTATCTAATGACCTCTTCTTCTACTCCAGAAAACGAGCTCGTACGAGGTCTGTCTTCCAATCCATTCTTCGTATATGGGGTAGAAGCAAAACCACGCATGGGCTCAATCTTTCTGCCTCTCCCTTTTTCTTTTTTTGTTGAAATTTTTATTGGAAATAAAACAGTAAAAATAACAAACTACACAAGGCATAATACGGTAAGTACACGGCCATGGGTCCATGCATTCGACGCTCCAGCACTGCAACATATACAATACATACGATATCCGTAGTGGGGGGGGGGTAGCGAGGAAACCAACAGCATTACAGTAAAAGTTAATACCCGGAATGTCAATTAGGGGGACAGGGCAACATCGGGAAGCAAAGCATGTGGGGGGGTTGCATATATTTCCACGATATGAATTCCATTGTGACCAAATTCTACTCCATTTCTTGGGCCTGCCCCGTGACAGGTACATAGTTTTCTCCCTAAACATGCACCAATCCATGTTCTCCTCCCATAATGATACAGTGGGCGGCCTATGGGAGCCCCAGAGCTGTGCAATATCCCTTTTTGCGATCATATTACCAAGGGTCGCCCAGTTGATCTGTGCCGTATTGTAATCATTGGGTTCCCAGACATTCAGGAGACAGCGCCTGGCCTTGGGCAGTAGCGCCACACCAGTGACCCTTTCCATTACGACATGCACACGGGACCAAAACTCAACCACCTCCGGGCATTGCCATAGAATGTGGAGGAAGGTGCCAGTCATGCCGCAACCACGCTTACACAAATCATCCAGAAAGTAACCCATGCGAACCAGGCTCGGACCAGTGACATACACACGGTGGAGGATCTTAAGTTGAACAAACCTAAGGCGAGCGGGTATGGCAATCTCTTTGGGCGAGGACAGGGCGGATTGCCAGTCCTCATCATCCAATTCTAGACCGTCGGCGGTCCACAAACCCCTTAGGCGTATTAGCAGATCAGCCCTATTGTTTATCAGCTTCTTGTAAATCAGTGAAATTGTGCTATCGGGCACATGTCCATCCAGGATACGATCCTCAAGAGGTGAGGACTCAGGAATATCTGTACCCACAGCAAAAACCGACACCAGGGCATGATGAACCTGGGCGTACCTAAAGAATTCCCTGTCACCGAGTTCGTATTTCGCCTTTAGCACCGCAAAGGTCTTAACGTCGCCTTTAGACCAGAGATCCCCCACCCTGCTAATACCAATCATATCCCATTTATCAAAACCTTTAGTTTGCCACAGACCACCCAAACCTTCAGAGTCATACAAAGAGGTTGCGCGGGTAAGTCTATCATTCCATCCAAGAGCCGCATTTGCGTCGTGCCACACACATACAGCAATTTTAGTGGGTCCAGCCAGCGCTTTACAGAGCCTCTTTGAGTACAGCGCCCTGTTGAAGCTCCCCCCCCGGCAGAAGGTGTTTATCCATTGCAAAGGCCGGGGCAGGACCGGGAGCGTACGTTGCGTGATTAACCGCACTTAATTGAGAAGCCCAATAGTAACGCCTGATGTCAGGGAGGGCAATGCCTCTGTCGTACCACGGAAGCGTGAGTTTAGACAGGGCGATGCGTGCACGTCCATCCCAGACCAATCGCCTTTGTAAACTCTCCACCTTTCGAAAGTAACCCGAAGGAACGGGGTCAAATGAGTTCTGGAGAGCGTACAAAAATCTAGGCAGCGACATCATTTTAAAAAGAGCCGCACGACCGAGCGGCGACAGTGGAAGCTGACGCCAGCGTGCGACATCAAGCTTCAGTCTTTGGAGAGGGGGTAGCAAATTACGCTCATAGCGAATGGTGGGATCCAAGGAGACATAGATCCCCAGGTATTTAAAACCAGTCTCAGTTACTTGAATTGGAAATCTACGAGGCAATGGGGGGAGATCTCCAGCCAAGACGTTGACACAGGATTTAGTACAATTAATAATTAGACCCGAGTTCTTTCCGAAGGAAGTCAGAACATCGAAGAGCACATTAAGGGATTTCAGAGGGGAGGTAAGATATAGGAGGATGTCATCTGCGTATAGCGAGATACGATCCTCGAAATTGGGGGCCCACCGAATGCCCGTCATGGAAGGCTCCCAACTTAGCCATTCAGCCAACGGTTCTAAAGCGAGGGCGAAGAGCAGCGGAGACAGCGGGCAGCCCTGTCGAGTGCCTCGCCCTAGTGTAAAAACACCGGACACCTTCCCGTTAACTACCACCTGAGCAAGGGGCCCCTCATAAAGAAGCTTCACCCAAGCGATGAACACAGGGCCGAATCCAAACTTCGAGAGGGCCGCCCAAAGGTAGGGCCATTCAATGGTGTCGAAAGCCATGGTAGCGTCAAGGGAAGCTAGAATGGCCGACTCAGTGAGAGTCCCAGCCCTCGCGAGAACTCAGTGGAGTCTCCGAAGATTAAGGGCGGTGTTTCGATGAGGGATGAAACCTGACTGATCCGGATGGACCAAGTCCCCGATCACCTTAATCAAACGATTAGCTAACAATTTAGCTAGAATTTTGTGTTCGGCGTTAAGCAGTGAAATAGGTCTGTACGAGGCACAGCGATCATGCGGCTTACCCTCCTTATGGATGACCACAATGGTGGCACATCGCTGGTCGACGGGAAGGGAACCGGAGTCCAAAGCCTCAAGGAACATCCCCCTCAAGTAAGGCGCCATTTTGTCGGGTCGCAGTTTATACAGTTCAATGGGTAAACCATTGGGGCCCATTGCTTTGCCAGAGCGGAGGGAACGTATGGCCACCGCGACTTCGTCAACCGTAAGGGGTGCGTCCATGAGGTCTCTGTCATCGTCGGAAAGGCAGGGTAACGCAATATCCCAAAGCAACAACCGGGAGTCATCCTCATCTCTATCACAGACCGAGGCATACACGGTTTTAAAGTGGTCAACAAAGCACTCAACAATCCCGACTGGGTCAGTAACACTCTCACCATCAGGACTCTCAATCACAGGGACAACACGATTCACTCTTTCTTTCTCAACCAGCCACGCAAGCAGTTTACCAGCCTTGTCCCCCACGTCATACAACCTGCCCTGTTGCTCTCTGCTCATCATCTTTGCCGCATCAGTGACGAGGGCTCTATAATCGGCTTGTTTCAGACTGAGGGAATGCAGTTTTAAACGTGTTACTCCAGAATCAAGATCATTTTCAAGTGCAGTTATGTCGGGTTCAAGGCACACAAGTTCCTCATCTCTAGCCTTCTTGGCTGCAGCAATCAGTGACAGAGAATGCCCACGAATAACCGTCTTGAAAGCTTCCCACAGTGAAACAGAAGAAGCAACAGACCCCACATTGTCAGCGAAACATGGTCCATAGCTTTCACAAGTTCAGAACGGGTTTTAGGATTACGGAAATACCAGGGGTTAATGGGAGCCACTCTACCCGCAGTGCCTACCCCAACCTTAAACCGGAGCCACAAGGGGGAATGATCAGAGATACCCCTGGGAAAATGGCGAACCTCACTGATGGAGGGGGATTGGGCCGACAGCATTAAAAAAATAGTCTAGCCTGGAGAGACTACCATGTACCCCAGAATGGAAGGTGTATTGAAGCTGTGTAAGGTGCATCAACCTCCAGCTATCAGCCCAAAAGTTTCCAATAGGTCGCTCAGCCACATATGAGATCTAGCCAAATCCCTGGGGGGAAAACGGTCATCAGTGCCAGATACAACGGAGTTAAAGTCCCCACCAAAGATAAGGAGACCCTCAGGCAGCCCAAGTAGAACCCTACCCAGATCAGCATAGGTGGAGGCCTGTAGGCCCGGAGGGATATATATCACGAGGATGGACAGTGTTTTCCCTTCCCATCTACCCGTGAGCGCAGCATAGCACCCTCTGTCGTCAAGTATTACTTCATCAATTTCAAAGGGGAGAGAAGACCGGATGAGAATGCCAACCCCCCTAGAACCGGAAGTGAAACCAGAATGAGCGACTAGTCGGTATCCACGCCTATTCATGGCTTGACATGTGTTCCCTATCAGATGCATCTCCTGCAGAAGAACAATATCGGGGGAATGGCATCTGAGGAACTGCAACACTACCCCTCGCTTTATCCTGTCTCCCAACCCATTAACATTCCAGGATAGCAGTCTCAACTCACCACCCCCCATCCCCGAGAAGGAGGCAGAGCACTCCACACACGAAACCCAGTGACCTGAGCAGCTAGACAAAACAATACGATGCCTTGTGAAAAGAAACAGTTACACACACTCCCCCATAACCCCCCAACTCAAACCCGGTACAAAGCCCCCCACCCTGCACCCCTGCATACGACTCAAAAGCCACCCCAACTTGCAGTGTGTCTGTCGCCCCGTCATAAAACTACACTACACAAAGAACCCAGGAGGAGGAAGAGTCCCCATTCACCCCCGCCACCCTCAGGCCAATCTGAAATAGGAACAAAAGAACCATAGTCCAGACTCAGCTGAAATAGTTATAAAGTTCAGACGTCAGGGTCCACAATGTAACTCCTGCTCCAGCGAGCTGCCGTCCGCGCCACCGGGGTGCCCAGTTGGATCATCCCTTTTTGGCAAAGAATCAAGCCAGTCACTGACAGTGTCCGGGCGATCAAAGAAAAACGTTTGCTCCTCATACTCGATACGAAGTCTGGTCGGAAACAACATGGCGTACTGGAGGCCCAGGCCCCGCAGCCGTTTCTTGACTTCCTGAAACCCCATTCTCTGCCTTTGAACAAGCGGGGTAAAGTCAGGGTAAAAGTTCACGGTGGTATTTTCAAACTTCACAGGGCCCTTGTCCCGAGAGGCTTGCAGGATAGCGTCCCTATCCCTGAAATGGAACAGTCTAGCAATAATAGGTCTCTGGGGGGCACCCGGCTTAGCCTTCAAGCCAGGTACTCGATGTGCCCGCTCAACCGCGAAGAATTTAGTAAGTCCGGCGGGAGCAAGATAATTCGAGACCAGATCTTCCACAAGGAGGTCGGTTGCAGAGGTCTCGGGATTTTCAGGGACCCCGATAATGCGCACGCTGTTGCGACGGGCCCTATTTTCAGAATCCTCCAGACGACGGGCCATCATGTCATGAGAAGAACGCAAGTTTGTATTTGTATTTGTATTTGCATGTTGGATTTATATCGCGCCAATCACCTACAGGTCTCTAGGCGCTCGGAAATCGATGGAATTTATACCATAACTACATACAACACAGGGGGTAGTGCAACAGCCTACACTGCACCCAGAGCCCTCCCAAACAGCCATGTCTTTAAAGACTTTCTGAACCTTAGGAGATTCACCTCTCTGCGCAGTGCCTCCGGCAGCTTATTCCATAACTGAGGGACCAACACAGAGAAGGTTCTCCCTCCCTTAGTCACCAATCTGTACCGAGGACAGATCAGCAGCTGAGAAGCAGAGGATCTAAGTGTTCTTTTTGGGCTGTACACATCCAAACGGTCTTTGATATAGGCCGGCGCATGGCCATAAATTGCTTTATGGGCCGTGCATAGACTCTTGAACTCTACCCTCTCTTTTATGGGGAGCCAATGTAGGCTCTGCAATAGGGGAGAAGCTATAGTCCTTCTAGGGAGTCTAAAAATCAGTCGCGCCGCGTTATTCATCACGACCTGCAGTCTATTTGTCAGAGTTTTTGGGAGGCCTAGATAAAGGGCATTCCCATAATCTAGTCTAGAGATAATAGTTGCCGCTACGATTGTTAGCAACATGGCCTGAGAGAGAACTGGGGCTAGCTTACGTAGCTGCCTGATGATGTCCGTGCAGCTCCCAACAACAGAAGAAATTTGTCTGCCCATTGACAATCGCAGTCCAACTTAATCCCCAAACTCTTTACAACTGCACTCGGCTTCGGAGTTGGACCTAATTCCGGTGGCCAGTAAAGATCGCTCCAAGGTGTCCTGCCTAAGTTTTAAACAACTAGTGGAAGTACCCACACACATTAAGGGTCACACCCTCGATCTTGTATGGACCTCAGATCCTAACGTAACACTCAGAGGTGTTCTACCATGCATTTGGACCGATCACTATTTAGTGAATTGTGAGGTCCGCATCGATGGCCACCTAAGTGATCAGCCTGGGAGAGTCAGGAAAACCCGCAAATGAGATGAGGTTGATTTAAAAACCCTGACCGAAACACTTCCGAAAGTGGCCCGACCTCTTGTTGGAATCAATTTGGACCTGGAATATAGAGACCTAACGCGGATCATATCAATCCCCTGAGTTAATTTTGCCAGACCCCTCACGCTCCACTAGACCATAGAATCAGGTGGCTAATGGCTCTACATTGACATATTCTTCCATAATCACTAAGCAGCCACACCACGATCCCAGTGGCAGGTTATCCCCTCACTCTCTCTCCACTGCCCTTTCTCTCTCCTGGTGATCTCCTTTGCACAATACTGCCAAACACGCCACCTTCTCAACCAGGCTCCAGGCTCTTGCCCTCCACGGTTTCTATCCAATCTATTCCTTCTATTTTTCTTTTTTTTTATTAATGATTCTTATACCTGGTACAATACATTAAATACCTTAATTTGATGGAAAACATTTCAGCTACACAATATCCAAAAATAAGATTAGTTAGGTATCCAAAAACCAAAGGAAATAAATGATGTATAAATAATTCATAATTACTTAATATGATGATAAAATAAGATCAGGGAAATAAATTCATATATATACATACACAGACAAAACCTGTCAAGGAGTCTCTCTCCACACAGCGAGAGGAGCCCAGACGCGAAGGCCCCACTCCCTCATCTTCCTACCCCTTCTTTTATAGAGACCGTCCTCAATGTTATGAATGCCCAGCAGCCTAACTAGCCACACCTGAAAAGTAGGTGCAGTATTATCCTTCCATTCAGCGGCAACCAAGATCCGAAGGGCTGCTAGACATATAAACACAAAGGCCTCGTTATCTCTATCAAGGTCAAGATTATTACCAAAGCCCAATATCCTAAAAGTAGGGGATAGGTTAATATGTCTAGCCGCCCCTTCAAAAACTTCTCAATCTCTAGACATATTCCCCTCATCTTCCCACATTAAAAAAACATATGGATCATGTCAGCCGGTCCCTCCTGACATCTTGGGCACTTATCATCCTCCCTTTTGCCCCACTGAAATAACTTAGCTGGGGTAAAATAAAGATTAAAGAGGACTTTATATTGCTGTGCTCTTAGGTTCGTAGAGCGGAATATTTTACCTGCTAGTTTTAGTGCTTTATCTAAATCGAAATCCGGATCCCCCAGTTTCACCATCCAGGATGTTTCGACTTTATCCATATCATCCGACATCGTGTCGATTAGGACTTTATTTATTATTTTAATTTGAGCTCCGCCTTCTAGCAGAAAATCAATCATTTTTATTTTGCCTTTTGGATGGATACGTGGTCTCATCTCCTGCATTGTTTGGTGAATCTGAAGATACTTAAACCCGTGATTAGATGGAATACCGAATTTAGCTTGAATATCAATAAAAGTAAGTAGTTTCTCCGTACCAATATCAAAGATATCCCCCATTGTTCTAATTTCTCGTTGTTTCCACATAGACCCCATCCTATCACTACTGAATTGTCGGAAGACACTAGAGTTCCATAATGGCGTGTAATAATTTATTTTAGGGATTGCTAGTGTCTTCTGGACAGCTTTCCAAATTTTCCACATTCCATCCATTATACCTAGTTCTATTATAGTATCCTCTTTCTGTTCGACGCAACAAAAGCCCCTGAGCATTGCTACCCATAAGTAATTCAAAAATGGATGGAGGATCTAAAGACTGAGTGGATTAGGAGAGGAATCAAATAATATAGCCATCTGACTCAATAAGCACGCCCACTGGTAGAATCTGATATTGGGGCTACTAGCCCACCTCTGTCTAGCGGAAGTGATTAAAATCTTAGGGACCTTCTGATTTTGCCGTAGGACCATAAAAAGTTCAAAAATACTGATTCTATGTTTTCTATCCACCCCTCATCAACCAGAAGCGGGATCAAGCAAAACAGGTATAGGATTTTTAGAAGCATAGTCATCTTCAATACATTTACTCACCCAATTACTGATTGATGGATAGTGTCTATTGTTTTTAACTCATTTGTGATGGAGGCAACCAATGGAGCAAAATTCTCTTCTATAATTAAATCAATTGCCGGATTTATCGACCCACCTCCCATCCTGTCTCACTATATTGCTAGTGCAGACTATTTGAGTCTTATTTTCATTCAGGCGGAAACCAGAATAGTTGCCAAAGTCACTCGCCATGTCTGTAAGAGCTATCATTGCCCATCTGGATTTGGAGTTATTATAGCCAGATCATCGGCATATGCCAGAGGTTTCATCGCATGGCCCCTACATACTACTGGACTGATTGCCTCACAGTCTAAAATTCTACGAATCAGGGGATCTAGATAAAGGGCAAAAAGTATTGGAGAGCAGGGGCACCCTTGTCGGGTCCCGCAAGATATTACAATTTCTTCCAAACTACCCCCCATCAGCTGGATTCGGGCCCTAGGTTCACGATACATAGCTTTGATAGCCTTAATCATTTTAGGGCCGAAACCCCTCCGCACCAATGTCCCCCACAAAAACTGCCATGTGACACGGTTGAATGCCTTCTCGGCGGCTAGCAGGATCATTGCCATCCGACCCCCCTCAGCAGCATGTACATCAAATAAAGTGATTACCCGTCTAATATGGTCCGTTGTTCCCTGACCTGGGATAAACCCATGCTGCCAAGAGGGCACCAGATCGGCAATGACCCCCCCTCCCCCCAATCTCTTAGCCATGACCTTGGCATATATCTTTGTATCCAAGTTTATAAGGGAAATTGGTCGATAGGCTCCAGGGTCATCCTTAGGTTTACCCTTCTTGTGAAAGACCACGATGTTTGTTTCTTTCAATGAATTTGGGGTATCCATAGTATAAATTATACCATTAAATAAATCCTCCAATAAGGGTACTATGATATCTTGTAGACACTTATATAATTCCAGAGGGATCCCATCTGGTCCTACGGCTTTCCCTATTGCTAGATCCCTTATAGCTTCAATTATTTCCTCCCTTGAAATCTCCTCCTCGAGACCAAGTCTATCTTGTTCAGCTAGTTTCGGCCCTAGATCATCCCAGATTATATCAGAAAAATCTGACCTAGCCTCCTCTTTATATAGTACCTGATAGTGGTTCTTAAAGGCTTCTTGAATCTCTACTGGCTCGGAATAGTTCTGGGTTCCCTCACGAATATTTTTGATAATATTTTTATTATTCTTCTGTTTAATCCTGAGGAACAATAGTTTGCCCTCCTGCTCCCCAGTTTCAAACATCGAACCACTATATATTAGATATTCATCGGCTGCCCTTTGAGCTATCAACTGGTTTAGCTTGGCTTTAATAACCATAACTTTCTATTGGGTCTCTGTAACCTCCCTCCCCCTGACTATAGCTCTGACATGTAGTACGTCTGCATCTGCTAATTGAGTCAGGAGACTCTTATTATAGACCTTGGTTTCCCTCCTAAGCCTGGTAGCATAGCTAATTACCTCCCCTCTTAGAGTCGCTTTAAGTGAATCCCATACCATATTACGAGATGTACTATAGCGATTAGTATCAAAGAAACTTTGAGCCCAGATCTTTAAATGGTCTATAAATTTACTATCAGCTAATAGTCTTCTCTCGAAGGTCCACCTTAATGGTGGCCTAGACAGAGTATCAATATGGCATTGAAGGATCAATGGGTTGTGGTCAGAAATAACTTTTGGTACCTTCCTGATTTCTACCCTGTTTGCCTCGATAACAGATACAAAAAAATAATTGAGTTTGGAAAACTTTCTAGCAGGTCAGGGAAAATATGTATACCCAGAGTTATTGGGCTCCTTTTCTCCCCAGACATCCAACAGCCCATGAGTTTTAATTATTGAAGCTACAGCACCAAATACATTGGGCTTCCGTCCGTGATATGGGGTATTCATCTCCAATTCCGTGAAATCGGCAGAGATATTAAAATCCCCACAGACTACGAGGGGGGTAGGCCAATTCAACAATTCCAGCTCGAGACCATCATAAACTTCAGGATCGTCCTGATTAGAACCATATATGGTACATGATGTAAAACCCAACTCCATTTCAACCACCACCCAGCGACCATGAATATCTGCCAGATGTCGTCTAATCGCCCCCAAACATGATTTAGCCAATATAGCAACTCCACTAATATTGGAGGTTTGTGAGGAGCTAGCCAACAGATCAAATCCTTTTATACTCAATAGGTGCTTCTTGGCCCACAGTAGATGGGTCTCCTGAAGACAGACCACATCAACTTGACTGGATCTAATAAATTGACCCAACCTCTGCTTTTTGCCCCAATCATTTAGGCCCCCAACATTAATAGAACAGATCCTAAGTCTCCCCATTATATCTTTGTAGTTTACGCTCCGAAACCTCTTTCCTCCTTTTCAGACACCTAAAGAATTTACCATAAGTCCATCTGAACAAAACTTCATACCAGTTATTACGAATACTTTTTTGTCCCCTTTTCTCCCTTAACCCAAAAAACACCCCACCCAACCGCCTGACCCATCCCACCCTCCCTCCTCCAACCACCCCATTGTGGCGCTCAGACCTCGGTCTATGCATGTGATGCGCTGTGCTAGAGCTGGGCAACATTATACATCAGAAATAAAATCCACCCTGCCAAATCCTACTATTTGAATGAATACCATGAAAATCAAGACAAACTAGATCAAAGAAAATAAAACAAGAGTACCTTCAGCCCCCTACTATACCCCCTTTGCCCCACAACTCCCGCCCCCCCAAGTAACCATTCCTTCTGTCTCCAATCTCCGTGTACAACACATTTTTTTTTTAAGTTATTCAAGGTCCATTATCTTTATCTGAACCCACCTGGACATTGTCAAGGGGTTGCTGTTGGCCCTGCGCTTGGAGTCGGACCTGTTGCCGGGTTGTGCCTGCTCTGCTTGTTCTGCCGCTTGTTCTGCCGCTACCCCTCGCCGCACCCGCTCCGCGGGTGCCGCTTCGCGGCTTGGAGGCTTGGAGGAGGGAGAGGTGAAGGCGGCACGCTATACTGGGAGGCGCCTGGAAGGAACAAACTCGCCGGCGCTAGCAGGGACTCAGAAGACCAGGAGTCCCTGCTTCCCCAGCCCTGAGAGCGGACGCGCCCACCTTGAGACACACCCACCGCCTGACCAGCTGAAAAGGCGCGTGTCTGCACTAGCCGTTGGGACCCACCTGGACATTGTCAAGGGGTTGCTGTTGGCCCTGCGCTTGGAGTCGGACCTGTTGCCGGGTTGTGCCTGCTCTGCTTGTTCTGCCGCTACCCCTCGCCGCACCCGCTCCGCGGGTGCCGCTTCGCGGCTTGGAGGAGGGAGAGGTGAAGGCGGCACGCTATACTGGGAGGCGCCTGGAAGGAATAAACTCGCCGGCGCTAGCAGGGACCCAGAAGACCAGGAGTCCCTGCTTCCCCAGCCCTGAGAGCGGACGCGCCCACCTTGAGACACGCCCACCGCCTGCAACGCCCATTATAAACAAACTGCCGGTCGCTCGGCGGGACGCGAGCGGGACGCTGAGCGAAGCCCGGGCAAAGGGCGGGCCGTCTGTGGCCATCCGGGGCAGGAGGAGGCAGGGCGGGGCCACCCCCCTTACACCCACTGTACAGGTCTCAGTTCGTGGTGCTTCACTATTGGCCCGGATTTCAGCATGTCAACTCGTTCCGGTAAGGCCTTGAGGGGTGGCGGTGAAAGTGCCCCTGGGGGCACTATGTTCGGCTCTATGGACAAATTCCTCACTAGGGTGGCAGCTGTCATCGACAATGAACTCGCCATATCAGAACGGCGCCTTTCTTTTGATTTTCCTCCTTCCAAAAGCCCATCTCCAGCAATAGTGTTGTCCTCACCAAACTCCATTTCCCCTGCACTCTTGCCTGGGGACCTACCTGGGGATTCTTACATTGCACCATTAGAGGTTGGTATAGATGGGGCAGAAAGCTCGCCGACTGGTAATCACTCCACCAGCCCTTGTGCCGTGCTTATAGAGTCCTGCCCCGACTCTTCCATAGCATGTCCTCCTGGCACCCAGTCCCATCATTGCTCTGATGCTCCTGCTCTTGACCCACAACCTCCGCTTAAGATTCGATCTACCCAGGGGCTTATGAAAAGGAAAGGGAAAAGGGCAATTAACATTCGAAAGGGCTGCCCATCCACGCTTACTAAGCACGCCAGGTACCCGTCCCAGAAGGGTCCTACCCCCCCGGGTGCCGGAGGACCTGTATCTTCAGGGATTCCTATTACCGCTCCAATTGTAGCTGACACAGTACTACCTTCCCTGCTGGTCCCATCAGCGCCTGACCTAGCTAATGTGGGTCCCTCTTTGGAGTCGATCGAGAAGCTGGTCAGGTCTCTTTTGGTACCACTTACTGACCAAGTCAAGAGGTTGGGGGATAGGCTTGACTGCTTTGAACAGGTAACCAGGGATAATTTTTTTTCCCTGAAAACCCTGTTCAAACTTCAGCCAAAGCTTAGTGAGGATAAGACAGACAGGATAGATAAGAACACTGGGATAGAGGTTTCAGTGAGACCCCCTTCAGGAGAACAGTTGACGCAGCCGCCCAAGCGACCAGTCTCTGGGAATACTACCTCGGTTGCCCCCCAGGATGGCCCTAGGCAGACAAGGTCGAATGTCTCTACCCATGCTGCCCAAGTGCATGCTATCCCTCCCCCAGTAGTAACAACCTCTGTGCCTATTCAAGGCCAAAAGAAACATCAGAAGGGAGGGATGGGTCCAGCTTCGCAACCTGGGGCCGCTTCACACGTTACAACTGGCGGCATAGCATCAACTCCTAAGGCTATACCCACTCCTGTCCCGCCCATAAACCCTCCTCCTTCAGGTTTTCCTCAGAAAATCACACGAAAGTGTCCCCCAGTTAACCTCCCCCCTGAGTGCCACCCGTATGTTGTCATTCTCACCAAAGTCCCCCCTATCAGGAGTACCCAGCAGGAAAACCATCAGGCACTTAAGAATAAGGTCATCCACTGGCTGAAAGCCAACAGGCCCTTGCCTCCGGGAGTGGATGGTATAATTCTTGGTGTACGCAGGGTGGGATGGATTGGAAACGGGAAAAAATCTCTTGAAGGGGATTGCGTGGTGGTAAATTTCCAAGACGCTAGGGTTGCCCATTTGATATGCTCCCAAGGACAACCCACGGTTGGAACGGGTATCGACGTAGTCGACTTAACATTCTTTTACCCCCGGTCCATTACGACCACTTCCACCTTTCACCTTGGACAATGCACCTACATTAGCAGTCCTGGGGGCCAATTTCCTGTGGAGAATACCGTCCACGGCCACTCTTCCCCGGGAGTTTTCCCACAGCGGCTATTCCTAGCTCCAGTGATACCGAACTGGGGATCCTGGGGTTGCTGACTCTGTGATGTTCCCGGGGTGGTCCCTGTGGCTTCGAGTCCTGCTGTTGAGCCAACACCTTACCTTAAAACCTATAGCTCCTCGACCTCATCGCAAATTCAGGCTACTGCCGAGCTTGTAAAAGAGCAAGGGGAGACCGGGGCATCTTTTGACCTTCTGGCTAGCCTCCCTGGTGTGGGTGTTATGGACTTACCGCTTCCTGTCGAGGATTGTAGCATTACGGCTGTGACGGACCCCCCGATTAGGGTTTTCAGCTGGAATGTGGCGGGCCTCGAGAGGAAGCTAGCGCTGCCGGACTGGAACGCGCTTGTGGAGCAATACTCCATATGCCTGTTCCAGGAAACCTGGAGTCGGGTGCCCCTACATAAGGCAGGATATTCCACCCACTTTTTGCCGGCAGTACAGAGTGCAACTGGTAGGGGCCGCCCGTCGGGTGGCCTATTAATCTGGGTGGCCTCAGAACTCAACTGCAGGGTGGTGGAGCGGGACACCAATTGCCCGGATCTCCTTAATATATTGCTGAGAAATTCCCAGGGCCGAGTCATCTTAAACATTTTTAACATCTACGCCCGAGGCACAAAGGGGGGTAGAGAATCCCCAGTAATAGCCTGTTTGGAAGCCCAGCTCCGCTCGTCTCCTCATAGGTCTTGTACCTTGTTGGCGGGCGACCTGAACTGTACTTTTGAGCCCCTGGACCTTGAAATCCTAACAGACCAAGAGGAACATGATAGTAGGTGGGGGATTCCGCCCCTCGAGCTTAGTCCTATCAAAAAGTGGACAGAAGTGGCCCTCCAGATCAACTCACTAGCTATGGAGTTTGGTCTTAGGGCCGCCAACGGCAGGACTAGGTCCGACAAAGTAGGGGCCCACACTACAACAGGCCAGGGCACATGTCACGGATTGACTATTTTCTCCTTGACATACACCTGTGGAGCATGGTGGAGGACATGGTGATTGTACCATCGGTTGAGAGTGATCACAATCTCCTGTCCCTCACCTTGTCCTACAGGTGGCTTACTAGCACCGCGAATAGATTTTCTCGTAACCCCGCCCCGGACCTGTCAGTAGTTACAAACTGTGGACGGCGGCTAAAGTGGGCAAAGTTGGCACTTTCAGAGGAGAAAACTTCTGCCATTAGGCAGCTCCTTGCCTCAGCCCTAGTCAACCTTGACCCCCAAGAGGAAGGGCTGATGGAGGTGGCTCCCAGGTTCTGTGTTATAACCCAGGCTATTAGTGACCTCTTTGTAGTTCCAGCTAACTCGAGCAGAAGGAAACCAAGCTCACGATCAGGACAGGGCTGGTACAATCAGAAGTGTAGGGAGGCGAAGTCACTTCTCATTGAGGCAGTCAAGTCCAAATTACCGTCCAGGACTAGGGAGGCCAGGAGACACTATGCACTCTGCCAAAAAAATGCTAGGATGGAGTGGGAGGATAATTTCTGGCAGGACCTCCTGGCTGCCAGTCGTGGGAAAGACGCCAAAGGTTTTTGGGACATGGTGGGCAAAAGGAACCGTCCTGATGACACCCGGAGGACCTGTACCATCAATGCCCAGACTTGGTTCTCCCACTTCCAAAAACTTTATTCTGCCGCTGAAGGCCCACTTAACGACTCTTTTAACCTCCCGCCCTTTACCCTAGTTCATGACCTGGAACTTTTTTCTGTTTTGGATGTAACAAAGCAGATTAAAACCTTGGTTCCATTGAAAGCAGCTGGTCCGGATGGCCTACCAGGCGACATCCTCCGCGCTTATCCGGAAGAATGGGGGGTACTAATCTCTGCACTCCTCAACGCAATTATTGGGGGAGGCCCCGTGCCAGACTCCTGGAGAGGTGCGGAGGTGGTCCCCATCTACAAAAAGGGCAGTCGGGATCTACCCGGGAATTATAGGCCTATAAGCCTAATAGACTCGAGCCAGAAATTGGCGGGGAAAGCCATTCTGGGGAGGATCTCCCAATGGGTGGACGATAATCACATCCTGTCCGATATGCAAGCTGGGTTCCGTTCAGGTACAGGAACTATCGAACAGGTCTTCAGGCTCTTGTTATTATACTGGAAGGTGGTGGTACTGGGCAAAGGCAGTCTTTATTTGGCCTTCATTGACCTTAAGACTGCCTTTGACCTGGTACCTAGGGAGGAACTCTGGAGGGTGCTTCACGGTTTAGGGATGCCCCCGTATATATTAAATCTCCTTATCAACCTGCACACCAACACCTATGCCCAGGTTAGATGGGGGCTGAACGGGGAAAAGACCGATAAGATCAGGGTCGAGAGGGGAGTAAGGCAGGGCTGCGTTCTGGCCCCTACCCTATTCTCCCTCTATATTAACGGGGTGGTAGATCACCTACTGGGCGAACCTGCAGACGCTCCCACCCTGGGAGGAGAAAAAATTCCAACTTTGTTGTTCGCCGACGACACCCTCCTCATCTCTAAAACCCCCCAAGGTCTCCAGACACTGCTGAACCGCTTTCAGGACTTCTGTACCACTAAGGGCCTTGTCATCAACGTGGATAAGACCAAGTACCTAGTTATGCATCCACCTCGCAAACTTGGCCGCCCTCCCATTCTGAACTCCATTCCTCTAGCAAGAGTGGCAGAATTTGATTACCTGGGAATTCGACTGAACGACGCGATGAGCTGGACTGCCCACATCAACAAAATGACAATGGCCCACAAAAGGGTGGGGGGGGCACTTCTCAAGGAGTTCAACAACTCATCAAAACATTGTGTTGCCCCCCTACTTGAGATATATAAAGCACGTGCGGTCCCTGCATCACTTTATGGAGCCGAACTGTGGGGCTTGGGCAAAGTTGACTCACTGAGCAAGGCCGAAAATAAATTCATCAAAGATCTCCTTGCCATTCCATCGAGTAGCCCGACCATCCCAGTGCTCATGGACACTGGCTGCAAAGCCATAAGGGACCAGGCTCGGCTTCGACCCCTTTTGCTCTGGGCACGCTTGTGGAGGGTCCCGGAGCTAAAATCCTATGCCAATGGTCTAGCAGAGGTGATGCACTCTGACGGTTGGCATAGCATCAAATGGCTGAAGGACATTAAACACCTTTTAGGGGACCTAGGCCTGGACTCTTGCTGGCATAGCCACTCCGCTCCTCCGAAGGAGACCTTAAAAAAACTTTTTTGGGAGTGGGTTTGTGTGAAGCGCTTGAGAAGCCAGCAGCACTGCAAAACCACCGCAGCTTTTCTGCTGTTAAAAGACGTTGTCATCTACGAGCCGTACATGGACATAATATCAGTTGCTATGGATAGGTCCTTGTACATCAAATTTCGGTTAGGAACCCTACCCTTGGCCGACTTTTGCTCGAGGTGGAATAAATCCCAGCCTATATCATGCTTCTGTGCTCTTTGTCATGATAAGCCAGAGACGGTGCCACATTTTCTTTTTGAATGCCCGGACTATGGTCGCCCCAGATCACGCTGGCTTGGTCCCATCTGCAGAGAACTGGGTACTCGTCAGCACTCGGTTGCACTCCGGATTCTTTTAACTAACACAGCCCCTCCCATTGTTTGTGCTGTTGCTAAGTTTTTGAAATGGGCTTGGTTGATTAGACTCAGAAGACTGCCCATATCAATTTAATTCTTTTTTTATCTAATTTATGCTGACCTAACGTGTTTTATTCTTATACTAAATTCACTGAAAAACCATAGGTTAGAGACCATATATAGTTAGCTGGACATTTTATTTTAGCCTCATTCTTTGACTCCAAAATCACGCGGATCTTGGAATCCCTCCCCCCTATCAGCCCCCCCATCCCGGTGGAGTTTGACGCCCACTCTACCAGCCCGCGGCTGTCCTCCTTTAGAGAAGTCTCCCTCGATGAGGTTACTAACACGCTGGCCAGAATGAGAAGTGGATCCCCCCTGGACCCAGCACCCGTCAGATTCTTAAAAACGGTGTCTCGCAGCACCTCACCTATCATTAGGGATCTCATAAACACCTCCCTGGCCCAAGGCATAGTGCCTTCCTCCTGGAAGGGCGCAGTCGTCAAGGCCCTGCTGAAAAAATCCAACCTCAACCCGGACGACTTGGCCAATTACAGACCCATTTCGCTTCTCCCCTGTCTCAGCAAACTGGCGGAGAAACTGGTCAATGTGCGACTCTCCCAATTCCTCGAGTCGAATAAAATACTACGGCAGTCACAAACCGGATTCCGGCCAGGCCATGGCACAGACACCGCTCTCCTCTCCGTCATCGAGGAGGCTAGGTGTATCCTGGATTCAGGAGGATCAGTGGCAGTGATCCTCCTGGACCTCAGTGCCGCATTCGACACTGTGGACCACCGTGTTCTGCTCCACCGACTGGCTAAGGCAGGAGTTGTGGACACCGCACATGCTTGGATCAAATCCTTCCTCACGGGACGCTCATTTCAGGTGTGGGACGGTAACTCCCGATCAGACCCCCTCCCGCTCACGCGTGGTGTGCCCCAGGGGTCCTCGCTCAGTCCCACCCTGTTTAATGTATACATGGCCCCGTTGGAGGACGTGGTTACCCGCTATGGGATAAAAATAGTTAATTATGCCGACGACACGCAACTCGTCGTCTCCCTCTCCCAGTTGGACAAGAACCCTGAAATCCTACTCAACTGTCTGCAAGACATACATACCTGGATGTGCGAATCCGCGTTGAAACTGAACGGGACAAAAACAGAAATCATGCTGCTGGGCAACAAATGGTCTGTTGTCCCTCCCTCAGCCTGGCCAGACTCCTTCGGTGACATCCCCACGCCCAAGACTGAAATTAAAACACTGGGTTTCTGGCTGGAGCAGGACCTTTCCTTGAAGACCCAGGCAGTTAAGACCGCGGGCACATGCTTTGGGCTTCTTCGCTCTATTCGGAAGATCCTCCCCCTCTTGCCCCCCCTGTCCAGGAAACTTCTGGTGCAAGGGCTCATACTATCTCGCCTGGACTACGGCAACGCCGCATATCTCGGTGCTCCTGAAACCACCCTGACCAAACTTCAGCGCGTACAAAATGCCGCGGCGAGACTCATTCTTAAACTTCCCCCCAGAGCCCATACCACACCGGCCCTCAAATCGCTGCACTGGCTACCGGTCCGCCAGCGAGTGGAGTTTAAGGCCTTGTGCATCACGCACAAACTCATTAATGGGGGTGGACCTGCCACCCTCAAAGATATGATCACACCTTACAAAGCCCACAGAAACCTCCGCTCGAACAACGAACATCTGGCCACAGTCCCAAGATTCAAGAAGGCGCGCACAGGTGGACGACGCTTCTCGGTCAAGGCCTCCTCCACATGGAACGCTCTCCCTCGTCTGTTGCGTGTGGAACCCAGTCACACGCTGTTCCGCAAAAGACTCAAAACCCTCCTCTTCCCTAAATAGTTCCTGGCTCTCGCCCGTCCCGGATTTTACAGTATTATAGCACGGGGATGCCTTCGGGTCACCAGGCGCTTTACAAATCTCAAATAATAATAATAATTGACATAAAACCAATGAAATTCCATATATAGTTAGTTGCACTAACTATATATCGCGCACCCGCAATCCACTGCTGATGATGTCACATATTACATCATTCATGACATGGTCAGTGACATCACTGATGACATCACTGATGACATCTCAAATGACATCACTGATGACATCACTGATGACATCTCAAATGACATCACTGATGACATCATCTAGTGTCTGTGTGTTTTTGTAAAGTTTAAATATGTTTTACATATTGAAGAATGAGTGGATGTATGGAAGACTGAGTGTGTGTGTGGCTGGCTGGGAGGTGTGTGACTCTGTGCATATCAATGTGTACTTGTATCAGTGATTGTATAAGAGAGTAAGTATGTGTTAGTATATGTGTGAAAAGTATGGTGTTCTGTGTTTAACTGTATAGATGAGGAAATCGAAGTGTGATTGATTCTTCACAGGACTGACTAGGTGTATGAGTGCATATGATAGTGTTGTAATAATGAGTGACTGTATGTATGAGTGATTGTATGGGTGAATGAGTGAATGTGTGTGTAGACGTAGGAATCAGTGAGTGCGTATGTAGTAACTGGTATTGGTGTGTCATGATGTCATCAGTGATGTCATTTGAGATGTCATCAGTGATGTCATCTGAGATGTCATCAGTGATGTCATCAGTGATGTCACTGAAGTATGGTGTTCTGTGTTTAACTGTATAGATGAGGAAATGGAAGTGTGATTGATTCTTTACAGGACTGACTAGGTGTGTGAGTAACTCCATGGATGAGTGGCAGTGTGTGAGTGTCTGCATAGGTGTATGAGTGCATATGATAGTGTTGTAATAATGAGTGAATGTATGTATGAGTGATTGTATGGGTGAATGAGTGAATGTGTGTGTAGACGTAGGAATCAGTGAGTGCGTATGTAGTAACTGGTATTGGTGTGTCATGATGTCATCAGTGATGTCATTTGAGATGTCATCAGTGATGTCATCTGAGATGTCATCAGTGATGTCATCAGTGATGTCACTGAAGTATGGTGTTCTGTGTTTAACTGTATAGATGAGGAAATGGAAGTGTGATTGATTCTTTACAGGACTGACTAGGTGTGTGAGTAACTCCATGGATGAGTGGCAGTGTGTGAGTGTCTGCATAGGTGTATGAGTGCATATGATAGTGTTGTAATAATGAGTGAATGTATGTATGAGTGATTGTATGGGTGAATGAGTGAATGTGTGTGTAGACGTAGGAATCAGTGAGTGCGTATGTAGTAACTGGTATTGGTGTGTCATGATGTCATCAGTGATGTCATTTGAGATGTCATCAGAGATGTCATCAGTGATGTCATTTGAGATGTCATCAGTGATGTCATCAGTGATGTCACTGACCATGTCATGAATGATGTAATATGTGACATCATCAGCAGTGGATTGCGGGTGCGCGATATATAGTTAGTGCAACTAACTATATATGGAATTTCATTGGTTTTATGTCAATAAAATGTCCAGCTAACTATATGTTATGTTAAGGGCCTATTTTTTGAGCGCACGGCTGCCCAAGGGGGCGTCCCGGCGCTTTTGCAAAGAGGCCTGAGATCTACAGACACATAGAGGAGCAGCACAGTTGTCAAAAGAATTACGCAGAAAAGAGGAGAGTCTTCAACTCTTTCCTAAACGCCAGGAGGTTCGTAGCTTTGCGTAGAGGGAGAGGGAGCTCATTCCAACATCGGGCTGCCACAAATTGAAAGGCTCGTTCTCCCATCCGAACACGCTTAGCCGGAGGCACCTCCAATTTGGCCAGATCGGCGGATCGTAACACCCTCCGAGGCACATAGAAAGCAATCCGCTTCCTAATATAATTAGGACCGATGGAATGAAGGGCTTTGAAGGCCAGCGTCAGAATTTTAAATCTAATTCTTTTCGAAATAGGCAGCCAATGCAGCCTATTCAAAAGCAGTTGTGCGCTTGTTCTCCTTGGCAGGCCGAAGATAACTCTGGCCGCCGAATTTTGCACAACTTGCAGTCTGGCCAGAAGATACTTGGGCAGACCTGCAAAGAGTGCATTGGCGTAATCTAATCTAGATCCCACCAACGCCTGCACTACTGTCTTCCGATATTGTACGGACAGCAGAGGAAGAAACTTCCTCAACATCTTGAGGATGCCAAAACATTTCCCAGATAGCCCCATAACATGGGGACTAAACGAGAGCGCATCATCAAGCAGCACTCCCAGATTTTTTGCTTGGGAAGATGATTGCTCAGGGGGAAACATGTCCTGGGGCCACCAGGACTTCCAGTCCGGATCAGGAACACAGCCGAAGAAAAGCAACTCAGACTTATCTGAGTTGCACTTCAGGCTGTGCCTCAGAAACCACGCGAATACTGCACTCAAACAGCGCTTTATCCTGTCGCCATCAAAAGCCTCACCTTTGCTGCAAGTGAACAAAAGCTGGGTGTCATCAGCATATGAGATGACCCGGGCCCCATAAGTCTCCGCTACAAGCGCCAGAGGAGCCATATAGATATTAAATATGGTGGGGCTCAGAATGGACCCTTGAGGAACCCCAACCTCTAGCGCTTGCATTTCCGCGGAGAACGGAGGAGCCCAGATCACCTGCCGGCGGCCCGATAGGAAAGACTTAAACCAGTCCAACACCGTCCCCCGCAGGCCGATCTCCCTGAGTCTTAAAAGGAGACCCGCATGAGGGACGGTGTCAAAGGCCGCCGACAAGTCCAACAGGACTAACATAGCCTTCCCCCCCCGGTCGAGCGTCTCCCTGATGGCGTCGGTTACCTCCACGAGGGCCGTCTCCGTGCTGTAATTCGCACGGAAACCAGATTGAGAATCATGCAGAATATTATTCTTCTCAATAAAGGTGGTAAGAGTGAGTTGTACATGCTTCTCAACTACCTTCGCCAGAGCAGGGAGGAGGGAAATCGGTCTATAGTTAGTCCATTGCAGCGGATCTAACTGAGGCTTTTTGATGAGCGGCAGAATGAGTGCATGTTTCCACTCCCGCGGCACCGCTCCGGAACTCAAAGATAGGTTAAGCAGGGGGTTCAGCAAGTTGTTAAGTGCCGGAGCCACCCTGCCTAGACAACTCGCTGGACACACGTCCAACGGTGAGCCCGATTGCAGCCGTGTCAGTAGCTCCAGGGAGGTTGTGCAAGTCATTTGCGGAAAGACCGATAGTATGGGTTGACTTTCGGCCTCTGAGGCTGGTACCAGTCCATTCTGGACAAGAGCATCAGCTACCCCAGATACATCCCCAGGGGGAAAGGAGTCCTGAATGGTTTGAATCTTAGTGACAAAAAAGTCAGCAAGCTGTCGAATCCACCCTTGGGTGTGAGATTGAGGAGAAGCTCCTGCAGCAGGATCTGAAAACTCCTTAACAATTCTAAAGAGTTCCCTGCTAGTATTGTCCGCACGATCGATCCTCCGCTCAAGGTATTCCTTTTTGGCTTCCGCAATCTTTTTATGGTAGCCTTTAATGGCCACACGATATTTAGATTTCTCCAGTGGATCATATTTACGGCGCCAAAGACGTTCCGCCTTTTTACAGTCTTGACGCATGGAGTGTAGTGTAGCCGTAAACCAAGGAGCAGAGTCGTGGCGAGGAGCAATTCTCGTGGGCTTCACAGGAGCTAGCTCCATAAATCTCAATCGCAGCCATTCCTGAACCAGGGTTAGATCCGTTTCTAAAGACCCCGTCAGCTTACAAGGATATTGACAAAGAGCATCGGATAACATATCCGCTGTCACTAAGTGGAAGGCTCTAGATTGGCGAGACCCCTCCTTCTGTGATCTTTGTCTGGACCTCGTCTCATAAGACATAACAAATTTTAATAAAAAATGATCAGACCAAAGGACTGGAAGCGGCGGAGAAACTGCTATCGGCGCCGTAGAAAAAAGTACATCCAACATATGTCCTTTGACATGAGTAGGGCTATCTATAAAAGCTTCAAGTCCCAAGGCTGCAGTTATTTCCAATAATTTTGATGCATTAGCATCCGATGGTGAATCCAAATGTAGGTTTAGATCACCCAACAGCATGCAGTGCGCAGAGCGCAAACAGGGTACGGAAAGAGCTGCCTGCAGGTCTTCTAAAAACGAACCTATCGGGCCAGGAGGTCTGTATACCAGAATCCCGGTACACGTCTGGGAGGACGAGAGGTTGAGAGTGAAGCCTAAAGCTTCACAACCTGCAATGTTCTCCACAGGGAAGGTGGAACAACCCAAGGACTTGTCCACTATCAGGGCCACTCCACCTCCACGACCCCCTACTCTGTCTTTCCTCCAGATGGTATAATTAGGCGGCAGAGCACAAACAACATCTGGTTCGGAGCCTGGCCCCAGCCATGTCTCCGTTAAAAAAAGACATGACATACCAGAGTTAGCAAGCAAGCCCCAAATATCCGTTGCATGGCACGCCAGCGACCTTGTGTTCAAGAGAGCACAATGGTAATTGTGGATAAGAGGAGGACGAGCAAGAGCAGGCATCGCCAAAGGGCGCCAGCCACATGTGGGACAGCCTTTCCCCAGAAGACGCCCTCCGGGGAAAAGACATTTACATCCCAATGGATGAGTGCGCAAAGAAGTCAAGACAGCTGCGCTGTACGACAGCACCCCAGATAGTGGAGGTCGACACATCCCCCGCACAAACAGTTAATTCTGCTATACCTGTAATATCGACCAGAGTCCCGCCACGTACGCCTCCGAGACGCTGACGAGCGCAGACGGGCAGGACTCTGGCACGACTCAGGCGCAGGGAGGGCGCGACCACTGCGCTTAACCGCTGCGCGTAGAGTGGGAGCTTTAAATAGGACTCCCCAAGGGCGTGAGGAGCGCTAGACCGCTCCCTCTGGAGTGACTCGGTGTCCAGCCCACTCCAAGATGGCGCCCGTCTCTAATCACCGCCCGGGAACCGGACCCGCGAAAACGCGGTGCAATTTCCTTTATGGTGCAGGTAAGGGGCCCTGGATGGCGCTGCTAAAATCAGGGGATAATTCAAAACTAAAATATAACACAAATAGCCAAAATGAGGTATTTTAAAAAGCGTGCTGCGCGCTAGCGTTTTTAAGCTACAATAGCGCTGTAGGCTAAAGCATCAATGCCGAGGGCTTACCGGCAAGTGCTCGCCTTAAATAGGACTCCCCAAGGGCGTGAGGAGCGCTAGACCGCTCCCTCTGGAGTGACTCGGTGTCCAGCCCACTCCAAGATGGCGCCCGTCTCTAATCACCGCCCGGGAACCGGACCCGCGAAAACGCGGTGCAATTTCCTTTATGGTGCAGGTAAGGGGCCCTGGATGGCGCTGCTAAAATCAGGGGATAATTCAAAACTAAAATATAACACAAATAGCCAAAATGAGGTATTTTAAAAAGCGTGCTGCGCGCTAGCGTTTTTAAGCTACAATAGCGCTGTAGGCTAAAGCATCAATGCCGAGGGCTTACCGGCAAGTGCTCGCCTTAAATAGGACTCCCCAAGGGCGTGAGGAGCGCTAGACCGCTCCCTCTGGAGTGACTCGGTGTCCAGCCCACTCCAAGATGGCGCCCGTCTCTAATCACCGCCCGGGAACCGGACCCGCGAAAACGCGGTGCAATTTCCTTTATGGTGCAGGTAAGGGGCCCTGGATGGCGCTGCTAAAATCAGGGGATAATTCAAAACTAAAATATAACACAAATAGCCAAAATGAGGTATTTTAAAAAGCGTGCTGCGCGCTAGCGTTTTTAAGCTACAATAGCGCTGTAGGCTAAAGCATCAATGGTCTCTAACCTATGGTTTTTTCAGTGAATTTTCAAGGTTTTGTAAATGCAAATTCCTAACTATATATGGTCTATAACCTATGGTTTTTTCAGTGAATTTCATTGTTTTTTTAAAAGCTAATATCTATAGCTGTAAAATATATTCTTTATTACGTGACGTATCACGTAGCCACGTAAGACGCCTTATGACGCGTCGCATAACCGTGACGTATCGGCTCTGCAGCGCAAACAAAACCCGTAACGTAAGCGTGCCGGAGCACGCTTACAGATATATATTTTTTTTTTAACCTTAATTAGACAAAATCCACACGTGCACATATCTTGAGGCCTTGCAAAGGCACATCAAACAAACAGTCCCTACAATTTTGCCAAGTTTGCTGGAAATCTATTCCCTTAATTTTTTTTTTACTGTTTCTCTTGGTTTTCCCCTTGTTACGCTTACCGGGACGCTACCGGGTACGCGAACCGGACGCTCCAAAAGCACAAGATGGCGGACTCCCGTTACGCTGCCGGTTAGCTGCCCGGTTCGCGTACCGGGAAGCGCCTCTACCGCGAAAAATCACGGGGGACTTTAATATCCCCCTCATCAATCCTAGGGGGTCAGGAGGGGTTTACCTTGCCCCCTTTCCTTCATTTCCCCCTTCTTTTTTCACCACATCTTGTCTCTCGAACCTACCGAGAGACAAGATGGCGGCCGCTCCGGACTGTTTACAATGTTGACAGCTACGCTGCCGGTTAGCTGCCCGGTTAGCTGCCCGGTGAGCTGCCCGGTGAGCTGCCCGGTTCGCGTACCGGGACGCGCCTCTACGGCGTAAAATCGCAAAAAAATTTTTATTTTTTTTTTGCCCTGTGGGGCACTTTAATATCCCCCTCATCAATCCTAGGGGGTCAGGAGTGGTCTACCTTGCCCCCTTTCCTTCATTTCCCCCTTCGTTTTTCACCACATCTTGTCTCTCGATCGTACTGAGAGACAAGATGGCGGCCGCTCTGGACTGTTTAGAATGTTGACAGACACCGGAGAGCCAATCAGCTTCGCTTCGCGAAGTTCCGTTACGCGTCAGGTACGCGAACCGGGGCGCTAACCGGAGCGCTGTCACAGATATATATATTTTTTTAAACGTTAATTTCTCAAAATCCACTGGAGCACATATATTGAGACATAGCAAAGGCACGTCGGGCAAACCATATCTACAATTTTGCCAAGTTTCATGTAAATCTATTCAGCCGTTCGAGCTAAAAGTGAGTCCAACCGCCCTATGGAAAAATGAATGGGAAAAACGCGTTTTGGGACCCCCCTTTTTTCTCGGCCCCCCCTTGACGAAACCCCCCCACATTTTCAGGGGCTGCTCAGAAACAAAATGTGCCATTTTCCTGAAAATTTCAGCCAATTCCGTCCACAAACGCCAAAGTTATTAGACATAGAATTTTCAGAAATCCCATAGAGAAAAAATCCTAACTATATATACCCACTGGCTATCGCCAGTAGGTAATATACATATATAAACATATATAATCTGCATATCTATATAAATATAAATGCATGCATACATATACATATATGCATACATATGCATGTTATTTACATGAAAGTTTTAAAAACACTAATAAAAGCAAAGCAAAAAAGCCACCTCATTACAAACAGAATGGCTTTAACTTAAACGAGGGCGAGATCTATTGCATTTTCAATGCTTGTTTACTTTGGTTCTATCAAGAAGGCATTCAGATGTGTCACACATTTGCCATAAATTCTGAATGTTAGCACTCTAGTTGCTCATTAGATCACTGTAGTAAAGCTAGTGCTCACCAGGGAAGTCTGCTGCTAATCATGGTTTGCAGCCATTTCCCCCGCATTTTTTATCCCGCAGACTTTCAGTCCGCATACCATTATCCCGCAAGGTCATTGACCTCGCATACCATTATCCCGCATTTTTTCAAAACGCATGTGCATTTATCGCGCATGCCTTTACAAAGAATTACGTTTTAAAGGCATGTATGGTAAATGCATTTGCGTTGTGAAAACCACGATGACGAGAGAGGTAAGTGGATTTGTGTTAATTTTTTCGTGGGTTAGTGATTGTGTAGTGTAGTGTTGTGTAGTGTAGTGTTGTGTTAGTGTAGTGTAGAGTTGTGGTGGTTGTTTAGTGTAGGGTCATGCTGGGGGTAGTGTTTTAGGGTTGTGTTGTAGTGTTTGCGTAGTGTAGGGTCATGCTGGGGGTAGTGTTTTAGGGTTTAGGGTAGTGTTGTAGTGTTTGCGTAGTGTAGGGTCATGCTGGGGGTAGTGTTTTAGGGTTTAGGGTAGTGTTGTAGTGTTTGCGTAGTGTAGGGTCATGCTGGGGTGTAGTGTTTTAGGGTTTTGGGTAGTGTTGTAGTGTTTGCGTAGTGTAGGGTCATGCTGGGGGTAGTGTTTTAGGGTTTAGGGTAGTGTTGTAGTGTTTGCGTAGTGTAGGGTCATGCTGGGGTGTAGTGTTTTAGGGTTTTGGGTAGTGTTGTAGTGTTTGCGTAGTGTAGGGTCATGCGGGGGGTAGTGTTTTAGGGTTTAGGGTAGTGTTGTAGTGTTTGCGTAGTGTAGGGTTATGCTGGGGTGTAGTGTTTTAGGGTTTTGGGTAGTGTTGTAGTGTTTGCGTAGTGTAGGGTCATGCTGGGGGTAGTGTTTTAGGGTTTAGGGTAGTGTTGTAGTGTTTGTGTAGTGTAGGGTCATGCTGGGGGTAGTGTTTTAGGGTTTAGGGTAGTGTTGTAGTGTTTGCGTAGTGTAGGGTCATGCTGGGGTGTAGTGTTTTAGGGTTTTGGGTAGTGTTGTAGTGTTTGCGTAGTGTAGGGTCATGCTGGGGGTAGTGTTTTAGGGTTTAGGGTAGTGTTGTAGTGTTTGTGTAGTGTAGGGTCATGCTGGGGGTAGTGTTTTAGGGTTTAGGGTAGTGTTGTACTGTTTGTGTAGTGTAGGGTCATGCTGGGGGTAGTGTTTTAGGGTTTAGGGTAGTTTAGTTGTTTAGTGTATGCTAAAGGCATATTCGTTCTAAAAGTTTTCGTTATTTTAATTTGCGGCCTAATAGTACATGCAGGATTTTTTTTGCGGACTGATGGTATGCGGGATTTCGTCATATATTCGCTAATCATACTTTCTATGGCAAAATGAACCCCCCTCATTTTGTTCCTTTTTAAATTAAATGTTTTAAGAGTTACCACTTTATTCCAATCAAGATGGCTTCAGGTGTGCCATACCTTTGTAATAAGTAGGACTGTTATCACTCTAGTTGTTCTTTAGAACACTCTGGGACATTCTGTCATTGGGCTATAGTTGGGCTGCATCTGGCTGATATTTGGGCTACATTAGTTTTTTTTGTCTCTGGTGGCCATCTTTGGGCTACATTGGGCTACATTGGGCTACATTTGGGCTCCAACATATATATAGCCCAATGTAGCCCAATATATATTTTTCAAAGTTAATTTTCGTAAAAACCACTGGAGCCTATATCTTGAGACATAGCAAAGGCACATCGGGCTACCAGTCCCTACAATTTTGCCAAGTTTGGTGTAAATCCATTCAGCCGTTCAGGCTAAAAGTGAGACCAACCGCCCTATGGAAAATTGCATGGGAAAAACGAGTTTTGGGACCCCCCTTTTTTCTCGGCCCCCCCTTGACGAAACCCCACCAAAATTTCAGGGGCTGCTCAGAAACAAAATGTTCCATTTTCCTGAAAATTCCAGCCAATTCTGTCCTCAAACGCCAAAGTTATTCGACATTGAATTTTCAAAAATCCCATAGGAAAAAAATCCTAACTATATATACCTACTGGCTATCGCCAGTAGGTAATGTACAGTCTTACTTTTTTTCGACATGCTGTTTTTATCTTTTGTACTGCTTTTATGATATGTGCATATCGAAATAAAGCATCAATCAATCTTTATCTGAATTTTATTTACTAAGAGAGTCCAAATATTCCTTTTCTCTGATGAGAGGTAGATTGTCTTCCCTTGATTAATGATCTTCAGCTGAGCTGGATTTATAAGATATACTTGAACCCCCTTTTCTTGAAGGGGTTTAATGACAATCCCCAGGTGACTCTTTGAGATTCTGGCCTCGCTTTCTCAGATATTGCTTGGCGTAAGACAAAGTTCCCCAGGAATAGAAGTATAGACCGTGGCTTATCCCCTTCTTTTGCTGGTGCTCTCAATTTAAACGGGATGTGATGGGCCCTTTGTATCTCTTTAGACAAGTCCCAGTCCTTCAGCACTGGGAAGGATTCGTTGAAAAGCTCAATTATATATGTTCTGGTGTCAGACCCCTCCAATCCCTCCTGAATCCCCAATACCCCGAGATTATTTCTTTGCTAGCGATTTTCAAATTACTCCAATTCCATTGTATATCCTTTATTTGTGCCCCCAGCGATTCTACTTGGGCCACCGCATTTGTTGTATCCAGTTCCGTCCCAATGATTCTTTCCTCCAAATTTGTCACCCTATCGCCCATAGTTGCACAGGCTTTAGATAGTTTCCTCATGACTGCCTACATTTTCCTCATTCCAGCTTTGGTTTTTTTGCTGTCTTGCCTCGATTCTTCCCTGTGGCCCAATATGGCTCAATGAATTGTATCTAATGAAGGAGCACTCTCTGATTCTAACAGCGGTAAATCTCCAGGCAGCGTCCCAGATAGTGGGAGGGTAGACGAGTAATCCCATCTCAAATCCTTCTTTTCTCTGCTGAGCATACCGCCCTGAGAGGTCAGCTTTTTAGTTTTTTTAGTGGTGGAAGGCAGATTAAGATCACTATCTTCCAGGTCGGATTCTAAACTGCTACCCGCATGAGATGAGCTCATCAGGTCGTCCGACCATTCAGCGCTTTCAGATACCAAGTAAAACAGTCGCTGGGATCTTTGTCCTTATCCGTGTCAGACTTGTTTTGTTCGATTACAGACAGAGTTACAGCCAATGGGCCCATTCCACCAATATTGTGGATAGTTCCGCTTGTATCACCATTAGGGTTTCCACCACATTGAGCTAATTTTTCCTGCCCCATTTCTATAACGCCGTTCTTTTCTATGGTAGTTATTATTTTAGTGCTGGGGATGCTCACAATGTTATCGCTCTTACTGGCGTTACTGGTTTGGGTAGCAGACCGCTCTACATTAACAATGTTTACTAATGGAGGAGATTCCACTGAGCTTTGAGTAATTATAGACGGTGGGGCTAAATTGATCACTGTTACATTTTCCATTATTTTCCCCCTCGAGCTCCTCTGGCTGAACACTCAAAGTCAGTTGGACCTGATCTACCGCATTGCTTTCATTCCGTCTTGGCAGCTCCCCGTTGCTGGCAGACACGCTTGCCTCATTCCCGCCAGCCAACAATTCACTCACGGTACCTGAAACTGAAGTCGTCTGAGGTCGAACCGCTCCCACCTCGGCTTGCTTCTTTTTCGTACAACGGAGCAGCTCCGCCACTGAGGGGCCCGCCTGGTGATTATTGCTGGTTACCCCGCCTCTACCTTTCTCGATAGGCGGGCCCGGGGAGTAAGTCAGCAGTGAACGGGCAGGAGAGGCATCCAGACTCGCCGCCTCCGTGATGGCCTCTGGACAGTTTCTTTGCGTTGCCGCTTCCGCCATTGCCTTCGCAGCAGCCACAGCCTTCGGAGCCATCAGTACACCGTTTCCAATCAGCTGTCCAAGAACCCGCCAGAGACACTCCGCTACCAGGCGTTTAACAAGGTAGAGCTCGGTCTTTTTAGGATATAACCTGCTACAAGGGGGTCGCATCAGGATCCGAGGGGGGGGTTTATGGAGGTTGTGAGGGAGGGGCAGATGGGTTAGCGCTGTGTTAAACCAGAGGCTTTGGTCCAATCATCCTGATCCTTCTGCCACAGCTAGCTAGCTCTGCTAACGACCGACTACTCTGCTGCCATCTTGCCACACCTGAGGAATTCACCCTATCCAATACATTCCATCCCCTTCACCCACCTCCTATCCTTTATATTTAGCTCTCCCCACCACTGCCCTATCCTCTCTCCATGTGAACTGGTACTACACAAGACATCATTGAATCACTGGCTCCCCCTGACCTCTCCATTGCCGCTTTTGACCCACCAGATCTCCCTCGAGACATCACATGCCTGGCGGAACTATCCACACAACCACTATCCTTTATTCAACACTCAGCTTTGGCTGCACGCCTTGAAGAGATCTCTCTCCACCTGCGCCTACTCACGGATGAATTTCTTGAACTGAAAGCCCTCTCTATTGATCATCTCCCCCTGCTCAGAATGCTTTGCACACTGGGGAACCTGCCCTTGAGCCTCATGGGTGCAACCCCTGTCTCAGACATGAGTCCTTCTCACCTTACCTCAAAAACGTTACCACTCCCCAATGCCCCCTCCCACCCCAGAAGTATGAAGACCAAGCTATCGAACAGTGATTGATGTTCTTCTCCTCTCTTATGTCCTCCCATTAAACACCGACACGTCCCCTCTGGCATCATGCAAAGTCACTCTGGGCTTAATCCAAGCCATAAATCTAAACCCAAACAGGGAACCCTCCCACAACCTCAGAGTTATAAACAATGATAACCTCAAGCGAGTGGACATCATGCAGACTCCGACTGCCCATTCACCTCTCCAATTGAAATGCGTACTACTCAACTGCAGATCAGCGAGTAAACACGCAGCCGATATCTTTGACCTCATTCAAAACAATGAGATGGATATCATCATCCCCACGGAAACCTGACTAAATGGCTCGTCCACCCCTATCCCACCTAGCCATGACATAATTTGATTGTACAGATCTATAAAACAGGGTGGAGGATTAGCCTGAATACACTGAAATACACTCTCAGTCTCACATTCTGATTCCTCCACTCTAACCTCCAGTGAGTACCTATGCATCAACATCTCTAGCAATCACCGCCCAGTATGCAAATTACACACATTCTACCACGCCCCTGGAGACAATCTTTTCTTCATTGAACAATTAATGGAAATCATCCCTTCCAATTATAACACCCTAGTTTCCCAAATCTTCTTGGAAGATTTCAACCTTCACTGGTCTAACCCAAACGATAAAGCTGCAAACTGTCTAAAATCCGTCCTATTGAAGCAAGAGCTGACACAATATTGCAAAAGTCCAACCCATAACAAATGTGAAACTCTGGACCACATCATCTCCAAAGGAAAAACCATCTCAATAGATACCATTATCCCTTGTTATTGGTCAGACCATTACATCATCTTCTTCCAAATTAACAAGGAGGGGTCCCTGAAGAGGGTCCTACCCAAGAAAACAAAGCAGTGGAAAAGGAACTTTAGGAATATAAACTCTATTGATTTAGCAGCACACTGTAGAAAGGCCTTGACTCCTCAATCGGACATGCCTGATGTTCATGTCCTCACGGATTTCTATAATACCGCCATAGCTGGAGTTCTGGACGAAGTAACCCCTCTACAACAAAAAAGTGCTTCCTTAAAAATCTCTAAACCTTGGTTCAATGACAACCTAGACGCTGAACCCCGTAACCTAAGAGTAGCTGAAAGATCATGGAGAATCAGAATCCTCTACTGAACAAATAATTCACCTTAAATCTGTCAGGAACACTTATAACAAAAAAATCTGAGCTGCAAAGGCTAAATTCATCTGAACCTAACTCAATCAAACCAAAAAATCGCCCCAAGAAACTGTTTGAAATTGTTAAACAACAATCGGGCAAGACACCCTACAGCTCTGACCTTGGCTATCATGCGGCGATTTGGCAGCCTTCTTCACAGAGAAAACAAAAAGCATCTGTATCGATCTGGAAGTAAAGAGGCCTATTGTCCCATCATACGGAAGTTCTGCTCCTCCTGCTCACCATGAGCAGACCATTCCCACCACGATCAACGCCTCTTGGATCTCCTTTACTCCCCTTAGCACAAGAGACATATTTACCATTCTGCGGGTGAGCAACCCATCTAATCATTTTATTGACATGCTACTCCCACCTATCTTCAAAGACATCAAGGATACCATCCTCCCCCATTGACAAAGATTGTCAACACCTCACTGTCGCAAGGCACCATCCCTGACTGCCTAAAAGTAGAGTAGGTCTCCTCGATTCTAAAAAAAAACTAATGCAGTCAGATCTGATCTCAATCCTTTCCGGCCTATATCCAGCATCCCCATGCTGGCTAAACTGCTGGAAAAATACATGCAGATGCAACTTTGTGCACACATGGAGTATTTCCAACTTCTGGACCAACATCAGTCTGGATTTTGAAGAGGTCACAGCATGGAATCTGCTCTCACTCAAATTATGGATGACATCTTGAAGATGCTAGACCAAATTGAAGCATGCCTCCTGATTCTCCTTGACCTTTCTTCAGCTTTTGAC
Organism: Lissotriton helveticus; assembly: GCF_964261635.1. Taxonomy (NCBI): domain Eukaryota; kingdom Metazoa; phylum Chordata; class Amphibia; order Caudata; family Salamandridae; genus Lissotriton; species Lissotriton helveticus. The sequence continues at coordinate 2,024,213,264 of NC_136067.1, forward strand.
ACTGTTAACCACGACAATCTCTTAACCATCCTTGAACACAAGATGGGCTTTTCAGCTCAAGGTATTGCATTGGTTTACTTTCTTCCTCCATAATAGATCACGAAAAGTAAAGGTAAATTCATCCGTATCTCAGACCTCCTCAGTTTCTATGGGGGTTCCACATGCATTTTCACTATCGCCGATACTCTTGAAGATATTCCTATAACCTTTGGCAAATGCACTGAACTCCACGAACATTCTCTTCCATATGTATGCGGATGACATTCAACTTTATCTGAAAATCACCTCCCCTGAAGACTTCATCTCACTCAGCTCTACCCTTATGGATACTCAAAACTGGCTAACTGACAACCACGTCAACACCTTCAAAACAGAATTCCTTGTCATCACTTCGCCTAATCACACTCCCAAGATCGACCACTGGCTGAAACATCTTACGGCCTTCAGCTGCACTCCCCACATTACCGATTCTGCTAAATCCCTCGGAATCACACTTGCTAAGCACTTGAACATGCAGACTCACATTAGCAATTTAAGCAAGGGTGCTACACACCAGATGAACACACACTAAGGAACCTAAAACCATTCCTTCTACAGGAGGACTTCAAGATGGCAGTTCAAGCTCTGGTACTGCCCAGGCTAGACTATGGTAGCTCCACGCTCTGTGGACTTCCCAAATATAACTTGGCCCCACTAAGAGCCTCTTTTAATGCAGCATCTAGACTGATCACAGGTACCAAAGAAACAAGAACATCTACCCAGCCCTCAAATCCCCAAACTGGCTGCCATATGAAGCTAGAATACAGCTAAAGATAGCCTGCATGATCCACAAAGCCCTACATCTCAAGACTCCCACTTATCTTACAAAAAAAATAGAACTATCTGGAGATTGCAGAAGTGCAAGTTCATTGCTCCTAAAACCACAGACCTTCCACAAAAGAAGAACGAGTCACAGAGCCTTCTCTGGTAGTGCCCCAAAGATTTGAAACTCTCTTCCACCCAAAGTCCGATGAATTTCTTCCACTGCTACCTTCAAAAAGGAAGTAAAAACCATCCTTATGTCTAAGTTTTTACCTTAACACGCCCCTTGCCCCACTGCTTATTGAATGCACCCTGTTTGAGTACTAGATTGTTGGACACCTTTGAATCCCAGCATTTGCCTGACAAGCTCATTTATGTATCAAATATTATCGAGTGTTTCTTTCCATGGCCTATATTCGCCCTACCTTATTTGTGATGCACTCATATCTTGTTGTTTTATGCATATTCATGTAATATCTATCCTAATTGTAAAGCGCTCTGATACCTGCCTGGGTCACGTTCGCGCTATATAAAACTTTCAAATCAAATCAAATCAAATTGCTGAGATACTTAAGTTCTGCCCGACTCTAAATTAGTTTAATTTAGTGGAGAGGGTACTCCATTGCCATTGCGACAGAGTACCCTCTCTGCTGAACCCTAAATCAGGCCCTTAATCTTTTTTACTTCACTCTCTGCGATCCATCTCATGCATCCTTGCATCAAATCATGCCTTGTTTACTATCTCTGTGTCTGATAACGTTATCTAGTGGTGAGGCCATGTTTTTACAGTGCCCTTCAGAAGGTGGACACCCAAAATATGAATATGTCTCTTTACATTGCGGATTTTACTCTGCGATGCAAACACAACACAGTAGTTACAGTGCCGCGTTGTCACAACGCACTACCATTACAAAGCAAGTTGTTACAACAACGTGCTGGATGGCGCACTGGACTTGGGAATAGTATGATTTACTATTCCAAATCCAATGTGTGCAACTCTAGTGAAAGTGTTGGAATAGTAAATCATACTATTCCTTATCCTAGAGCGTCATGTATCGCAAGTCATTGTAACAACTTGCGTTGTAATGGTAGTGTGTTGTGACAACGCGGTCGTTGTAACAACTGCATTGTGTTTGCATAGCGGAGTAAAATTTGTGATGTAAATGTTGTTTACCCCAAAATATTGACTTAGGAATCTCGATGGCACCAAGTGTTGCACACAATACTGAAGGACAAAATGTTGAAAGGTAAGTAAGTATAGATTTTCTATAGGTAACTACACATATATGTATCTTAATGATATATATATATATATATATTACCTACTGGCGGTCGCCAGTAGGTATATATAGTTAGGATTTTTTCTCTATGGGTTTTTTGAAAATTCTATGTCTAATAACTTTGGCGTTTGTGGACGGAATTGGCTGAAATTTTCAGCAAAATGGAACATTTTGTTTCTGAGCAGCCACTGGAAATTTGGGGGGAGTTGGTCCAGGGGGGGCCGAGAAAAAAGGGGGGTCCCAAAACGTGTTTTTAACATTGAGTTTTCCATAGGGCGGTTAGCCTCACTTTTAGCCCGAACGGCTGAATGGATTTGCACGAAACTTGGCAAAATTGTAGGGACTGGTAGCCCGATGTGCCTTTTGTAGGTCTCAATATATGTGCTGCAGTGGATTTTGAGAAAATAACGTTCAAAAAAAGATATATATCTGTAAGCGCGGACCAGGCAGCGCCCCGGTACGCGTACTTGACGCGTAACGGAACTTCGCGTAGCGAAGTTGATTGGCTCTCCGGTGTCTGTCAACATTCTAAACAGTCCGGAGCGGCCGCCATCTTGTCTCTCGGTAGGATCGAGTGACAAGAGGAGGACAAAACAAAGGGGGAAATGACCATAAGGGGGCATAGTAGATCCTCCCTGACCCCCTAGGTTTGATGTGGAGGCTTTAAAGGGGCCCCGCTAAGCAAAAAAAAAAATTTTTTTTTGTTTTTTTTCGTGGTTAGCGCCCGGTACGCGAACCGGGAAGCGTTCTGGGGAGCGTATCACAATGAAAAATGAATGATAGACTTTTCAAATGCTGTATGTTAATTGATTGTTGGTTTTGTTGATTATTTTTTATTTATTTTTTTTAAGCTTTTTTTATTGTGTTTCATAATTTATTAAACTTTCTAACATTTCATTGTCAGAAATTTCATAATAATCATGGAATATAGATTGTAGTCTCTGAGGTTGTAAAATGTCCTCATTTGCAAGGAGGTTATCTACTGCTTGTACACATTGCAGTAGTTCTTGGTCCCAAGTTTCATCCATAAATTCAATCTCATTTGGATCAATGATTTCTGTGTTGGACTCTGGAAGGACAATTTCAAATGAAATGTTTTGTTCACTTTCCATTTTTCCTGAAATTTGCATAAAAAAAAATATATATTAGTAGAGGTAGGGCACTGTTGGGATTAATTTTAGATAGGCAGTTTTTAACAGAGAATTTATCTTTGGGCAGTGTATAGTATCAGAGTGGAAGTAGGAATATAAAAAAGTGTATCTAAATTTATAAGTACTACAGAGGGATAGTATATAACTAACAGAAAAAGTTTGCCATATTAACTTAAAGTGCACAATATACTTCAGTTTTAAAAATAACAACTTACCTTTAAAAAGAAGTTGAAGTTATTAATGAAAATCCTATTGAAATGTACACCAGGAAGTAGTAGTCAAAATGGCTGTGTTTCCTTCTCTTCCTTTATATATATTCGGGTACATAACCAATCAAATGTGAGGTAAAAAAAGTAGAAAATGAAAGTAACATTTTAATTGGTTGTCAATTCCAACATTTCAGATGTGTTTTGTGAAGTAATTTACCTCACGGTATTTAGAGAGGTCTACAGGCTAAATGGCTAAATGGAATTCCAATCAAATTTGTGAAAATGGTAGGGATTGGTATGTAGTATGAGCTAATCTATATTTGGTGAAATTGTCTCCAGTGGCTTTTGTGTGAACTACTTTCCCAACTTTTTTTTTTTTGGACCGCTTCCCGGGAAGTTGCCCGGTTCGCAAACCAGCAGCGTTATGGCAGTCCACCATTTTGTGTTTCGGTCGAATCAAGATACAAGATGGAGGGCAAATAATGTTCAGAATGGGTAGAAGGGGGCACGGTAGATGTATCTTGACCCCCTTGGTTTTCTGAGGGTGGCTGAGGAGGACCATAGTTCTTCACTCTTGTTCACTCTCTCTGTTTCTATTAATGTCACTGTTTATGACTGATCAAAAAAATGTTTTTTAAAAAAGAACAGTAACTATAAGGGAAGGAAATAGACAGTTATGTTAAAAGAAAGACAGCTATAGGGAGTAAACTAAGGATACTGTTACCTACAATCCACTGCTGTTGATGTTACTGACCATGTCATGAATGATGTAATATGTGACATCATCAGCAGTGGATTGTAGGTAACAGTATCCTTAGTTTACTCCCTAGAGCTGTCTTTCTTTTAACATAACTGTCTGTTTGCTTACCTTATACTTACTGTTCTTTTTTTTTTAAAATATTTTTTTTGGTTAGCTTCCGGTACGCGTACCGGGTAGCGCTCCGGGAGCGAACTAAGAGAAATAGAGGTTGGCAGAGTTCCAAATATTCTACCAATTTTTTTATAATGGGGAGTTAGTTCTGAAAAGAACTTTTTTTTTTATGTTTTTGTTGTTTTATATTTTTTTTAGTATTTTTTGAACATTTTTTCACTTTTTTTGTATTTTCTGAACGTTTTTAAATTTTTTTTGGTTTTTTTGGGGGGGGGGGAAACAAAAACGATCCATTATAAAGGGCTCAACAGGAGCAAAAAAAAAAAAAAGAATTTATTTTTTGGTGCGTTTCGTACAAACATTAATATGATTTTGAATTGCTCGCAAAATCAAAGTGATGCTACTTTCTCTGTAGCAGATGAAAGTGCCACATTCCACGCACACTTGCTTTACGTGCCCAAACAACATTTGGATGTTTGCGATCATCTCCCTCGCCTCTGGTCCCGACACCTCTGGAACCACCGATCTTCTTGCCATTGGGAGGGGATTTTGTTGTTCGTCACGTAGCTGGGCAGCACTATAATTATTTGGGTGCCACCTACTCATATGCCGATGCATAGTATGATTGCCATAACTGTATTTTTTATCAGTGCCCCTTGACAATCTATCACCGCATATGCGGCAAAACACGTAACGTGCATTCACTTTCTTTTGCCCCTCAGGAATTCTGTAGAATTGCCAGATGTAATTCTCCTTTCGATTGTACCTCCTGGGCTCCTCTGGCAAAAACTCATGCTCTTCCTCCTCTTCCTCCTCTTCCTGTTCTTCCTCTTCTTGCAAAATTACTTCTGCAGGTGGTCCTCTCTTTCTTGGATTTGGTGGAGGTGGTGGGCTAGCACCAGCTGAAGCTACTAATGAAGCCATCTCAAAGTCTCAATAAAGGGTCTTTCTCTCACCAAGATGAAAGTCAGAGTGATGAAAGAAGGAGGGGTTTTCATCATTTGGGAAAAACAAAAGTTCTAAACCAATGAAAAGTGTCCATTTTAGATCACATGACCTTGTATTACATCATTAGGAAACCAAAAGTGAAATGAACCAATGAAAAGTGTTATTACCGAGTCACATGACCTGCTATGTTTACGTTACGCGGTCGGCGCCGCGGATCGCTTCCGGTTCGCGTACCGCTGCGCTTCCGGGTACGCGAACGTAGCACGTAATATGACGTATTACGCGAGAACGCGAAACGTCATGCTGACGCGAAGCGTCACGATGTTGTTTTGTAACGCGAGAGGTGCGCAAAAGGAACGTTTACCAGTTCGCGTACCGGGTCGCGCCTCCGGATTGAGCTAACGGGAAGCTAACCGGTACGCGTACTGGGAGCGAAACAAAAAAAAATAAAAAAAAAATTGTATAAAAAACATGTAAAAAATATTTTTCTTTTTAAAGAATAATACATTGTAAAGGTTTTGATATTAGCTATTAAAAAACCAATGAAATTCACTGAAAAAACCATAGGTTATAGACCATATATAGTTAGGAATTAGCATTTACAAAACCTTAAAAATTCACTGACAAAAACCATAGGTTATACACCATATATAGTTAGGAATTAGCATTTAAAAAACCTTATTTTACTCACACAAAACCAATGAAATTCCATATATAGTTAGTTGTACTAACTATATATCACGCACCCGCAATCCACTGCTGATGATGTCACATATTACATCATTCATGACATGGTCAGTGACATCACTGATGACATCACTGATGACATCTCAAATGACATCACTGATGACATCACTGATGACAAAATCCAGTGACTGTATTTTTCTGTAAAGTTAAAATATGTCTTACATATTTATGAATGAGTCGATGTATAAGTGTCTGGACGAAGGATTTAGTAGGTGCATGACTGAATGTATGAGTGAGTGATTAAATGTGTCACACTGAGTGCATGGGTTAGTGACTAAACTGTCTTAATTTGTGCATCATTATGTCTGTTGTTCTGTAAACTGCTGCATGTGTTGATCAGTAGCTATATGAGTAACTATATAGGTTATTGATTGGTTGCACAAGCATTTGTATGGGAGACTGAGTGTGTGTGTGGGTGGCTGGGAAGTGTATGACTCTGTGCATAGATGTATGGATTCAAAAGTGCATGTTGGAAACAGCTGTATGGGCGGTTGACTGTGTGCATGACTGTATTGGTGAGTGAATAGATATCTCAGTGCTACATGTCAAATTAAGTACATATGTAAAATACAGTACATGTGAGAGTTGACATATATAAATAACTGTGCATAAGAGCCAGTGAATGTGTGAGTGGCTGTATGGATCATTGTGAACTTGTATCCAGGATTGTATAAGTGAGTAAATATGTTTTAGTATATGTTTGAATAAGTAAGGTGTGTTTAACTGTATAGTTAAGGAAACGGAGGTGTGATTGATTGTTTGCATGACTGTCTAGGTGTGTGTGTAACTTCATGGATGAGTGACAATCTGTGAGTCTGTGTTTACACTGAGTGTATCTAAGGTTATATTAGAGTCTGAAGAGGTTCATCGTATTATCACATGAATGATTTTATCAGTGATGTCATCAGTAATGTCATTTGAGATGTCATCAGTGATGTCATCAGTGATGTCATTTGAGATGTCATCAGTGATGTCATCAGTGATGTCACTGACCATGTCATGAATGATGTAATATGTGACATCATCAGCAGTGGATTGCGGGTGCGTGATATATAGTTAGTACAACTAACTATATATGGAATTTCATTGGTTTTGTGTGAGTAAAATAAGGTTTTTTAAATGCTAATTCCTAACTATATATGGTGTATAACCTATGGTTTTTGTCAGTGAATTTTTAAGGTTTTGTAAATGCTAATTCCTAACTATATATGGTCTATAACCTATGGTTTTTTCAGTGAATATATATATATATATATATATTACCTACTGGCGGTCGCCAGTAGGTATATATAGTTAGGATTTTTTCTCTATGGGTTTTTTGAAAATTCTATGTCTAATAACTTTGGCGTTTGTGGACGGAATCGGCTGAAATTTTCAGGAAAATGGCACATTTTGTTTCTGAGCAGCCCTTGAAAATTTGGGGGGGGTTCGTCCAGTGGGGGCCGAGAAAAAAGGGGGGTCCCAAAACGTGTTTTTAACATTGAGTTTTCCATAGGGCGGTTGGCCTCACTTTTAGCCCGAACGGCTGAATGGATTTGCACGAAACTTGGCAAAATTGTAGGGACTGGTAGCCCGATGTGCCTTTTGTAGGTCTCAATATATGTGCTCCAGTGGATTTTGAGAAATTAACGTTTAAAAAAAGATATATATCTGTAACAGCGGACCGGGCAGCGTCCCAGGACGCGTACTTTTCGCGCAACGGAGCTTTGTGAAGCGAAGCTGATTGGTTCTCCGGCGTCTGTCAACATTCCAAACAGTCCGTAGCGGCCGCCATCTTGTCTCTCGGTAGGATCGAGAGACAAGAGGAGGTCAAAACAAAGGGGGAAATAACTATAAGGGGGCATAGTAGATCCTCGCTGACCCCCTAGGTTTGATGTGGAGGTTTTAAAAGGGCCCCGCGGGGCAAAAAAAAATAATAATAATAATAATCGAACGGCTGAATGGATTTGCACGAAACTTGGCAAAATTGTAGGGACTGGTAGCCCGATGTGCCTTTGCTAGGTCTCAATATATGTGCTTCAGTGGATTTTGAGAAATTAACGTTCAAAAAAAGATATATATCTGTAACAGCGCACCGCTTCGCGTACTTTTCGCGTTACGGAGCTTTGCGAAGCGAAGCTGATTGGCTCTCCGGTGTCTGTAAACATTCCAAACAGTACGTAGCGGCCGCCATCTTGTCTCTCGGTAGGATCGAGAGACAAGAGGAGGCCAAAGCGAAGGGGCAAATGACCATAAGGGGGCATAGTAGATCCTCGCTGACCCCCTAGGTTTGATGTGGAGGTTTTAAAAGGGCCCCGCGGGGCAAAAAAAAAAATAATAATAATAATCGAACGGCTGATGACCATAAGGGGGCATAGTAGATCCTCGCTAACCCCCTAGGTTTGATGTGGAGGTTTTAAAAGGGCCCCGCGGGGCAAAAAAAAATAATAATAATAATAATCGAACGGCTGAATGGATTTGCACGAAACTTGGTAAAATATTAGGGACTGGTAGCCCGATGTGCCTTTGCTATGTCTCAATATATGTGCTTCAGTGCATTTTGAGAAATTAACGTTCAAAAACAAGATATATATCTGTAACAGCGCTCCGCTTCGCGGAGATAAAATTATATGTGTATTACCTAGCTGTTGCTAACACCAGTTAGCGACGGCTAGTAGGAGATAGCGACCATCTTGGGTCCCACTTTGCATGTGAGTGATATTTATCACTAATGACATGCAAAGTGGGCATGCCAAGATGTTAGCGACTGGAAACAGTCGCTAACATCGCTATCTCCTATTATCAACTTTTGGAAATATTCGAGATAAGCGCGAATATCTCCAAAAAGTAACAGCTGCCCTGAGCAGTTCTTAGCCATGTTATCCAATGGGAGGTGGATAACATGGCTAAGAGCATTAGCTCGGTAATGCATGAATATCGCGGAGTTTTCAGCGACATTAATGCATTGCGCTCGTTTTTTATCGTATTTGCGATAAACCTTGATAATAGCAAGGTTTATCTGCGATAATTTCTGACGGTAAAAAAATCGTTGCTAAGCATCGTTAGGGATAAATATCGCTTAACCTTGGTAATATGCCCCAACGTCTGTTAACGTTCGATTCGAAGGAAATCAGGAATTGTTGAAAAACATTGTGTGCGCCATCTTGTCTTTTTTCAAATGCCACACTTTTGTCGTGCACGGCAGCCATTTTAGATGCCTTGACCAGATCCACTCTGTGAACGCTGTCGATCCTTAGCATGGCTCCCCACCCTCGCAAGCATCTCCCCCAGGCAGTGGTCACCCCCGCTCTCTGTTTTATGCATGGGTAATAAACCTCCCCCCATCTGCGCTGTTCTTCCCTGAGAATCACACCCTGTGCCCGCCCGACACCTCCCTTTCGCCCTATTCACTACCGCACCCTCTGACACTCCTTTTCCTCTGTGTCCGATTGTCCAGGCCGGTCCTAGGCTATCAGCTAGCCCTGCAGATGTAGTTTATGGCCACAGCTGTAAAGAATCACCCGTCTTCAAAGGAGTTATAGTAGATCAAGGCCCACACTCGATGAGATCCGTCACAGCAGAAGCGTTGCTATTATCTGAAAACCATTCTGTATTGTGATTGGGGAGGGGACCGAGCGTGAAGCGGAAGATTCCAGGGATGACTCTTTGTACATCAAAGTTTTTACAATTATGTGTCACATTAAAAATATATAGCACTCCGACAAAGTAGTAAGATTATAAAACTTTAATAATTTATAAATATATACAAGAAAACAAAAATAGTAATAACATATAAACATTTTTAGAGAAAAACAACGAAGTAGCGGTCGGCTGTGCGAATAGTCCCAACGCAGCACAACGTCCAGATTTCCGGCGTGGGGCGTCGCGGGGGGTGGGTGATCAGTAGCAAACTGTTGTGCGAATAGTTCCAAGGCAGCAGAACGCGCCGAAATCTAGATGACACAAAAGTGATGTCTAGTAAGTTGCCACCCAGCAAATAACGGCGTGGGGCGTCGCGGGGGGTGGGTCATCAGTAGCAAACTGTTGTGCGAATAGTTCCAAGGCAGCAGAACGATGGCACCAAGGTGATGTCCAGTAAGTTGCCGCACTGGTTTTGGTATCCTACAATGCTGCTCCGAATAACGGCGTGGGGCGCCCCGGGGGAGGCGGCGTGAACGGGCCTCTCCAGGTGGAGTCTCGTCTGTTGTAGTGGGGCGCCCCTTTACCGTTTCAGTTGCCATTCCGTCCGCTTTTGGTCCACTGTGTCAAAATCCGCCATTCAGCTGAGTTGCGCCCACTCTTGCGGTGCAGCGATAGGCGGCTGTCACAGGACTCTCAAAATGGCGGCAGGCTGTTTCCTTTTTGGGCCTGGTCCACTGAAATGGCCCTGGGACACCTTGGAAATCGGACGCTTGTCTGCTAGGTCTTGGACCCCATTCTCGAAAGCGTCCCCTCCGCCTTGAGAATTCATCAAAAGTTTTGGGGGCCCCGACTCCTGCAGGCTTCTGGTGGGGAGCGGCTGCCATGATTGCTCGCGGAATGACCACGACGGAGCCACGAGATGGTGGTGCTTTCATGCTGACGCCAGCTTCAGTCTGAAACATCCAGAAACAAGGTGGGGCTTTCATCGTTTGGGGGAAAAAAAAAGTTTTCATCCAATGAAAAGTGTTGTTTTTAGGTCATATGATCAAGCCTTCCATCATTAGGAAACCAAAAGTAAAATGAACCAATGAAAAGTTTTATAAACAAGTCACATGACCTGTTATGCGGCATAGGGTATAAAATGCGGAGAAAATACGTTGGCACGTGAGGCGGCGTCAGTAGCGGACCGATGTGCGAATAGGCCGAAGGCAATACAACGCGCCAAGATCCGGATGGCATCGAGGTGGTGTCATAGTTGAGAGTTCTGAGCAGCGGTTGTAACACTGTCTGAAGCTTATTTGCAGCTGCTGCAGCTTCACTACGCGCCAAGATCCGGATGGCACCGAGGTGGTGTGTAGGAAGTTGCCGCACTGGTGTGGCCATCCTACAATGCTGAAAGTCGGCGTGGGGCGCCCCGTTGGCCTGTGAGTTTGCGTCAGTAGCGGACCGATGTGCGAATAGGCCGAAGGCAGCACAACGCGCCAAGATCCGGATGGCACCGAGGTGGTGTCTAGTAAGTTGTCGCACTTCTGTGGCCATCCTACAATGTTGAAAGTCGGCGTGGGGCGCCCCGTTGGCCTGTGAGATGGTGTCAGTAGCGGACTGATGTGTGAATGGGGCCAAAGGCAGCGCAACAATATTTTCTACTATATTTCCGGTGTAGAAGAGACCACAAGGCGCTGAGATGCCAAGATCCGGATGGCACCGAGGTGGTGTCTTGCAAGTTGTGGTACTGGTGTGGCCATCCTACAATGCTGAAAGTCGGCGTGGGGCGCCCCGTTGGCCTGTGAGATGGCGTCAGTAGCGGACCGATGTGCGAATAGGCCGAAGGCAGCACAACAATATTTTCTGACTGACACCACAAGGCGCTGAGATGCCAAGATCCGGATGGCACCGAGGTGATGTCTAAGTTGCGGACTGATGTGCGAATGGGGCCAAAGGCAGCGTAACAATATTTTTTGTATGGAAGATACCACTAGGCGTTGAGATGCCAAGATTCGGATGGCACTGAGGTGATGTCTAGCAAGTTGGTGTGGTCATCCTACAATGCTGAAACTCGGCGTGGGTCACCCCATTAGCCTGTGAGATGGCGTCAGTAGCGGACCGATGTGCGAATAGGCCGAAGGCAGCACAACGCGCCAAGATCCGGATGTCACCGTGGTGGTTTCATAGTTGAGAGGCACTTCATCTGCAGTGGGGCGCCGAGATCCGGATGGCACCGAGGTGATGTCTAGCAAGTTGCTGTACTGGTGTGGTCATCCTACAATGCTGAAACTCGGCGTGGGTCGCCCCATTAGCCTGTGAGATGGCGTCAGTAGCGGACCGATGTGCGAATAGGCCGAAGGCAGCACAACGCGCCAAGATCCGGATGTCACCGTGGTGGTTTCATAGTTGAGAGGCACTTCATCTGCAGTGGGGCGCCGAGATCCGGATGGCACCGAGGTGATGTCTAGCAAGTTGCTGTACTGGTGTGGTCATCCTACAATGCTGAAACTCGGCGTGGGTCGCCCCATTAGCCTGTGAGATGGCGTCAGTAGCGGACCGATGTGCGAATAGGCCGAAGGCAGCACAACGCGCCAAGATCCGGATGTCACCGTGGTGGTTTCATAGTTGAGAGGCACTTCATCTGCAGTGGGGCGCCGAGATCCGGATGGCACCGAGGTGATGTCTAGCAAGTTGCTGTACTGGTGTGGTCATCCTACAATGCTGAAACTCGGCGTGGGTCGCCCCATTAGCCTGTGAGATGGCGTCAGTAGCGGACCGATGTGCGAATAGGCCGAAGGCAGCACAACGCGCCAAGATCCGGATGTCACCGTGGTGGTTTCATAGTTGAGAGGCACTTCATCTGCAGTGGGGCGCCGAGATCCGGATGGCACCGAGGTGATGTCTAGCAAGTTGCTGTACTTGTGTGGTCATCCTACAATGCTGAAACTCGGCGTGGGTCGCCCCATTAGCCTGTGAGATAGCAGTTCTTTGGATTTGGGCCTGGCTCGTCTGCTGTAGTGGGGCGCCCCTTTACCGTTTCAGTTGCCATTCAGCTGAGTTTCGGCTGCTCTTGATGCTACAGCGACAGGCGGCTGCAACAGGACTCTCAAAATGGCGGCCTGTTCTTTGGATTTGGGCCTGGTCCACTAAAATGGCCCTGGGACACCTTAGAACTCGGACGCTCGATTTTTTTTTCCTTTCCTGTACATGCAAAAAAAGGTAAATGCCCGGTACGTTACACGCTTCATCTGCCACGATGAACTCTCTAGAGGAACCGAAAAAAAATATAGTTGTGGTAACTATACCATGCATTGTCATATGGAGAGGTGGCACCAATTAATTATAGTGCTGCATAAAAGAGATTTGGAGGAGAACCCCTGACCTGCTAGTACATTCATCAAAGAAGTGGCACTGAGAGCTTCAGAGGCAAGGGAAACGGTCCCAAATATTTAGAAGAACTTTGGAAAGATTAAAATAACATGTTTAGATTGTGGCAAATTTATTTCATGTGGACATCTGAGTGTTACTCTAATAAATATAGTATATGAACATCATCATAGTCGATGGTTGGTAGAGACATTTTGACTATATCCTGGACCTGCCCGTCCTCGCCCAAAATGGCGCCAGAATAAATGGGACTCGTAACTCCTTGTTGTGTACTGGTTGCAGAACCTTGAAATCACGAGATACGTATGCAGTTTTGAAGCACATGGCGGGCGGGGACGAGAATTGATTGAATATTTCGACATCCCTATTGATATTAAGTTCTGATGTGTTATTGATTACTGTACTGTTGAAAGTTCGAATTAACGTCACCCATGGTACTTGCCCGCAAATGTATATCTAGATAATTTTATTGTAACTGGCCCTGTCGTATTTTAATTATAAAATGTACGTCCACCGATTCCGTAACTGTTAGACACCTTAGTTCTTGCAACCTAATGGCCCGCCCGTTACGTTCCTCTACAGTGTAAATGTCTATTTATCATATACGATTACAGTTTGCTCCGTGGCCGGCCCACGTGGTTATAGGCTCGTATTTGTATAATGAAATTTTCACAATAAAGGTTTTTAAAAGAAAACATGGTAGTAGTATATACATTGGTAAAGTTTTTAATAATAGTCACTGTTTTAGAATCATTAAAAGGCAAGTGAAATAAAGCAGACCAATTACATGAAGGGTAAAAGGTATAATACGAAGGAACGCAGTAAAGATAAATGGTCAAGGGCTGTTGTGTTTTCTATTCCTGCAACATAAAGTGATCGATAAGAATCTCATATTCAGGCGTATCGGCGACTAAGACAGCAGGTCGACCCTCTTTTGCTCAACGGCTCCGTCATGGGACGAAGAAACGCTCTTTTTCTCGAAAAAAGAATATATTTTACTTGCAGGACAGTTGTAAAATTTCCGGGAAAGTACATTAGCCTGGAACATTATAACATATATTTAAGAAAAAATAATGTTCGGAAGTAATGAAAAGCGTAATTTTTAGGTCATATGACCAAGCCTTTCATCATTACAATAAGAAAAGTAAAATGAACCAATGAAAAGTTTTATTAACAAGTCACATGACTTGTTATGCTTACGTTACGCGCTGCGCGCCCCGGATGACTTCCGGATGCGCTAACGCGGCGCGTCATATGACGCATTACGCGACAACGCAGGTACAGAATATAGTCAAAATGTCTCCACCAACCAGCGGTCGGAACACAACCCCTTTCAGCAGGCTAAATAGTTCTGTTAAATGACAACAGAAGGGACAGGCAACAAGAACCATCAGTCAAAGAGGGGAGGGCTAGTTCTTCTCTACCGGGTTACATTGGGGCGCTACCGGAACTGATCGAATTGGTAGTCTACAGTGTTTCTGGATGTTTCAGACTGAAGCTGGGGTTAGCATGAGAGCAGCACCATTTCGTAGCTCCGTCGTGGTCATTCCGCAACCAATCATGGCAGCCGTTCTTTATCGTTATTTTGGGCGGGGTGGGTGGCGGAGCAGAGCTGTTTTGCAGCCATCATTGTGTGGAGTTCAGTTCATCTCACTAGTTTTGTATTTGTCATGAGGGGTTGTTCCTAATGTTTCTATTTTAGCGAGGTCAAAAAGAGATCCCATTAGTGGCCTACTGATTTTGCTCGATTCATTTTCTTTTTTTTTTACACGATTTTTCGTTATCTGCAAAGACTAAACAGAGTATTGCGACTCTGTGTTTGTTTGTAAATAGAGAATGAACCAAAGAGAACTAATTCTAAAACAGTAAATACTTGGATAACAATGAATCAAATGGAGAGAGAAGCAGGCACGACGGATTACAATGGGGGCAAAGACCTGCGTTAACTACCTTTCACTATCTGCAAAGAGAGAGTACTCCTAATAGAAATGAGGGGGGGGGGCACCATTCAAAGCAGATCAGTGTGCATAAACACGAAAATGTTTTCACTTACCACGTACTTGACATTCGACAGCTTATGATATTTGCTATTAAAAAACCATTGAAATTCACTGAAAAAACCATAGGTTATAGACCATATATAGTTAGGAATTAGCATTTACAAAACCTTGAAAATTCACTGAAAAAACCATAGGTTATAGACCATATATAGTTAGGAATTAGCATTTAAAAAACCTTATTTTACTCACACAAAACCATTGAAATTCCATATATAGTTAGTTGCACTAACTATATATCGCGCACCTGCAATCCACTGCTGATGATGTCACATATTACATCATTCATGACATGGTCAGTGACATCACTGATGACATCACTGATGACATCTCAAATGACATCACTGATGACATCACTGATGACAACATCCAGTGACTGTATGTTTCTGTAAAGTTAAAATGTGTCTTACATATTGAAGAATGAGTGGAAGTATAAGTGTCTGGACAAAGGATTTAGTAGGTGCATGACTGAATGCATGAGTGAGTGATTAAATGTGTCTCACTGAGTGCATGGGTTAGTGACTAAAGTGTCTTAATTTGTGCATCATTATGTCTGTTGTTCTGTAAACTGCTGCATGTTTTGATCAGTAGCTATATGATTAACTATATGGGTTATTGATTGATTGCCCAAGTATTTGCATGGGAGACTGAGTGTGTGTGTGGCTGGATGGGAGGTGTGTGACTCTGTACAGATCAATGTGTACTTGTATCAATGATTGTATAAGAGAGTAAGTATGTGTTAGTATATGGTTGAAAACGTAAGGTGCTCTATGTTTAACTGTATAGAGTAGAAAATGGAAGTGTGATTGATTCTTTACAGGACTGACTAGGTGTGTGAGTAACTCCATGGATGAGTGGCAGAGTGTGAGTGTCTGTATAGGTGTATGAGTGCATATGATTGTGTTGTAAACATGAGTGATTGTATGTATGAATGATTGTATGGGTGAATGAGTGAATGTGTGTGTAGACGTAGGAATCAGTGAGTACGTATGTAGTAACTAGTATTGGTGTGTCAATGGTTTCAAAAATTATAC
This sequence comes from Lissotriton helveticus, assembly GCF_964261635.1. Classification (NCBI taxonomy): domain Eukaryota; kingdom Metazoa; phylum Chordata; class Amphibia; order Caudata; family Salamandridae; genus Lissotriton; species Lissotriton helveticus. The sequence goes on from NC_136067.1 coordinate 2,024,229,355, forward strand.
TCTGTTTTTAACACTGGGTGAAACAGAGGTTATATTAAAATGTGAGGAGATGCATTGTATTGTCACATGAATGATATCATCAGTGATGTGATCATTGATGTCAAGTGAGATGTCATCAGTGATGTCATTTGAGATGTCATCAGTGATGTCATCAGTGATGTCACTGACCATGTCATGAATGATGTAATATGTGACATCATCAGCAGTGGATTGCAGGTGCGCGATATATAGTTAGTGCAACTAACTATATATGGAATTTCAATGGTTTTGTGTGAGTAAAATAAGGTTTTTTAAATGCTAATTCCTAACTATATATGGTCTATAACCTATGGTTTTTTCAGTGAATATATATATATATATATATATATATATATATATATATATATATATATATATATATATATTACCTACTGGCGGTCGCCAGTAGGTATATATAGTTAGGATTTTTTCTCTATGGGATTTTTGAAAATTCTATGTCTAATAACTTTGGCGTTTGTGGACGGAATTGGCTGAAATGTTCAGGAAAATGGAACATTTTGTTTCTGAGCAGCCCCTGAAAATTTGGGGGGGTTTCATCAAGGGGGGGCCGAGATAAAAGGGGTGTCCCAAAACGTGTTTTTAACATTGAGTTTTCCATAGGGCGGTTGGCCTCACTTTTAGCCCGAACGGCTGAATGGATTTGCATGAAACTTGGCAAAATTGTAGGGACTGGTAGCCCGATGTGCCTTTTGTAGGTCTCAATATATGTGCTCCAGTGGATTTTGAGAAATTAACGTTCAAAAAAAGATATATATCTGTAACAGCGGACCGGGCAGCGCTCCGGTTCGCGGACTTTTCGCGTTACGGAGCTTTGTGAAGCGAAGCTGATTGGTTCTCCGGTGTCTGTAAACATTCCAAACAGTCCGTAGCGGCCGCCATCTTGTCTCTCGGTAGGATCGAGAGACAAGAGGAGGCCAAAGCGAAGGGGCAAATGACCATAAGGGGGCATAGTAGATCCTCCCTGACCCCCTAGGTTTGATGTGGAGGTTTTAAAAGGGCCCCGCGGGGCAAAAAAAAATAAAAATAATAATAATCGAACGGCTGAATGGATTTGCACGAAACTTGGGGAAATTGTAGGTACTGGTAGCCCGATGTGCCTTTGCTAGGTCTCAATATATGTGCTCCAGTGGATTTTGAGAAATTAACGTTCAAAAAAAGATATATATCTGTAACAGCGCTCCGGTTCGCGGACTTTTCGCGTTACGGAGCTTTGTGAAGCGAAGCTGATTGGTTCTCCGGCGTCTGTAAACATTCCAAACAGTCCGTAGCGGCCGCCATCTTGTCTCTCGGTAGGATCGAGAGACAAGAGGAGGCCAAAGCGAAGGGGCAAATGACCATAAGGGGGCATAGTAGATCCTCCCTGACCCCCTAGGTTTGATGTGGAGGCTTTAAAAGGGCCTCGCAGGGCAAAAAAAATAAATCGTTTTTTTAGTTCTTTTGCGTGGGGAGCGCCCGGTTCGCGAACCGGGAAGCGTTCTGGGGAGCGTACTTTCTTGAAAATTAGTGAAAAAAGTTAGAGTAAAATAATAATTGTGAGTGATCAGATGTAGGGTAGCTCTGAGAAGAGCTTTTGGGTTTATGGTACATTTAGGTACTTATAAGTAGGTACCAATGCACAGTCTTAAATTCAGAATGAAAATTCTGTTGCCCTCATCTGAGAAGTGAACTCCATCTCCTCTGTAGATATCTTGCATGTAGTAACGCAAGTTATTGTTGTACAAGGAGCCCATTCCATGGTCTCTCATGTAAGCTGAAACAGATTTGTTTACATGCTTCCTCGACTTCTCAATTTGTGGACAAAATTGGTTCGACCACCTCCATTTCTGTCTTTGGCATATATTTGAATATACCAAGGCAGTCTGAGGAAAAAGTGCCATCAATTGCTCAAAGGTGTCCTTTAAAAGCATTTCCAGACCTACCCCAGTCAAAGTGCCCAAGTCATTACCTCCACAGTGCACAATTAACAGGTCAGGTTTTGGCAAATGCATAAAGGTTTTCACCAATGGTATCAATTGGTGACATTTTAATCCTCTGTGGCCAAACCACTTAATTTCCACATCTTGTAAATTGAGGTTAGGTAAATTCCTGTTTTCAGCGTACCTCTGAGCCCAATAGATGTAACTATGTCCAACAATCCAGACAGAAAACATGGCGAGAGAAGGTTCTGCTGCAGTCAGATGAAGTGTAGCAATGAAATGGCAGTTGAAAAAATAAGAGTTTAAAATGAAAAAAACTGTGGAGTTTCTGTGTTAATGAAGCAGTAACAGTGATTGGTGGATTTTGATTGCTGAAAACAGAAAGTTAGGGTGCATGGATGAGTTCGTTGAAAGATGTATTTTGAGTGGCGAAGAAAAAATCATTAAATGGAAGAATGCACTGGATATGCAGGTGCACTGAGAGTTCAGAGTTCAATTGCAACATTGTTGTGTGAACTTGCAAACACCAGAGGTCTTGCAAGAGGTGGTTGCTATGCAAAAAAGCAGAGAGGGCAGAGGGGGGAAGGGTTTTGATTTGAAAAAAAGTGAGGGAAGAGTTTTGATTGGGTGACATGAGAGATATGTGTGAAGAATTACAGCATTTCTGTGCTTTTGATAGCTGCAGACTCTGGAGTGCATACCTTTTGCTCTGCTGAAGACAAATTGGTGTGTTTCTGAGACTGTTTTGAAACTCAAAGTATTTGCTAAGGTGAGAAAAGATTTCTTTAATTTAGATAGAAAATAGTGTGCTTTAAGGAGAAAATTATGAAGAAAGTTGTGTTTTTCAAATGTTGCTTTGTCTCAAGTGTTTTACAAATAGATTTTGTTTCTTTGAGAAATTGTAATTGGAGAAAATGTGAAGTATTAGTACTGACAGGGTTTTTATGTGCATAGGAGCTGTGGAGTGTTTTCAAATTATGATTTGTAAATCGTTTTTGAGGAAAAGGAATGGTTTTAATACTTATGACAAGGACATAATGGTGTATGCTTCTTTATAAGGCAATTGAGTGTCTCTGATGTTATTTTTCCCATTTTAATGTAAGACGTTTCCCTGTGGAGCAAATTGCTTGTAAATATGCTCCCACCTGTGCATGGCAAATTTAGATTTTGAATGTTTGCGTTACATAGGCATGTTAAAGGTGACTGAAACATGCTGCAAAGGCAATCAAAAAATGCTTTCATGTGTCTTAAGGACATTTTAAGTCATTTCCCCATGTGGAGTGTTTTTAAATTATGACTTGAAAATCGTTTTTGGGGAAAATGAATGCTTTTAAAATTTATGGCAAGGACATAATGGTGTATGCTTCTTTATAAGGCATTTCAGTGTCTCTGATGTTATTTTTGCACCCTGCCCCTCCCCCTTCCCGCCTCCCTGCCCCACCGTAACTTCCTCCACGGCCCGCGGCTGCAGTCATCCTGTGCCGCTGTTCCGCTACCCATGGTGAGCTGGATTTTCAATGCGGCGCATCATGGGGTAAAAACAGCATAGATGCGTGACGCATCTGTGCCGTAAAGGAGGCGCATTGCTGGAGTTGTATCGCAAGTGTGATGAAGCTCCAGCAAGGCTCAGGGGTGCCCCTGTCGCAGGGTTTCTGTTCTCACACAGAACTGTGCACAGAGGATTGGAAACCTCGGCGAATTAGGGTGCCCCAAAACTCACCTTAGTACCGAAAAACCCCTTAGCAAGCTAGCTACAGTGTCACATTGGATATAACAAACTCTCAATGTTTAGACAATCCAGAATATGAACTTACAGTACCTCAGGATACGTGGAACTCATGAACACTCGGTCGTTATATATTCATTACAAACCAGAACATGGAGTTAAGAAGAACACATGTGTATTTGAAATGTTTATTTACTAATGCCGTCTTCTCAGGCGTAGTATCTTAGATAATACAAGTACACATCTTCGTCGCCATTGTAATAATGTGAGAACGTACGTCTTTAAATGTTTTTTAGTTATCTTTATTCCGGAGCACCGGGGCTAAGCTGTTGCTCAACGGTCGGCGCCAAGCAACCAATATGGCCGCCTTCCGCTTTCTGTTTCCCCAAATCCTGTTTCTGTGCAGGAACACTAGAACGCTACCACAATTATCAGTAGCAAAATTACCAGCATAGTTACTAGTACATAAAAAGGGAATGGTGACAGTATGTTAACATGCTGTAAATGAATAAGAGTTAGCAACACTTATATCTCACCCTGCCTAATACACATATTATATTATTTGCTAAGAAGGTCTCTTTGGGTTAGTTTAGGGCGTGCCTATACTTTAGTGTCCTAGATTTGAAGGAATCACATCAGCATACACCAGCTCTCTCTTCATGTGAACCGCATCAAGTGTTGTGTATGTGTGTGTTCGGTAGAGCAATATAAAACCCGCCTCATGCCCAGAATTGGCAGAAGCTGCACTTATGTTATGACTATGAAGTCGTGGAGATCAGACCTCATAACAATTCTGTATCGTGTTGTTCTTGAAACTTCAGCACTCGCTGTACAGATATAGTTTAAGAAGCAAAGCAGATAGTAGAGCAATAACATATTATTGTCATGTAAACCATGATGAACTACTAGGTTGAAAGCTAAAGCAACAACTAAGTGTCGTGTGCAGAAGTTGCAAAAAAGGAAAAATGGCGTTTAAACCGGTAATGAGCCCATGTTAACTTAACACGGTGTAAAGATATCCAGGATCTACATGACACCTCTCCATGATCCGGAAACGAACAAAATAAGGTAATAGAAGTGCCATCTCATGAGAGCAGATTGCAACTTTATATGTGCACGGTCCGCAAGGTAAAACATTAAAAACTAGCAAAATTTAATGCTAAGAAAAAATAAAACAGTCAACTAGTTTATCGAGGCTTAAGCCAATAGGCAAGCTAAATAATAAAAACTTGACAAATAAGTCAATGAATTGTCAATGAAATGCTAGTACTCAGCATATCAAACATGAAAAAGGTCTATGACATAATTGTGTATGCAAAATAAGCTGCAACAGCCTCCAATAGGAAGTCACCGTCTTCATCCGAAAAGAGTTCAGCCATCCAATTTAAAAGCGGAAAAGAACATACGTGCTCTCCCAGCACCGGATCCTCTATCACCATCAGAGGACAGCTCGGTGGGTTTTCAAGAAAGCTCTGTTCCAAGAAAGACTGTGTTGCCGCCAGTAAATTCCAGGGACCAATTAGTCCATGCATCAATTCCACAGCCATAATCCTTTCGCCAGGACAAACCAACTCGTGAGCAATGATAGGACTCATCAGCTGATTAAAGTCGACGTCAGGAGAAACCGGTCCGCAGAGACACAAATTAATGGCCCAATCGAAATCACAGGTCAGGCAGTGAAATACAGGCTGGACACAGGTGAAGTAGGAGAATCGAAAAGATAATCCATATGCCGTGCTTAATATCGCCAACGGCATTGTGCCATAATATTCAAGCATGCGATTGCGGAACAGCGTTAGCAGCTGCAGGGCGGGACCTTGCACAGGAGGGACATCCATATTTAAAAATGTAAAAAAGCACAAGAGCGTCCGGTGCTAATGCAAGTAAAACTGGGAATCCACCAAACAAAGTGGAAAAAATAGAATGAAAGAAAGCAGGGATGACTCCAAAGATTTTCTCAAATGAAGTCACGAGACCACTGCTAACAACTTTAAAAAAATGCGCCAGGGCCTTTGTGGAGGACGCGTTAAAGATAGTCCGAACCATCTCGCTGAAATGCAAAGGCGAATCAGTATTTAAAAGGGCCTGCACCTCTGTACGGGTGTTCGCTATGTGAAGCACGAAAGTTTCATGGGCCGAACTCAAGGCCACCTCTCTCTGAGACAAAAGAGCCCTTATTCTTGCCATGCCGTTGAAATCTGCTCCCAAGGTTGGTATTTGTGGCCAGATTGAAAACTCCCTATGTTCATGTGTGGGAGGAAATAGAAAATTTCTGCAGCAAATAACCCGTTCACTTACTGTTACGATAAAAGGAATACTTTTAATTAACCCAGAACAATCTTCATTATTGAGCATCAAATAACTACCATTTTCCAACAACTTGAACGTGGGGATGATAGCAGGAACTGGCGTGCCTTGCAACACGCAAGCCATATTTGGTCGGTCTTTGTTGCATGAACCGTGTAACTGTATGTGCGTACACATTAGTGAATGATCTGGCATCTCAGTGCATTCCTCTCCATTCAGATAAACTTCTTGATCATCTTTGAAACATCTGTATGTGTATGGAAGCGACCAGATCTCATGAAGAAAACCACTACCTAAAGGTTCATAACGACCTATTGGTATATATTTCATACAATTTGAAAACTTATATAAAGCAAAAGGCAGCGTTATTAAACCGTGGATAAGGCACGTTGCCAAAGCAGCCAACCTTTTGGATTTATACTGGAAATGTTAAAGGAAGAATTACGGAGTAGGGCCTGTAAATCACTAATGGACAACCGAGTAAAATGACTCCAACCATCATATTCCTCTAACTCCGGGATAGTAGGGGTGTTTAATTTTTTAGAAGTAGCCAATCCAAAGCATTTGGTCTGGGAAATTGTTTCATTCACAAACAACATATGATTTGGGATGAGACATGCACGGTGCAAAGCCTCAGTGCCTTGTACCTGCCAGGTTCGTGAACCCCAAACTGATGTAGATCCTGGATATCTTTACACTGTGTTAAGTTAGCATGGGCTCATTACCGGTTTAAATGCCATTTTTCCTTTTTTGCAACTTCTGCACACAACACTTAGTTGTTGCTTTAGCTTTCAGTCTACCTGCGTCAAGATCTATGCCTGCTTCAAGCAGGCGCAGGGTTTTGACGCAGCTTTGTCCTATCTGATTGTAAATGCGGCACACCATGGGTGGCAGAGCAGCGGTGCACGTTAACTGGTGCATCCCTGGGGATGTGCTAGTTAACATAAATCTGCCCCTTTTATTATTCATTATGTGCAGGGGACACAGAGTCAGTGAGGTTTATCCAAGGTTAAGAAGAGATGAGTCCTGTTCACTGAAAAATTGGACATAGGCTTCACCTCCTCACAGCCGCGGGCCGTGGAGGGAGTTACGGTGGGGCAGGGAGGCGGGGAGGGGGAGGGGCAGGGTGGAGGGACCTAAAAACTGGCATACGGATAATTGCAGGTAAGTACACAATTTAATTATTCAAACGAAATTCGTAGCGCGCACAGCATCGCATTTTGCGATGCAGTGTGCACTACGAAATTCGTTTGAATAATTAAATTGTGTACTTATCTGCAATTATCCATATGCCAGTTTTTAGGTCCCTCCACCCTGCCCCTCCCCCTTCCCGCCTCCCTGCCCCACCCTAACTTCCTCCACAGCCCGCGGCTGCCTCCTCAGCATCGCTGGACATGGTTAAATAATAGTTGCAAAATGTTACTCTTGTTAAACAATTTTACTATTATAATCTCTGAGATTTGTCTCTTACTCTGCAACATCTCATTGTTGTTATCTTTCTTTAAAGATAAAGACAACATCAACATGAGCGACAATCAGCAATTAATTGATTTCGACCTCATCATTGAACTCGTAATTGAAACATCAGTGGATGTTGATCCTTTGGATGATTTAAATCCTGAGGATGAAGAAGAACGTGATGAGGATGCAGATTTGTCAGAATTGTATGACATAGGATGGGAAGCTGACGTGCTTGAGCCTATGGAACTATAAACATTTATTTTATAAATTTATAATAAATAAAAAGTAAAAATGTAAACCGTTTAATTTAAAAATAAAGACACCTTCAAAAACAGGTTATGTGTAGTGTCTTCAATAAAATATTAAAATATGCTCATAAAATTAGATCAGATTCACATATAAAACAGCACAGGTAAAATGAATATAAATTCCATTTCTTTTCTGCTATTTCTGTATTCTAAATTTGCCATGCACAAAAAAATCTTCTATGTAAAAATGTTAAGTAATGTGTTAAGTTTTTGATGACTGTTATTGATTTACTGTTGGGTAATAGTGGTTAATAACTTTTTTTATTATATTTTACCACAGATTCAACTGCAGATCATTTCAAGATTTCAGCATGCCAACCAAAGAAAGAGTGAGAAAGGCTGCAAAACGTCAAAGACAGCAGCTGAATGAAAAAAAGCAGGAGTCCTCTAACAAAAAGATTTGTCAAGTCACCAAGAAAGGACCGGGTAAGAGTACAAAAACATTCATAAGAAATATCTGTGGTAAAAAAAATACTACTACAGAAAATGTTTCAGTCCAGAAAAGGAGAAGCAATTCAAACAGAAAGGAAAGGCCAATGAAAATTGTTACTGCTAGAGTAAGAGATAACTCTATGCATGAAAGTAGAAGGAAACAACAGTTTAGGGACATTCGTAAACGAATGTTCCGCAACAGGATAATTGGCAATTTGTTAAAAAATATTAAGAAAGGTCAACAGAAAGTGGTTTTTTATAAGAGAAAAAAAATAGTTGAGAAAGTTATTGATCAGGCATTTGAAATTAAACGTAAGTTATTTATTTTGACAATCAAAAGAATTAGGAAGCTAAACAAGGCAATTTATGATTTCAAAAGAAATAGTAGATGGAAGAGAATAGTTAATCGTAGTAATTTTTGTGAAGTTTTTTCTGGAGAATGGATGCATAGTTCAAGCTCTGAGGCATTTTTTAATGAGGAGAGTTATTTCCAGGATAATGATTTGGTGCATGCAGTTGACACCAGTGGTCGAGCTTATGAAGTGAAAGATGGTTGTCCAGTTGAAAAAGAAAAACTTGTGACAACAGAGATAGAAGAGGTGTTAGGTAATGAGGTTTTAGGGAGACGTCCTAAGGGTCCTGTGTACACCTGGAAGTGTAGTAGTATTTGCAGTGTACGACAGGATTCCATCAATTTGCTTTGTGATTTTATACGGTCATTTAATAAGAAAAGTTTGAAGCAGAAAATGAAGTTGTTGCAAGAATTAGATCCTTGCAGAGTGAGAGAAGTGATAGGTTTGCATGGTCATTCACTGGCTTGTCTTTCCAGGAGAGTATGCCAGAGTGTTTTTCATCATTTCAGGATGCTAGCAGTGCATCATAATAAAGTGAGGAAATTAGTTAGAATGTTGTATTATGCTAAGAGTCCAGCAATTATGCTTAAACAATTATGCGCTGCTCTTTTGCATGGTTCTGAAATAGATGTGAAGAATATATGTGAAGAAATTGAGTTTTGTTACTTTGGAAGTAAAGAGGAGAATGTTGAAATTGACCAAGAAGAAGAGAGTAATGTGGAAGATAGTGTACAGGTTTCCAGTACAGATAATTTCCAGAGGGAAATTGCGACGTTTGAGGTGAAATCAAGTGAGAGGCCAAATTTCAGTTGTGTGTGTTGTCGACGCACTTATTATAAGAATCAGACTAAGTTAGTGGATTTATATGTAAAAAGTGAAAGGGAAAATAATAGTGAATGGAAGGATTTTACAACATACTTGATGGTAGAAAATTGTTTTGATTTGGGATTGGATCAACGTGTGTGTACTTATTGTTGTAACAAATTAAATCAAAACCAGATGCCTGCTAGAGCAGTTCATAATAATCTGGAATTGGTTGAGATTCCTTCTGAATTGAAGGATTTAAATACTTATGAATCTATTTTGATTCAAAGTATCCATCCCTTTCAGGCTATTGTAAGAATGGAGCCAAAGACAGGGAAATTGCCTCCATCCGATTTACAGAGAGGATTAAAGGGAAGAGTTGTTTATTTGCCTCTAGATTTCAAGAAAAACATTAACACAATTGGAGTAGAAAAAGTGGAAGAGGAACCTCTGGTTATCTTAGTTAATGGGGTTCCGACAAAGAATAAGAAAATATGGCAAGATTTAGTAGATGTTAGGAAAGTCAAAAGGGCAACATTGTATTTGAAAAAAAATAATAAATACTATAAAAATTTATATGTTGCAGAAGAGGAAGTAAGTGAGGAAGAGGATAGCGATTTGTGTGGTGGTCAAATTGAGAAAGTAGAACCCTGTACTAGTGAATAAATATATGAACATTATAGTGTTCATCCTTTGCATTCTAAGGAAGTCATGGGGAATGCTATTGAGTTGTTTCAAATGAAACAAGCCAAAGGGAGTCCCATTAGTGTTTGGGAGGAAAGTTTGGAAGCTCGGTGTTTCCCACAGCTTTTTCCAACAGGTCAGGGAGGAAGATATGATGAGCGACCTCATCAAATTCCTGCTTCTGAATACCGGACTTTGCGATTGTATGCAGGAGATGCTAGGTTTCGACAATGCATTCCTTATTTGTTTCATCTCCTGTTTGAAAGCGATCTGTCTGGACTGTCATATGCAGTGAACCACATCTTGAAAAGTGGTATACACATGCAAAACATCTCGGCAAGTGACTTTATGGATAAAGTCAATGTCCAAGATAGTATTTTGGATTCTCACCTGATTAATCTCATGGCGTGTCAGCGGGGTACTAATGAGTACTGGTACCGTCGTCATGGTGATTTAAAATGTATGCTGAGGAACTTAGGAACTCCCACATGGTTCCTCACTCTGAGCTGTGCTGAGTATGGCTGGGAAGACTTACTTGAATTTCTACGAGAGGCAAATGCTAACGTAGAAAACATCGAATTCAAGACACCCGGAGAACTGTGCTCTTTGGATCCAGTCAATGTATGTAGGTACTTTAATCATAGATTTGAAGGTATGATGTCTTTCATCATGAATAAGAAGAATCCACCTCTTGGAGAGGTGTTGGATTTCTTCTGGAGAAAGGAGTACCAAGCAAGAGGTGCTCCTCATATACATATGTTGCTGTGGATCAAGGATGCACCTAAATTTGGAACGGATCCAGAAGACTCAGTGATGAGTTTCATAGAACAGTATTCTACGTGTGCTGTTCCAAACGCAAAGGAGAAAAAAAGCCTAAGAGAAAAAGTTCTACGTTTCCAAAGCCATCGATGTGGAAAGTACTGTCGTCGTAAATTCCGAAACAAAGACAAGTTCTACACCAAATGTCGTTTCGGCTTTCCACGACCGGTGATTTCTAAAGGAAGAGTGAACAGTTTGATGTCTTCGCTGCGACATAATGTGATGAAGAAATCACCTAAAAACACATACAATTTGAAGAGGAACGAAGAGTCTAAGTACATCAACGACTACAACCCGGTGATTTTGTCCATGTGGAATGCTAACATGGATATACAGTTTGTGACTGATAACTGTATGGCTGTGGCTCGGTATGTGACATCTTACATCACCAAAAAAGAGAAGACAGAATTGAAGGATATGTGGGAGGACATTTCCCATGAAAAGAGCCTCAGCAAGAAGTTGTACAGTTTCAGTCTGAAGATGTTGTCGCATCGAGAAATCGGAGCTTACGAATGTTCTGACCGGTTGTCTTCAGCAAGTCTCTATGCCAAGTCCAGGAGTATCGTTTGGGCGAGTCTTGGTCTTGCTGCAACGCGTAATCGAGTTCTCAAACCTGTGCGGGAAATTGAGTATTTGGCGGAAAAGGAGCCAAACAGTACCGACATTTTGAAGAGCAACATGTTGGATACATATTATCCAAATCAAAGCAGTCACCTCGAGAATGTTTGTCTGTATGAGTTTCTGCAAAATTACATATTCAAGAGGAACATCAAAGAAGGTACTGAGAAAGGAGTGTATGCTGTAATAGGAAGTGAGGGATGTCTGGTGAAGCAAAGAAAATGCCACTTGATAAACCATCGAAAATTGAGTGGCGAATCTCCTGAAAAAAAGTAGTTTTTCTATTTAGCACTTTTGCAACTTTTTAAGCCTTGGCGTGCAGAAGAGGAACTGCTTGGAGATTTCCTCTGTTATGAAGACTCTTTCAATGCTGCCAAGGAGACCATAGAATGTCCTGCTTTCCCCAAATATTTAGAAATGTTGAATGTGGAAATTGAGCAGGAAGCAACGATTGCAGCGGAGATTGCCAGAGACAGTTCTCAGGACAGTCAGAGTTCTGCTTCATTGAGTCAGGATCCACTAGGAGGACCTGTTATCGAAAATGAAGCTGCCACTGCTATGAATGAAGTGGAAAGAGCAATGGCACATGCTCAGGAGGATGCGGTTAACTTAGAAGAGTTGGAAAGACAACTCAACGTTGAGCAGAGGAAAATATATGACGAAGTTACCATGCAAATTGATCATGGATTAAGTCATGACAAGAAAGAGTGCTCATGTACGTCGTTGAAGCCTGTTGGACTGTAGGTGAGTGGAGAAGCGGGAACTGGAAAAAGTTTCCTTATTAAAGCAATTTCATGTTATTTGCAGGAAAGGACAGAGTCATCGATGTCTTGTGTTGTCACCGCTCCAACTGGACTGGCAGCACATAACATTAAAGGGATTACTTTACATCGTTTACTGATGCTGCCAGTGGAGCATGACAACAAATTACAATATCACAAGCTATCGGGAGATGCTTGTTTTGAAGTTTCAAGAGTCTTGAGGAAAATGAAACTTCTTATCATTGACGAAGTAAGCATGGTTTCCAATGTCATGCTTGCCTTTGTGCATTTGAGAATGCAAGAAGTTCTCAAAACAGAGTATGATGTGTTATTTGGTGGCAAACACATCATTGTTTTCGGAGATCTTCTGCAGCTGACACCAGTGAAAGGGCAACCTGTGTTCAAAATGCTCACGCATGAAGATACCAGGAAGTGCCTAGGGAGCATTGGCAACGTCAATATATGGTTAAACTTCAATTATGCTGAACTGCATGAAAATATGCGTCAGGCGAAGGATGAAGTTTACAAGACTATTCTACAAGATGTTAGAATTGGCGTGTCGCAAAGAGTTAGAGGGTATGCCAAGCCAAGTCTTGTTTGGCCTTGGCAACTCTTGCAGAATGCGCCAAATTCAACAACAAAATGTTTCATTTAGAAAAGCAAGAGATTGTGAAACTGGAAGCTATTGACAGAGTAGAGCATATGGGGTCAACAATTATTTTGTCTGAGAATCTGAAAACAAAATTGGATTCATTAGAGAAGAGTATATCTAAAACTGCAGGTTTTGAAAAGACTCTGAATGTGTGCTTGAACTGCCGTATAATTTTAAGAAGGAATTTACATGTTGAAAGAGGTCTGGTAAATGGATCAATGGGTAATGTTGTTGATTTTGTGAAATACAGAAATAGAGATGGAATTGAATTTTTAAAAATTAAATTTGATGGCATTGAGGAAGTACAGCTAATTGGTCGTTGTTCTGCTAGATTTGTGCTTGTAAAAGACTTATATGTTCGTCGTAAGCAGTTTCCTGTTTGCTTGGCATATGCGGTGACAATCCATAAATCGCAAGGTTTAAGTGTAGACAGTGCATTGGTGAATATTGGCAGTTCTGTGTTCAAGGAGGGTATGGCATATGTGGCATTGTCACGAGTTAGAACTTTATCGGGATTGTACTTGATTGAGTGTGATGTCACAAACATTTGTGCCGATCTAGATTGTGTTAAGGAATACAATAGGTTAAGAAGAGAGTATGCGCCACATTTGCCTCAGTATCCTTTGTTTGAGAAACGTGTGGTAGGCCGGAAACGAAGAAATGTGACCAATATTGGGGAGGTTGTAGCAAAAAGACGAAAAGTCGATGAACCTGAAATTATAAGCAGAAACAAAAAGGATTCTGTTGAAGATGTTGTTGGTTTTCAATTTGAAAACAGTTCTGGTGTCAACTGCTATGCTAATGTAGTGGTTAATGTTTTGTTTTCGCTAGAAAATGTAAAAGAAGAGATTGTGGTCAATTCTGATCAAAGATTTTGCAGTTTGTTAAATTCTGTGTTAGAGAAATGTAGGGTATCAAGTACTACTAGTGTAGACTCAGAAAGATTTATATATTTAACTTTGCCAGACAGTAAATCAGTCTCTTTTAATAAGCTAGTAAAAGGAGCTGATCACAACATGGAGTGTAGCCAATGTAAATCTGAAATGATGTCTACATTATTTATACGAACATATGGCCAGTATGTCATTTTAATGTTCCAACGATGTAGGCCTGATGGAACAAAATTGACAACTTTAATTAAAAATTTTGTGGCTTCACAGTTGTCAATATCAGGAAGGACTTTTGTAACTGTAGCAATTATATATCATGACGGTCCTTCAATAACATCAGGACATTACACAGCTTATTTAAAGTCTAGAAATGGCTGGTCATTCTGCAATGATTCTGTTTTAATTTTCAAAAAAAAATTGCCGTATGACCTTAAAAACTCTTACCTGGTGTTTTTAAAACCAAAATTTTAGGGAAAGAATCTCGGGATGTGGTCTGAGGAATTTCAAGAAGTTCTAATGGCTCCTACACGATTTGGCCTTGAGGATAAGTGTAGTACAGAGACATAACTTCTTACCATAACACTGGACGTCATGGAGAAATACGTGCACTTTGAATGAGTTCAGAAAAACTGTTTCTTTTTATAAGCTAATTGAAGCAGCCAATCAAAACATGGAGTAGAGGGAATGTAAGTCTGCAATGCTGTCTACTGTTTTACATTGCTTTGTGATTAAAAGTGATGTAGAGAATTAAATAATTGTAGTAGTCATAAAGGTAGTGTAAGTCTGCTTCATAGTAAGCAGTATCAGTGTCATAGGAAATGTAGAACATGAGTGAGCAAGAAGGGGAAGATATTACTAGTCCAGGATTGTGAAAATGATCTTGAACATTTTAATTGTGAAAGTTGGGGAAATACAACATGACGGGATTGGCTTACAAGAATTCTAAGAGTTATAAATGGCTCAGACACGATTTGGCCTTGTGAAAACGTGTGGTAGAGAGCGAGAAGTCATTTATTGTATGTAACATGTTTTTGAAAACAATGGAGGTTTTCTTTCAGAAAGTGGCGGGTTGAAAGTAATAACAGCACAACAGAGTGTAAGCTGTTCATAGGACATCCTTCGCCGTCATGGAAAGTAAGTTAACTTTAAGGAGTTCTGAATTCTGATTTGTTATGTTGTATGGGTTTTTTAAACACAATCATTTTGATTGTGTTTTTTTTTCCCCGCTGTTATATGATGAATACCTTCAAGTCACTGTTTTTAGTGAAATTTGATACATTCTGAGAACAGCTAAAATAAACCATTTAATATGTATAATTAATTCTGTTCTGTTTGCATTTATGATGTACATGTAGAACTGTGTAGGAGGCATGGAGAAGGTGAGGCTTCTGTAAGTGTCAAAGTTGTTGCATACAGTGCTCATATTCTACGTAGTCTTTCATATGATAGACTACATTTCCACAATGAGATACCTAAGCAAAGGAAACACAGGTGATATGATTGTGGAATGAGGAAAAAAAATTGCACGTTTTTTAATTATATTACCTGTGTTTGTTAACATTACACATCACATTGTGTAGATGAGGTTTAGGCATGTTCCTGGAGACAGAGGAGGTCTAACATTTGTCCAAGAGTGCAGTCGACATGACACACTTGGTTGGTAGGCCTGCACATGTATTTTCTTCTCTGTATTCTTCAATAAGTGTAAATTTGATCTGCAACCCTGAGTAGGCCTCACCTTAAACAAACCTCTGGATAGGCCACACCTTATTGTCATCCTGAATCAATTATTTAACATGTTAGGGACAGATTTATGATAGGTGTATGCCTCTTTTGCGCCACTGTGCGTCACTTTTGTGACGCAGTCGCGGTTGAAAAGATTTGGTATGAGGCGACAAAATTATAAAATGATGAATCTAGGCAGATGTGTCATGCTGTAAAAAAACAATGCCACATGAAACCGATGCAGCAGTCATGGAAAAGATGCACAATGTTGCAAGATAGGACTCACTTCATCTGCATCAAGATACTATTAGTTTAAAATGTATATTTTTAGGACTGTGTAGGGGCATGGAGAAGCAGAGGCTTCTGTAAGTGTCAAAGTTCTTGAAAAACTATTTGTCCTTCAATCTTTTCCCTTGTTTTTTCTAATTTATTAAAAACATGTTTTAATATTTTTCAAATGTTTGTTCTCTCTTTCACAGATTTTTTTGTATAAAAAGAACAAATGAGTAACTTAACGACAATTATAAGGTAAATGTTTTGTACTCTTTTTGTTATATTTCTATCACATTTAACTTCTATTAGTTCCACTGCTTTATTTCTTTAAGAATCACTTTCCTACCTTTGCTACTTCGCTCATTCCTTTGTCTATTACTTAATTACTCTACTCCTTCACTATTTTTCTTAGTCCCTCTCTTCTCATACTTCTTCACTCTTGGTCACTCACTCTGTCTCTATTACTTTCACTGTTTCTGACTGATCTAAATTTTTTTTTTTAAAAAGAACAGTAAGTATAAGGGAAGGAAACAGACAGTTATGTTAAAAGAAAGACAGCTATAGGGAGTAAACTAGGGATACTGTTACCCGCAATCCTCTGCTGATGATGTCACTGACCATGTCATGAATGATGTAATATGTGACATCATCAGCAGTGGATTACGGGTAATAGTATCTCTAGTTTACTCCCCTATAGCTGTCTTTCTTTTAACATAACTGTCTGTTTCCTTCCCTTATACTTACTGTTCTTTTTTTTAAAAACATTTTTTTTGGTTCGCTCCCGGTTCGCGTACCGGCGAGCGAACTGGGAAGCGAACTAAGAGAAATAGAGGTTGGCAGAGTTCCAAATATTCTACCAATTTTTTAATAACGGGGAGGTAGTTCTGAAAAGAACTTTTTTTTTATTGTTTTTGTTGTTTTATATATATATATTTTTTTTTCTGAACATTTTTTTACTTTTTTTGAATTTTTCTGAACGGTTTTATATTTTTTTGGGTTTTTTTGGGGGGGGGAAACGAAAACGATTCATTGTAAAGGGCTCAACAGGAGCAACAAAAAAAAAGAATTTATTGTTTGCGGCGTTTCGGACAAATTGGAAGATGATAGTCAATAGCTCTGTTGATCAGAGTGATGTTACTTTCTCTGTAGCAAATGAATCCATTGCACAGTACGCAGACTTGTTTTACTTCCCAAAAATCTCAGTTGTATATTTGGCACCATCTCCCTGCCCTCTGGTCCCGTCACTTCGGGTACAACAGATCTTCTGGCCATAATAGGGGGATTATCTAGTTCGTTACGAAACTGTGCAGCACTGTAGTTGTTAGGATGCCACCTAGTCATATGGCGATGCATTGTGTAGTTTCCGTAACTGTATTTCTTCTCGGTCCCTCTGGACAGTCTATCTTGACATATAAGGCAAGTTACGTATCTTGCATTTACTTTTTTCTCGCCTTTGGGAAATTAAAAAAATTGCCAAATGAAGTTTTCTTTCCGGTGAGACCTCCTGGGCTCCTCATGCAAAAACTGCCTCTCTTCCTGCTCTTCCTCCTCTTCCTCTTCTTCCTCTTCTTCCTCTTCTTCCTCCTCTTGCTGAATGATAACTTCAGCAGGTGGTCCTCTCTTCCTTGGAGGTGGTGGAGGTGGTGGGGAAGCACCAGCTGAAGCTACTAAAGAAGCCATTGCTCACTGGTAACAAAGGGTCTTTCTCTCACAAAGATGAAAGTCAGAGTGAGGAAAGAAGGAGGGGTTTTCATCATTTGGGAAAAACAATAGTTCTCAACCAATGAAAAGTGTTAATTTTATATTACATGACCTAGTGTTACATCATTAGGAAACCAAAAGTGAAATGAACCAATGAAAAGTGTTATTACCAAGTCACATGACCTGCTGTGTTTACGTTACGCGCTTTGCGCCGCCTCCTGGTTTGCTTCTGGGAACCTGCGCTTCGCGCCTCGCTTCGCGTACCAGTTCGCTAACGTAGCACGTCATATGACGTATCACGCGACAACGTGAAACGTCATGCGGACGCGAGGCGTCACAATGTTTTCTAACGCGGCAGTTGCGTTAAAGGAACGTTTACCGGTTTGCGGACTATTTCGTGGCATCAAGGTCAGCTAACGGGAAGCTTCCCGATTCGCGAAGCGGGAGGGAAGAAATTATTTTTTTTTTTTTTAAATTATTAATAAACATATAAAATATATTTTTGGATTTAAAGAAGAATACTGTAGTGTAGTTCCTATCTTCCCAATAGGCTCTGCGCATTGGAATAATACCTACAGCAGTAAAGGCCTAGGCCAGACGTTAACTAGGTCTACTACTGTCGATACTAGACTTAAAGTTTTGGGTTTGCCAGCTTAGCTCAGAGTTCACTAGAAACTTTCTCGAATGTTCAAGGAGGACTTAACTTCCCTGATTAGACAAGAAGGGATTTAGTTTCTGACAACCATAGAACATGACAACTTTGCTCTCCCCTAATCAAGAGTCAATCTCGAGAGTCGTGTGAACAAAAGGCAAATTATTTTACTCAGTCAGTACGTGCATTCTTAGTCTCATCAGAATGTAGAGAAAAGGAAGAGACGGGCGTGTTCAATAAAAAGGTGTTATTTATTGATCAGTCTCGTTTCTCATACAAGAGAAATGGATCGATATTATTGCAATACTTATAGTTAAGTAAAGTGCATACATTAAAAGCAATAGTATAAAATAATACTGTAAAAACATTGATATGGTTTCTAAGCCATATGATGTTTTAAAATGAATAAAATATATTACATACACATATACATTTGACTAAACGTACTCAACTGGTGTTTCTAGATACGCCTACCCCGTGTACCTGACCTAAGTCTAATACGAGGGCGGGAATAGAAAGTTACAGTTTAAGTTAAGTTTGTTTTTGCCAAGTGAATAACTAAAGAATTCTCTGTGAGGGGTTATTCAGTTCTGTACCTGGAAGTTAGGATGAATGAGGAATGGTATCTCTCTCTCTGGTCTCGATATTCCAGGCTGCCTGCGAGGGCTACCCGGAAACGCCGGTGCTGGATTCTCGGCAGGAGAAAGCAGCGCGTCTCTCAGCGCGTCAGGAAGGCGGGGCTGCTGCCAGCGGGGTCTGCTCTGCTCTTGGCTTCGGCAAGTATGGCTTCTCCGTCTCGTCACCATGCGTGTGTTTGCATATGGCAAGATCGGTAATATTTATACCTTTAAGGTGCCGAGATTGACGTAAGGATGGACATAGATACGTCAATAAAGATGTCATACGACTTGCTCGTTAGTACATTCTTTTACTAAAGTTCTCGGTGAAATCAAAACAATGGCCGCAGGGTTTTGCCCAGGTTGTCATAGGTTTGATTTGTTATGAGAACTCCGTATGCCTTATCAGGGGCTGGAGGAATATCGCTTGTCTAATTAGATCGCAAGCGTTATGACCTAATCAGATAACACGTTCCTGTGCCGTAGTGTGACTGCATCAGATAACGGTATCTGCATCATGGGGGTTTTCTGCCTCATGGGCTGACTGCTAGTTAACTTGTTGGTTTGTTTAACTAGAATAGGGTCAGGAATAGGGGGATCGATTCAGGACCTATAGGAATACATGACACCCACTCCACGCTAACTATGGACATATTTACTAATCTAGGCATAGTATAACATAGTACAACATACTATAGAGTAGTGTGTATACCTTACCACCCCAAAATACATAAATGCATTTTGAAATTTTCAAATATACTGAAAAATTGCAGACATATATATTGTATGCACTCAAGCTGTAGAATAATGCCAAAGCAATCGCATTTGTATACATTATTGCTTGTATGGTATATGTGAATTACACATGAAATGGTTTCTTAAATACAGAAAAAAGTTTCGAGACCATTCCATCACAGAATAAAATATTTATGAACATACCAGCGGGCAGCTAAAGTCTATAAAGTATCTAAAAAATAGAAATCTTAGTTCTTTAGGAATAGTTTCTTACTTTAAGCAGAAGATAAGTGTCCCGAAAAACCGAAAAAATGAATTGGGGCTTCTGAAAGAGTTGCTGTCCGTGAACTGGAGTGAAAAATAGTTCATGTGACTTTATTATTTAAAGTTGAAGGCCGAATTCAGGGAACGCCGTGTGCGGGCTTGTTCAAAAGTCTCTATTTCTGTTCGGGTGAGAACATCATATCATTTAGGCTTTCGAAAAAACTGTCAACAGCTTCCTGGGAAAGTTCCACTAACTCGGAAATAGGTGTAATCATGCATTCTTGCGCATGATTGTCTCCATTGACATTCTGATTTGCATTGCTGACTGAAGGTCGTACCTGTTCGATGCTGCTTTCATCTTGAACTTCACTACCCATCAATCGCAGTGGTGAAGCTTCCACGAATGCCGTCATCAGGATTGGTAGCCTTTGAGGGCAGCACAAAGCATGAACCTTGATCGGGCTCAACAATGTTTCTGCATCCATCGGCGCATCCGATTGTAGCGTCAGACAGGTGTCTAACACGCATTCTTCTCCGCATAGCAGACACCTCAATACAGGTAAAACACATCTTTGCCATATTGGTCGAAATGATAGAAACCAAGTCATGTTCAGGTCTCTAAGCCGGGAGAGTCCCAGGATTTTTGATATCCGGTCCCGGTATCCAATGGCTAGGATTGTTTCTTCCCTTGTCGCAAGAGTTTTATCTTTGACATGGGTTGCCATAACGAAAAATAAGGACCAAGAATAGGATTCCTGCAATTAGTCCCAAGATCAGGGGAAGTCCGCCAAAAATCGAATGGACGAAATCTGGAAAAATACCCAGTATGGCTTTGAATGGTGTTAATGCCATCGAAAATACTGTCTTAAATACCTTTGAGACCCCATTGGTATCAGAAATATTTAAGATTTCATTCAGGATTTCCGCGAAATGTACGGGGGAATTAGTTGATAATAATGTATGTATCTCTGCAGTCGTCCTTGCGACTTGTAGATCATACGTTTCTTTTGATGACGAGAGCCTGGTAGGCGTCTGAAGAAGGACTGTTTTCATTCTGCTTAAAGTATCTATTCGAATAGAAGTAATTTTCAAATCGGGCCATGCCCTTGCCTCCCTGTCTGGGAAGGAGCTGGGGAACAACGAGCGTCCACAGCACTTGACCTTCGCAGTCGTAGTTACTAGATAAGGAGTCCCGGGCATAAGACTACAACATCTGCGGTCTACAATAAGAATGTAACTCCCATTATAGAGTCTTTGAAAGAATGGTTCTATTTCTGTTGCAGGTGCGCCTTGCTGGTGACATGAAAGGTTGTATGAATTCCCTTCACAGGCTCCATGCAAACTAATTCCGTTACACAGAAGTGTGCCACTTAGTGACATCGCACAATTGTTGCCACTAAGAAACACTTTCTGTCCTTTATTACTGACACATGCATGTGAATAGGGCAGGCTCCATGTTGTTTTAAGGTACCCCTTTCCCAATTTCTCGTACATGCCAGCCTGTATATATTTTTGGCAGTATTGAAACCTGAAGGTTGAGATTGGAATATTTATTATCCCATGTATTATCCATTCACTGACAGGTCGTTCTGACATTGTCATTGGTAATCTTTCTAGTTTTTCAATGCTCAAGATTGTATAATCAGCACCCTTTTGTGCCATACCGATTTGTCTATCAGTAAGGTTAAAGATTTGGAATAGTGACGTTGTGTTGATTAAACGCCAAGGCACATAGCCTGAACGCAGATTTTGTAACGTCCAGCCAAGCTGTACAATAGAACGCAATTGAGACTGACCGTGTTGTAATAACAGTAAGTCTTGCGATAATATATCGATTGCTGACGACACAATGCTGTCCAAAGAAAAAATTCTGGAGGACAGAGTCATTAACCCATTGTCCACTACAGAAAGTGATTTTTCCAAATTAATACGGTCAATTTCCCGTATTCTCTCTGCTGTTTCAATTTGAGTAACCTTCCAGGCCTCATTGTATGCTGCATATACAGAGGCTGCTATGAAACGCTTTTGACGCTGTTTGCGTGGTCCCAAAGTGAAATCACGCAAGTCAGCACCATCAGTAAGTAAAGTTAGGTGTTGCTTAATTTCTGCCAGTGTGGAAGTTTGTAGCCATTGAAGGCATAATTTGCCCACACTGTAGGTGGTTATTATCCCTGGGTGATGTCTTTGAGGATATCTAGGGTCTGGCCTGGTCATTTTGAACCCCTGTGTTTTGTTCAGGAATCTGTCTTGACAGTTATTAGTATCTGTGGGCCAGATCAACCACTGTTTCCAATCAGGATGTGTTCTGTTTTGGTTTAATATATGGTTTACGTCTATCTCTTCATCTGTAGAAGTGTTGCTAAACATTGTTGGCTTTGGAGTAGACGGTTTATTTAAATCTTTGATTTTGGCTAGGCCAAGACAGGTGGTTTGTTGAACAGTGTCATTTAAAAATATCATTTGTTCTGGGATCATGCAGGCTCTAAACAAAGCTTCTATACCCTGTACTTGCCATTCTTTTGTACCCCAAACACTTTTCAATTCAACATTCTTGTCCCAATATTCAAAACCAAAATTATTCATTTTTTCAAAGAATGAGTCTGAATATAACAATTTTGTGTTGGTTATCATGGTTTTGGTTCCTGTCTTGTTCGACAATTTAAAATAAAATGCTTCAGCATTACTTATGTTAAAACCTGAAAAATATTAATATTTGTCGTAAACGGTTCTTGAGCTCCCTTTTGGAGGTGTTGCACAATGTTCCCATTGATTATAATTTAAAACATTTCTAGGTTGTGCAGATCTATGTAAAAAGTGGTTACCATAGTGGTTATAGCAATACATACTGTCATAATTTGTAGAACCCTGCAAATAATCATGTTTGGTAAATTTAGCAGACATTACTAAGTCAGACATCATATTATTAGTGCTTTCGAAGTCCCAATCATCAGCAAATGAGTTTGGTTTTGCAAAGTCACTCAATGAGATCTTAATTTGGTGTGGATATTTCAGGATCTCGACCGGACCATAAATTTCATAGTCAGTGTTGTCCCAAGCTACCCCACCAGGTATCGGATTGGCTGTGAAGTTGGCTGAAGAAAGTTCTCTTTTCTCGACGTGTGAAGATGTGTGTGGTTTGAGGATCAAGTTGATTTTCTGACTTGCTGTGTCCATTTTAGCATATTTTCCCTCAATGAAGCGTCCCAATGTTAGTATCATGACGAGCCAAAGTATGAGGATAAATGCACCAAAACCCACCCAAAATTCAATCCATGGGGAAATCAGATATGTTTCTTTCAGTTGTTTCAAAAGTTCCTTAGCTTTGTCTTTAAAGGATTTTGATGATGGCTGTGCCTTTGATTCACTGAAACCTTCAGAGGAATCATCGAAGTTTATGAAGTAGCCAGATGCAGTTCTGTCAATTGTTCCAATTGGTTCAGGATTTCTGTTTCTTGCATTTTCACTGGGTACCTCATTATAGGTTGGTGTGTCTCTGCTAAATGTTTTTATTTGGGTTTTCAGAGGTCTGAGTTCTATTGCATTGCTGCATAGTCCTTGTTGTTCTTCTGTAGGCGTTTCGAATGTGATGAGCCTCTTCGTTAGGACCTCTGTACTGGTAGCAAACCTTGGTGTTCTGCTACTTATTGGGAGTCCACTTGGCCTACTGTTTGGTATCGGCCACATGTTGTGGTTTTACCAGGTCGATTGATACAACTCGGTTCTCCTTTTTTCCAGCAAGCGGCGGTAGTACAACTGATCTTGTCCCGTTGACAGACAAGACAGGAACTGCTTTTCTGTAAGAAGGCCCAAATTCCTTCTTTACCGCGATCTTTTCCCTGACTAGATCCCCGACTTTTGGAATCCAGACAGGTCTTGCTGGGACAGGTGGTGGTTCTTCAGTGGTTGTTGGCTGTTGTTTCAACTTTATGTTGCTCAGGTCTTTTCTTGTTTTGTTTAAGTCCTGCAAAATAGCCAAACGGTCTTTGATATCAAAGGTTTTTTCTTTCACCGCTGAAGTCTGACTATCAATGTCAGAGATCATCATCCTAGTTCCAAATAATAATTCGTACGCACTGAATCCCTTCAGAGAATTTCTTGGCAAGTTATTGAGACTACGTTGGACACTTATTAGATGTTTGACCCACCCAGCTCCCGAACCTAATACCTTCGCCGTTATAGATTGCTTTATGTCACGGTTTTTTCTTTCAACAATTCCGTTCCCCTCAGGGTGAAATGGACAAGAGTACCGCAATTGCACGCCCATGCTGACCATGGCCTCCTTATAAGCCCGCGAGCTAAAAGCAGGACCATTGTCCGAATGCAGCATGCCAATTGCGTATGTGCCGATAAAGACTCGCAAATCTTTTATAACAGTTCTGGCATCAGCCGTTCGCTGGGGCCACATCCATATGAATCTCGTGCATGAATCCACTGCGACCAAGATATATTTATAGTTACCATCCCTTTGTAAGGGACGCAGTGGTCTAGATAAACACATGATAATGGTTTATCCGAGATTAGAAGGGGCGTCTGAGCTGGACGTCTCACCGTTGATACTTTCATTCTTTGACATATTTCACATTCTAGAACATAGTTCCTTGTTTGTCTTCTCATTTGTGGCCACCAGTATCTCTGTTTTAATAATGATACTGTGGCTGAGACGCCAGCATGTATAGAAGCAAGCCCTTCGTGTGCCGCTATTATTAGTCCTAACCTATGTTCCATGTTTGGAATTGCCCTATCCCCCACTCCAGGGATTCGAGCAAAAGGAACATTGTTTGCATCAGTTATGTATGAGTATTTTACTGGAAAGCCTTTAGGGAGTGGTTCTATCGAATCCTTTTCTGAAGCGCTGACAGCTTGTAATATTTCGCTGTCTATTTTCGTTTTTGACCGGGTGACGGCAGCTACGGAAGCCGTTTGCACAGCTGCCTTCGCGGCCTCATCAGCCAATGAATTCCCTGCAACGTGAACGCCATCACGTTGATGACTCAGTGTATGTATCACGTGAGTCTTTGGTAGTTCTTTTTGTAAAAGAACTACTTGTTCCCAGAGCATCTTATGCTTGATTGTGCCACCTTTCGCATCCTTGAAACCATTCTGAAGCCAGATCTGCAAGTATTCATTGTAAGACTGAACGCAATAATACGAATCGCACACTATGAGTGTGGGGAATTCTCGATCGGTATTTTCAAGCGCCATCTGGAACGCCAGTAGTTCAGCTCGCTGAGCTGTACAATCTCCTAAAGATTGTGTTTTAGTGATTGCTGGTTTAAATTTTCCTTCGTGCCAGCGACCTTTAACGATCGCGCTGTGGTATATAAATAAATAATACCGGATCTATTTTTGGATGAATGAATGAATAACAGATAGCTCAATAAAATAAGAGTCAAGATTCGAGGTAGTAGGAGTTTCTGCAGGTTTATTACAGCATAAGGACAGGATCAGGACAACCTGCATAGGAACAGGGGTGACAGGGCCCAGCAGGACAACTGGGGCCCAGCAGCTGCCGGGGCTTGATCTGGGATGAGCGCGCTAACTTTAAATAACAATACATCAACTTATATACATAGCGCAAACACATAGCATTACATTGCAGTAGGCGTAGCAGTGGGTGGAGCAGAAGGCGTGACGCGTAGCAGTCGCGAGAGATAACAGTAAAAGTAGGTGTAACTGGGAGTATACATAGACATGTGATGCAAACGTAACAGAATATGTCATGAATGGGGCGGAAACATTGGAGGGGGCTACCTAAGGAGCCGGGACCTCTAACCTAATGGTGCGCGAAAACTGGCAATGACGTATTACTAGGAGAAGCTGGGGGCTACGAACTCTGTGCTAGGAGCAGAGACTAGAGTCTGGAGGGTCGGAGCGACATGTACCTAAACCCTATCTGGTATCTAATGTTTAGGGAACATGTTGATATAAACTAGAAGTCATGAGGGGAGAAGCTAACTTGACTCTAAGACTGGACCATGCATTATTCTTCATGTAGTGCGTGATGAAGAATACTAAATGACCATTAAATACAGTATTCCTCTAACGTGGAGCCGAGAAGGCTAGACAATGACGGAAACTATTGATGCAGTTCAGTAGCTTAGGAATGCAGAAAAGAAGGACTGAACTGATAACTGGAACTATAACATACTTTTGGCAGACTCAGAGGCAGAGCCAAGCTGCACCGGGCACTGCGAAGCAGGAAGTAAGTGAAGGGTCGAGGATACAGGTGGGGGCTGTATCGCTCCTCAGCGAGGCTTTCAGGAGACAGGAGCTGAATCTGTGGTCCGGGCCCTTTTGAGGCCTGGAAACGGGGACTTTATAATGGAATAACGTGCACACTGAGAAACGTGGCAACATAACTTTACATAGGCCTGATATTCGTAGTATTCACGAGAACTGGAAACTGGCATACTAGAGATGGACACTGTGGTAATTACGTCATTAATCGGACATGGGGAATAACATATGCATATTGGTCATGCACACATAACATATGATGGATGAGGCGTAGGGACACAGAACATGGCAAAATTTACTTTTCCACATTCCCTCCTTGTCACTACGTTTCCATCAGGAAACATCAATTTTCATGATACCATCTATCATTTCATACAGTATCATTTGCTCGTCTCGAATTGTCTTGGAACGGGATTTAGAACGGGGCTTGGGACTAGGAATACAAGAGGTAGCGCACATGCTGCAAATCGCAGGGCCACATTGTATACAGAGGCAGCAGCTAAATATGATCGCTACTGCAATACCTAGAAAGGACAGGACTTTCCATCCCCATGCGGAAATTATATTCCAGAACCAACCGGACCATGTCCAGGTGCCTGGATCTTGGTGTAACAGATGGGCAATTTTATGGAGTCTGGTTATAGCTGAATAAACAGACGGCGCGTTATTTGGAATGAAAATGCAGCAACTAGATCCGATGACTCTACAGGCCCCGCCCCTATCGGCCAGTATGACGTCAAGGACGAGACGATTTTGCAAAACGACAAATCTCATAGCAGATTGTTCTTCGGTTAAGTTACCTAGAGCAGAGGCAGTCTCATTTACTACAGCTTCAAGGGTTCTTGTTAACCTACGGATCAGTTTACTATTCTGGACAGGTCCTACGAAGAAGAAGAAACCTTTATTGAAATCTGTATACTGTTCTAGAGTAGTTTCAGTATAATCGACAATTGGGGACTCCCTTCTATGTCTAATGTGTACTAGATGTGTGTTTCTGTGATAATCAGATGGGGCTAGGAAAACAGGTGGTAATAGGAAAGCAATGTAACAGGTTCCCTCCCAATCGAGGGGCAGACGGACATATGCGGTCTGACCACAAATAAAATAAGAATGACGTGAAGCTTTAAAAATAGATTTCCTACTGTCACTATACTTGACAACAGTAGTACATTCACTATGACCTACATATATGGAACCATAACTACGGACACATAATTCGCCTTTGACAGGTAGTACTGAAATAGCAGGTAAGTCTGGAGTAGTATCAGACTGAACATTCAGGACCATGAAATTCGACGAATAATTACCTAAATTATATACTTCATTTTCTAGATCTAAACCTGTTCTGTGGGGGAGACCTTGCTTGTCTGGAAAACATGTACTGTTAAGAAAAGACATATCTGTTGAGGATGACGTTAACGTGGACCATGCTCCACACGAACCATTATGTGAGAATGGATAAGGAAACAGTGGCAGAACTCCCTTCGGTGTCTGGAAAGGGGGGAGTCGACCACACACCCAACAATTAGTGGCATTGCTGGTCTGGTGTGAGTAATGTAACATACGGATGAATGTGTTGTTACGCATAGCGAGGCGGTAAGAATATTCGTGAGGAGGCAGATCACTAAACGTGTGCTCTACTGTAGCATTAGCAGACATATTTACATGAGGAACTGGAAAATACAGATAGAACGCATAGCTGGTGCAGGAAATCATTATGCTGATGAATAATACGAAACTCAGAAAAACGATACATTGAATTGAGTTATTACTGACTCTCTCACTATGGGGGTCTATTTTATACATGTCAGAAACAGTCTAACCGTTTCACCTAGGGGAGGACTTATACAATCAAACTGACTGACTTATTTTACTAGACCTGAGCTTTAACTTATACTCCTGCTGCGGAGTTTTCTCTAACAAGGGAGGGGTTGTAATAATGTCTTGTGCGGGACAGTCCTTAAGAGCAATATTTTGGCAGTCCTTCAAATCCTGGGAAATGTTTTTAGAAACGGATTTCAGTCCTTTAAAAAGTTTAACATGAGACAGGTGGATCCATCCTTTTCTGCCTTCCAACTTGACGGCTGTACGGGTGGTGAGGAGGACCTGACGTGGCTCCTTCCAACGTGGTTCCAGCGGACTTGATCTGTCAAAATTTCTGATCATCACCAAGGAGCCTGGAACGATCTCGTGCGGTGCCACCTCGGTATTGTCTGGAAATGCGGCAGCAACCTGTGAACGACATGAGTTGAGGGCAGACATCAAGGAAGCTAGGTAATCTGTCAGCATATTACATGAAACATCGGTAATACTTCGGGGTCTAGGAGTACCCCACATGTTAGGGGGGCGGCCGAATACGACCTCATACGGGGACAGACCTGATCTGGAATGTGCGACCATGCGCATATAAAACAAAGCGACTGGCAGAGCTACTAGCCAGTCCACACCTTTTTCTTTACAAACTTTTGCAATACGGATTTTCAGGGTCTGATTATGTCTTTCGACTAGACCGGCTGCTTCAGGATGGCGTACACAATGGAACTTCCACTGGTACCCTAACAAAAGGGAAACGTGCTTCATTAACTCTGAGGAGAATGGCTGACCGTTATCAGAATATACGACTCTAGGGAGTCCGTATCTAGGGAAGAATTCACGAACCAACTGCTTGGCAGTGGTCGCGGCTGTGTAATCTGGGACTGGATATGCTTCTGTCCACCTGGACAAAGCGCATACAACTACAAGGACATACTTGAAACCTCGACATCGCTCCATTTGAATATAATCCATCTGGAGGACCTCAAAAGGGTGGTCAGGGGGCTGGAAACCACCTTGTTCCACCGGGACACTTTTACCTGGATTAAACTGACAACATATCATACAGGTACGGACTTTCTGCTTGGCTGCAGCTCGTAAATGCTTGTTGAACCAAATGTTCTGAATACTGTCTAACATAGCTTTTTCTCCTAAATGTGCTGGACTATGTGCGGTATTAATAATGACTTGAACCATAGAATCGGGGAGAAACCATGTGGCTCTACCCTTTGTTAACCATCCTTGATCTGTCTGGACCCCTCCTTGTTCAGACCATTTCTTGATTTCATCGGGAGTAGCATGTAACTGTATATCTATGACGTCTTGTGTAGGGTCCTTAACTGTCATGCATGTAATCGGATCTGGAGTATGTGTCATGTTAACTGGAATGTCTGGAGTCTGTGCTGTAAGTTTGGCTGTGCGGTCTGCTAGATCATTACCTTGGGAAATGATGTCTGTAACTTTCGTATGTGCTTTGCATTTCATGATAGCAATGGATGTCGGTAAATGTATGGCATCTAACAGGGCTTGAATAAGGAGACCATGCTGAATCTTGGTTCCATGAGAAGTCATGAAACCTCTCTCCTGCCAGAGCACTCCGAAGTCGTGCACAACTCCGAATGCGTAACGTGAATCTGTGTAAACATTAACTTTCAGGTTCTTGGCATGTATACAGGCTTGTGTCAGAGCGACTAGCTCTGCTGCTTGAGCGGACAGGGTATCAATACGGTGTGTTTCAATAACTTCAGTGTCAGTAGTTACTGCATACGCGGCGACTAGTTCTCCTGTACTAGTTCTCATACATGAACCATCCACATAGAGTGTCAGGTCAGGATCTGATAACGGAATGTCTGTCAGATCTTGTCTTGGCTTTGTCGTAATGTTAACTACTTCCACACAGTCATGTGGGTCTGGATTTGAATTAACTGATGGTAACAGTGTAGCAGGATTCAGGACGTTGCAGCGTCTGATTTCTATGTGTGGCTGGAACAGTGTCAATTCATAACCTGTTAAACGTGCAATTGTCAAGTGCTGTGTTTGTGTTCGGTTTAAAAGAATTTCTACTGAATGTGGGACTTGTACTGTCAGGGAGTGTCCTAAAACTATGGAATCACTTTGTCTGATAGCTAGTGCTGTGGCTGCAACTGACTTGAGGCACGCAGGCAACGCCTGGGCGACTGGATCTAATGTGCTCGAAAAATAAGCACAGGGCTTGTATTGTCCTGCTTGATCTTGTGTGAGAACAGATAATGCTGTACCTTCACGTTCAGTAACGAAAAGTGTAAAAGGCTTACTGTAGTTCGGTGTAGCTAGAACTGGAGCTTGGCATAAAGCTTTCTTTAACTCATTGAAACTAAGTGTATGGTCAGATGTCCAAGGGAGGAC
Organism: Lissotriton helveticus; assembly: GCF_964261635.1. Lineage (NCBI taxonomy): Eukaryota > Metazoa > Chordata > Amphibia > Caudata > Salamandridae > Lissotriton > Lissotriton helveticus. Next base: position 2,024,259,526 of record NC_136067.1, read on the forward strand.
AGTCGATACGGCTGCCTCCTGTGTCGTTAACTGTATCAGTGGCTTGGCTAGAAATGCATACTGGGGAATCCATTGTCTACAATAAGAAGTAAGGCCGATAAAGGCACGTACCTCCTTCTGGGTTCTGGGCTGGGGAAGACTCGCTATTAACTGGATACGGTCGGGTGTCAACTGCCTACCCCTCTTGGACAGTAAGTGTCCTAAGTATACCACTTGCTGGACACAGAATTGAAGCTTCGAAGGTGACACCTTGTGCCCCATCTCGGCTAGGAAATACAGAACTGTAAGGGATGCTCGTTCGCAGTCACGTTCAGAACGGGCTGTGATCAGTAGATCATCGACATACTGGAGCAGGGCAGTGTCAGTTGGCATGTGAATGTTGTCTAGTTGTCTCTTGAGTGCTTGACTGTAAATACTAGGGCTTTCTGTGAAACCTTGAGGAGCGCGTGTAAACATATAGCTCCTTCCATTTAAACAAAATCCGAAAAGAAACTGGCTGTCTGGATGAATTGGAACACTGAAAAATGCATTCTTGAGGTCAATGACAGTGAAAAACATGGCTTCGGAATCAATGGCTGTTAACAGGGAAGAAATGTCTGGGACAACTGGGTACTGAGGAATAATACATTTATTAAGCTCTCGTAAATCAATCACTAATCGATATACTGGGGGTGCATTCGGATCAGTACGTTTCATGACTGGAATGATCGGAGAATTACATACATTGGAGTCAGTTTCTACAACTACTCCTTGAGCCATGAGCTCGTCAATAATTTTGGATAAGGCTGCTACAGCCTCAGGTGGCAATCTGTACTGTCTGATTCGGGGTAACACTACACCTGGTTTGAGAGTCACACGATGGGGTGTGATTTGCATGTAACCTACATCAGTTGGACCTTGCGCCCATAAATGCTGTGGAACATTAGACAATCTTGAATCAAAATCTCGTAATACATAGTGACCCTTAAAGTCACGTAGGAACAGACGTATTCCCTCTGGGGAACAGCAAATAACTGCACCTAATTCTTTCAGTGTCTTGATACCTAATAGGTTTTCTGGACATGACTTAGTAAGTAACAGATCAGTAGTACGGGACAATGGACCTACTTCTAGAGTGACTGGCTTGGATATCTCATTAACTATTGGCTTTCCTGAAAATCCAAGGGAAACATTTCTTGAGCCTGAGAGCGGAGCCCCTGGAACTTCAGCATGACTAATTGTGGTCCTACTTGCCCCTGTATCGATCAAAAACTTTCTGTCTTTCCCTAGTACTTGACTGTGAACATAGGGACCTTCTTGATCTACAGGTATCTCGATGAGAGGCAAGCCTACCTCCCTCTCTAGGCTGTTTCATGAATATGGCTGGTACTCTGGATACTCAGACTGTGCATACTGGTACATCTGCGATGTAACGTGCTGTGTTGCAGCAATAGGCTGTGGTGCGGGAACTGTCTGTTGTGCATTCTGTGGCTGAGGAATCTGTGAAACTTGTTCTTGTCTAGGCGGACGTGGTCTTTCTTTAGTCTTACCAGTAGCTATATTATGTTTCAGAACTGCACACTCGTTTATAAAATGACCTGGCTGTTTACAATAATTGCAGTTCCCTTTAACGGGAGCTGCAGGATGACTGGCTTGATTTGGACCCCTCTTCTGACTGTCTTGAGGAACAGATTGTGCAACTAGCACTTTCATTTTCGTGTCTTTCATACGTTTTCTCTCGTGTTCTTGCTCTTCTCTAATTCTATTCTGGTGATACTGGAGCATCTGGAGCATCTGGGACGGAGTATTTGCTTGCCAGGTGCTTTCGACTTTCAGAACTCGATTTTTAATTTGTGGACTTGAATTCTCGACTAATTTAGTAACAAAAAGATGAGGGTATGACTCACTACTTGTCTTGAGACCACTGTTAATACTAAAACATTTTTCAAATCTAGAATAAAAATCACTAATATCTTCATCTTGTTTCTGTTTACAGGCTGAGATTGCATCCCAGTCTTCTTTTCTCGTTGTCAATAATCTGGGTAAAACTTGAATCAGTAATTCTGGTAATTCTTTACATCTATCTCCAAGACCGGTACCTGGTACTCGTGCCTTGTCTTCAGCTTCTAGGACTGCCCAATCGATCTTTTTCTCTCCCACCTCCCATTCCTTTTCCTTTAACTTTTCATACACCCCTGCGGGTAACAGGACCTTTAACATTTTAATGATATCTGGGTAAGTGTATTCTCCCATACGGAGCATGTCTTTTAATTCTCTATGGAACCCCGCTGGATCTTTGTCATGACAGGGAATTAATTTCTTCATTTCAAGAAGTTCCATCTTTGAAATCGGAGTGTATACAAACACTCGTTGCATTACGCCACCCGCCCCTTGGACTGGGTGGACTTCTCGTAACGGATTCTGTCTGTCTATGTAGAATGGTTTACTTTCTGGGGGTGAGACATGAACAAAATGCGGGTTCAGGAACGTTCTATATTTGTGGCGCTGTTCTAGAATGACACTAATTAAATCGGTACCTAGACCTCTCCATCTATACTGGAGTAACTCGTTCAGGACATCGTGTAACGGGCCTGGATCAGAATGTTGACCCTCATACAGAGTAATGAGGTGCTGGATCATATACATACCCACCAGTCGTTGCTCGGCTGGGGGCAATTTCAGAAACATTTGTGCCACTATTTCGTCTGGAAAAGTGGTAGAATCAGTAATCCATCGGACTGCTGATCGGGCTAGTTCTTGTTCATTCATAGTACTTAATTCATTGTAACCGACTCGTGATTTCAGAATGTGATCGGTAGCTTGAAATACTTGTTCTAGGGAACCTTGTTCTGGTGCTGGATGATGGAAAGTAGACTTGGGTTCTAGACGTAAATGGCGATCTGGAAATCTAGATTTTCCTACATACGCTATTCTGGCGGGATTCTCGTTCTCTTCTTCTTCAGGATCAGAGATACTTTCTTTCTCGCTTACTTGTGCTGCTTTACGCTGGTCGTGTAACCTTACTATTTCTTTACGGATTTTCTTGTACATACTCTCCATGGCACCGACGGTCTTGTGTTTACCCTCGGCTATATTATCACTCCACCTTGTCAGGATTCTCATTTCGGCGGGATCTTTAGACGGGTAATCTTGTTCTCTTATTAGACAATTGATCAGGAACTTTAATATCATGAGCTGGATCTCGGCTTTCCTTCTTCTACTCGCATGATACATTCGGCATCCCATGTACCCGATACGGGCCATCTATACTTTTCTTCTGACTGTTTGGTATACTCTACCCATAAATCTAGATACATTATGGCGCTTATGCCATGTTTCTGATACATAAAGTGACCTGGACTGTCCCTGGGCGGGACAGGAACTGCTTCTTCTAATAAACCCTTTCTAGTTTTTAACTGACGTAACTTGGAAAAGAGCGGCATGACTGAACTGTAATCTAGACACAATACAATATACAATGAAAACACGAAATCACGTCACACTCATACCACAACATTAAAATACATGAAGAACATTATAAATAACAGTTCGAACAGAATATTACCTGAAATACTGAGAACAGAAATACAAGAATTTTCTCGAGAACGGAACAGACTAGAGTTACTGGATGCACTGCTGTAACAGTACGGAACATACCGGTCCCATAAAGGGACGCATCAAGACCCGTATCCACCTAGGTGAACACTTCGTTTGTGAGTCTGGGCACCACCAACCCACGGACCAGGAGTCAATTTAGATTGGTCCTGTCTAGATACTACCCCAGCAATGGTACTCACCGGGCAGCACGGAACGGAAGGCCTTGGACTGGACTGGACGACGGACGACGAACTTCGGACTTCAGTTACGGGTGGACCTCCGGATACCTCGGACCTTGGACTCTCGGCTTGGGCTCTGGTCGGGACTCGCCGCGTTCCTCCACCGTCTCGTTCGGATGCTGGACCGCCTCCTCCGTCTCCTCCGTGGGCCTGAGGGATACTTGAAGCAGAAATATCTGCACGTGGCCGGTATGGTTCCGTCACGGCTGCAGAGGGTCAGGGGGTCGGCGTGGCTTCACCGACGCGTGGGGAAAGGGCAAGTCCCTGTTCGGGCGCCATTATGTGGTATATAAATAAATAATACCGGATCTATTTTTGGATGAATGAATGAATAACAGATAGCTCAATAAAATAAGAGTCAAGATTCGAGGTAGTAGGAGTTTCTGCAGGTTTATTACAGCATAAGGACAGGATCAGGACAACCTGCATAGGAACAGGGGTGACAGGGCCCAGCAGGACAACTGGGGCCCAGCAGCTGCCGGGGCTTGATCTGGGATGAGCGCGCTAACTTTAAATAACAATACATCAACTTATATACATAGCGCAAACACATAGCATTACATTGCAGTAGGCGTAGCAGTGGGTGGAGCAGAAGGCGTGACGCGTAGCAGTCGCGAGAGATAACAGTAAAAGTAGGTGTAACTGGGAGTATACATAGACATGTGATGCAAACGTAACAGAATATGTCATGAATGGGGCGGAAACATTGGAGGGGGCTACCTAAGGAGCCGGGACCTCTAACCTAATGGTGCGCGAAAACTGGCAATGACGTATTACTAGGAGAAGCTGGGGGCTACGAACTCTGTGCTAGGAGCAGAGACTAGAGTCTGGAGGGTCGGAGCGACATGTACCTAAACCCTATCTGGTATCTAATGTTTAGGGAACATGTTGATATAAACTAGAAGTCATGAGGGGAGAAGCTAACTTGACTCTAAGACTGGACCATGCATTATTCTTCATGTAGTGCGTGATGAAGAATACTAAATGACCATTAAATACAGTATTCCTCTAACGTGGAGCCGAGAAGGCTAGACAATGACGGAAACTATTGATGCAGTTCAGTAGCTTAGGAATGCAGAAAAGAAGGACTGAACTGATAACTGGAACTATAACATACTTTTGGCAGACTCAGAGGCAGAGCCAAGCTGCACCGGGCACTGCGAAGCAGGAAGTAAGTGAAGGGTCGAGGATACAGGTGGGGGCTGTATCGCTCCTCAGCGAGGCTTTCAGGAGACAGGAGCTGAATCTGTGGTCCGGGCCCTTTTGAGGCCTGGAAACGGGGACTTTATAATGGAATAACGTGCACACTGAGAAACGTGGCAACATAACTTTACATAGGCCTGATATTCGTAGTATTCACGAGAACTGGAAACTGGCATACTAGAGATGGACACTGTGGTAATTACGTCATTAATCGGACATGGGGAATAACATATGCATATTGGTCATGCACACATAACATATGATGGATGAGGCGTAGGGACACAGAACATGGCAAAATTTACTTTTCCACAGCGCACGCAGCACTGTAAGCTTGCTTACCCCCCACTGCGGGTTGTGCTGATCCATCTGTATATATTATACAGCCGTAGCGGTCTAGAGGCAGAATTTCGGTCGGCGGAGGACATTCAAATTCATATTGGAGAAATTCTTGTGTTTTTAAGTAAGGATCAAATTCGTACGCCACGTCTGTTGCAGCAAGAGAATTAGCCCATTGTATCCATCTCGGATGGAGTGCTTTAGCATTTGGAATGCTTGCCTTTGTTACCGCCTCTAAGGCTGGTATTGGTGTCACGATTATTATTCGTTTACCTTGTGCCAGGGCTCGTTCTTTTGCTATAGCTGTCTGTGTTGCCGTAAGAATTTTTTCCGTTGGGCTAAATTTCATTTCAGCCTTAGTGTACAAGTGTGATTTGAATGCAATTGGTACCTTTTCTCCCTCATTAGAGGTCAGGTATGTGAATCCGCATCTCCCTGGGATGACTCGAATCACAAGATTGCGTGTGTTATCACGTGTTTCTAATTTTGTTTTAATTAGCATGTCTGTTTGTAAGGATCTCAAAATTTCTGTGTGCATTTGAGTCCAATTGGATCTTTTAAAATCTGGTTTAATTAGATCATAAAGGGGTTTGACCCTTTCTGCGTAGTTTGCAATGTATGTTCTTCCGAAATTTAGGAAGCCTAGAATCGACTGTAAGTTTTTTAGTGTTCTAGGTGCTTGGAGTACGGCACATTTCTCTAGGAAATTGTCAGCCAGGCTTTTGCCTTCACTTGATAACTCATATCCTAAGAATAGGACTGTCAGATGGGCAATTCTGGATTTTTTAAAGTTGAATTTGTAACCCTCTGCAGCGAACCCAAGTATTATGGTGTTCACTCTTTTCAAGTGAGTCTCCAAGTCATCATCTGTTAAGTAAATGTCATCGACATAAGATAATGCTTCATCATCATATAGATGAAGTAATTCTGTTACTCTCGCTGAGAATACCCCCGGGCTGTTCTTGTACCCCTGGGCTAACCGACAGAATTGTTTTTGAGTGCCACTTACTGAGAATGCAGTTAAATATCTGCTCTCTGGTGCTATGTTTTGACAAAAGAATCCATTGGAGATGTCTAAGGTTGTTTTGTATTATTTGCGCACTATGTTATTCATTAGTGCAGCACTGTGTGAGTTTTGCACTGCAAAAGTTTTGCAACATGTGTTAAGGTGTCGGTAATCCAAAACTAGACGATATGAATTGTCTGGTTTGGAGACCGGAAACAAAGGGTTGTTCATTTGTGAGGTGCAAGTTTCAATCACCCCCTGGTATTCTAGCTGATCTAGTATTTCATTTACCTGTTTTTTAGCTTCTTGCTTAATTGGGTACTGCCTTTGTGCAGTAGGTTGTGATTTTAACTGGATTTTGTGAGGAGGGGAGTCCTCATCCCATCCTACATGATTTTTATATAAAGCAGGTGCTAGAGCCACTGCCCACTTTCTGGCAAGTGTGTATTTTTTATGAATTGGAATTAAATTTGAGAAGGCAGGCATAATTACTTCTTCGCCATGAGGGCACTCCCTGACAAACTCTGGTGGCCAGTCTTTTTCAGCTAGAAGGATATCATAGCCCTTAGAGAGATTATCCCAAAATAGTCCCCTTATTTTTCTAGTCTTATCCCCCTCTATACGCAATGTTATCTCGTATATCTTGTGAGGTTTGCTAACCCTGGTGTCTGCAGTTTCCACTTGAAGATATTCATTCGTGTCCACTGTCTCCAGATGATTCATAAGGACTTTGCGAGCTATGCTCACTTCTGCTGCACTGTCTAGCATTGTCTGAGCCCACTCTCCGTTTTTCAGTTGTGTCCTCAGTATTCTCGGCATTGTTAACTACCTTGATACTGGCTACTTTCTTTTTTGGAAATTGTAATTTCTTTTTTAGCTGAGCAGGTTCCTTGTCTTTGGACTTGGTGTGCTCTTCTCTTTGTTCTGATCGTCCTCTTCTTTCCGATTTCTGCGAGGAAGTCTGAAAAGATTGAGAGGGACGTGTATCAATGTCTTGATATCTATCAGGCTTTTTTATATTATCCCTATTTCTAAGGTTATATCTTTTCCCAGAGGGGTCACTCTGGGGTGACCTGTGTCTTTGGTTCGGAGATTTCTCTCTTCGCCTAGGAGACCTTCCTCTGGACTGGAATTTCTTTTCTTTAGGATTGGATTGTTTGTTTCCATCCCAGTTCTTTTTTGGTGAATTATTATTAAAAAATATTTTTTCTGGACTTTCAGTCAGTTGCGGTTTTACTGGTATTCCACCTAAACTATCTCTGCCTAGTTCCTCATAGGATTTTTCTATGATTCTGGCAATTTCAGCTGGTTGGTCTGCTATATCTGTCTCTTTTAACCTCTGGCGGATCGCCACGTTTGCTGCTTCACCTTTTATGTTGGCTAATAATATAGCCGAGACCTGCTTGAAGTCTTTTAGTAATTTCATACCAAGAGTTAAAGCAGGTTCTGGACCGTATTCGTCTTGAATTTGTTTTAGCACATCTGGTATCACCGAAATGGATGGAACACCGTGCGTTTTTGTGTAGATGGAAGCAAAGACTGTACCCCAAGTGTCACAGTCCTCAATGTGTGGTGCGATTCCCATAGGAAGACAGATAGTCAGAATCCTGTGTTTTTGTCATGGGGTGGTGTCAGGAAACACCGCCTCTATTTGGGTGATTTTCTGTGCCAACCAGAATGGTATTTGTTCCTGTTTAGCCGGTACTTTACCTAGGCATGATTGAATGTTCTGTGGTGTAATTTTATTTGTGTTCCCCTGGTGAGGGGTCAGCTGTGGAATTTTAATTGCTGGCTGAATTGTTGAAGTCCGCATCACATATTGGACTAATTGTCTATGTATTTTTATTAATTGTTTTAGCTGTGTTAACAGCTCTGCTGCAGACATCCCATTGATGTCTGGGTGTGGTGTGTATCCGGCTAGGACCGGCCACGTTGCTCCTGGTCTACCTAAAGGACCGAGCCTGGTGATGTGATTATTATGTTTTAGGGCGCCATCAAATAAGAGCAAATGCTCTTGGAATTTGATGGTACTTCCACCTCCTCGAAAGGAGTGTACTCATTAGGAGGTTCCTGTATTTTGTAATAGTGGAAGTACTTTGTTACAGCATTTGCTGCTGGAAAATGTATCCATGAATAATATACCTCTGTCTGCCGATATTCGTGTGCCTCAATTACGAATATGACTGTGCCACCTCTAGGTGTCAGTCCATTTTCTATAAGTTTTATGGTTATAGATTTCCTTTTGATGACCGGGATGAGTATTATATCCGGGTCTGCGTCTTGCATGGTAGCATCAGCTGCTGCGAGTTCAGTTGCTAATCTAACTGCCTCTCTTTCTTCATCACTGTCTCCCATTTTACTGACAGGATGGTTATTTTTTTGTTTGTTTGCAGATCAGGTTTCTTATGGAAACAAAGATTAGATGCACAATATTTTGGAACTGTTTATCCTTCAACGTTGACTATACCAAGAACCATACATAGGAGTTCCCTCCTGCGAGGTCTGGCGGATATAACCTTTCACCCACTCCAGACGTCTTTGGAGTATTTGGGAAAAGGGGTCTGAGTGAGAAAGCACGACTGAGTTACTCTAAATGTCTTACGTTAGTTTTATCGCCCTTTCCAAACGCGTTGGGCGCCATGTAGTGTAGTTCCTATCTTCACAATAGGCTCTGCGCATTGGAATAATACCTACAGCAGTAAAGGCCTAGGCCAGACGTTAACTAGGTCTACTACTGTCGATACTAGACTTAAAGTTTTGGGTTTGCCAGCTTAGCTCAGAGTTCACTAGAAACTTTCTCGAATGTTCAAGGAGGACTTAACTTCCCTGATTAGACAAGAAGGGATTTAGTTTCTGACAACCATAGAACATGACAACTTTGCTCTCCCCTAATCAAGAGTCAATCTCGAGAGTCGTGTGAACAAAAGGCAAATTATTTTACTCAGTCAGTACGTGCATTCTTAGTCTCATCAGAATGTAGAGAGAAGGAAGAGACGGGCGTGTTCAATAAAAAGGTGTTATTTATTGATCAGTCTCTTTTCTCATACAAGAGAAATGGATCGATATTATTGCAATACTTATAGTTAAGTAAAGTGCATACATTAAAAGCAATAGTATAAAATAATACTGTAAAAACATTGATATGGTTTCTAAGCCATATGATGTTTTAAAATGAATAAAATATATTACATACACATATACATTTGACTAAACGTACTCAACTGGTGTTTCTAGATACGCCTACCCCGTGTACCTGACCTAAGTCTAATACGAGGGCGGGAATAGAAAGTTACAGTTTAAGTTAAGTTTGTTTTTGCCAAGTGAATAACTAAAGAATTCTCTGTGAGGGGTTATTCAGTTCTGTACCTGGAAATTAGGATGAATGAGGAATGGTATCTCTCTCTCTGGTCTCGATATTCCAGGCTGCCTGCGAGGGCTACCCGGAAACGCCGGTGCTGGATTCTCGGCAGGAGAAAGCAGCGCGTCTCTCAGCGCGTCAGGAAGGCGGGGCTGCTGCCAGCGGGGTCTGCTCTGCTCTTGGCTTCGGCAAGTATGGCTGCTCCGTCTCGTCACCACGCGTGTGTTTGCATATGGCAAGATCGGTAATATTTATACCTTTAAGGTGCCGAGATTGACGTAAGGATGGACATAGATACGTCAATAAAGATGTCATACGACTTGCTCGTTAGCACATTCTTTTACTAAAGTTCTCGGTGAAATCAAAACAATGGCCGCAGGGTTTTGCCCAGGTTGTCATAGGTTTGATTTGTTATGAGAACTCCGTATGCCTTATCAGGGGCTGGAGGAATATCGCTTGTCTAATTAGATCGCAAGCGTTATGACCTAATCAGATAACACGTTCCTGTGCCGTAGTGTGACTGCGTCAGATAACGGTATCTGCATCATGGGGGTTTTCTACCTCATGGGCTGACTGCTAGTTAACTTGTTGGTTTGTTTAACTAGAATAGGGTCAGGAATAGGGGGATCGATTCAGGACCTACAGGAATACATTTCGGAAGAACATACATTGCAAACTACGCAGAAAGGGTCAAACCCCTTTATGATCTAATTAAACCAGATTTTAAAAGATCCAATTGGACTCAAATACACACAGAAATTTTGAGATCCTTACAAACAGACATGCTAATTAAAACAAAATTAGAAACACGTGATAACACACGCAATCTTGTGATTCGAGTCATCCCAGGGAGATGCGGGTTCACATACCTGACCTCTAATGAGGGAGAAAAGGTACCAATTGCATTCAAATCACACTTGTACACAAAAGCTGAACAGAAATTCAGCAACAAAGAAAAAATTGTTCATGCAGTTCAAACCGCAATAGCTAGAGAAAAAGATCAAGCAGACGGTAGACATATCACAGTCAGAACAGCTGAATCAGCCTTTGAGGCATTAACAACACCGTGTAATTTACCAACAACAACATTGGACCCAGAATGGTTACAATGGGTGAATTCAATCACAACGGACAAAGTAAACTACTACTTTGATCCAGAACTAGAAGAATTGAAAAATCTAGTATATGAAGAAACATATCCTCTGCCAATCGACATTCTGCCTTTACGACATTACGCCTGTGTAATCTATACAGACGGACATGCTCAACCCTCCGTTTGGGGAGAACAAGCATACAACCCCACATGTGAGATTACAAAAGAAGTGTGGCGCGGAGGTAAACTAAAACCTCTATTAACAAAGACACACTCAGTAGAAACTAATTCAGAACAACAAACTGAAATATTAGCTTTGAAAATGGCGCTAGATAATGCGGATCGCGAATTCCCGACACTTATAGTGTCAGATTCATATTACTGCGTCAAATCATATAACAGCGATTTGCAGACATGGATTCAAAACGGTTACAAAGATGACACAGATGCACCAATAAAGCAGAAACTGCTCTGGGAACAAATAGCTCTTTTACAAAAAGAACTACCAAAGACTCACGTGACTCACTCACTGAGTCATCAGCGTGATGGCGTTCACGTTGTAGGGAATTCATTGGCTGAAACAGCCGCAGCGGCAGCCACTAAATCGGCTCCCGTAGTTCAAAAAAAGCGTACATTAAAATACATTGACGGTGAAACAGTGCTGGCGGTGAAAACGTCATCAAAAGGCGACTGCTCAGCGTTACCGATCAACTATCCACTCAATTATACATACATAATCGATGCAAACTCCGTCCCTTTTGCTCGAATCCCTGGAGTGGGGGATAGAGTGATTCCAAACATGGACAGGAGAAACTTGTTAATCGCAGACGCACACATGGGCGAGGGTCTCAGACACCTTAAACTGAAAAATTATCTGGAAGAATTACAATCACGGTACTGGTGGCCAGGCATGAGCCTGCGTCACACCATGTTTGTAAAAAACTGCCCAAACTGCAACAGAGATCGCAGTGGAGAGAGAAACAGTTTAATACCTTGTCGTTCTACTCCAGGAAAAATCAGGAGTAAAAAGGAAGGGTTGCGATTAACATATACAGGCTAGTTTCCCCTTATAATGTAGATCACCAGCACTCGGCCGACGTCCGGACTGTTATACAAAGATTTGCGGGTCTAAATGGCATATACGCTAAGCGCATGCTACGTTTGACTATTGTTTTCATTCAAGCCCTCCAGCCTGGGGGGAAACATGGCCAAATGAGCATAGTCCAGCGGGAATCTTCTCACTTCCTTCCTGAGGGTACGGGACGGTGTAAAGAAAAAACCAAGGCATAAAGCAATCTATAATGGAAAGGATATTAGGTTCGGGAGCTGGGTGGGTCAAACATCTAATAAGTGTCCAACGTAGTCTCAATAACTTGCCAAGAAATTCTCTGAAGGGATTCAGTGCGTACGAATTATTATTTGGAACTAGGATGATGATCTCTGACATTGATAGTCAGACTTCAGTGGTGAAAGAAAAAACCTTTGATATCAAAGACCGTTTGGCTATTTTGCAGGACTTAAACAAAACAAGAAAAGACCTGAGCAACATAAAGTTGAAACAACAGCCAACAACCACTGAAGAACCACCACCTGTCCCAGCAAGACCTGTCTGGATTCCAAAAGTCGGGGATCTAGTCAGGGAAAAGATCGCGGTAAAGAAGGAATTTGGGCCTTCTTACAGAAAAGCAGTTCCTGTCTTGTCTGTCAACGGGACAAGATCAGTTGTACTACCGCCGCTTGCTGGAAAAAAGGAGAACCGAGTTGTATCAATCGACCTGGTAAAACCACAACATGTGGCCGATAACAAACAGTAGGCCAAGTGGACTCCCAATAAGTAGCAGAACACCAAGGTTTGCTACCAGTACAGAGGTCCTAACGAAGAGGCTCATCACATTCGAAACGCCTACAGAAGAACAACAAGGACTATGCAGCAATGCAATAGAACTCAGACCTCTGAAAACCCAAATAAAAACATTTAGCAGAGACACACCAACCTATAATGAGGTACCCTCATTATATTTTACAGCTACAGATATTAGCTTTTAAAAAACCAATGAAATTCACTGAAAAAACCATAGGTTATAGACCATATATAGTTAGGAATTAGCATTTACAAAACCTTGAAAATTCACTGAAAAAACCATAGGTTATAGACCATATATAGTTAGGAATTAGCTTTTAAAAAACCTTATTTTACTCACACAAAACCATTGAAATTCCATATATAGTTAGTTGCACTAACTATATATCGCGCACCCGCAATCCACTGCTGATGATGTCACATATTACATCATTCATGACATGGTCAGTGACATCACTGATGACATCACTGATGACATCTCAAATGACATCACTGATGACATCACTGATTACATCTCATTTGACATCATTCTTGTGCTAATACGATAAACCTCTTCAGACTCTAATAAAACCTTAGATACACTCAGTGTATACAGACACTCACACACTGTTACTCATCCATGGAGTTACTCACACACCTAGTCAGTCATGCAAAGAATCAATCACACCTCTATTTCCTCAACTATACAGTTATACACACCTTACTTATTCAAACATATACTAACACATATTTACTCTCTTATACAATCCCTGATACAAGTTCACAATGATCCATACAGCCACTCACACATTCAGTGGCTCTCATGCACAGTTATTTATATATGCCAACTCTCGCATGTACTGTGTTTTACATATGTACTTAGTATGACATGTAGCATTGACATATCCATTCACTCATCAATACACTCATGCACACAGTCAACCGCCCATGTAGCTGTTTCCACATGCACTCTTGAACTCATACACCTAGTGAATCAACTGCTCACACATCTATGCACAGAGTCACACACCTCCCAGCCACCCCCACACAAACTCAATCTCCCATACAAATACTTGGGCAACCAATCAATAACATATGTAGCCTCTCGTATAGCTAATGATCCACACATGCAGCAGTTTACATCACAACAGACATACTGAAGCAAACATTCAGACAGTTTAGTCACTAACCCATGCATTTAGTACGACACATTTATTCACTCACTCATACAGTCAGTCACGCACCTACTAAATCCTTCATCGAGACACTTATACATCCACTCATTCTTCAATATATCTAACATATTTAAACTTTACAGAAACACACAGTCACTGGATGATGTCATCAGTGATGTCATCAGTGATGTCATCAGTGATGTCACTGACCATGTCATGAATGATGTAATATGTGACATCATCAGCAGTGGATTGCGGGTGCGCGATATATAGTTAGTGCAACTAACTATATATGGAATTTCAATGGTTTTGTGTGAGTAAAATAAGGTTTTTTAAATGCTAATTCCTAACTATATATGGTCTATAACCTATGGTTTTTTCAGTGAATATATATATATATATATATATATATCTTTAAGGTCTATAGATATGGAGTTAGGAATAGTTAATCTATACCTCCTCCTTAACCACTTACCTTTTTTTGTCCCTCAATATTCTCTACAGGAAATTAATGTATCTCGATATTCCTTGCGTCTATATTCTGTAGTACAATACTTTCAGAACATGCTTCAGAATCATCCTATTTTCAAAAGAACAACATAAATCTATCCTTCCAGTGTGTAGGAGAGGAACTAGGTGCTTCCCAGAGAGCACTGTGGAAAGAAAGTCCAACAGAGATGGCAGTGCTCAAGGACTTAGACAATGGGCTTGTGACAAGGGAAATATAATATGAAGATCACTATGAAAATGCATCTTTGTACATTGCACATAAACTCAATAGTGTCTAATAATGGATATTTATATTACCTATCACTGATAAGTCCACCCCAAGCAGCAGTGTGCAGACAACCGCAGTTGCCAGAGCAGCATTCATTCTGCAAATACAAAAAGAAATGTTTAGCCATTTTGATTTCATTGAAACTGGAGAGGAAGCAAAGGGCCACCATGACCATTGAAGAGGCTACTGAAACAGAAGACTGGTTGAGATCGGATGACAAGAAACCCATTTGAATATCCCACCATTTAACATGCCAACCTTAGATAACTGAAACATGATTGCCCCTTTATTTGTTTTCAACTTATATGCCCCGCAGGAGTCAGCAGGATTTTACTGACTTTGAAGAGCAACATGATTCAATTTAATACAGAGTTATAAGAAACAAAAACTATTTACATTTAATGTAAACAGAATGTGGTGGAGTTTCATCTGTAAATCACCATTGGTGGAGGGGTAGGAGTCCCCCATATGTTTGTAAAGAAACTAAAGGTGTTTGTATGTTCACTTCCCATCAGACAGACTTCTGGCTTCTCACAATTCAAGGACCCCCTATTATACTTAATTTCTGGTGTGAGTAGGTGAGGTTTTAGCTTCAGGTCTCTGTAAGTAAAACTCATTCAATTATACATTCTGCGTGCTTCAAGGGGGAGCCATTTTAGAGAAGAAACAACAAAGGTGATATGGTCTCCTTTATTTATTGGTCTGAAGCTAGCCAAGACCATGTGATTTTACAGAAATTATAGCTACTGTCTAACGTCATTGTGAGGGACAAGCACTCTGCTCTTTACCATGGAGCACATCCACCATGAAAGAAGTTCCCTCCAGTGCCAGGGACTCCCAAGACAATGTATACTTTTGGAGACCAAAAATTATTTTTACTTTTATCCCAACATTTGTAATAGTGGTGAGTGGCCAGCAACTCCCCACAACAATAATTTTTTACAAAAACCATGACAAAACAAACAAAATTACAAAGCCAAAAGGATGCCAGACCCATAGGCTTTTGTAATGCTTGTCTATGTTTAAAATGATGTGTGCTACAGAGTGTATGCATACGTCAGGAAGTAAACAAGTCATTGGAATTGATGTGAGCCAAGAACCTTTCATTTTAATAAAAAATGTATAGACCTTAACATACTTATGTACAGAGAATTTTCAGGCAACCATTGTTGTCCATTGTTAAGTTGCACGATCAATCATATGATTCTTCTGCCCACCATATAACACAGCAGGTGTCTGTGGTTGAGCCCACTTCTGCTGTTGGTTTCCTCACGTGTGAGTGAAGGCATTCCGAAGAACAGTGCAACGGACTGGTAGGTCAATGCGTCACTTTGAAAAATTTATGTGTATATATACACATACATTTTCCATTTTATGTGTTCCTAGAGAAGGCCCTATTCAATCAGAGCAACAGACGTAGACAATTAAAAAGATTATTACTTTTTAGGATACAACTGACTAAGAGGGAGAAGGCTCCTCGAATCAGTTTGATTTGTATGGCAATAGAGGGGATCAGTAAAATAGGTCCACCCCAACAATCTTTAATTTAGGGAACAGAAGGAGGAACTATTGCCCCAGATTTCAGAACCCCCCAGGGGGCGCCTCCAGGATCCAGACCTGCCTCAGAAATATCTACAAACCAGGAGCCAATAATGTTGGAGAAACTAAACACCATACTTGTCTTCAATCTATCTGTAGAAAATATGAATTCCGTGGCAGAGGATCTTTTGACAAAGGAGATTATCCTAGTCCAATCTACCTCCATTTATGGATTTGAAGCGATAAAAGATTTGTATGCCTTCTTTCGACGGATTAGACAAAAAAAATGAATGATCCATGACTGAAGAGAACCAGTCCGGTCTGCGGTTATTTCTAAAATGTTTCAAGTAAATAGATATGTTCCCCCCCAACCCCCTCCCCCTGCCCAATATGTCACAACAGGATGATCTAGCCCTTAATTTATTGAAGGGCAAAAGTAATATTACTATCACACCATGTGACCAAGGCAGGGGTATTGTTGTCTCCAACACACAGGAATATAAAACCAAAATGAAAGAACTGTTTAGGATACCTGAACACTATAGAAAGATCGGAGGAGATCCTGAAATGAGGCTAAAAGAAAAAAAACATGCCATTGTGGAAAGGGCAGTTCTGGAAGGTGTTATTTGTAAAAAGGAAGCAGAATTCCTTACACCAACCAATACTCCCATACCGGTCATCTATGGGTTTCCTAAAACACATAAAGACACTATTAACGTACCTTTGCGCCCCATTGTATCCTCCATAGGAGCAGCCCCAAGAACCCTTGTCTAAATACATTGACGTGTCACTTAAACCTTTGGTATATAAACTTCTATCCTATGTCAAATATACAGGTCATCTTATTCCTAAGATACAAGGCTTGCCCTTTAATGCCCAGAAGAAATTTCTGGTAACTATGGACATAGAGAAGCTACACACGAATGTGCCTCAAACCCAGGCCCTTAAGATTATTTGCAAGACTCTGCACAAGGACAACAACAATTCAAACCATGACTTCATCCAGCCATGTTTGGAGATACCAAGGGAGTGAGTATGGGAGCAGCATGTGCCCCTAGTATAGCGAATCCATATATGGGTAGCTTGGCGACCAAGTATATGTATAATGAAATTTCCCCATTTTATGAGAATATACCCACTGGTCCGGTTTCATTGATGACATCTTTTTCACGTGGTGCGGCAACGAGGATGATCTAAACTAATTTTGTAAATGGATCAACCTATGTGATCCATCTGAAATTTGCCGTTGAAAATTAGGACAGAGAAGGTGGAATTCCTATACATATGGACAGAATATTGTAATCAACAACTTCAAGTTTCCTTATATACTAAACCTATGGCTAGGAATATGCTCCTTCACTTCAGTAGCTTGCATCCTCGCTGTCAAAAACAGTGAATTCCCTTTAGTCAAGTGTTACCACCACAGAGAAATTGCACTAATATTGAGGAATTTTTTAGGCATGCTGAAGTTTTAGATAGAGGGTATCCCAAAAACCTTTTTCAAGATTCTTTCAAAAGAGCTAGATATTTCAACAGAGACAGCATGTTTGAGACCAAAAATGAACTGATAGAAGACAATTTAGTCTATGTCACATGGCACTCTAATCTTGATCAGACGATCAGATAAGCAGTTAACTCCCAGTAGCACCTCTTGAACATTAATAATGAAGAGGTCAAACTTGTCTGACCAACTTTTGCATTAAAGAAAAATAAAAACCTGCATAACTTTTAAGTGAATGCCAAATTGAGAGAGAGAGAACGCTTTTGCCAAAAGTTGGTTACTGAGACCCATCCAGTCAAGGGAAATCACAAATGTGGCACGTGCCATGCCTGTGAGAATGCTATAGTATTGGACTCTGTAACCATTGGAGAAACAACTATTAGACTGAGAGGCATGACCAACTGTAGGATCTCAGACATTGTATATCTCATCCTATTCCCATAAGGAACTGGATACTTTGGAGAAACTGAACAAGAGTAAAGAACGAGAATAGGAGAACACAAATCTAATATCCACAATCACAGGGTTTCTGCATCCCTTGTTCAACATTGGTCAGAAATGAAACCCTCTGAGAAGGATCTCCGATGGACGTCAATTGAAAAGATTGTACCATAAAGAGGAAGGGATGACACTGTTGTGTTTTGGATTTTTCTGTTTGACTCTCAGAACGAGAGCCTTAATGAAATTACACCCTGCGAGAATGCTATCAAATGTAACCCAGAATTATATTGGTTGCATATTTGTTCATTGCACGATGCCCTGTTGCTTTGTGTTTTGAACCCTGTTCAGCATGGTTATTAAATGGCTCTTTAATTCTTCTCAGTAACTAACTGTATACAGAGTTAAATTATTGTTTCATTCTACTTAGTCTCCTTGAGTGCGCGCTGCTCTTCTACAACATATTTTCTTTATTTACTTTTAGTATAGACAGTTTTAGAGTAAGGAGTACTTTGATCTTTCATATTGATAGGTTTTTTTCTAGCACACATCTGTTTTACAGTGGCTATATATATATGCATATCAATATTAATGTTTACCTGATTTTAGACCTACACTGGGAACTATTGTACAGAAAAGCAAAGATTGTGTTCAGGTAACTGCTAGGTTCAGTTCATGTTTATCTTTGTATCCTCTTCGTGGATTCATGGATTGCTCAGCCTGACTCGAGGCGCTCCTTTACGCCATGTTCTTTGTTTCTCAGTTGTATCACCTGCTCATATATTCTTTTCATCGTAGTATTTCTTTACCTCGGTGAAATGCGCGGTTGTGATCCTGTTAATACTTGATTTTCTGCTTACAGTCCGCTTTTGCAAACGATATGCATATATTATGCAGGGAGATTTTTAGGTAAGCTGATGCCATGGCTTTTCCAGAGACAAAGACCCCTTTACAGGATTCTCTATTACTTGGGTCTTTTCAATTTTTTTGTTTTGGTAAATATTATTCTTCGGTTACTTTACATATTGACATTTGTCATTCTAATATGGCAATTCTCCAACTCGAGAGTGCCTGCTTCAATTATTTTACATTTTGACATCTGTTTGGACTCAAAGGGCTTTAGCCCCCCATCCCCCCAACCCCCATTGTGTGTGTCAGCCTGGGATGAGACAGCTTCCTGGGCATCTTAAGAGTGACCGCTGTTTAGGTCTTGCCTTGCCTATCGCGTAAATGATCGCAATGGCGAGAGATTTAGTAAGAGGGGCATTTGGAAGTGCTGCCAATGGATTGTGTGTCGCTTACGCCCACAATCCCGCGCTTTGCGCACATGCTTCTATTTGCCACCATGCATCTGTGAGCCACTTCGTGGGCCAGCCGGCTCCTCTCCGCCACCTTCCTTTCATGGCCTTTTGATCTGCATCTGTGAGCCACTTCGTGTGCCAGCCGGCTCCTCTCCGCCCCTTCCTTTCATGGCCTTTTGTTCTGCATCTGTGAGCCACTTCGTGTGCCAGCCGGCTCCTCTCCGCCCCCTTCCTTTCATGGGCCTCTGCATTTCGTTCTTTATCTTTGACGAGTCTTCCTTCCTGTGCGCAGTCACCACCACAAATGCCTGCAGTCTCTTCCACTGCTCCACAGAGCCACATTAAACTGTAAAACAGCCCGAAATACCCACAGTGAAAAACGCATGCCACAATTAAATATCCACAGTGAAAAACGCATGCCACAAGAGCCACCCCCTCATACTGCTCACCACACTGCCTATTTAAAAAATTATATTTCTTTGCAGTGTTATATAGCACCAACTCGACCTGAAGGGATCAGAGCGCTTTATCCCACTTCATTTAATAGCCCTCCAACTCTCAGCACACGGGCGTCTGGCAGCTTGTTACACCTTTGTCGCCACTTAATCTCCTCGTGTCGCCCCCCCCGACAGCTCCTACAACACTGTTTTTGTATATATTTTTTTGTGCAAAATCATAAAGTGTAAACTGGACCCGAAGTGATCAGAGCGCTTTACATAAACAGCATTACAGATGGACACATTGCATTTTCAGGCATGGGGAGATTAAATGATTTCACCAATCACAGGATGCCTGAGCTGATACTCGAACCTGGTTCTCCATCTTGAAGGTAGGCTGCTCTGGCCATTATCCCACACCTGACCGCTGCTCAGTGGACTGTTTACTTCCTGCACTGGCTTCATGAAAGGCTTACAGCTGCAGTTTCAATTACCAAGCTCTTTGCTTCTGTGTTTATTAAGCTTCTGCCACCACAATCTCCTTGTGCTGACCCCTCAGCCAACACAGTTGTTTTTTGCACCTTTGCCACCACTTAATATCCCTGTTCCACCCCACCAAGCCACCCCTCATACCGCTCACCACACTGCTTATTTAAAATTATATTTCTTTGCAGTGTTATATAGCACCAACTCGACCCTAAGGGATCAGAGCGCTTTATATGATCACCAGTTACATTACAGATGGACACATTCCTTTTTCAGGTACAGGGAGATTAGGTGATTTGCATACAATCACAGGATGCTTGAGCCAACGCCGAGATTCGAACATGGTTCCCCAGCTTCACGGTCGGCTGCTTTGGCTGTTACGCCACATCCGGCCGCTGCTCCCGCCTTTCCTGTTCCTCCCTCTTTCCTCCTCCTCATGTGGTCACTCAATCTAGGCACACCTCCCTCATCATTTGCCAATGCTTGTTGTTATTTGGCAAACAGTGGACACACAGAATATTTCTAAAAAGTGATAATATAGTATTCAATGCAGCTATGAGCCTTAAAGCAACAGCCTAAGAAATTTTAAGCACAACAATGTGTTTACAGTCTGAAATAACAAATGCTTTTTTATTTCACGGGCACATTTCAGGAAATGCAGGTTTTTGATCATCCCAAGAGTAAGAGGATGTACTGCGGCATGCGCAAGCGGCTGTCTAAGCATGCACTCGTGCACTAGGGCTGGTGTATGCAACATTTGTTGGTACTTCGTCCAGAGCACATTGTTGCTAACGCCCCTCCACCACAACACTGCTTTTTGTTTTTTACACCTTTGACGCCTCTTAATCTCCTCGTGTCGCACCCCCACAACTCCTACAACACTGCTTTTTTATATATTTTTTGTGCAAAATTAGAACCCACACATTCTCTGCACCCTCACACACACTGCACCTTCACACACACTGCACCCTCACACACTGCACCCTCACACACCACACCCATGCACACCGCACCCACGCACACCGCACCCACACACACCGCACCCACACACACCGCACCCACACACACTGCACCCTCACACACTCTGCACCCTCACACACTATGCACCCTCACACACACTGCACACTCACACACTCTGCACCCTCACACACTCTGCACCCTCACACTCTGCACCCTCACACTCTGCACCCTCACACACTCTACAATGGAACATACACTCCAAATACTACTCAGTGCCACATAATTACACTCCACATAATTACACTGCACTCAATGCAACATACACTCGAAATACCACTCAGTGCCACATAATTACACGCCACATAATTACCCTGCACTCAATGCAACATACACTCCAAATCCCACTCAATGCCACATAATTACACGCCACATAATTACACTGCACTCAATGCTACATACACTCCAAATGCCACTCAGTGGCACATAATTATACGCCACATAATTACACTGCACGCAATGCAACATACATTCCAAATACCACTCAGTGCCACATAATTACACGCCACATAATTACACTGCACTCAATGCAACATACACTCCAAAGACCACTAAGTGCCACATAATTACACACCACATAATTACACTGCACTCAATGCCACATACACTCCAAATACCACTCAGTGCCACATAATTGCACTCAACATAATTACACTGCACTCAAAGCAACATACATCCAAATACCACTTAGTACCACATAATTACACGCCACATAATTACACTGCACTCAATGCAACATACACTCCAAATATCATTCAGTGCCACATAGTTACACTGCACTCAATGCAACATACACTCCAAATCCCACTCAGTGCCACATAAGTACACACCACATAATTACAAAGCACTCAATGCAACATACACTCCAAATATCACTCAGTGCCACATAATTACACACCACATAATTACACTCTACTGAATGCAACACACACTCCACACAATACCACTCAGTGCCACATAATTATATGTTATATCATTACACTACACTCAATGCAACATACACTCTAAACAATACCACTCAGTGCCACATAATTACACGCCACACAACTACACTCCACTGAATACAACATACACTCCTCATAATACCACTGAGTGCCACATAATTACACGCAACATAATTACACTCTACTCAATGCAACATAAATACACTCCACATAATACCACAGGGCCACATAATTATATGCTACTTAATTACACTGCACTCAATGCAACATACACTCCAAATACTACCACTCAGTGCCACATAATTACACGCCACACAATTACACTCTACTAAACACAACATAACCTCCCCATAATACCACTCAGTGCCACATAATTATATGCAACATAATTACCCTGCACTCAATGCAACATACACTCCAAATACCACTCAGTGCCAGATAATTACACCCACATAATTACACTCTACTGAATGCAACACACACTCCACACAATACCACTCAGTGCCACATAATTATATGCTACATAATTACACTGCACTCAATGCAACATACACTCCAAATACCACTCAGTTCCACATAATTACACACCACAAAATGACACTCTACTGAATACAACATACACTCCCCATATTACCACTCAGTGCTACATAATTACATGCCACATACTTACGCTCTACTCAATGCAACATAAAGACACTTTATCTGTCTATCTGTCTATCGCCCTCACTCTATCTGTCTGTCGTGCTCTCACCTTATGATGCCTCAGGAGTGCCAGAGAAGTGAAGACAGGTCCACAACTTCCCTCAAAACACCACCATATACCAGAAGGGGAACTGGATATTAATAGCGGTATTCAAGGGGAAGAGGAGAAAACAAAACAAGGAAAGTAGGGGAGAGAGGATCTTCGTGATGAGCCTTCCGACCAGTAATACAATAACTTCTGGATAAACCGTCTGGGAAGTCTTCTAAGATCAGGGAGACGATATCTTGTCAGCAGACATCAGTGCTCTTAAAAGGAAAAATAACATAACATTGGATATCTGCCTATGTACATAGAAACTAATAATGTGCACTATAACTATGAATAAGTACCTTTGTCTTAGGGTCTTTCTTGCCAGGAATAAACAACAGGTGGTACAAGGCTATCACGAACTAATTAGGAATAAATGTACACAATGAACATCTATACAAGTAGGGTGCAGCTACTATATATAATGGTAGTTGAATGTCTCTGCTCTCACCTTATTGCTATCTGAGACACATATAAATCCCCTACATGCAATATGCAATTTACCACTTCGCTCTTTTCACTACAGAGCATAAATGAATCCAAATAGCTTGTTAGGTAGATACTCTTATTAGCTGGTATCTACTCAAAAGAACACAACAAAAGACCAAACAAGGTTCACCTCGACTACATAGCAAGATAGTCACGAGGAACAAATGACACTTCGAAAACGCTAGAAACTCGGCGTTTAAACAAAAGACCAGTAGAAGCTATCGCTACCACAGAGGTATTACTCACGCTACCAAGTAGAGAGTAGAAACTGAAGCGATAAGGTTTCCCACACGGGAAAGCTCCGAATTCCCGAAACGCCAACTCCCGAAACACCGTCACCAAACACCGTGACCCGGAAGCAAAGCAAACAACCCGAACGCGAAGCAGGGAAGAAGCATAGAGGAGGGCTTAAGAGCCGCCTCCTTTCCTCATGCGCATGCGTCAGTCTTCGCGCATGCCTATAATGACTCGGCGGCCATTTTGCCAACCAACCTGTCGTCTTGGTTTTGCCAACCAAGACGACAGGCACGACAGTACACCCCTTCTTTATTCCCCCCAACAGGCTTGGGTTTATTAGGATAACGCCTATGAAAGGCTCGGACTAGATGAGGTGCATGTACCTGACTAGCAGGTTCCCAAGTAAGTTCCTCTATTCCATAACCGTTGCAATGAATCAGATACTGCAATCTGTGCCTGCTTCTTCTAGAGTCAATAATGGCTTTCACCTCATATTCTTCATTAGAATCTATCGTAAGGGGGAGAGGCACTGCAGGAAGACGAGTACCCGGTTCGACAGGTTTCAGAAGCGAAATGTGGAATACGGGATGTATCTTCATAGCTGGTGTCAACTCGAGTTTCATAGTGACGGGGTTCACCACCTTAAGAATAGAGAAAGGACCTATGTACTTGGGTTTGAATTTACACGCCCCTCTTAGTGTGATGTGCTTAGTAGACAACCACACCTTGTTGCCTGATTGGTATTTGGGCTCTTGATTTCTATGTGCATCAGCCCCTCGCTTGTAGTCTGTTTTGGCTTTATCCAGATTGTCCTGTATCTCACTGTGTACAATTTGTAAGTGTTGTACTAAGACGGTCACGGCGGGTGTATCACAGGCTGTAGATAGGGGAATAGGTAGTACTCTAGGATGAAAACCATGGGAACCATAGAATGGAATGAACAGAGTGGAGAAGTGATGGCTGTTATTATATGAGAGTTCAGCTAACCATACAACTTCATTCCATTCCTGATTTGTCTGTAATGTCTGACATCTTATGAATTGTTCGAAGCTTTGATTTGACCCGCTCGGTCTGTCCGTCTGTTTGCGGATGATGACTGGAGGACAGACGTACATCAATCTTCATCAATGTACATAATGTTTTCCTAAATTTAGAAACAAATTGTGTCCCTCTATCTGTGATTAACACAGCTGGAATACCATGTAATCTTACGATATTGTGTAGGAAGTGTTGTGCCAGTGTAACGGAAGAAGGAAGGCCTGTCAAAGGAATAAAATGAGCCGTTTTGGTGAACATGTCCACTACCAACAACAACGTGTTATTTCCCTTCTTTGTACATATCAATTCCACGATAAAGTCCATGGATATGGTGTGCCAGGGACCAGGAGGAGTGGGAATTGGTTGTAGTAGCCCTACCGGTCTAATTTGTGAGGCTTTTCCCTGAGCACAAACATGACAGGTTTGTACGTATTTCTGCACATCCTGAGACAAACGTGGCCTCCAACAATAGCGTTTCACCATTTCTAGTGTCTTTTTATATCCAGGATGACCAGCTATTCCATGTGTGTGACACCACTGCAATACTGTTTGTTGTAGCTGGGAAGAGAGAATGAATAACCTGTCCTGAATGTAGTGCAATCCTTGTTTTACTTGGGTTGTCCGGCCCCCTAGGTATTCCCTCGTCTCTGGATCTTGTTGTGCTTCTAGAACTTGCTGGAGGAACCGCTCCTCCGTTGTTACCACACCTATAATCTTCTGTACATTGATCATTTTAGGGGGGTTTTCATCAATGGGGACAGGTTCATAACCAATACGGGATAAGGCATCCGCCTTCCCGTTTTTTCTGCCTGCTCTGAAATGAATCACGAAATCGTAACCACTAAAAAACTGGGTCCATCTAAGTTGTCTCATGGATAACGCTTTAGTGGTTTTCAGATACTGTAAATTCCTGTGATCAGTGAGAATAGTGACAGTATGCCGAGTGCCTAGCAAATATTGCCTCCACTCTTCTAATACTTTCTTAATTGCAAATAACTCTCTCTCTCCTATCGCATAGTTGACTTCTGCGGGTGTTAATTTGTGAGATTAGTAGGCAACTGGATGTAGTTCTCCTGTCTCTGAATGGATTTGGGATAAAACACCCCCTACAGCTACTTGAGAAGCATCAACTTCCACTATGAAAGGGCTTTGCTGATCGGGATGCCTCAAGATAGGTGCTTGGGTGAAAGCCTCTTTTAGTGTACAAAAAGCCTGCTCTGCTTCCGGAGACCAAACAAAGGGCCTATCTTTCTTCAAGAGCCTAGTGATGGGTGTGATTATGTAAGAGAAGTGATGAATAAAGCATCTGTAAAAGTTAAAAAAAACAAAAAAACGCTGTATTTCTTTTATGGTTGTAGGAACTGGCCATTGTCTTATTGATTTGACTTTGTTAGCATCCATTCTTAAACCATGGGCAGAGACTATATACCCCAAAAAGGAGACCTGGTCTCTATGAAAGAAACACTTATCTAATTTGCAGAAGAGGTGATTATCTTGCAATTTCCCTAGTACAGATTTTACATGCTCGATGTGTTCTTCCAAGGTATCCGAATAAATGAGTAAGTCGTCGATATAGGCCATCACGCATTTATCCAACAGGTTTTCAGAACTTCATTAATAAAAAACTGAAATGCAGATGGAGCATTGCAAAGCCCAAAGGGCATTACAAGTTACTCGAACAACCCAAATTTCGTGCAAAACGCCGTTTTCCACTCATCTCCTTCTTGTACTCTAACGAGGTGATATGCCCCTCGTAAATCCAATTTTGTGAAATACTTGGCGTTTTTAACCTGGTCAAGCAAGGAGGAGATGAGAGGCAAGGGATATTTATTTTTGATAGTGATAGCGTTGATGGCTCTATAGTCAATACAACAGCGCAGTCCACCCTCCCGTTTAGGTATAAAAAAAGAGAGCTGACGAAGCAGGGGATTTGGAAACTCTGATGAATCCTAATTCCAGCACTTTGTCTAAGTACTCTCTTAGATATATATTACCTTTTTCACTCAATGAGTATACTATGCTCGTGGGTATACGTGCTCCTGTCAGTAAATCAATTCTACAATCCTAGACCCTGTGGGGCGGTAGACTCGTCGCTTGTTCTGCATCAAAGACGACGCAAAAATCATGATAGATTTCAGGTAAGGATTTGTCAGGTTCGTCTATGTCATTCTTCTTGAGAGAGGTAGATGCCGAAAAGAACTGGCAATCATGAGGGACCACATGAGAGATATTATCTTCTCTGACATTACAGGAATTTACTATGAGAGGCCGAAGAGGTGCAGGTTTTTTGTGTTCTTTACAAATGTGGGGATGAAACGTTATCGGATTCTTTTGCCAATCTATGGTAGGATTGTGTTTTCTCAGCCACGGGAGACCTAATACTACTGGAAACTGAGGTGATTGAATCAGATCGAAAGCGAGACATTCCCAATGATCTGAAGAAAGCGTTATTTCTAGATTATCTGTTATGTGCGTGATGGGGCCGGATTTTAAAGAGCTCCCATCTATAGTAAATACTTCTTCATGTACCAACTTGGTGTTTCTGGGTATGCAATGGTCCCTGGCCCATTGATCATCCATAAATTTGCCAGAGGCCCCACAATCAATCATAATAGGTATCTTAATCACAGTGGTCTTACACTGTATATGTGAAGATGTAAAGAAATGACTTTGATTAACGTATAATGAGGAGACTATACAACCTGAATGACCCGATGTCTCAGTCTCTTTCGACCTCGGGTCTTTTAGTTTTCCACCTTCTTTGTAGGTCTGGGTTTTATAGGACACTCTCTTAAGAAATGACCGGATTTGCCACAATATAAACATAATTTGTTGTCTCTCCTGCATTGTTTTTCTGCTTCGCTGAGAGGTCCTTTAAGGCTGCCTATCTGCATAGGCTCTGTGTCCTTGGTTTTAACTTCTGGTTCGCCTTTCTTCTCTCGATATGCTACTCTATTATAATCATACCGGGTTTTGTCTTTTCTTCTTTCCCCCAGTCTATGGTCTAGTTTCACCACTAGATCTATTAGCACGGTGCATGTATCGGGGGGGTCTACTACATGAGCCAAAGCGTCTTTCAATTAATCGCGTAATCCTTTATAGAACAACGCGCTACGTTTTTCAGCAGGCCATTCAGCTTCCGCCACTAACCGATTAAAAGTGGAAATATAGGTAGGCAAATCTCTAGATCCCTGTCTAAGATTGAGTAGTTCTGTATCTGCGGCATTGGGTAAAAGTGTACTTATCAAACAATTTGCATAGCTCTCTTTTGAATGCATCATAGTTAGCTAATAAAGGATCATCTTTTTCAATCAAGGGTATGGTCCAATTAGCAGCTGACCCTCCTAGGTATGATATTACTAAGGCGACTTTGGCTTGATCCGATGGGAAACTAGAGGCTTTACATCTGAAGTGCAATTAGCATTGGCTAATAAAAGCAGCACACTTACCAGGGTCACCAAAAAAGCGCTCCGGAGGGGCTAGTGGTATCGGAGGAGGAGGAGTTACTACTTGAATGACTGGATTTTGTGAACTAGTCGCTCCTCCTCCCTCACGTTCTCTGTTTAATATGTCTACTCTATTGGCTAACGCTTGGGTTTCTCTCTGAAGGTTCCCTATCATGTTAGCCATATCACCTAGATTCAACTCCATGGCACTCAGGAGGCAAAGTATGTGGAGGCTTCGCGTTCTGTCGTGCTCTCACCATATGATGCCTCAGGAGTGCCAGAGAAGTGAAGACAGGTCCACAACTTCCCTCAAAACACCACCATATACCAGAAGGGGAACTGGATATTAATAGCGGTATTCAAGGGGAAGAGGGGAAAACAAAACAAGGAAAGTAGGGGAGAGAGGATCTTCGTGATGAGCCTTCCGACCAGTCATACAATAACTTCTGGATAAACCGTCTGGGAAGTCTTCCAAGATCAGGGAGACGATATCTTGTCAGCAGACATCAGTGCTCTAAAAAGGAAAAATAACATAACATTGGATATCTGCCTATGAACATAGAAACTAATAATGTGCACTATAACTATGAATAAGTACCTTTGTCTTAGGGTCTTTCTTGCCAGGAATAAACAACAGGTGGTACAAGACTATCACAAACTAATTAGGAATAAATGTACACAATGAACATCTATACAAGTAGGGTGCAGCTACTATATATAATGGTAGTTGAATGTCTCTGCTCTCACCTTATTCCTATCTGATGCACATATAAATCCCACACATGCAATATGCAATTTACCACTTCGCTAAATGATTCCAAATAGCTTGTTAGGTAGATACTCTTATTAGCCGGTATCTACTCAAAAGAACACAACCAAAGACCAAACAAGGTTCACCTCGACTACCTAGCAAGATAGTCACGAGGAACAAATGACACTTCGAAAACGCCAGAAACTCGGCGTTTAAACAAAAGACCAGTAGAAGCTACCGCTACCACAGAGGTATTTCTCACGGTACCAAGTAGAGAGTAGAAACTGAAGCGATAAGGCTTCCCCCACCGGAAAGCTCAGAATTCCCGAAACGCCAATTCCCGAAACGCCATCACCAAACACCGTGACCCGGAAGCAAAGCAAACCAACCCGAACGCGAAGCAGGGAGGAAACATAGAGGAGGGCTTAAGAGCCGCCTCCTTTCCTCATGAGCATGCGTTAGTCTTCGCGCATTGCCTATAACGACTCGGCGGCCATTTTGCCAACCAACCTGTCGTCTTGGTTTTGCCAACCAAGACGACAGGCACAACACTGTCTATCTATCGCACTCACTCTATCGCCATCACTCTATCTATCGATCGCCCTCACTCTGTCTATCTATCTATCGCCCTCACTCTATCTATCTATCTATCTATCTATCTATCTATCTATCTATCTATCTATCTATCTATCTATCTATCTATCTATCTATCTATCTATCTATCTATCTATCTATCTATCTATCTATCTATCTGTCTGTCTGTCTGTCTGTCTGTCTGTCTGTCTGTCTGTCTGTCTGTCTATCTATCTATCTATCTATCTATCTATCTATCTATCTATCGCCCTCCCTCTATCTATCTATCACACACACTGTATCTATCTATTGCACTCACTCTATCTATCTATCGCACTCACTCTATCTATCTATTGCATCACCACAGCATCACTCAGCACCACCACAGTATCACTCAGGGGCACCACAACATCACTATGCGCTACCACAGCATCACTGAACGCCACAGCATTACTCGTAGCCACCACATCACTCAGCGCCACCACAGCATCAATCTGTGCAACCATTCAACAACAACTGGTTCAAATATGTTCTCTCAATGTTTCAAGCTTTATTACAAATGTCACAAAAAGATGTTAATATTTCACTTCTGTTCTTGGATTTTCGTCACAATAAAATACAATGAACATAATCTTCACAAAAGTTATTTACAAAAGCTATTGCCATTATAAATTACAATAACTTTTATTTAAGTATTAATGATTAAAAAATTAAAAGCCATTGTTATTTGTAATATCAATACATCTAAGTCACTTAAATACAACACATATTGCATTACAAATGCTATAGGTGTCACATTTGCAAAAGTTAAAACTATTGGCATTGTAAATGACAAAGCTATTAATTTCGCTATTTTCAAAACCAACACATAAATAAAAAAATTGTCATTTACAATACCAATACCTCAAACTTTCCTAATGCGAGACCTATTGCATTGCAAATGCTTGTTATTTTTATTCATGCGATCATCGTCAACGTCATCATTGAATGCACGTTTTATAAACGTGATGGGCTAATTTCTTTCGCTTCCATCCTGAGAAGGTGAGAAACACGTGGAAGGAGTGAGGATGTGCGCACGTTTGCCAACTAGGATTCAGTAAGTGGGGAAGTCTGGGGGTCTATTCAGGGCTTATGACCTGCATTTGGGCTTTGAATATAAGATCAAGCTAAAGGGACCTTTATACATAGGACACTATTATGTCTTGGGAGCTCGACCCATTATCTTCATTTTACATGTTTCATTACATATATTTTTGTGTATATATATATTTGGTGATCTTTTGTGGATAATCTAGTTTCTGAGAGGGATTTTTGTTTGCCCCCACATAGAAGCATATTCAGAGGGAATGGTGTTAGAGATGCCATGCCGGGAGCGTGGCTTAGCCGAGCAGCGGAATGGCCGTCTGCTGAAGCGGCTCCGCCGGCCAAGCCCGATAAATCCGACATTTATCCGTCCATTTGGCCGATGTGCTCCTCCCCTGCCCGGGACGCGAGTGCTGGCAACCTCTGGCATCTGTTGGAGAAGTTTGGTGATCTCCCCCAGCCGCGGAGATATCGAACCGGCGGCTGGCCCCGAGAACAAGACTGAGGCGGTGGCCCTGGCGGTAGGCCCCATCAACAGATCGCGGCTGAACGCGGCACCGGGGAAGGGAGCGACTGGATCCCGCTGAGCCTACCCGACCATCGCGGGTGCGGCGGGTGTGCCCTGCGCGCCCCCCCCAGGGCGTTGAAACTACGGCCGGTGGGCCTGGGCTCGCTGCGGAAGAGCGGTGGTGCGACCGCCCCGAACGGGACTGCTCGCTTGCGGTGTGACGCCGGAGGACGGCCACAAACACAGGATTGAGGTAGGCCGACGACCCGGTCGGTAAAACATTGCTCATTGGGGCCAGAAACAGCGCTATTTGAGCCGACTCGCCAGGCAGAGAGGAGGCCCGGTTGGGCCACCATTTTGTAGAGGAAAGGCTGCCTGGTCACGGAGACCTAAGCCATTGACTGTGCATGCAGGGGTCCTGCAGGAGAAGGAAAGAGGGGTGCTGGAGCAGTGTAGAGGCCCATCCAGGGAGACTGTTGATAGATAAGCCCGAGGGATTGGCTGAGGGGTGATCCCCCGCATTGGGAGACTTATTGCACAACTGCAGTGGGCGGCAGCCGCAGTAAGACCACTCACTTAGACCCATGGTGTGCGCCAGCTCGACATTTACACGTCGGTTGCGCAGTTGGGTCCTGTGATGCTGCTGTCACCCTTCTGGACATGATTTGCACATTTGGGCGGCAGGAAATTATAATGTTTGCTCCCCTCACTGGACTGTATTGACTGTAGGGAGCAGGTGGGGCTGAGTGAAGTAGTGCAGCGCCCGATTTGCGAACGCTGCTTGTTATCCTAACATTCACTGAGACTGTGTTCTGCATGCTCCCTGCCAGAGGTGGTTGGTGTGCCTACCCGGCCGGACCAGTTGGCGTCGCGGCGCCTGGATCTGAGGTGCCATGGGGAAACCAGACACGCGCCAACCCTGCATCAACTTTGAGGGGAATTAAAGGGAATACATCCACTGATGCTGAGGAAGGCGATAACAGCCAGGCAGAGGGGGGCGCGATGAGCCAGTTGCCCGTGGACGACATCAAGGCAATGTTCCAAGAGCAAACCGGGGTGAAAGGTATAGACTCCAAAATGGACGCCTTGGCTGACCAGATGGATAAAATCACCCAGCGAATGGATAAACAAGAAGGCCGGGTGAGTGTCCTTGAGACAAGAGTAACGGATACTCAGGCGGGGCAGACGGAGGTGGAAAAGAAGATTAGGGGTATGGACAAGGTGTTGGAGCTCATACACCAAAAGAATAAGGATTTGAAAAGGGCGCTCGCTCAGAAATAACAGTCGCATTACTGGCGTGGCGGAATCTTCAGACATCTCAAACATGGAGCTTTTTGTGGAAGGCATGATGAAGGACCTCTTTGGCCCTGGCCTGTCACCCATGTTCCGCATAGAGCAAGCGCATAGAACACTGGGCCCGCGGCCTAAGCCGGGCGCTCCAGCGAGGCCGATCCTGGCGAGAGTATTAAATTATAGAGACCATGATGTGATACTCTGTCTTGCTCGTGAAAAAGGCGCTAATCAATACAAAGGGAATGAGATTGCACTGTACCCCGATTTTACTCTACAGGTCCAGGCGGCGAGAAGAGAGTTCATTCCCGCCAAAAAGATTTTCCAACAAATTGGAACCAAATATGCACGAATTTACCCGGCAAAGTTGAGAGTGCAGGGACCTGGGAAGCCCACCTTCTTCACCGACGCCAAAGCCGCATTTAGATTCGCGAAGCAGTTGTCCAAAGATCACAAACTGCAAAAGGCACAGGCTGATGGCAATTTGCAGGACAGACTCAGTGACAATGACTAAGTTTGGCTGTCATTTTGGGACAGAGGAGGAGCTGATAGCCGGCTGTGGTCGATGGAGGCCGGGAGCTGGTAAGGTCGGGGTAAGACGACCGCCCTGGAATGATGTGAGAGACACGATATACATTAAGAGCCGGGGGCTGCCTTGAAATGATGTTCGATGTATATGATTGTGGGCGAGGGGAGCGAGTACTAATGTGCCAGTTGCAGCTTGGCCACCCTGCCAAAAGTGCAGGGGTTGATACCGGTAACCCAACATACCCACTGGGATGATTCCCCATGTTTGGTTTTCTATTTTGGTTTGGGGGCAAGTATGGGAGCGGGGTGGCCGGGCTTCACAACCTGATTGGGGGGTTGGTGTGGGGGGGAGGGAAGGGGGAATGTTAAATTGGACGCAGGTATTGTCGTTCAGAGATCAATTGCCATATCGGAAGACACACTCAGACACTGTGATATGTAGGCATGAGATATGGTTGCACCGTCCTGTTATGCCACAGCGTGGATGCATGTTAATAGACGTTGAAATGTCAAAGAGTGTTGCAATGTTCCAACAACATTTGCGTTACAATTGTTACTCCAATGGCTGCGATGACTAGTTCAAATACTGTCACCACACTGAAATGTCTTACATGGAATGTGCAAGGTCTTAACGACTGCAGGAAGACCAGACTTATGAATTCATATCTCACAAGACATGGGGTAGTTATATGCTTCTTGCAGGAAACACACCTAATTGGCTCAGCAGTGACCACACTCAGGAATAGACGGTAGTAACTACAGGCTACTCCAATTATTCTAGAGAGGTCGCCATATTGCTGCGGAAAGGTCTACACTGGCGCACGCACAACACGATTATAGATAGGGAAGGAAGGTACATAATATTGGTGGGAGCACTCTGTAGCACACCCGTAGCCCTGGTAAACACGTTTGGCCCTAATACTGACAGTCCGGAATTCTTTCAACACATATGGCATGAGCTAAGAAAGCTCGGACACACCGCGATAATGTGGGGCGGGGACTTCAATGTAACCCTATCCACCGATCTAGATAGGCAAAGGATTTCCTGTGTGCACCATCCGAAGGCGGCAGACCTCCTCCATGAGATCATGGCTGATCTCTATTTGATTGACTCATGGAGGACCACGCACCCAACGAGTAAAGAGGTGACATGTATCACACATCATAGAAATGCCTGGTCAGGGCTCGATTATTGGTTGCTCACTGGCGATCTACATGCTTGGCTGGAAGATGCTGTGTACCTTTCCCGTACCCTGTCGGATCATGCCCCTGCACAGATAAGGCTCCGCCTCCCCCCAGCATACACTCAACCTTTCTCATGGCGGTTCCCATTGGGAGCTTTACGAGATCAGGTCTTTCGGGAAGAACTTCTAGTCCGGATTGAGGACTACTTTACGCTAAACGAGGGCTCAGTGGACTCTCCTGGGGTACTATGGGAAGCTTTCAAGGTTGTAACGAGGGGAGATTGTATTGCCTTGAAAACTGGGGTACTGCGCGATATCCGTAACACGCTGCAGCGCCTAGAGCGAGATATTGGTGAGCTTGAGAGGCAGCAGATGAGTAGTTCATCACAAGACACGGTTGCTAGTATACCGGCTAAACTTACCGAATTTCAAAGTGAGGCCAGGAGAGAGACAGCATATCTGCATAAATATGCACAAGCAAGGCACTATGGTGAAAGCGATAGGCCTGGCAAAATGCTGTTGAGCCTGCTTAGTACGCCTAGGGGTGCCTCCTACATTTTTGAACTCCACACAGCAGAGGGAACAGTACTTCATACCCCTCCTGATATTTTGGAGGAATTTGCTCAGTATTATTCCGAGCTGTATACCACCCGGGTGGCTCCGTCGCAGACGGATTTAACTGATTATTTAGATGAGATAGGGCTAGCATGGTTTAATGATGAAGCTCGTAAATACATGGAGCTGCCCATCACAGTGGAAGATCTGAGACAAGTGATTGGTTCCATGCCGGGGGACAAGGCCCCGGGGGCGGATGGTCTGACGGCGGCCTTCTATAAGGAATATATTGGCATATTAGGGCAACGGTTGCTGCAGATGTACCTAGAGGCCATGGAGACTGGGAAACTGCCACCTACACTGCGAGAAGCAACTATTATCACTATCTTGAAGCCAGACAAAGATCCCACCAAGGCAGACTCGTACCGTCCTTCTCTCCCTCATTAATCTAGATGCGAAGATTTATGCCAAGTTAATAGCGAACAGGCTACAGCCCAGGCTACCGCATATTGCGCTGACAGACCAGTCGGGATTCATACCGGGCCATTCCACGGCACCTAATCTGCGTACCATCTTCGGAGTACTCCATTATTTGGCACCGCACGTGCAAGCCTCGGCGGCCCTACTTGACGCCACAAAGGCGTTCGACTCTTTAGAGTGGAAGTTCCTGTTTGCGCTACTTTCTCGCCTAGGCTTCAGCCCGCTCTTTATCAGGCAGATCCAGGTCCTTTACACTGGACCAACGGCCAGAGTCTGGGTAAAAGGCCAGGTTTCTCAGCCTTTTCCCATCACTAGAGGCACAAGGCAAGGATGCCCATTATCTCCCTTGCTATTCGCGATTGCCACGGACCCACTCGCGGCGAAGCTCCGGCAACATCATGAGGGCAAGAGTATTGGATTCACCACGCGGGGCATCCTCGTCTCAATGTATGCAGACAATATCACCATTTACTTGACTAACCCCCGTGAAAACTTTAATACATTAATGCGGGAATTCATAAGGTATGGGGGGCTAATGGGAGTTCAGATAAACTGGGTTAAGTCAACTATGATACCACTGACTGACGAGACCGTACCTTTTGTCTCAGAGTTTCCGATCCAATGGGCGGAAAGCGAAGTGTGCTATCTAGGTATTTACATCAGTAGAACAATGCAAGACTTGTGGATGACAAACTATGGCAGGGTCATGGATTGGATAGAGTGTAAGAGAGTGAGGTGGAAGTGTCTTCCCTTGTCCCTGACAGGGCGCATAGCCATCGCAAAGATGGTAATCCTTCCTAAATTACTGTATTTGTTTGTAAACATACCTATGCCGCTAAATTTGCATTTCTTCAAGCGCTTACGTACCGACATTCTGGACCTGGTATGGACTGGCAAACAGCCCAGAGACTCATGGAAGATACTGACTTTACCTTTTTCGCAGGGGGGACTGGGTGCCCCAGATTTTGAACTTTATGCATATAGCGCGCAAGCTCAGTTTTTACATTTTTGGCAACACCCTACAATGTTTCAGCCCCATGTGGCGATAGAAATTGATAGGGTTGCGCAGCTTCCCCTTAACACGGTCATTTTCCAGCCTTATAAACACCCATGGCAAGACATTGATACTGTTGAAAGTGGGCGATGGGCTTGGGCAAATATCGCGAAGAGGGCGCACCAGGAAATGCTCTAAGCTCCATCCATGTCTTTGAGCAGCAACCCACTGATCCGACCCCTTTTAGATAGAGCTATCTCGAGCAGGGCAAATGCGCACGAGCTACATAAGGGCAGTGATCTGTACCCAGCTGGAGAATTCTTAACGATGCAGGAAATGTGCACTGCACAGGCCCCAACTGCCTCTGACATGCTACTTTACTACCAGCTGCGAGCGGCTTGCAGAGCCACCTATAAGGAATTTCCAAGTGAGACCCCTATGTTGCCTGCGCTGGAAAATGTACTGTCTAACCCATCGCCCCGAAAGCTTATAACACGCATCTATAGCATAACACAGAGGGAGACCCCACTCACTCGTACCAGATCCCGGGAGGCATGGGAGGAGGAAGCAGATCTAGCCATAACCGAGGAGCAATGGCTATACTGTTGCACCCAGCTAGAATACTTATCACCCAATTACCGGCTTAGGCTTATACATTTCAATTACTTACACCGCTTATACCGCACTCCGTCACAAATGCACCAAATGGGAGTTCAGGCAGATACCAGATGTTGGCGGTGCATTGCGCAGGATGCTACATTCACACACATGGCCTGGTTTTGTCCCCCTGTGGCACGATACTGGTTGGACATATTTAAACATATTGGGAACATAACGGGAGGCACTCTAGAGAGGTCTGTGATGCTAGCATTGCTGGGGTATGTGCGAGATGTTCCGGTGTTACACCACAGGCTTACAGCAATGCTGCTGCTGATGGCTAAAAGACAGGTGGCAATACACTGGAGAAAACAGAGAATACCCGCAGTGGCGGATTGGATTAGGGCTGTCACATATTGTAAATACCAGTTAGAGGTCTTCTGGGAACAGATGCCCAGCAGTTCTAGACCTGCGGATATATGGGCCCCATTGGCCGACTGGTTGAGATTGGGAGGCGTGGGTTATCAGTGCGAATAGTCCCTGAAACATAGCATATTGCTGATCCGGATTGTACTGGGGGGGGTGCGGTAGTGGCTCCATGCTTATGTGTCTGTATGGTGTGACGGCTGCGCTGGAGTGGCGCTGACCTTTTAGTGATATGGCTTCCACAATTTTTAGGAATGCATCTGCATATTGGCGAACAACATGTCCGGACTCTGGAATGACAAGGGGGGTGGGTACTAGGGGGGGGTTTGTTTGTTAATATTTAAGGCTTTAAAAGCATTTCGATAAAGTGCATCGACATATTTTGGCATCTTATTACAGAGTATGTCACGCTGCCTGCCCCTGAGGTTGTTGGCAAAAAAAAGCTGTGTCAAAAGATCCTCGTAAGATAGCCACCGGCCTCCGGGTTGTAAGCATGTGGCAGAGTACTTTTTCGATATTTAATAAATTGCTTTAATAAAAAAAAAAGAGAGATGCCATGGCTGTTTTGTTTTTCTGGAAGACACGCTTGTTCATTCTCCATTTGCTTCTATCCTTTTTTGTTTGCATTGGGTGGGCATTCAAGACATCTTTTACTGAAAAAAAACTATATTCAGATAGAGAGAACATTGTTCATTGTGCTAATGCTAGTCTCAAGATATTTGACTGTACATCCTGTCCATGGCTATGCATCTTCTTATTGAGAATTTTCACTCATTCCTCTTGTGGATGTATTGCACACTTTGTCCCTTTGATATATACATCTGTTCTTTTATGCTGAGTCCAGTGCATCATTTCGCCCCTTGGTGCATATCTGATGATTATATCTCATGCATGCATTGTTTTTTTACATGTGTCTAAGCAATTCACGTACTACGCAGCAGTGATACTTGGAGTTCTCTGATACTGGTAGGTTCTATTCATCTTGTGCTTTATGTCCACTTAAGACCATTTGATGTCCGGGTCCATCAACCATTGGATATCAACCTATCTCTTAAGATTTGTTTCTTCATACTACAGAGGTAGCAGACTTCCTTGTACCCTTGTAATTTAGAAACACTGGACCTATAGATTACCATTTATCCTAGACTTCCTATTTATTTGTTTTTTGTGTCCTCCTCGAAATGCTCATTGAGTAGCGGATAGAGAAAGCTTCCTTATCATTAATTCCCCTCTGGTAAGGCACCTTATACATTTCCTCACTTTCCTTTTTCCAAACCAGTGAGTAATAATGGACTCCCCTTGGGACCTATCTGGATTCCGTCATCTCTCTCCAACAGAGACACAAGATAGATAATTTTCGGGTGGAAGGCTATGTTCACTTGTAGGACATATTTCAGCTATTTATTTCTTTTAGATTATATTTGGTGAACCTATAATTTTCTCTTTCCCATTTTCTTTATTTGAATGGTTGTTCACTTTATGGTGTTGTATATGGTAATGTTATATAGCACAATGAGCAACCCAATATACCCTTGAGGGTTTAGGCAAAGAGATGAAAGGGTAGAAGTACCTTCAAGGGATTTTGATTATGAAATTTAGATATTTTTTAATGATTTAAATCCAAGACTAACACAAATGACAGTCTGTAAGTAAAATAAATGACTTTTGTCAAATAAACCAATTCAATACGGTCACACTATGTGATTCAAGCACAAAGAACAGAAAAACACGGGTGTATGTAAAAAGTTGTATTTTATATGTACTGTAAATCATAAATAGGGTACTGAAAGTATATCAACAGGAATACAAGAAGTGCATATATCAAAAATCAAACAACTTCATTGCAACCGTTGAAAAAGCTTTTCTTCTATAATGAAATTTGATATCTTAAATCCAGGAAGAAAGAGCGTAGGTCGACGTTTCGGTCTCTATAAATGAATTGCCGAGACCATCTTCAGGACAGAAAAGATATACAAGATGACCCCTAAAAGTAGTGTAAAATATCAATTAATATTCATACTTTTTAGTGTCTTAAATAAATACAGCTTTATATTTTATACAAAACATATCACCCGAACTTTAACATCAGTAAAAACTAATTGGAAATATTTACATATTGTAAGCAGTCAATTTATGTAATTACTGCATTTCACAAAAAAAAATTCTTCCTACATTCATTTGTGTAATCCAATAGTAATCTGTCAATAATCACTTTTTAAATTCAAAGATGCACATTTACTGGATAGCCATGACATGTATGCCTGTGCATTTAAAAAGTTCTAAACTGCATAAACCATAATATACTGCACAATATATTCAATATATTCAAAACAGTCCAAAGAAACCAGTCTAAAAGATCATATTTTACAATGAATATTGGTACCTGTACAGTATGTAGCAGTTGATTGTCCAGTTAGTGGGACAGGTACCCAACAGGTCCTGTAATCATGCCAGACTCCAACGGTGCCTGGTATTTACAGATATACTCGCACACTACCTTTTTCCCTCTTCAAAATGGCCGCTGCGCATAATGTCAGTCCTTTTTTGCGCTCCAAAAACACTCGGCATAAAGGAAACAGGGATGAGTTGGACGCCGCTAACTATTTTGAAGCAGGCTAACTCCACGATTGTTTCTTTTATTACATTGGTGAGTGATCACCCCTAAGGATAATGTCATTAGATCCAAACGTTTATTACTACAACTTAGCTAAAGTAACTTTCCCTTTTATCAGGTGCTGCGAGTGCCGATCAAACAAACTAAAAGATATCGGACGGACAAACTTGTATCCACTGCAGGTATTTTCTGTATTTTGTGGATGAATTTGCACGCGCTCATTCTCGCGAATATTTAGATAAGTTGTGTTTTTGTTTTACAAGGCTACACAATCGAGAATTGTACAAAACGCATAAGTACTAGCTATGCCAGTGTTTGTATCAATGTATTTTAGACTGATGCACAATGTGTCCTTTTCCCCAAATGATCGTTTCTCTATTTATTTATTTATTTATTTATTTATTTATTTATAACAGCATTTATAAAGCGCGAACGAAGGCCCTTGGGCATCTCGGCGCTAAGTAACTGCAATGTTTAGCCAACAAGGGGAGCTGAAGTTCATTGATTAAAAAGCCATGTTTTGAGGTTCTTGCGGATGGACCAGAGGGAAGTGCTGGTCTTGATTGAGTGAGGCAGTGTGTTCCACAACTTCGGAGCGGCTTTGAGAAATCTGCGGTCACCCCAGTTAACAGATTTGGTTCGGGGGACCACCAGTTCAAAGGAACTGGAGGAGGGCAGTGTTCTAGAAGGGCAATAGGGGGTAAGGTTCTGGGTGAAGAACACTGGTCCGGCATTGTGTAAAGCCTTGTATACCAAACACAGGGACTTGAACTTAATCCTCATCTTCACCGGTAGCCAGTGAAGTTGTCTTATGGTGGGTGACACCGGTTGGTATTTGGGAATTCTATACCTTGACAAGTTGCGCTCATGATTTCCAAGGCCCTATATATAATTGAGATTTATACAAAGCGCTTCATTATGAGCTATGCCAGCATCTGCAACCATATCTTAGATTGATGCACAATATTTGTTCTCCTTCAAAATAGACCGTTTCTTTTTTCTATATATTAATAAATTATAGTAATTTTGTTACAATTTACTGTGTCATTTAAATGCGGGTATCAATACATGGTTATTCATGCTTTACTAATAGGTTTAAAGCCTTTGGCACGAAGTGTACACATCAGACAACTCTGTTTAAGTTTTTCTCAAGTGACTAATATCGTTATTATACAGTGCTTATATCTTGGTAAAGTCAGCTACACAAATTTCTCTCTTTATCGTGCATATTATTTGCACATGGTATATTACCAATATCCTATTAAGTCACAGTCTTTGCCTTAACTATAAATACGCTGTTTTGTCATATACCTGGCACAGGTATAGCTCAATAAAGCTGCTGTGATACTCCAATATAGGAGGTTATTATATACTATGATCATTGAGTTGGAACAACATTGAATCAAATTTTAGTATATTATAAATCTATTCTCAGGCTTGTAACGGCTGAGTAGGATACATACATATCAGTCTCTCATTGTCTCTCATTGTCGAACAGTTTCTAAAATCAATCTAATGGATATTATTTATCTTTTAGAATTCAGCATTCTGATCCAACCACTAAGGACGATTATCCTTCAAAATTATTGGACAGTCCTATCATGAAAATCTTTTTAAAGGTGACTAACAGTTTACATATTCTTTAGGAGTTACGTTTATAGGATGCTATTACCCTAGTGTTCAGGATTCAAGATCTATAGCCTCATGTACGATCTCCAGTTAATACAACTGGCCTATTGGTACCCTAACTTAAGTTCATTCATGTACTAATATAATCTGAGTTTTGACCTGACTCCCCTATTTTTCGATTGTTTGACTTTGATTATTTTAGGAAGTAGGCATAGAGACATCCTTGATTAGTGACTCGCTCTATTTGTTACCATGATTACAGGACCTGTTGGGTACCTGACCCACTAACTGGACAATCAACTGCTACATACTGTACAGGTACTATTATTCATTGTAAAATATGGTCTTTTAAACTGGTTTCTTTAGACTGTTTTGAAAATACATGTTTAACATGCATTATATTATGGTTTATTTATTTATTTATTTTGGAATTTTATAAAGCCCTTAGTTACGCTCACCGGCGTGTCCCTGCGCTAAGATTGCTTTAGTAAGGGAGGGAAAGTGAGGGAAGAGGAGCTAGGGCAGTGCTAGGCGGAACAGATGTGTTTTGAGGGCTCTGCGGAATTTGGGCTCAGAGGGTTCCAGGCGCTATTCAATCGGCAGTAAGTTCCAATTCTTGGCGGCAAGAAAACGGAACGATCTTCCCCCCATGCGGGCTCTGCGGATTTTGGGGACAGTGACCAAGCCAGTGTCGGAGGATCTAAGCATCCGCTCTGGTCTGTAGGGGGTAATAAGACCGTTCAAAGGGGCGGGTGCTTTGCCTCCTAAGATACGCTGGCATACGCAGAGGGCTTTGTATTTGATCCTTTCACAGATTAGTAGCCAGTGGAGAGATATTAAGGCCGCTTTGGAGGAGGTACTTCTCGGGAGCCTTAGCACCAACCTGGCTGCTGCATTCTGCAGCACCTGGAGACGGTTAATACTGCTGACCGTACTACCCAGGTACTGGAGATTAGCATAATCCAGTCTTGATGTTACCAAGGCATGCACGAGGGTCTGTCTGTCTCCAACAGGGAGCATATCAAGGACCTTACGCAGGGTTTTGAGTACTCCAAAACACATTCCCACTACCCGATTGATCTGGGGCGTAAACGATAGTTCGGAGTGAAACAAAACCCCCAGATTTTTGGCCTGTTGAGCTGGCATAGGTGTAGGGCCCAAGCAGTCTGGCCACCATGCTGAGGACCACACAGATGGACTCCTCCCCACCACGAGCACCTCAGTCTTGGAGCCATTCAACTTCAGGCAGTTGTTAGACATCCAGGAGGCTAGCTCCTGCATGCAAGCACTGAAGTTGGCGGCTGCGGTGCCGGGCGCCCGTGATAGGGAGATGGCCAGCTGCGTGTTGTCAGCATAAGATACAAGTTGGATATCGTATCTCTCCACAATAGTGGCTACAGGAGACGCATACAGGTTAAACAGGGTGGGGCTAAGGGCAGAGCCCTGGGGAACCCCTTGGTCGAGATGGAATAGCTTGGAGTAGCATTCACCCTGTCTGACCTGGAAACCTCTTTCCATCATAAAGGATTGTAGCCATCTAAGTGCCCTCCCGTTGATTCCTCCCTTATTGAGACACTGTAGCAAGATGGAGTGTGCTACAGTGTCAAAGGCGGCACTAAGGTCAAGTAAGATGAGTGCCATAGTTTGACCCTCATCAACTCCTTGCCTGATGGTCTCGGTGGCCATAAGCATCGCAGGCTCTGTGGAGTGGCGAGGACGGAATCCAAACTGCGTAGGGTGGAGAAGATTGGATTCATCCACAAAGGTCATAATTTGAGAGTTGACCACCTTTTCTGCCACCTTGGACATATAAGGAAGAAGGGAAATGGGTCTCAGGTTGTCCAACCTGTCCCAGCTAAGGTTAGCTTTTTTTGGGAGCGGGAGTACAATTGCTTGCTTCCATTTTTTGGGTACAGTGCAGGTCTTAAAGGAGATGTCAAGAACATCTCTGATATAAGGTTCTAAAGTTTCAATGCTTCGACCGAGAAGTTTCGGCGATGCTGGGTCACAAGGAGACCCGGACTTGATCGAGCGACAAATCCGCTGCAGCTCATTAGGCGATGGAATCACAAAATTGCATAATCTATTTGTGCCTGCATCTAAGTTAGGAGGTTCCCTGAACTCAGTTGCCTTTTCCTTCCCCCCTGCAAAAGCAGAATAGATGTTAGCCACTTTATCGGAGAAGTAGGTAGCAATACGATTGCAGGACTCAACTGAGCTCAGTGAGGGATCGACAGAGGAGCTAAA
The DNA here is from genome assembly GCF_964261635.1 of Lissotriton helveticus. Taxonomy (NCBI): domain Eukaryota; kingdom Metazoa; phylum Chordata; class Amphibia; order Caudata; family Salamandridae; genus Lissotriton; species Lissotriton helveticus. Next base: position 2,024,303,252 of record NC_136067.1, read on the forward strand.
CATGGAAATTTCCTTATAGATTTTAAATAGCTCCTTGGTGGAGTTTTGGGCTTCTCCAATCCTGTCTGAAAAGTGCTTAGTTTTGGCGTGTCTAATGAGAATGTGATATTCCCTGCGTCTGCCTTTGTATTTTAGTTTAGCTTGGTCTAGATAGGCAACCCTCCATTGTCGTTCTAATTTCTTGCATTCCGCTTTAACTAAGCGGAGTTCCTCACTAAACCAAGGGGCCGATTTCTGCGATCTACTATAGGTTTTTTTTTGACAGAGTGGAGCGGTAGCGTCCAGGGCCATAGTTATGCGCTCATCAAGTCTATCAGATGCAGTAACCGTATCTTCCCCACCTGGTCTGCCACCTATAGTAAGGGCCGAATCAAATTTCGCTTGGGAGAATGTAGTCCATTTCCGACTAAGGTATTTGGTACAATGGGGTTTGTGTGTGTTTATAGCTGGGACAGATAGTGTTAATGGAACTACAAAATGATCGGACCAGACCACAGGGATAGGAGAATTAATTTTTACACCATCCCAGTTGGCAAATATTGGATCCAACAAGTGGCCTTTTGAGTGGGTGGGGGCTTTGGATTCAGTGGATAGTTGAAGGGAAGAAAGTTGCTGATAGAAATCGGTGACTGCTTTATCAGCTAGATTATCTAGGTGAATATTGAGATCGCCTAGAAGCAAGAACTTATCTCTGCGTAGGGAAGTTTCTGTGATACCGTCAATCAGACGAGTAGTGAACTGGGTCGAGGGACCCGGGGGACGGTAGATTAGTAAGCCGTTCACCGTATTCCCCGTGTTGACTTTAATAGTGAAGGCTCCTATCTCGCCTTCAGGTATGGGTAAGGGATCAAGTTGGCATGTTTATGCAGTTTAGAACTTTTTAAATGCACAGGCATAAATGTCATGGCTATCCATTAAATGTGCATCTTTGAATTTATAAAATTATTAATTGACAGATTACTATTGGATTACACAAATGAATGTAGGAAGACATTTTTTGTGAAATGCAGTAATTACATAAATTGACTGCTTACAATATGTATATATTTTCAATTCGTTTTTTCTGATGTTAAAGTATGGGTGATATGTTTTGTATAAAATATAAAGCTGTATTTATTTAAGACACTAAAAAGTATGAATATTAATAGATATTTTACACTACTCTTAGGGGTCGTCTTGTATATCTTTTCTGTCCTGAAGATGGTCTCGGCAATTCATTTATAGAGACCGAAACGTCGACCTACGCTCTTTCTTCCTGGATTTAAGATATCAAATTTCATTATAGAAGAAAAGCTTTTTACAATGGTTACAATGAAGTTGTTTGATTTCTGATATATGCACTTCTTATATTCCTGTTGATATACTTTCAGTACCCTATTTATGATTTACAGTACATATAAAATACAACTTTCTACATACACCCGTGTTTTTCTGTTCTTTGTGCTTGGATCACATAGTGTGATTATATTGAATTGATTTATTTGACAAAAGTCATTTAATTTATTTACAGACTGTCATTTGTGTGGGTCTTGGATTTAAATCATTAAAAAATATCTAAATTTCATAATCAAAATCCCTTGAAGGTACTTCTACCCTTTCATCACGTATATGGTAATATGACACCCTTTATCCTGAACGTCACCATTTATCCAATATATTTATTTTAGCATAAGAAATGTGTAGTCCTTATATATACATACATCTTCTAGACTTTTGTATTTTCTAGATGTGGCTCTGGCTGTACCCATCTTCTTCTTTGGCCTTCTGGCACCTATGATTTAGCGCCCTGAGGGAGGTCGACCAGGATTGCGGACCTTTACCAAAACGCGCGTTGGCGCTGAGCCAGAATCGAAGACACGAGAACCATTATATCCAGTTTATGGTCTTATGACTGGAATACACTAAGATTATTAAATGTTATCTATTATGTGTTTAAAGAAAAAAGCCAATTAATTTTCCTTTAACAAAAGAGCAAAGATTTTCTGCTCTTAGGTCCTTGTATTGTTTGGTTTGTCTTGTTTTTTGGATTCTGTTATTCTGACTGTTTCTAGATGATGAATGAATGAGGTCTGAATGATTGTGGTGGGTGAAGAGGAGAGTGTTCAGGGATTAAAACATATTTTGTCTTCCAGAGCGCTATACATTGTAAATATATGATTATGTATTTCTGGGCTATATTGTAAAGATACCGTATGATACATCTATTCTGTATTGGAATTTTATGAATTAAATGATTTTAAAAATATCAGTACAACAAAAAATATTTATTATGATTAACTTATAAGTTTAAATTGCTGCATTTGATGGTTTCTTTTCTTCACTTATTTTTTATAAATATGTATATATTTTGGCTCCATTATGAATGTGTAGAAAAGTTCAGGTATGGCAAGATATTCCGCCCGTTAAATAGACTAGGTATGATTTCTGTATTGTTGTTACTTTGATTTCCCGGTTTTCCTGCCTTTGGAATTACTTTTACAGGGGCCCTCTTCTTGTTTGTTTTGAATAATTATGTGATTCAATAGCAGCTCTCGAAACACAGATACCAGGCATAAACATTTTAAGGATTTTGGGGGCCATGAGCCACACGTATATTGGTGGCCCCTGTTCAGAACAGCTTTGAATTTATGTTCAATTTCAGCTCATTCATGTCCTCTTTAGCCAGGTCACTGACAGTGCACAGGCAAAATCTCCAAATTCTAAATATGTTTACATATACTATTCAGGGATAGTGATATGTGTTTTCAAAATTGTAGCACAGCAGCAGCTCACTAATATTACTGGAAATAATCTCTGTGACACCCTCCCATTTCTCATTTGTGGTCCAGGTTTGATCTAAAAGAAACTTGGTTTGTTGATGTCACATGAAACATAAACACACATTTCTCTGCAAAATGTCTGTAGTACTCTCACACATGACCCACATTAAATATAAATGAAAGGAAAATTGTATTTAAAACAATCTATTTAAGATTTATCAAAGGTCATCATGGCAAGACTCTGCAGAACAGAGCTGGCTGTATCAGGGGGCCCCTGAAATGCTGGCCCCCTGGGGCAGAGCCCACTTTGCCCATGCCTTAAAACATCTCTGACTACCAGGTTCTTGCTGTTGCTTGCAGCATGCCACATACCGTGCGATCACTGAAACCATTACCCATATTTGACTGGGTGTTAAAACTATTCAATGGTGGCTGCCAAACCATGCACATGAAAGCATTGTGGGTGGCTTTGGGGGGAGCAGACAGTCATTAAGTGGACTTTTGCAGGGTCCAGCTGATGCCTTCCATGCCTGAAACATTTATATTTTAAATGCAGCACCTATCCATTTAAAGGGCATGGCTACTTTAAAAATCGTGGCGGACCTCCATGTTTGTATTCACAGTCATTCACAAGAGATTGCATCCTGTCATTATTAATAAAGCAGGTGCATTTGTTAAGTTCTGTAAACATACTTTTTATCATGTGACTAACTAGTTCATTAGTGGCTTTGCAAAATGCAACCCTGTTTGCAAATCAAAAAAAACAAATGATGAGAGGAAGGCTTGAGTTAATTTCAGCCACTTATGATCAGTTGTGCCACATTCCAGTTCATTGTTTTTCGCCCATTGTGCCACTCTAGATAGAAAGACCTGATAGATATACGTAAATCAGTTTTGGTTATAACCATTGCACTTCGGGGGTCTACTGCACAAAAAACAGTGATGGAAGGAATGCACATTTGTCGGTGTGCAATTTGCACCTTCTTCTTTGCAACCATGATTTCGTACAACAGGCCCTAGAGAGTAAATAGGGTGTGACAAAGAGCAAAACACCCCTGTATTTTCTGAGGTGTAGGGGATAGTTGTTACATGTGGAGAACAAAACTTACATACCCATGCACATTTCTGCAATATTACCTTCTGCAGATTATTCACACTGCAAACAATCTGCAGTAACAAATGCAGAAGACTAAACATACCTCTGGAAATCTACAGTCAGAGGGAGTCCTGAGGGGTATCAAGTGGATCTAGATTCTGCCCTGGTTTATAGGTGCAATGCTTTGACTCTTGGACCCTGGCATACAGGTTACAAGAAAGACATTTCTCAGCTGAGCAATAACCTAGCCCTAGATTAGTCAAAAGTCCAAGCAAGGCTTCCACCTACAAGGTGCGGTCACAAACCAGAAAGATGTCCTGCCTGCAGGCAAGAAATAATTTTCCATTACTCCCAGCAGAAGTATGATGGTAATTTTTTTTTTAACGGAGGAATTTCAATGGTTGTGCATGAGTGAAATGTCCAGCTAACTATAACAGCCCTGAAACCTATGGTTTTTTCATTGACTTTCTAAGGTTTCTTAAATGCTAATTCCTAACTATAACATCTGAAACCTATTGTTTTTTAGTGAATTTTGAAGGTTTTTTAAATGATAATTTTTATATGTAATAATAGTTATATGTATTTTTTTGTACTCATTTTCTACAGTTTTTTAACTGTTTATTTTTACATATTTTATTTTTTAAATTACATTATTTATTTTTTATATACATAGGGAAATATGTTTTTTTCAATTGAAACTGATTTTTTAAAAATATTTTTATTTTAATATATTTATATTATTTTCTCATATTTTTTTTCAGTTGAAATTACCAATGTTATCCTATGGAAGGAAATTCAATTTGCAGGTAAAGTATGTTCACGTTACTTTTGTAATCCAGTGCTGGACTCCTAGGTTCAGCACTGGGGACTCTATCTAAAACAGGCAAGTAATCACGTTTTTATCGTTGGCACAATTTTTAGAGAATATTTGTACGTTTCAAAAATCGACACTTAGACACTTTTTCAGCAAAAAGCCGGCAATGATATCCTATGGAAGGAAATTCAAGTTACTGGTAAGTACGGTTAGAATTAGTTTTCAGGACCAGTACTGGGCTCAAATATGCAGCACTGAGGTCCCTCCTGATAACAAGTGAGTAAATCGGAATTCGTAGTTCCGCTGATTTTAAAGGAATATTTGTAAGTTCCAAAACTCCACACCTAGAAGAATTTCCAAGTGAAACCAGTCAATGTTAGCCTATGGAAGGAAATTCAAGTAACTGGTAAGTACGGTTAGAATTACTTTTCAGGATCAGTACTGAGCTCAAAGATGCAGCACTGAGGTATCTCCTGATAACAGGTGAGTAAATCGGAATTCATAGTTCGGCTGATTTTGGAGGAATATTTGTTAGTTTCAAAAATCGACACAAAAACTTTTTCAGAAAAAAAGCAGGCAATGATACTCTATGGAAGGAAATTAAAGTTACTGGTAAGTACGGTTAGAATTGCTTTTTTAGGATCAGTACTGGGCTCAAAGATGCAGCACTGAGGTCTCTCCTGATAACAGGTGAGTAAATCGGAATTCGTAGTTTGGCTGATTTTACTGTGGTCCAGTATATATAGAGCCACTTTCCAATACCCTCCCCTCCCTTCACCAATGTGTAAACGTGCCCTGTGTCCATTTTAAGTTGGGAGATTAAGTCCCCTTCAATCCTGAGGGTCCCTGGGTGCAAACTAGCCCACATGGTACCTCCAGTAAGCACCACAGAGCTGTGTTGCAGAGAGGTGAAAAGGGGGCATGGCCTCTGAAAACCTCTCTGCAACGCAGCTCCCTGGCATATACTGGAGGTACCTGGTGAGCTAGTTGGCCCCCAGGGACTCCCCAGATTGAAGAGGAATTAATTCCTCAAATTAAAACGCACCACAGGGCATGTTAGCACACTTGTCACCTCAGGCCCTACCCCCTCCCTTCACCACTGTGAAAGTGTGCCCCGTGATGCGATTTAAGTTGGGGGATTAACTCCCCTTGAATCCTGGGGGTCCCTGGGGCGCAACTAGCCCACCAGCTACCTCCATTAAGCGCCACAGAGCTGCATTGCAGAGAGGTGTAAAAAGGGGTGTAGCCTCATAACACCTCTCTGCAACGCAGCCCCCTGGCGCATACTTGAGGTTCCTGGTGGGTTAGTTGGCCCCCAGGGACCCCCAGTATTCAACAAGAATTTGTTCCCCATCTGCAAACGCGCCATGGTGCGTGTTTGCAAAGTGGTGCAAGGAGGGGGGCGGGGCCTCCGACGCTATGCTGGTCTTTTTTATTATTTTTTTATTTCAAGAAGGGGGGTTGTGTGGCCCCCCTTCTTTTCCTAATTTATTAGCCCTGGGGAACCCATCCCCCAGAGCCTGCCGTCTATTTAAAAAAAATAACATGAAAATCGGGAAGGGGACACATGGCCCCCCTCCCGAGGCCATAATCTGCCCCGGGGACAACACCCCCCGGGGCCAGCCTTTTGATTATTCAATTATTATTATTTCTTCAATTTGAGGAGGGGGGCCGCGTGGCCCCCCTCCCGGTCCACTAATAGCCCCGGGGACCCCAACCCCCGGGGCTGGCCTTCTCTGTTGGGGGCCGTGGGGGTGTCCCCAAACCCCCACGGTCCCAGCCGGCTCCCTGCGTCCTGTGGGAGCCGGCATTGCTTTTCCACATGGGGAGCAGCTAACATGCTGCTCCCCATGTGGAAAAGCAATCTGCTTTGCTTCATTGAAGCGAGAGCAGGTTTCCCTGCTCTCACGTCAATGAAGCAAAGTAGTTTGCAATGACAGGGTGGGAGCCGCGATGCCTGCAAACTACAGGAGCCGGCCCTGGGGGGTGGCGGTCCCCAGGCCGATAATTGGCTCCGGGGGGTTGTGTGCCCCCTCCCACTTAATTCAAAGCCCTGGGGGTGGTGGTCACTGACCCCCAAGGGCTTGGGGGTCCGTAACTGACCTCCTAATTTAAATATTAAGAGCGCCGGGGAAGTGGCGGTCCCTGGGGTGAGTGAGGGGGCATGAGCCCCCCCCACACAGTTAGTTTAATCATTTTTTAAACATGCCCCGGGGGTGGCGGTCCCTAGTACTACAGGGGGGCCGTGAGACCCCCGCATACATTGACATAAAGCCCCAGGGGTGGCGGTCCCTGGGGCCTGGGGGGTCTTTGAGCACCCCCACCCATTTCATTGTGTAGCCCCGGAGGGTGGCAGTCCCCGGGGCAGGGGGGGCTGAGAGTCCCCCCAACATAATTTTATAAAGCCCCGGTGGGTGGCGGTCCTGGGGGCTGGTGGGCCCCTCTGGGCCCCCCGTTACTATAATATATTGCTCCTGTTAGAAACGAAGTGCAGGAGTCCGCGCTTTGGGTTTTTCAGCAGCGGGATTCACGGATCCTAAGCGCTCCTATCCTGAAAGTCTCAGGGTGATTCGTCAAGCGGGGGCTGAGAAAAAAGGGGGGTCCCAAAATGTGTTTTCCCCTTGCAATTTTACATAGAAAACTTTAGGCGAAGCTACAGCCCGAACTGCTGAACGGAACTACACCAAATTTGGCAAAGAGGTAGTCCTTGGTTCAGAATGGTGCCTTTTGCTTAAATGGTGTAAATCCGTTCAGTAGTTCCTGAGAAAATTGAAGTCAACTGTGCATATATATCTATGGCCTCAGGGGATCCGCGCACCGTATACGCACCCAGCCCGCACCCTGCCGTGCACGAGCAGCTTTCTAATGGCTGTCAACACTCCAAATCAGGAAGTGTTGGCAGCCATCTTGTGCCTCGGTAGAACCAAGGCACAAGAAAGCAGTGATACTAAGGCGCATAACACGCAAAGGGGGCAGGGTAGAAACACCCTGACCCCCTAGACCTGCTCAGGGGGTCCCACAAGGACCACCAAGCCCCCAAATTATTATTATTATTTTTAAACGGGAGGCTGCGCGCACCCTGCCAAGAAACTTTTTGGGGGGAGCGCGGGCTCCCGCGCATCTTGTTTATTTAGCCCCCGGGGTGGCCAAACCCCTGGGGCAATGACAAAATGTGATTGGGGGGCCCAAAGGGGCCCCCCAACCCCAGGAACCTCCACTCCCGGGGCTTTAATAATAATTGTGGGGGGTACTCATAGCCCCCCCAGCCCCGGGGACCGCCACCCCCGGGGCTTTTTAAAAAAAATATTAACACCTGTGTGGGTGGGGCTTGAGCCCACCCCTCAGCCCCAGGGACCGCCACCCCCCCAGGGCTTCTAACAAATGTAGGAGGAGGGCCACGAGGCCCCCCTCCTGGAGCCTTGTACAGGCACTGGGGACCGCCACCTCCCAGGGCCAGCTCCTGCAGTGTAACACGGTACCCACCCCCGGGACACTGCTGTTTGCAAAGGCAGGGCGGGAGCCGAGGCTCCCGCCCTGCCATTGCAAACTGCTTTGCTTCATTGAAGTGAGAGCAGGGAAACCTGCTCTAGCTTCAATGAAGCAAAGCAGATTGCTTTTCCATATGGGGAGCAACAATGTTAGCTGCTACCCATCTGGAAAAGCAATGCTGGCTGGGACCGTGGGGGGATTGGGGACCCCCCCACGGTCCAAAACGGAGTGGGCGAGCCACGGGGATGGGATCCCTGGGGCTATTAGTAGCCCGGGAAGGGGGCCACGTGGCCCCCCTCCCCAAATATATTTTTTTTAAATGTAAAAGAAATGCAGAAAGGCCGGCCCCGGGGGATGGGATCCCCGGGGCCATAAATGACCTAAGGAGGGGGCAAGGCAGCCCCCCTCCAAAAATATTAATAATTTAAAAATGTGTCATGCCCCGGGGGTTGGGGTCCCCGGACCGATAATGGCATAGAGAGGGGGGCCGCGCGGCCTCCTTCCCGAATTGAAAAATGTAAAAAGCAAGCATTTGCAATACAATAGGTCTCGCATTAGGAAAGTTTGAGGTATTGGTATTGTAAATGACAATTTTTTTATTTATGTTTTGGTTTTGAAAATAGCGAAATGAATAGCTTTGTCATTTACAATGACAATAGTTTTAACTTTCGCAAATGTGACACCTATAGCATTTGTAATGCAATATGTGTTGTATTTACTTGACTTAGATGTATTGATATTACAAATAACAATGGCTTTTAATTTTTTGTAATAATTAATACTTAAACTTTTCTAAATAACTTTTGTGAAGATTATGTTCAGTGTATTTTATTGTGACGAAAATCCAAGAACAGAAGTGAAATATTAACATCTTTTTGTGACATTTGTAATAAATCTTGAAACATTGAGAGAACATATTTGTACCAGTTGTTGAATGGTTGCACAGATTGATGCTGTGGTGGCGCTGACTGATGTTGTGGTGGCGTCGAGTGATGCTGTGGCGTTCAGTGATGCTGTGGTAGCGCATAGTGATGTTGTGGTGCCCCCGAGTGATGCTGTGGTGGTGCTGAATGATGCTGTGGTGATGAGATAGATAGATAGATACATAGAGTGAGTGCGATAGACAGATAGATAGATAGAGTGTGATAGACAGATAGCCAGAGTGCGATAGACAGATAGAGTGCGATAGACAGATAGAGTGCGATAGATAGATAGAGTGCGATAGATAGATAGACAGACAGATAGAGGGCGATAGATAGACAGACAGATAAAGTGCGATAGATAGACAGACAGATAGATAGAGGGCGATAGATAGATAGAGGGCGATAGACAGATAGAGTTAGGGCGATAGACAGATAGAGTGAGGGCAATAGAGAGATGGAGTGAGGGCGATAGACAGAGTGAGGGCGATAGACAAATAGAGTGAGGGCGATAGATAGAGTGAGGGCGATAGATAGATAGATAGAGGGCGATAGATAGATAGAGTGAGGGTGATAGATGATAGAAAGATAGAGTGATGGTGACAGATAGATAGAGTGAGGGCAATAGATAGAGTGAGGGCGATAGATAGAGTGAGGGCGATAGATAGATAGATAGATAGATAGATAGATAGATAGATAGATAGATAGATAGATAGATAGATAGATAGATAGATAGATAGATAGACTGAGGGCGATAGATAGAGTGAGGGCAATAGATAGATAGAGTGAGGGCAATAGATAGATAGAGTGAGGGCGAGAGACAGACAGATAGAGTGAGGGCGATAGATAGATAGAGTGAGTGCTATAGATAGATAGATAGATAGTTAGAGTGAGAGCGATAGACAGATAGAGTGAGGGCGATAGATAGACAGATAGATAGAGTTAGGGCGATAGACAGATAGATAGAGTGAGGGCGATAGATAGGTAGAGTGAGGGCGATAGATAGAGTGAGAGCGATAGATAGAGTGAGAGGGATAGATAGATAGAGTGAGGGCGATAGATAAATAGAGTGAGGACGATAGATAGACAGAAAGATAGAGTGAGGGCGATAGATAGATAGAGTGAGGGCGATAGATAGATAGAGTGAGGTCAATAGATAGATAGTGTGAGGGCGATAGATAGAGTGAGTGTGATAGATAGAGAGATGGATAGAGTGAGGGCGATAGATAGATCATTCACCAGTTTACGTTATTCTGAACTAGGTCTTTGCAGTATTTGATGGTGCACCAATAGTGTTGAATCATAATAACTACAGAGATCATTGTTGCGGACATACTTGTGTATTGCATTAATAGCAATACATGGTGTCTAGAGTAACACTTGAATGATTATCGCACAGGATAGGGGTGATCAAGCCATCCTCTTGGGACGATGAATCCTTGTGAGCCTGTCGTTGTGGTAGATGTAGTGCTCTACGTGTGTATATGCAGAGGATGAGACAGTAATTTGTCCCAATTTCAGGGCAACACAATGCCAGTCTAGGTGCAAGAGGATTTCAGTTTAAGACGTTCTTTAATCACTACATCTTGTGATCCAAAAGGCTTGCTTTAACACCAGGATGTTCAACAGAATTTATAGCATTACACATCCCAGGCTCCTCCTTGTACATCTTAATGAACTATAATTATTAAAAAAAGATTTTTTGAATAACCATTTTGAAAATTAGCATAACTTACATTACTTGTAAGGATATCATGAAAGTCTGGTATTGTGTGATATGGACCTGCCTTGTAGCCAACTAACGAAAAACATACAAGAGTGCTAAACGTTCCGGCCACTGAGAACATCAAAGCGGCCGCGAAAATGAAAACATTGGTGAGCGAGCATATGGGGGTGGGGGGTGAGGGGTGTGCAGCCTGTTGAGCTGAATGCGTGTGGCAACAGAGGCGGCACGCGCGAATTGATTGGTGGCAAATGGAAGCTGTGCACAATGCTCGTGGTTGTGTGCGTAAGCGCCACCCGATCCACCTGGAAAGCCTTTGGCAGCACTTTGAAATGCGCCTTTACTTTATGCTCTCCTGAGCATCGCTTCAAAAAGCCAATGGGATTCTCAAATGTGTGTGAGCAATGGGTTTTCTACTAGAGTTCACAGTCTGAGTCAGCCTGACTGCCTGGTTCAGCGCTCCTCGCCAACTGGAGGAAAACAGGGCAGGCAGCTGAAGGGCTCTCTGGCTGCTGATGCCTGCACTGTCAGGGCTTGCATCAGCAATAGCATTACTGCAGAGGGGATGCATAGCCATCTTCCATCTGTGAGGTCTACAGCAGCATGGCGTGGAGATCTAAGAGAAGAGCTGCTAGCTCACATTGGCCCCTGGCATTGTTCTTCTCTGTCACAGTGCAGGAAGCCCGGGCCTCGGTGTCTTAACCGACTCTGCCTGAAGTGAATTTTACAAATGGTCCAAGGGACAATGCTGAACCAGCTCCAACGCCAACAGCTTGTTTAATTGCAGGGTTTTTAAAGATGGACCATCCCACGTTAACACCGACATGGAAGCCACTGGCTTGAACCAGTAGGCTAGGCTTCATTTTACTTATGAAGTACAGTCACAGTTGCGGGTGGCCCATAAAACCCTGCAGCTGTACTGCCCGGGGTCGCAAAAACTTAGCTGGAAGAAGCACGCTCATAGCATCTTCCTTGGGCAGTTTCTCCAAGCGTATATGTACTTGGGCAGGTATTGTAAATCACAAGGCCCCCCAAGGCTACGCTCTGAAATGCCCTGGCTTGTGACTTGCTTTCAGCCTGGGCTATGAGGTTTTGTTCGCCCCTGTCTATCTTTCTATTGTGTTTCCCCCTAACAACAAATATAGGCTTGTTTATAATGATTTTCCCATTAATAGAACCTTGGTGCAGTTAAAAGAAAGCAAGGTAAATACAGTAAAAGACCGTTGCCAAATACAGAGAAAAACAAAAACAGTTGGCAAATGAAGTACAAAACACAAGCAGTAAACAAACAGTTTGGTAAACGAGCAAAATAATAAAATAATAATAAAACCAAACAATTTTTAAATTGATACACCGTTAAAGATTTTCTTTTTTCTTTTTTAAAGGGGCACACAGGTAAGGATGGACGAAAATGCCGAGAGCGATTTGATGGAATGGGGACGAATGCTAACAGAAGTGTCTGTAGCAACAACCCAGGGCAATGATGAAGCTACACACACACAGTGGTGCCTACCACTGAACATAATAATGACACTCTCACACACACACTTTAAATTAGTTACGCCAGCAGATCTGAACACCCACATGATAGGTAAATAGTGCTGCCGCCTGCTGCGGTGGGGGAGGGAAGGCGAGGTTCCATGCTTTATTTGTTTATGTTTGAGATCACGAATAACTTAAAGGGCATAGCAAATATATCATGACCCACACCTTTATATTTGCGTACAATTTTGGCCATTTACAAAAAAAAAAATAATAATCTGGTCTCTCTCGTTAAAACTGCCACAATTTTGAAATATACCTTCTGTTTACACATAATCAATAGCATCGGCTTGTTTTTTTTTAAATTAGCATTTATTGTAACCTATGTGTGATTTAGGAAGGGGCAGTACACAGATACAGGGCCGGGCTGTTTCCAAATACAGATCAAAAACAGTCAGCAGGCGGAGTTCAAAGCACAAGCAGTAAACAAAAGGTATTCAGACCACAAGCCATATAATTTTAAAAACAACACACATATCTTTACTAAACTGGAACAAAGCCATTTCTCGATGCCTTTAGAAACAAAAAACAGATGCAGGGCCTGGCTGTTCGTCAGATGGAGTTCAAAACACGACCCGTAAACGAGCTAATATTACTAATGTAGTGGACACGCACAAGCGCACCATCAACATGCAGTGGGGGTTATATGGGGCGGACAAACCTTAGGAACGGGTCCCTGCGGGAACGTGCCTGTGAAATAAACACTGCCCTGACAAAACAAGCATTATACGCGCGCGAGACGCCATTTGTGGTGGGGGGGAGAAGCAGGAGTTGTGTGTGCGTGCGACCAAAGCTTAGAAAACAAGCATTGGCAGCACGATGCGTGCTGAAAAAGTGAAAGTTCCAGATGGCGCCTCGGGCTGAAAGCTGCCGGCTGCGTGCATGCACGCTTGCTTGAATGCAAGCGCTAGGCCGTGTGGCAGCACTTTCAAAACCCGTACACTAAATGTCTCGGCCAGACCAGCGCATACGCTGGATCAGGCAAGACCTAACAATTAGGGTCCCAAAAAATTATTATTATTTTTTTTTTAAATGGGATCAGGGATGAGGCCAAGCCCCTTCATTGCACCACTCTGCAAATGCACCCCCTGGTGCATTTGGAGAGGGGGAAGTAAGTCCCCTTGAATACTGGGGGTCCCTGGGGATCAACTAGCCCACCAGGAACCTCCAGTATGCACCAGGGAGCTGCATTGCAGAGAGGTGTAATGAGGCCACGCCCCTTTTTACACCTCTCTCAAAAAGCATCTCCCTGGCACTTAGTGGAGGTACCTGGTGGGCTATTTGGACTCCAGGGACCCTCAGTATTCAAGGGGAGTTATTCCCCAACTTAAAACGCGCCATGGGCGCGTTTGCACAGTGGTGAAGGGAGGGAGCAAGGCCTGAGTTCACATGTGTGCAAACACACCCTGTGGCGAGGTTTAAGTTGGGGAATTAATTCCTTGTCAATTCTGAGGGTCCCGGGGGCCAACTAGCCCACCAGGTACCTCCAGTAAGCGCCACCAAGCTGCGTTGCAGAGTGTTGTAAAAAGGGGTGTGGCCTCTGAACACCTCACTGCAACGCAGCCTCCTGGCGCATACTGGAGGTACCTGGTGGACTAGTTGGCCCCCAGGGGACCTCAGGATTGAGGATGAATTAATTCCCCAACTTAAAATGCGCCACAGGGTGTGTTTGCACACATGTTACCTCAGGCCCCGTCCCCTTCCTTCACCATTGAGCAACAAATCCTCTAAAATCAGCCGAACTACGAATTCCAATTTACTCACCTGTTATCACGAGAGACCTCAGTGCTGCATCTTTGAGCCCAGTACTGATCCTGAAAAGTAATTCTAACCGTACTTACCAGTAACTTGAATTTCCTTCGATAGGATATCATTGCCTGCTTTTTGCTGAAAAAGTTTCTAAGTGTCGATTTTTGAAACGTAAAAAAAATCCTCTAAAATGATCCAAACTACGAATTCTGATTTACTCACCTGTTTTCAGGAGTGACCTCAGTGCTGCATCTTTCAGTGCAGTACTGATCATGAAAGGTAATTCTAACCGTACTCAGTTACTTGAATTTCCTTCCATAGGCTAACATTGACTGGTTTCACTTGGAAATTCTTCCAAGTGTGGAGTTTTGGAACTTTAAAAAAATCCTATGAAATCAACAAAACCACAAATTCGTATTTACTCACCTGTTATCAGGAGTGACCTCAGTGCTGTAACTTTGAGCCCAGTACTTAGCCTGAAAAGTAATTCTAACCGTACTTACCAGAAACTTGTATTTCCTTCCATAGGAATTCATTGGGTGGTTTTCACCAGAAAAGTTTCTGTCTGTGAGAAGTTGGCCTGGTATATGCTGTCCACTAGTTATATTGTGCACCTTGTACCAGTCCAAACAACCCTTATAGTGAATAGGTTAAAGACAACCTTTGCTGAAAGCTATCCTAGTGGTAGCTATGGAGAGCAGCCTTCAGGTTAAGTCTTGAAGGAATGTAAAGCAGCTTGTTTTACCAGTCTACAATCTCTTGACTGAGCAAATAAAATAGATCCACACCAGGTATATATATAAAATATATATATGTATTTATTACTAAACACACCCCCCAGTCTCTTTATGAGACTATAGTTCGAAGTACATAAGTTACTTTCAATAGTCAGTCGTAAATAGCACAATACACGTCTGTGCCCTAGGGGCATACCAGACCATATACTAAAGAAGTGGTATAAGAACCACGACAGCGATAGGGACTAGGCCTATGCCCTTTAGAAGTGCTGGGACCCGACAAAACCACCCAAGGCAGGTAAGTAGGGGACCCACGGGGGATGCGTGCAGTGTGGAAACACAGGCGCGAATCGCCGTTAATTTCAATGAGGAATGCCGCGGTTAGAAAATTACAAGTTAAGGACACTTAAGGAACGACTAGCAACTAACCCCTTTGGACTTAGAGACACCTAGGGCCAGCACCCACATGAGTACTGGAGCACTCGTGTTACCTCACCCAGGGAAGCCGGGTGCATAGGTGTCTTTTGGTGTCGGGTCGGGGCGTCGTTTTCAACGGAGCTGGAAGAAGAAATGCAGCTGCAGTGGAAGTGGAAAGTGTCCAAAGAGATCCAAGCCTGGATCGAAGATGAGAAGAACCTAAAAGCAGAGGGGACAGAGTCAGGGTCACTAGCCAGTGACCAGGGGGCTCAGGAATCAAGGCCCACGGAAGTCAGGTGCTTCAGGTGAGGATGTCTGTGTCTTGATGCTTCAGCCACGAGGACCAGGAGGCGTCGACGATGACCAGGAGCTGGAATCGAGCTGTCTCACGTAGTCTGATGGATGCTGCGATCTCGGCGACCAGATTGGACCCAACAAACCTTCGCAACAGCAAGTCACGGGGAAAGTGCAGGAAGACTGTGACGCAGACCAGGAAGGTCTGAGGAACTCCCCCAGCGAGGGGAAGTTAGGGCACGTCTGGATCAACCAGGGAAGCCTACGCAGAAAAGGAGTCGCCTTCGGAAGGACCCACTAGCCAACAGGCAAGTAAGTTGCGAAGGGGCCAAGAGCGGTCACCTTTGATCACAGCCCATGGGCCACTCGGGATGTGCAGGCCAGGAATCTTCAGTGCAGAGGGTGCTCAAGGCCAGGGCTACTCGGAGCCCAAAGCAGAACTTCAAGAGTCATCGAGAAGTTGGTGTACCTGCAAAATAACACGGTTGTCAGGTGCCTCGGTTCCTCGTCTCCCACGATAGCCACGGATCTCAGCTCTGCTGGGGACTTAAGGTAGCCTCTGGAAAGTCAGAAAATCTGGGCCTTGTGTTGTAGTCTTTTCAGCGTCCTTCAGGAGCTTGGAAAATGCAGACCGGTCAGTTGCTTCTTTGGTGCCTGCCAAGCAGAGGAGTCACTCCTTGACTCCAAGAGAGATTCTTCTGTCTTCTGGTTGGTGCAAAAAGTCGAAGTTCTGGGATATATGGTTCAGAGGTTCGTCCAGGGGTAATCTAAAGTCCTATGGACTGGGTTCCCTATTTTATAGGAAGATAGCGGGTTGGACTAGCTCTAGGGACCCTCCTATGGGAGGGGTCGGGAAGAGGGGTGGCTACACCCATTCCCTTTGTCCAGTTTCGCGCCAGAGCAGGGGCAGGTAGCCCGTGTACGGGTTTGAACTGGACTATGCACAGGGGCACCAAGTGTGCCCCCAGTGCAGGACTTCAAAGCATCCTAGGATGTGCCCGCCCAGCCCCAATACACTAAATCCTCTCTGGGAAGGTGGTTACACCTGGCTGTGACAGGAAACCCTATGTCCAGGCCTCCCCTGCCGGCGTTTCAGTCAGCAGCAGGAGGCCAGACCCGTGTCTGTGGCAGAGGCATCCATTTTGTGATGCCAGGGCTTCAGAAAGTCTTTTGTGTCTAAGTCAGGTCTAACCTGTCTTCTTCCTCTAGAAGGGTGGAATGCTACACCTGCCGGCTGGATTGGCGGTGGATAGTATTCCAAAGTGTTTGACACCAAACACGACATGTTTCCGTGCAGCCAGTCCAAAGTTGGCATTAACCGCAAGGTTATAATGCACTTAAGAGTATATGGTCCGGCTGCACCACAAACAGCATCAGAGGAGGTACTCCGAACGCTGCAGAGGGGCTCTGCTCATGCAAGAGCACCCTCTCTCATAAAAGCCATGCACTCTGCCTTCAGGATTGTTAAGGCCTGCCATAGGAGTGACTTATAGGTTTTTATATGTGTGTGCTGTGGGATATAGTTAACCTATATCACAGTAAGGGGTGTTAGCACCAACTTACCCAGGCTGCAGTAGCAGGCCTGTGGTGTCAGATTTAGTCTGCTTCTCATGGGTGGCCTAATACATGCTTCAGTCCCTGGTAGGCCTGTGAAGTACCTATGCCCTTGGTACCTAAGGTACCATATACTAGGGACTCATAAGGCACCACAGTATCCAATCACTAGTGCACCTACAGTGCACACCAATCGTTTAGAGAGAGAACAGAGAGGCTGGGGCCCTGATTAGCAGGGACCCAGCCAGACTATAGCCATAAACCAGTGTAAGCATCAGAAAAACGTGGGTGCAACATAAGAGGCAGATTCTACTCTCCTTTAGTGTCGATTTTTGAAACGTACAAATATTCCTCTAAAATCAGCAGAACTACGAATTGCGATTTACCCACCTGTTGGCACGAGAGAACCCAGTGCTGCATCTTTTAGCCCAGCACTGACCCTGAAAAGTAATTCTAACTGTACTTACCAGTAAATTGTATTTCCTTCCATAGGAATCCATTGTCTGGGTTTTAGCAGAAAAGTTTCTAAGTGTTTATTATCACAAACTAAACATATTCCTTAAAAATTGCCTGTATGACTTAAACGCAATCTTTCGACTGTTTACAGGCAATGCACCCGTGCTGGATCCAGGATCTACCACTGTGTAAGAAAAAGTAACGTTTACACTACTTACCTGATAAGTTAATTTCCTACCGTAGGATAACATTGGTGATTCTATGTGAAAAAGTTTTTAAGTGTCAACTTTTAAAATACAATATTATTCCTTAAACATCACCACTGTTACCAAAACGCTTTTACTCAACTGTTTACAGGAGATGTCAAGGACTGAATCTAGGATCCAGTCCTGTGGTTAGAAAAGTAATCCAAAAAGTAACTAATTGCATTTAACTAGAAATTCACATTGAGCTCAATGTTGCATTGTGTCTGAAATTGTGTTGCGCATTGCAACAACTGTAACTACTGTACTTAAAAAGTCTATTGCCTATTTACAAAGTAATTAAAGTAATTCATTCTGATAAAGTATATTTTGTAATAAAATTAAAAAATAAAATATCTAAAAATAAAGTTTTAAAACATGTAGTAAATTAGTATAAAAAAATAAATATAACAATTACTACATTCAGATTCAGATTAGCTTTATTCCATTTTCATAGTATAAAAAAATCCTAAAAGCAATTACTACTTTTAAAAATTGTCATTTACAAAACCTTTGAAATTCACTGAAAAAACCCTAGGTTTCAGACATGTTATAGTTAGGAATTAGCATTTAAAAAACCTTAGAAATTCACAAAAAAAACATAGGTTTCAGGGGTGTTCTAGTTATCAGGACATTTCACTCGTACAAAACCATTGAAATTCCTCAGTTATAGTTAGTTCTACTAACTATAACTCACGCTCCCGCAATCCACTGCTGATGATGTCACATATTACATCATTCATGACATGGTCAGTGACATCACTGATGACATCACTGATGACATCTCAAATGACATCACAGGTTATTCTAATGTGTTTTGCCCTTTCTGAATTCTATCATGTCTTCCAATAAATGCACCGAACATGTAGTCCTTTAGTCTACAATTTCCGGTAGACAGGAATTTCTAAATAATATGGAACGCAGGCTCTTAGTTATATAATATGTGTGAATTATGTATCATGTTAAAATTATTTCCAGATGTACGAGTCAAACGATACACATGTTATCAAATATTTATAATGGCTGGTTACGTTGTCAAGCCGGGACATGTAGATTAGTGGATTAACACATCCATTGCAGGGGCTGGGGTTTGGCCTTGGCAATTATTGTATGATCACTCATTGCGGCAATCCCTTGTTGTACAACGCATAGGTTCGGGTTGCCAAGATTATTCGTATGGGCAAGAATTCATGGCGGCAAAAGTGGTTGCCCAGGGTTTCAGCTTGTTCTCGTCTCTCTTTCTGTTTTGCAGGCCGTCGTTTCATTTGACGAAGCATTGCGCAGGAGATAAAGGAGCGTTGTGCGGGCTCATACCAATGTGTATGGGGTTCACAAATGGTGCTTTGGTGCCGCATTTCAGCACTTACAATCAAGGCAGAATGGCTGGTGAGATTTCCAGGGGCTAATACCAATGTGCTGTGGATGCATAAATGATGCTTTGGAGCCGCACTTGAGTAGTTACATTCAAAGGCAAGGCTGGCAGGTTAGAGTTATGGCTGCTGTCAGCATGGCAGGGATGAAACGGGTACTTAAATGAGAGATTATTCTCTCCATTCTTTGGGTGCTGGCCCACGTTAGGAAAATGGATCACCTTTCCCTCGTGCCATGTGGGTGTGCCTGGCAAAGGTGCTCTACTACGGACATCATAATGACAAATGGCCGTCAGAAGGCACCGAATACTGTTCCTCCCACAGCCCTGACTCATGTGTAAGGTAAAAGTTCAGGATAGCTAAGGCAATTGCATTCCCATGTATAAATTGAATGGTGTTAGGCAGTTAACCAGTATGTAGCAAGCAAGAACGGGATATATGCGGAGTACCGGAGATGGGCCTCTTTGGTGATGGTTTGATTTGGGATTTCCCTGTTAATGGCATAGCCGGTGCAAAATGGCTACTGCAACAGCCTGCTCCCAACTCTACTCATTTTCCCACCGTGAGACAAGCTTTCATGCTGTCAACTAGACACTCTTCACCACCTTGGCTAAAATATAATTTCTTTTGGGTACAATTTAATGCATTGGGAATGCACTCAACCAACGCACGCCACGACCGAACCACCGCCCCCCACCGCCACCCTCCGCGCCTGGACCCCGATCAGCACCGAAGACACCATCCGCACGATGAACTCCATCCACTCCGGATCTCCAACAGACCCCTGCCCTCACCACGTCTTCAACAAGGCCGACGCTGTCATCGCACCCCACCTGCGGGACATCATCAACACCTCCTTCGACATCGCCACCTTCCCGGAGAGCTGGAAGCACGCCGAACTCTGCGCTCTACTCAAGAAACCATCAGCAGACCCTACCGACCTCAAGAACTACCGCCCCATCTCGCTGCTCCCGTTTCCAGCCAAAGTCATCGAGAAGACCGTCAACAAGCAACTGGCCGCCTTCCTCGAGACAAACGGCTCCCTTGACCTCTCGCAGTCTGGCTTCCGGGCCAACCACAGCACCGAGACCGCCCTGATCGCAGCTACAGATGACATCCGAGCCCTGCTCGACAACGGAGAAACAGCGGCCCTCATCCTCCTGGACCTCTCCGCGGCCTTCGACACTGTCTGCCACCGCACCCTAGTACAGCGCCTCAGCAACGTCGGAATCCAGGAGAAGGCACTGGAGTGGATCAGCTCCTTCCTCGCCGGAAGGACACAGAGAGTCCGCCTCCCCCCGTTCAGATCGGAAGCCACCGAGGTCATCTGCGGCGTCCCTCAAGGCTCCTCGCTCAGCCCAACTCTCTTCAACGTCTACATGAGCCCCCTCGCAGCCATCGCACGCCAGCACAACCTGAACATCATCTCCTACGCAGACGACACCCAGCTGATCCTCTCCCTCACCAACGACCCCGCCACCGCCAGAGCCAACCTGCACGAAGGGATGACAGACGTAGCCAAATGGATGTCGAACAGCCGCCTGAAACTGAACTCGGACAAGACGGAAGTCCTCATCCTGGGATCCTCACCCTCCGCCTGGGACGACTCCTGGTGGCCCCCCGCCCTGGGCAGCGCACCCAAACCAACTGACCACGCACGCAACCTGGGCTTCATCCTGGACTCCTCCCTCTCCATGACCAGACAAGTCAACGCCGTCTCCTCGTCATGCTTCAACATCCTGCGAATGCTACGCAAGATCTTCCGATGGATCCCCACCGAAACCAGGAAGACGGTCACCCAGGCCCTCGTCACCAGCCGGCTGGACTACGGCAACTCCCTCTACGCCGGCACCACCGCCAAACTCCAGAAGAGACTCCAGCGGATCCAGAACACCTCAGCACGACTCATCCTGGACATCCCCCGCCGCAGCCACATCTCCGGACACCTGAGAGACCTGCACTGGCTCCCGGTCAACAAGAGAATCACCTTCCGGCTCCTCACCCACGCACACAAAGCCTTACACAACCAAGGACCAGGATACCTCAACAGCTGCCTCAACTTCTACGCTCCCACGCGCCAGCTTCGATTGACCAGCCACGCCCTCGCCGCCGTCCCCCGCATCCGAAGAGCCACCACAGGAGGAAGGGCCTTCTCCTACCTGGCCGCCAAGACTTGGAACTCCCTCCCGACCCACCTCCGCCTGACCCAGGACCACCTCGCCTTCAGGAAGCAGCTCAAGACCTGGCTGTTCGAGCAGTAGCGGACCCCCCCCCCCCCCCCAGCGCCTTGAGACCCTCCGGGTGAGTAGTGCGCTATACAAATGTTCTGATTGATTGATTGATTACATGATCTGGATTAGTTGCCTCATTTTATTCTATTATTTCATTTGGGGCTGGTTCCGTCTCCAAGCCAGGCCAGGTGGTTTAATGGATTAGCACATCCATTGCTGGGTCCTGTTTTTCACCTCTTGGTCACAAGTTCAGTCCCAGCAGGTACACGGGCCGCTCCTCATGGTGCAAGTGGACAAATAAAACACCATTCGGTGGAGTAAATTACGCATCTGTCATTCGGCGGCAAGATGCCCATTTGAGGGGGGATCTGGGGCACAGTGCAAATACAAGTCATGCTAGATATCAGAAACACGGATGGGCTGCTACGACCTGGAGATTGAGGGAGAAACATAAGCATCATTCAATCAGCTAAATAGTCATGTGTTATGCTGCGTCAAGATGCCCCTTTGGGGGAGGAAGTGCACGGGGCAACTGCAAGTCCCCTTATGTGTCAGGCATATGGATATGCTGCTATGTCCAGGAAGTGACACCTTTGCTGTTTGGGAAGCTGGTTTGATTGGTTGCAGACCCAATGTGAAGCATTCTTTGTTAACAGGTTCAGAGATTCTCGTCCATGGGTTGACGTATGGTGTGATTCACTTATTGAAAGTTGATCTGGCCAGCTTTTTCGTGGAGAAAGTTCGTACTATTTATCGGTCCTTTTCACAAGCGACCAGTCCTTCAATTACCATCCCTCTTAGACCTCTGCCAAGGTCTTCTTTTGCAGCTATCCCTAGTATTTCACAGGATGAGTTCATTCAGCTGAGCAGAAAATTAAATCTGGTTCTCCAGCTGACCCTTTGAAGCTGGTTCAGTTCAGGGAGTCATTCTCTCTTCTCTGGCTCTGCTTTGCCAGATAGTTAACTCTTCCTTTCTCACAAAAATTGTTCAGGTGCTGTGGAAACAAGCCTGGGTATACCCCAATCTCAAGAAACCATCGCTTGATCCGGCTAAACTTGAGAACTTCAGACCTATTTCTCTCCTCCCTTGGGTGGCTAAGATAGCAGAGGGGCATATTAACAACACACTAACAAATTTTTTGAACTCCAATAACATCTTGGATCCATCGCAAAATGGTTTCCGCTCGGGCCACAGCACTGAGACAGCTCTTCTGGCTATGTCTGAACACTTGCTGGCTATCCTCGACTCCGTTCAGACAGCGGCACTGATCCTGCTGGATCTCAGTGCCGCCTTTGACGCGGTCTCACATGGCATTCGGTTACAGCGGCTGGAAGAGGCAGATGTGACTGGCTTGGCTCTGGAATGGTTCAAATCTTTTCTGACCCAAGGATCCTTCTGAGTGTCTGCCCCGTTTCTTTCTCAGCCCCATTCCATCGACCAGGGAGTGCCCCAGGGCTCAGCGCTGAGTCCCTCACTATTCAATCTGTAGGTCCAGCCCCTGGCAGCGGTTGCCAGGCTATGGGACCTTACCATGGTCTCTTATGCGGATGATATGCAGATAGTGGTGGCTCTGGCTGAGGGTTCCACGCCGAATGCCTTCAGGTTTAGAGGTGGCCTGGCTGCCGTGGCAGAATGGATGACCACTAATTGTTTGCAGCTGAATGCTAGCAAAACCGAGGTTTTGTTAGTAGGGAAGAACGCAAATCTGTCTAGTGAGCGCTGGTGGCCGAGTGTCCTGGGTAGCGCTCCTAACCCGAAGCAAGTGGTTAAGAACCTGGGGGTATGGTTGGATTCCTCTCTCATCTTTCAAGACCATACCAAAAAAGTTGCCGGCACGTGCTTTGGCCTCTTACTGGGTCTTAAGCCCCTTTTCACCACCCACGTGCCAGCTTATTGTTCAGTCGGCCATTTTATCTCGACTGGACTATGCTAGGTCTCCCCTGTTGGGGGACAATCAGGCTGAAATTACTCAGATGCATCATGTTCAAAACGCTGCTGCCAGAGCCTTGTTGGGGCTTCCATGGTCATGCCCTGTTGCTGGCGCCATTTGGAAACTTCGCTGGCTTCCCATGGTGGAACGCATCCAATTTAAGACGCTATGTCTTTCTTTGAAGATTATGAAGCTCGCCACGCCGAGCCTGCTCGGTAACCTGCTCATCCCTTATGCCCCCCCCGCCAGCTGCGCTCCTTGGGGCAGCACCTGGTTACTGTTCCCCGTGTGAAATGCTATCGGTCCTTTCCCTGCTTGGCGGCCAAGTTATGGGACTCCATTCCCTGTTCAGATACGTAGCATGGAGTGCCTGTTGGACTTCAGAAAAGCCATCAAAACCTTTCTTTTTCCTTCAATTTAGGTATCTTGGCCTCTTTTCCCCTCCATAGCGTTGATCTGTTATGGTTTTTAGGTCCGTATTCTGACGCTGGAAGCGCTGGGACGGCCCTTTGCTGGGGCAGCTACGTGCTATATAAGCCTGATAACATAACATAACATAACATAACATAACATAACATAACATAACATAACATACAATGAGGTAGTTTCATCCTGCTGCTATAGTACTGGTAGGCAATTCGGTTTTAGGCTAGTATGGGGGTATAATGCAGGGATCTACATACTTCGCTACTCTGCCCCATAGCTTTATTATTTCATGTGCCTTCATATTAGTGACAGTCTGATGTTGTGGGGTGATCCTCAGAGGGTATCTAACAGCTAAAGGGAGCAGTTGGTTTGCATTGTCGAATACAGAGATAGTATGCATGCATAGCTTTAATTATAGTCACCGATGGTGTGGAGTCACCCAAGGAGGGAGGGCATAGGGGAATACCTACTTTAGAATGTGGCTTTAGGGAGTGGGCTACGGAGCTCTCTGTTGCCCTTGCCATTTAAGGGCTATTCATGTTTTAGACACTAAAGCACTGTCCTGGCGTTGCTCTATGGGGCGTGCTGCTCAATTTCATTTTGGGACTGCAGTTTATACACTCATCACAATTGCTCATTGCCAAATGTTTCAATGCACAGTTCTCTTCCCTTTTAGGTGTCAGCAGTCTCGTGTGAGGCAGTTGGCGTATTCTACAATTAACAAGGAGTGGGCATTGGGCAAGAAATGTATTTTACGGCTCATCCCGGTAAGAGGTAGCAATTTATTTATAACATAATACACAGGCAATGGTGGAACAGGTGTCGGCAGTGCTTTGTAAGGAACCATGCACAATGGACCCCTGGAGGAGTTAGGATTGAAGTGTGCAGTGGGTTGGCGGGTAGGGGGACCGGCCTGCCGGTGGTCCTCGACTCTACTGCCCTAACCCGCCACTCATGGACTGAGATGAATCTTGGGGAGGCTGCCTGTGTTCAGGTACCTCGGAGGGCCGGTGCGCTATGCAGTGCCCTGGATTTCAAGTAAGGCAACTGTTTGCTGTAGTGCGTTATGGCCTGCTGGCACAATGTGTGCAGCAGAAGGTTCAAGACTATAGAAAAATTGATGCTATGCTTAACTGTAATGACAATTTTAATTTCTTAGTGACTTTGACTAACGGGTGGCAATTTATTGGTTGCATAATCCACATACAACGGTATTTCCAAAGTCAATCATATGTAGGTTGGCTTTTTCTAAATTGCCAAGTATTTATAGGCAGAGTGCGGTTTTTCCTTCTCTATTATGTGTCAGCCGTCTGTGGGTGGTCTAATTACAGTGCGATGCAACCTACATGGAGGGGCTCTTCGGAGGAAATACATTTGTAAAACTCGTACCAACAATGGTACATATCCCACTATATATCGCAAAGTTTCCCTTTCCTTTGTCGGGGTTAGTAGGCCTTAGTGAGGCTTGGTGGTGTGCAACTCATTTAAGGTGGACTGGGCTTTGGGAACAGACTGCATTTTTAAAGCAAATCCCAGTAACAGGTTCCGATTTAGTTCTGCCATTATCCATACGCAAGGGGATTTGTGAATATTTCATCAACAAGTTTGGTGGCTCTATTGAATAGCCCAAATACCTACATATGGAGTTCTCTTGTTCTTGTAACTATCTACAGTTAGTGAGGACTGTCGGTGTGCTGCCCAATTGTCATGCAGTAGGCAGTGGGTATTCCACCATGTTTTCGTGACCCCGGGGGGCCGGAGGGCTACGAGGGGGCCTGGTTTTATATAGGACAACAGTTGTTTGTAGTACGTGGGGGCCTGCCGGTACAACGTATGCAACAGAGCAGGTCCAAAGGACACCGAGGGACAACACACGAGTTCTAGTGTATGGCCAAGTCAAAGTTTATGAGGTTTGGCTTGCCTAATGTCCTTTCTGCCTTTATAATGGGGAGTGTACCATTGCAGGTTAGGTGGGGCTACTGTTTGTGGCAATTACGTTGGGGCCGTTGGTACATGGTACACAGCAGATCTGGTCAGTAGGACGTCAAGGGGAATGCTCAAGTTCTCGGGTACTGTGACGGCGAAGTCAAGTGCAGTGTTTTGCATAATTTCCTGGTTGCCGTAAGGATGGGGTGTATAACTGGCAAGTTCTGTGTAGTTAGCTGGAACAGGCTATACAATCAAACACAGTTTTCCATCTGGTCATTTTAGTCATTGACGCTGGTGGGAATAATATATAATAATATGCTATTTAAGGAGGTAACAGTTTTGGGAGGTCTGGTTTACAGCCCCCTTTTTCGGAGTTCACAATCCTTACTTGCATCATCTATGATTTGGTCGGAAGTATGACCGCAAACCGTTGCTGTGGTAGATCCCCCTGTTTAGGTAACAATCACATCTGGGTAGCTGAACAATCTCATTAAATAAATTGTGCAGGTTCCACGTAAGGCACTGGTTGGCACAACTTGCTCCAGTTAGGTAATAGGGCTACTACGGAGCACTGTCAGCGCCGGGGGGGGGGCAAGTGCGCCGGGTAGCTTCTCACCCTGCGGCGGAGCACTGACAGTTAACAACATAGAGGTATGAACAACAAGGGAGGTTCAGTGACTGGATGGACCCCAGGAGGAGGTAGGTCCTAGGTGTGCAGAGGGTAGGTGGAAGAGGAGGACTGACCTGCTGGTGGTCCTAGACACTACTGCCCTAACCCGCAACGTATGGACTGAGTAGAACCTTGGGGAGGCTGCCTGTGTTCAAGGCAGCCCTGTGGGCCGGTGCGTTATGCGGTGCCCTGGGTTGCAAGCAATGCAACTGTTTGCTGTAGCTCGCTGGGGCCTGCTGGCACAATGTTTGCAGCTGAGTGGAGAGCTTGGCGGGCTGAGTCGGTCAAGTTCAATTGTAAGGCTCAAGCTCAAGTGCAGGTGTAAAGTTGTGCCTAATTTTTCTTACTGCCTTTGACATGTTGTTGCAGCCAAAGTGAATGGCCAAAACTGAAGTTCAAGTGTAATGTCATGCCTGATTTACTTAATGCCTTTGACAGGTTGATGCGGCTAAAGTGTGATGCTGTGAATAATTGTATATATCCAAACAGGATGGTTTTCTCCTATTGGTCTGTGATGAATTACCTGGTTTGATGTGAAGAAAAGGCTACGCCCTGAACAACATGCTCTGACTCTGGGAGTTATTGGGCATAGCTGGGTAGCAAATGTTTGAAATGGAGAAGGGTGTATGTCATGTTGTGCGCATACTATGAACAGGTGCACCCGTGAATAGGGGAGGGGTGTCCTTAGTTGCGCCATGTAACCGAGCCCCCTCCGGATGGTCTAAGAAGGGGGTGGAGTGAATAAGGAGGGCCCAGTGACATTATCAGGTTGCTCAGGAATGCAGGGGAGGGTTACTTAAAGCTGCGCCTTTCAGTTGTGGGCCTCTTTGTCCTCTCAGACCTCCAGCAAGTGGCAGAGGTGCACCGTTGACCACCGACCCATCCGGAAGAAGAATGAGGCTTCGCGGAGCACTGACAGTGGTGGAGCACTGACAGTTAACATCATGGGGGGATGCACAACAAGGGAGGTTCAGCGACTGGATGGACCCCAGGAGGAGGGCTAGGATCCACGTGTGTCGAGGGTATGCGGAAAAGGAGGACTAACCTGCCGGTGGTCCTGTACACTACTGCCCTAACCTGCAACGTATTCGTCTGAGTAGGACCTTGGGGAGGCTGCCTGTGTTCAGGCACCCCGGTGGGCTGGTGCGTTATGCGGTGCCCTGGGTTGCAAGTAATGCAACTGTTTGCTGTAGCTCGTTGGGGCCTGCCGACACAATGTGTGCAGCTGAGTGGAGAGCTTGGCGGGCTGAGTCGGTCAAGTTCAATTGTAAGGCCCAAGCCCAAATGCAGGTGTAATGTTGTGCCTAATTTTTCTTATTGCCTTTGACATGTTGTTGCAGCTAAAGTGTATGGCCAAAACTGAAGTTCAAGTGTAATGTCATGCCTGATTTACTTAATGCCTTTGACAGGTTGATTTGGCTAAAGTGTGATGCTGTGAATAATTGTATATATCCAAACAGGATGGTATTCTCCTATTGGTCTGTGATGAATTAACTAGTTTGATGTGAAGAAAAGGCTACGCCCTGAACAACATGCTCCGACTCAGGGAGTTACTGGGCATAGCGGGGTAGCAAATGTTTGAAATGGAGAAGGGTGAACGTCATGTTATGCATACTATGACTGTTGGTAGCACTGCCACAATAAAAGGCCATTTTGTTATTGCTAGCTATATTGATGCTGTTGCTTTGCTGTTTTTCTCCAGCAAGTACATACATTTTTTAAGTGCATTACATCGTTTATCACTAGTTTCAAATCTCCAGTTATGACTGACGTTTAGCTGTCTTTATTATACCTGAACTGACAATCTTTAGCCACCTACCAGTGCAAAACAGAAAGAGGACAAAGAGCAAGCAGTCATAATTTCGCATTATAATTTAAATTAATTGGCCAATTATGAAAAACAACTATAAAACTGACATATCTGAGAAAGAAAAACACAATTTTCAGAAACCTGAACTTGTCTCAGCCTTATATTAATCATAAAACATACCAACTTTAAGGGGAAGCATACTTTTGATTGAATTGTACACCAGTAAATGTTGAATATTTAGGGACACAGTAAAATATTAGAGTACTTACACGTGAGGCTCAGTCCACAGGCATGCACCGTGCCATGCACTAACAACATGCCCCTATGCCACACATACAGCACTAGCACCTCTGTAGCTCTCTGCACTGCCAGACCCCTTATGAATGACGAGGCGCACAATCACCTACTCGTGAAACTAACAGCTGTCACTGAATGCAAGTGGGCGCATGATGTCATGTAGGCAATGACTAACTACACATCTCATGCACTCAAAGTTCAGAACCAGCCATCATCCCTACACAAATTACCATGACCAGGTCAGGGCAAGTATGCTAGCGTGAAGGTGGCGCCAGGAGCCCACAAAACGAAGAGAGCAGTTAATACACGCTGAGTGAGTAACAGGTATACAGACCTGAACTCAGTTTGTCTTAAGGGAGTTTTACAAGTATTAATAATGTGCTCCAGGAGTTATGCATATAGAGGTGTACATTCACTGCATGATGTACCATACACTGCAAAATATATTAGCTTCACTGTGCAGTTAGTACTGGTTAATGAAGCAATATGACATTTCGCTAGTCTGACCGCTTGTACCCTTTTAAATTTGGTCAGTGGTGCCTGAAGGGTTAAGTGCATGTTAAAAATCACAGATTTGGTGCACTGCCCCACACTGTCCTGCGTTAGCCACTTAAGTCTGTCAGCCAGAAGCAGACCGGGTCATTGTACCGTATCAAATCACATGCACTGTTCCCAGGACAGGCGCGAACCTATACCTGCTATGGAAAGAGCATTTTAGTAAAAGATAAAGCAGAAGTTTAAAGCAGCTGATCCACCTTTCACTGTGCAAACCCTAACCTGGCCTGTGTGAAATGGAGGTGGAGACCCCTCTGCAGGCAGGTCCATGGAGTGACTGTACCGACGCCCAGGAGTCGCACTCACTGTGGGGCACCTGGTGGCCTCTTTGCCTGTCTGTAATAAGGTAGAGACACAAAGGCAAAATGATTCTATTATCACATGGGTTGCCCCCCATGCAAAGGAGGGAACACCCTCTTGAGATCGTGGCTGTGTACATTTAGCACCAGCATACTACAGAAAGGGACACCACTCAAATTACTATCATATTTTTTTTTAACTGTTTATTGCATTTCAGGGACAATAATAAGTAGCGCGTTAATCATACAGGACAGTGCAATAATACAACCAACTTAAACAACATGTGATTAATCAGTACAGTAGTTGATTTATTAGATATAATCAGTCAGTGAATACAATAAGTTCCACTATAAACTCTACAACTTATACAGTATATTGAGTAGCTATATCTGGTGATCTAGGTATGTCTTGTTGTTGAAGAAATTGGCGCAGTAGTTCCCACATGTTCTTGGGTGTGGGCGACAATGGTAATTCCTCTGCATATAACTCCAGCTTTTCTTTACAATATACCAAGTCTTTGAGCCAGTGTGCAACTCTCGGCACCTGCCTTCCTCCCCAAGTTATGGCAACCCGCCGTTTGGCCATTAATAGTGAAATTTGTATAAACTTACCAAGTGTCCCCTTCATGTGTGGTATTAAACCTAGTAAGCATATCACTGGTGTGCAATGCAACTCTATCCTGGTCATTTTGTGTAGGTGTTGCACCACTTGCTCCCAGAATCTTGCCACAGGTTCACACTCCCACGACAGGTGCCAGAAATCTGCATCTAATTGGTGATAGCGTGTGCAACTACTAGACTCCCGAAGGCCATATTTGTATAGTCTGGAAGGTGTATGATATAGTTGATGGATATACTTAAAGTGTATGATACGAAGGTTGCCATTAGGTGTGAGTTGACTGGTAAGAGTACATATACGTTCCCACTCCAGAAGTGTTAGGGGGTTAGGAATTTTGTCATTCGAACGGGCCATACCTTTGTCCAGAGCACTAGGCATTTTGGCTTGTATTGCCCTATATAGTTTAGTGACCAACTTTATTCGTGTGGGTGTAGTTAGTAACATCTGTAGCGATTGCAGAGTAGGTGGTTTGTGTTGTTACACAGTGTAATGGGATATAATAGCATGCCTAAGTCTGTGAATAGTGAAGTGAAATAGTGGCGTGAGGTTGGTAATATATTGAAGATATTCGGCTATATGTCTTGCATGGTGACTAAGCCAACCTCTCTCAGTGCTTTCATCGGGCCGCTCTCTTGTGTCACCGAGACAGCGGCATGGTGTGCTGTGGGCAATGCAGGGACATATATGGGAAGTTTGGAGGTGAGCCTGCCGCAATTGTTGAATCTAGCGGGTTTATTTCAGTTTTTCTGGTTGTTTCTCTGAATGTGGGTAATGATGTCGGACAGGGGGGTCGGTTGGGCGTCTCCATCGTCCACTGCAGCGTGTGGAGTGTAGGCATGTGGTTTGAACCAGTAAAATGCATACTGCGCTTGAGAGCTTAAATAGTACGTGTACAGGTCCGGAGCGCCAAACCCGCCCTTAGCGTAGTCAAGTGTGATGGTCGCCCATCCCAAGCGCACATGCTTGCCTCCCCAGATCAGCTTAAGTAAAGCGGTGCATGGTTTTAAAAAAAATGTAGCTTTAATGTTATTCGGATATTGGAGAAGAGGTATAAAAATCTCGGGAGGACAACCATTTTTATAATAGCAATGCGATCAGCTAGGGATAACGGCAAGGTGATCCACCTTTCGATCTGCTGATCAAGGGCGGCACATGCTCGTCCATAGTTTTCTTGTATGACAACCGTTGGGTCACGATGAACCCAGACCCCCAAATATTTGACGGGATCCGAGGTTCATACCAAAGGGTAGTTCTTGGTGGCGGGGAAGTGATAGCTGTCAAAGGAATAATTACTGACTTGTTCCAATCAATAGTAAGACCAGAGAATAACCCGAATCTGATGTATTCTCTCAGTACTTGTGCTGGATTTCGGTTGGGCTCCCTAATGAATAAGACCATGTCGTCTGCATAGAGGAATATGCCCACCGGGCGATGAATACAATTAAGCGCTGTTTCCTGATCTCTTTGCCGTATCACACAAGCCAGAGGCTCTAGTGCCAGAGCAAATAGCAGGGGTGATAAAGGGCAACCTTGCCTGGTTCCTCGCCCAGTCGGGAAAGGTTCTGATGTTAAGCCCGCCACTCTCACTCGTGCCAACAGGTCATGATAGAGCAGCCTCACCCAGCCCAAATAAAGCAATGGGAATCCCATTCTCTGTAGGATGGAAAACATATAGCTCCATTCTATAGAGTCGAAAGCTTTAGCCGCGTCCAACATTATCGCTGCTGTTGCGTGTAGGCTCAGATCAAGAACATGCATCATCGCAAAAATGTTTTTGATAATGTGTGAGTTGGATCTCTCTGGGATAAAGACGGATTGTTCCGGGAGGACCAATAGGGGCATCAGGGATTAAAGCCCCGTGGCTTGGATTTTTGCATGTATTTTAGCATCTAAGTTGATCAGGGATAATGGCCTATATGATTCACATCTGTCAGATGGTTTGTCCTTTTTGAGTAAAGTGATGATTAATGCCAGCCGAAGTGATGGCGGCAGAATATCCGATTCATGTGCCTCCGCATATACCTCTAGTAAGTGCGGTGTAATTATGTCTGAAAATTCCATATAGAATTTAGCCATAAGGTCGTCCGGCCCTGGCGCCTTTCCATTAGGTAGATCACGTATAGCTGCTTTGATTTCTGACTCCCCAATAGGTGGGACAGATAGTCTCGATGACCATCCGCCAGTCACGCACGGGCGATATCGGCAAGATATTTTGCTATATGTACTTCGGGCGTAGGCCCGTGCAACTTGTACATTACGATATAGAAGTCACAGAACTGCTCTACTTGTTCCAGCGGTGTGTAATGTTCCACCCCCTGTGAGTCAGTTATTTTGTCTATACGATGCAGTTCGGCACGGGTTTTGAGTTTTGTAGCGAGGTTCCTACTTGATCTGCAGCCCTCTCCGTATTCCTTGTCTACATGTCTGCGGGATAGGTAGTGGATTTCAGATTCTGCCAATGTGTCATGTTCGACAACCAGTTTTATGGATACGGAAGAGTGTGTCTTGATCTGGGTGGACCGAGTATGCAACTTTCAGTACGGATAGTGTGGACTCTATTTTTGGTAGTTGATTTTTGATATCTTTTAATATGCCAGCAGTTGTACTTATACATACCCCTCGTATCGTGAACTTAAAGGCCTACCACAAGGTGGCGACACTGTCAACTGTACCTGTATTGATGTCAAAACATTGCACTATAGCCTTCCAAATGGTATCAGCATAAATAGGGTCAGGTAAAGCCTCGGAACGAAAGCGCCATGTGAATGGGCGACGTAACGTGTCTGGGAAAGTAAAGGTCAATTGCACCGGATTGTGATCGGAGAGAGTGCGGGGCAGTGTAGTGACATATGTGATCCACCCAGTCACCCCTTCACTAATGAGCCAATAGTACAATCTGGACCAACTTTCTATGTGCTGGTGTAGCATTTGTGCTCTCTCTCACTGTCCTATTACGTAATCTCCAGACATCCACCAGCCCATATTCTAATTATGCGTCATGAACACTCCGGGTCACTTTAGGCAAGCAGATTTATCCAGTTTAGAGTCAAGATACGTGTCGAGATCCCCTCCCCACAATGTAGCTATGTCAGGCCATTCCCTCAGTACTCCATACATGAGCTGAAATACCTCTGGTTCATCTGCAATAGGCCCATACATATTGATAAACATGAACAGTGTATTTCCACACTTACCATGAATCATGGTGCACCGGCCCCCATCATCTGTATAGGTTTTGATTGGTGTAAAGGGGACGCCCCTCTTGATCAGAATAATAACTCCTCTAGCATAGGAGGTTGCCAATTTGAATCCTGCCCACTTGCGTGCAATTCTAGTTTCAGAATCTTTG
The DNA here is from genome assembly GCF_964261635.1 of Lissotriton helveticus. Taxonomy (NCBI): domain Eukaryota; kingdom Metazoa; phylum Chordata; class Amphibia; order Caudata; family Salamandridae; genus Lissotriton; species Lissotriton helveticus. The sequence goes on from NC_136067.1 coordinate 2,024,336,530, forward strand.
ATGACATGTGACACTTGTAATAGGGCCACTTCTATAAAGTGGAGGTCCAAGTACCCAAAGACTTGACGAATTGTTTTACGGGTATTTAACCTCGGACATTCCACGTTAAACATCTGTAGCATTCACCCATGTGGACTTGAGGTATGTGTATCTACTTTAAGTAGAATCGCTGACTATGGTTGCACATGTCATAGTAGATGCAGTTTCATTATGTGTACCGATACAATCACATTGAACGAACTGTAAACCATCCAAACATAACCCCCCTCCCTCTCCCACTTTAGCAACCCACTCATGCCAAAGCCATACCCAGTACCCAGAAAGTACTCCAACAGAAAACGAAACTGAAATGTGGAAACGTGGGGTATACCCATTTGGGGGGTCGTCGCGACACATATAGCTCCCTTGTGTGCGAGGGAGGTGGCCACCGAATATAGAGGTATGCTCCCAGCGTCATCATATCTGTAACAAATATTATAAGAGATGTCCACTACCCCACTGCAATGCACATAAAATTCAGCTTTTGAGTAGCAATATTAACATTCAAGAAGGATACAGGGATCGTAGATTGCTTTTAGTTCAGCTCCTCAGTCTATAGGCGCAGACAAAGGGTCTGACAGTGTAAGGGTCCTGAAGCATGAAATGATGCGATGGCACACTGAGAGCGAGGACCCAGATAATGTAGTCAAAAAGTACTTTCCTGTATGTGAATTGTGGCAACTATCAGTCATCAATATCCGATGTGATAGGAGTCGTCTTCTTTTTGCAGAGGAAGGATTTGGTGAAGTCCATGGCGTGTTTGGGGCTGGTAAAGATCTTAGCAGTAGCGTCGGTACCTATCTGGAAGGCGCACTGGATAAAGCATGGCGTATGGAATGTTTTCTGCAAGTAGAATCTTTTTAATCGGCTGAAACTCCTTCCGAGCTGCCTGAACTGCTACCGTGAAGTCAGGGTAAAATGAAAGGGTGATGCCTTGGTAAGCCAAAGTGCCCTTTTGTCTGGAGTCTCAGAGCACCGTGTCTCTATCCTTGTAATTGAGCAGCTGGGCAATGATCAGGCGGGCTGTGCTCCCGGTGGTGGGCGTGCACTAAGGAAGCGATGGACCAGCTCCACAATGAACATGCCAGAGAGATTGTCATCTCCGCATAGTTCCCAAGCAGGTTTTCTACATACGTTTCCAGGTGCGCCACATTGGTTGACTCTGGAAGGCCTAAAGAACGTATGTTATTGCGCCGTAAGCGTGCTTCGAGATCTTCATTCATGGCTTGAATAACTGCCAAAAGCTTCTCCATGTCCGAAGATTTTGTCTCCACCTTCTGTAGGCCGTCGTCCGCGTTCGAGATACGCTGTTCTGCCTCTCCAATTCACAGCCCCTGTCTATCTAGCTTATTCGATATGCTATCCAGGGCCGCTATTTTGTTATTGATTGATTGCAGGCTCATTTGGATCACAGCAAGAGTTTTCTCCAGTGGGGTTGGGGCCATGGTAGCATTATCTAATTCGGAGTCAGAGGCCGCAGTCTGTTGGGATTTACGTGCTTTGTGCAGTTCGAAAGTTAGGCGCTGCTGGTGTTTGTCGGGCTTTCCCATGTTAGCTGGGGGATCGGTGGTCAAAGAGGCAGGTTGAATTTTGGTGAGCGAGAGTGCCAAGGGCTGTCACACCATGACCATTCCTCCCTACGTCAAGAAGGAGCGAAGGCAGGTTGAGGAGCACTCACGGGTGCGGCAGTAGCGATTGCCCCCAGCACTCAACTCAGCAGAGCCCCATTCAAGGCCAATATACAGCATGGGGTAACCCAAATGTTCTCCTCTGTTGATGATCCCTGTCTGAAGTCATGGGAAATCTGTGTCTGGGCGGAACTGCAAGAGCCACGTCGAGTAAGGCATAACCACAATAGAGGGGAGACAGAGTCGGACGATATTGGGGGTTTGCAGGCTCAACTGTGTTCCAGCAGGATGGAAGTTGGCATTGGCACTGCAGGAAGTCAGCAGCCCATATAGGTATGCGAGTTCTAACTGGACCGGCACCCTGCCACGTGTGCCACCTCAATGTGAGAATCGATCCTGGCACCAGTTCACTGCCCTCTCTCCGATGAATTGTGTCTCTCGCCACCCCTGGGCTAGGTCACATGCCACGTAATTAGAGCTCATAATGCCGCTGGGTGGGGGATCACAGCTAATGGGCCTATGCGATAGTCACTCACCCCAGCTGTCTGTTCACTGCACCCAGGTCCCAGTCTGTGAAAGCGCGGGCGGCTCAGGAGCCTTGCAATGGTCCCGCACTGCTCCATTAGGGCGGCTTAATGGGTGGGTGGACGGTGGCTATTGCAGCAACCCCCAGCAGCACGGAATCATGCACCACGCTCCCGCATCTAAGCGCTGTGCACCGCTCCTGACTTCATCGCTATGCGCGTCGCTAGAAAAGCGATACTCACCGCCTCTGGCCCTCTTGCAGATCTTGTAGAGCATCCAGGGCCTGGGCAGCCACAGCAGCACTCCTCTACCCTTCACAATAGTACCTGCAGCATCCGTTAGGCGCTCAGAACCTGGCGAATCTGGTCGCAGGCACAGGAAAGAGGCTGTAGTCGCTGATGCAGCTAAAGCAATCTGCCAGATCCCTCTTGCAGGAGAGGCCCAGATGCCACTGCTACGTCTCGACTCCCAGCCGCGGTCGCGCCTCGCTGCGTCTTAGGGGGAAGCCATTTTGCCCCAGGCACAGCGCGGAATCTCTTGGTGTTTTCTCTTCACCCGAGCCCGCATGCCACACCTGGACACCGCAGTCTGATCACTAAGCATGGGCGTAAAATCCGTTCCGTTCGCGGATTTTTTGGATTTTCGGCAAATTCGCAATCCGCGAACTCTCGCGAATTTGTCGAAAATCCGTGAATTCGCTCGCGGCGGATTTTTTGCTTGTTGATACAATATTGCGGCGCGCGGCGTGGTGCACGGCGTTCACTTTCCGTCATTAAGCGTTTGCCGAGTTGTTTTTCTCGATCATATTTTGCGAGTGCTGCGCCATTTTGGATCTTGCTGCGGGATCCCGCGGGAGTTTGGCGCCCGCGAATACGTAATCGCGGCTTGCCACCTTGCGGAGCACGCCTCGCGAGAGTTCGCAATTGCGAACACGTAGTTGCGGCGGACAGGAACAATCTCGCACTCGCGAAATAGAGATTTTGCAATTCAGCACAAGAAATCCACCAGCAAACAGGATAAACCTTCAGAAAATGATGATTTTTATCAGAATCACTCCTCAGGTTGACATTTGCATGGCCTTTTTTTTTGCAAGGAGTCCATTTTGGGGGGGGGGGAAGTGCCCCACAGTCTCCAACTTCCTGTTCCTGTCCAGCAGGCTCCTCCCAGTGCTTTCTTCATGTGCTGGTCACTTTCATTTGGACCTTGACCTGGAAGGATTACTTTTTGTGGGTGCTGCTGGATATTTGGATTTGAGGCCTTTTTGACTTTCTTTGGATCACTTTTGGATTAGAAATCAACTTTCACAAGTAAGTTTGTTTGGGGCATTACAGTTGCTGCAACTACAATTTTGGAACTTTTTCAGAACATTAAATAAAATATATTGTGGGTAGCCACAGTATCCAGTAGGACCAGGGTTGGTTATGGGTGCATGATACAACTGTTTTGTTGAATTTAAACACCATTGAGGCCATGGATGGGCTGGGATTGTGCTGATTTTTTTTGTTTTTGTCATTTTTTTGGGGCTGCTGGTGGGGCCCTTTGCCCAGGGGTGGTGAGTGTTGCATGGGCCTAGTCTTTCTGTGGGGTGTCTTCTTGAATTTAAACATCATTGAGGCCATGGATGGGCTGGGATTGTGCTGATTTTTGTGTTTTTGGTCGTTTTTTTGGGGCTGCTGGTGTGGCCTTTTGCCCAGGGGTAGTGGTGCGTGGACTGAGTGTGCCTGTGGTGTGGTCTCACTCTCTTTAATGTAAACATCCTGGATGGCATTGGATTGTGGTGATTTTTGGGTGTTTTTCTGTTTTTTTGGGGTGTGCTGTTGATGTGGACTGGCCATGTGGGTGGTGGTGGTGGCCATCTTGAGTGCTGGCTGGTACAGGCAACATGTGCTTGGGGTGCAAGGGGCCATTTTGAAGAGAGGCAGTGTCTGAGGCCTGCACTTATTTTGCCTACTTTTCATCCATTATGCCCAGGGGTAGTGAGTGTTGCATGGGCCTAGTCTTTCTGTGGGGTGTCTTCTTGAATTTAAACATCATTGAGGCCATGGATGGGCTGGGATTGTGCTGAATTTTGTGTTTTTATCGTTTTTTTGGGGCTGCAGGTGTGGCCTTTTGCCCAGGGGTAGTGGTGCATGGACTGAGTGTGCCTGTGGTGTGGTCTCACTCTCTTTAATGTAAACATCCTGGATGGCATTGGATTGTGGTGATTTTTGGGTGTTTTTCTGTTTTTTTGGGGTGTACTGTTGATGTGGACTGGCCATGTGGGGTGGTGGTGGTGGCCATCTTGAGTGCTGGCTGGTACAGGCAACATGTGCTTGGGGTGCAAGGGGCCATTTTGAAGAGAGGCAGTGTCTGAGGCCTGTACTTATTTTGCCTACTTTTCATACATTATGCCCAGGGGTAGTGAGTGTTGCATGGGCCTAGTCTTTCTGTGGGGTGTCTTCTTGAATTTAAACACCATTGAGGCCATGGATGGGCTGGGATTGTGCTGAATTTTGTGTTTTTTTGTCGTTTTATGGGGCTGCTGGTGGGGCCCTTTGCCCAGGGGTGGTGAGTGTTGCATGGGCCTAGTCTTTCTGTGGGGTGTCCTCTTGAATTTAAACAACATTGAGGCCATGGATGGGCTGGGATTGTGCTGTTTTTTGTGTTTTTTGTCGTTTTTTGGGGCTGCTGGTGTGGCCTTTTGCCCAGGGGTAGTGGTGCATGGACTGAGTGTGCCTGTGGTGTGGTCTCACTCTCTTTAATGTAAACATCCTGGATGGCATTGGATTGTGGTGATTTTTGGGTGTTTTTCTGTTTTTTTGGGGTGTACTATTGATGTGGACTGGCCATGTGGGTGGTGGTGGTGGTGGCCATCTTGAGTGCTGGCTGGTACAAGCAACATGAGCTTGGGGTGCAAGGGGCCATTTTGAAGAGAGGCAGTGTCTGAGGCCTGCACTTATTTTGCCTACTTTTCATCCATTATCCCCAGGGGTAGTGAGTGTTGCATGGGCCTAGTCTTTCTGTGGGGTGTCTTCTTGAATTTAAACACCATTGAGGCCATGGATGGGCTGGGATTGTGCTGAATTTTGTTGTTTTTGTCGTTTTTTGGGGCTGCTGGTGGGGCCCTTTGCCCAGGGGTGGTGAGTGTTGCATGGGACTTGTCTTTCTGTGGGGTGTCCTCTTGAATTTAAACACCATTGAGGCCATGGATTGGCTGGGATTGTGCTGTTTTTTGTGTTTTTTGTCGTTTTCTGGGGGCTGCTGGTGTGGCCTTTTGCCCAGGGGTAGTGGTGCATGGACTGAGTGTGCCTGTGGGGTCTCACTCTCTTTAATGTAAACATCCTGGATGGCATTGGATTGTGGTGATTTTTGGGTGTTTTTCTGTTTTTTTGGGGTGTACTGTTGATGTGGACTGGCCATGTGGGTGGTGGTGGTGGTGGCCATCTTGAGTGCTGGCTGGTACAGGCAACATGTGCTTGGGTGCAAGGGGCCATTTTGAAGAGAGGCAGTGTCTGAGGCCTGCACTTATTTTTCCTACTTTTCATCCATTATGCCCAGGGGTAGTGAGTGTTGCATGGGCCTAGTCTTTCTGTGGGGTGTCTTGAATGTAAACTTCATGGATGGCATGGGATTGTGCTGATTTTTCTGTGTTTTTCGATTTTTGGGGTGTATAACTGAACTGATGTTCCTCTGTCTTCCATTGCTTTTAGGTGCACAAGACTCAAGAGAACCACCAGTGCCAGGAAGAAGTCCTGCAGCGGTGTGTGTGTGCAGCATAACGTCACGCGACGTCACGTCTGGACACAGACAACTCTGCAACTCGTGCAACTGCTGCCTGCTGTTCTGACCTGCTCTGAAGAAGATGGCCCCAAAAAAAGTTACCCGTAGCTCCTCTAGCAAGAAAGTTGCCAGTAAGGAGCAGAAGAAGCAAGTTACCAAGGAGACTGGTGTGCCGGTCGCCCCGTTTTTTGGGAGTAAAAAAAAAAGTATGCCTGCAGCAGCAGCGGGATCTGCTGGGGACCAAGCTGGGAGCAGAACCCCCGCTCCATTGGACTCAGTGCCACCACCACCACCACGCCAACTTAAGTCCAAGCCCTTCACTGCTGCAGAGGCACTTAGTCTAGTTGTTCAATCACCATCGACCAGTGATGTTGGCTCATCGCAAGAAAGTAGCAGCAATGTCCCTCAATCAACACAGGTTGTTGTAACTCATCTGACGAGTGTTGAACAACCACAGCCGCAACAAAAACCACATGTGCAAGTACAAGCCCAAGTACTTGTGGAAGGAGAGGCAGCGCAAGGAGATGCGCAAGCAGAGGTGCATGGAGGGTCACAAGTGCCCACAATAGTTGTTCCTCCCGAAGTAGGGGCACATCAGGAAATCGACAATCAAGGCGAGGTATCATTTGAGGAAGACACTCCTCCTGATGATCATTCACTGTCTTCCACACCCCTAGCAAGGAAGAGATCAAGGGTGGTGTCTACATCTTCTTCAAGCACACCTCCTTCTGATGATACGGATCAAAATTGGGAACCAGCACCACTGCCGTCTGAGAGTGAGGCACATGATCTGACAAAGGTAGTTAAGCGTAAAAGGAAGCTCGTCCAAATTCTCAGAGTTATGGAGTGTGATGATGAGGCTCAACAAGAAGTGGCGGATACTGCTGCTGATGAAGACTCTGACAACGACGACCCAGTCATCATAAAGGTCACTGCAGCCCCAGCGGGCATGCAGCAAACAGACATTTTGACCCAAGCCCGAAAAGCTGCTGAGCGTGATGATGATGATGTTGTCGACGAGGAGGCAGTGGAAACACCACCTCGTACCGCTTCCATATTTCTTTCTCACAAGAAGGGACCTCCATCCACCTCGACCTTAATTAGTGGCGGTGAAAGTGCACAACGTACAAAAAGTTGGGCAATCCAGATCCTCCACTTCATCTGGCATTAGCAGCATGACCACCACCACCAGTATCGCCGCCTCCTCCGGCCCCCACAGACACTTCAAGTCCCCAGTTTGGGACTTCTTTACTGTTTGCCCAAAAAGGGAAAAGTTCGCCATTTGTACCATTTGTAAGGTTGCAGTTAGTCGTGGTAAGCTTGGTACCAACTATGGTACCGGAGGCCAGAGAGGTCATCTTAGGAGACAGCACACTGTCCAATGGTTTGCGCACCTAAAGGCGATCAAGGAAGCCCGAATTGGAAGTCAAGAAAACGTTGATGTTTCATCTGATGATGACGAGGAGGAAGAAGACGTGTCAAACACTTCACTTACACCCAGTACCCCTGTCAGCAGCACACCCCATGTGAGGTACACTAAGAGTGTTGGAGCGAGTGAGACACCAACGCGAAAAAGTTCACCAGCGAGCATAATTGGGTCAAAGAAGTCATTATCATCCCGTAAATGCTTGGTCCAGGGCAACATTAGAACCATGTTTTGTTCAGACGCGCCATATGAACGCAACCACCCACTGACGCGTCTGTATAACACTAAGCTGGCTAAAATGCTAGCTGTGGACCTTCTCCCTTTTTCTTTTGTAGAAGCGGTAGGTTTTCTAGAATTAGTGGCAGCGCTCTGCCCTAAATGGAAGGTTCCTAGCGGTTCTGTTTTGCCAGAGTTGCGGTTCCAGCACTACATGAAGATGTGCTGGAGGTGATTGGGGCAGCTTTGCAGAAGAGTGCTGTTCACACTATACATCTGACAACAGACATGTGGACCAGTGGCGCAGGCGCTGATTACATGTGCATCACTGCACACTGGGTCTCTTTTTCAGGGGTTAAAGCAAAGCTAAACGCAGGTGTTGACCCGGACCAAGTTTTTAAAGCTGCTCGGAAACATGCAACACTAGCCATGTTTGGCTTGGAGAAAAGTCACACAGCACGAAACATTTTGGACGAGTTTAACAAAAAGGTCTTTCACTGGCTGTCCCCAAAAAAACGCCAGATTGGTTATGTTTCCACGGATAATGGCGCCAATGTAGTTAAGGCCATGGCGCTGGGTGACTATTTCAGAGTGCCATGTTTGGCGCACTGTATCAACCTGGTAGTTCAAAAATTCTTGAGTGATAAAGACAGTCCAGCGTGCAAGGTAATGGCCACCTGCCGAACAATGTGCAACCATTTCAGCCATTCTTTTAAGGCCCGGAAGCATCTGAGGAGCCTGCTACATGAACGTCGAATGCCAGTGAAAGCACTCATCCAGGAGGCGGCAACACGTTGGAACTCAACCTTCTACATGCTTGAGCGTCTGTATGAGCAGTATACGGTACTCGATCACTATTTCTTAACACTGGGTACAGCTCAGAAGGACCTGAGGATGGATGCGGCGCACTGGGAAATAGTTAAAAGCCTGACAGAAATGCTTCGTCCTTTTGAGGTCTTCACGCGTGCAGTCAGCAAGGAGGACTGTAATTTGGGAAAAGCTATCCCATTGTTGTGCATGCTGGAGCACCAACTGAAGGCGGTGTCTTCTGAGTTAGAAAAAGATGAAAAAAACAAAGACCCTTTTGTTTTGTCGGAGAAATTATTAGAGCGCCTACGTGGTGATGAACGTCTTAAAATGATCAACTCAGAAAAGCATTACATTTGTGCTACTATTCTGGATCCACGCTACAAAAAGGTGCTGGCAGGCCAAGCATTCTTTCCTTTTGCTGATGAAGATGTTAAAAAGTACAAATGTTGGCTAGCCTGGTCAGCCAAGAGGTTTGAAAAAGAACGGCAGGATATTGAAGGAGAAGGCAGTACATCAGCATCAGCATCAGCAGGCCATACCCAGTCAAAAGAATCCACTTCTGCACCTGTGACTGTGGCACAAGTGACCTCTCAGCCGTTAAAGACACCGGCAACCGGATCATCTGCACCACACACAAGAGTAACATTGGCTGCTGAAGAGGATTGGCTATCTTGGCTTGGGTATGGTTCTCGAAAAAAGGTCACAGGCACAGCAAAAAGTAAGTAAAGTGGAGGAACCGTTGAGGACCTTGAGTCGATGGTGCAGGACTATCTGAATGACTCAACAGAGGTCTTTCTTAATGATGAGCCATTGGAGTATTGGCATGGGAAAAAACAATTGTGGCCACAGCTCTCCAACCTGGCTATAAACTACTTGTCTTGCCCACTCGCAAGTGTGTCTTCTGAACGTGTTTTCAGTGCTGCTGGTGGCATTGTAACTCCCAAACGGAGCCGCCTCTCGCCCAAAAATGTGGAGAGGCTAACAATGATCAAGATGAATCAGCACCTCATACCACCAGATTACAAAGTACGAGAATCATGCCGCATGAAGACGAGGAGGACAGCAACGTAGATGAGGGAATTTGTTCTCTGTTCGGTGACGCTGACCTCATCCTGCCTGAATTCGCAGAGTATGATGACGAACTCTTATTCTTATTCCCTGACACCGAGCCCTGAAAATGAGACAATGAATCAATAACTTTCTTTTTCGTCCTTATTCACTATTATTCCTGTGTGTCTGTCTTTCTTTGTTTTGCGCAGTTAATTTAATTCAAACTTTAATCACCTAATCACAAAAACAAGCCCATCAGCAGAACTGTCTTCACTTGTTTGCTTATTGATTTGAAGGTGCCGCAGTCTACATTCCTCAGGTTCACAAGTTCAGAAGAACATGCTCCTCTATCTTCCTCCTCCAGACTCTTATTTCCCTCAAAGCAGAGGGCTGGATTATGCCCAATGAAGAAAGACTCAGCACTTGTCGAGGTGTTCTACTTCTTTGCGGGTGAGTTGACGGCTCTGGGCCCATTGCTGTGAAGCTCTAATAACGGATAAAAGTGTTTTGGACCAAATATGAGGCGGACATTTCTTGCCGTTTTTGCTGACTTGCTTGCCTTTGAGGTGCTCTTTGGCGGGGTGCTGGGTGTTTGTGGGTGACTTTTGGGGTCTGGGAGCACTGCTGCGACAGTCTAATCTTGATTGCATTTGCTTTTCAGGAAATCCGTGGTGAAAAACAGGAGTTATGATGATTGATGACCTAGCTGCACAGCGCGTTTGGACCGAAGGCCGAGAGATATTGTAAGTATGGGATTTTGCTTTTTGGCTGTTTGGGGGTGTTGTCGCGTGCTTTTTTGCGGGTGGGTTGGCGGGTCTTGGGGCATTCCTGGGAAGGTCGAATACCGGATAGAAGTGGTTTGGACTAAATCCATGCTGAATTTTTTTTTGCTATTTCTTCTGACATCTTGCTCAATGTAGCGTTTTCGGGGGCCTGTTTGGGGGGCTTCCTGGTGTTTGTGGGTGGGTTTTGGTGTCTCTGTCGGAGCACTGCTGCGACAGTCTAATCTTGATTGCATTTGCTTTTCAGGAAATCCGTGGTGGAAAACAGGAGTTATGATGATGACCTAGCTGCACAGCGCGTTTGGACCGAAGGCCGAGAGATATTGTAAGTATGAGATTTTGCTTTTTGGCTGTTTGGGGGTGTTGTTGCGTGCTTTTTTGCGGGTGGGTTGGCGGGTCTGGGGCATTCCTGGGAAGGTCTAATACCGGATAGAAGTGGTTTGGACAAAATCCATAAGGAAAAGCCTTTTGGCACTTTTTGTAACTTATGGTTCGTTAGGGTTAGCCCTAGCAGCAGGATTGCATGTGTTTCGGGGTGTTCTAGATTTTTGCAACTGGCTATGGATACTTTTGCTTGCTTGCAAGTGGTTTGAATACATTCCACGGTGGGTAAGGGCGTTTTTAGGCCTACGTTTACTTTCAAAGTACGTTTTGTCACCATTTTTCTGCAAGGCCTCGTTTTTTGAGATCTGATTGGGGGTCTTCTACATTTTTGCGATTGGCTTTAGTAAGGGTCTTGGTGAGAGCATTGCTGGGAAGGTCTAATTTTGTTCTAAAACACAGTTTACAGTACACCTAGCTTGAGGGGAAAGATTCGCTAATTTAATTTGGCCATACTTATTTATCCTTCAAAAGGTGACTCAGACAGAGTACGCAATTTCAAAAATATTGTACTGTCTATTAGGAAAATCAAAGTGTGACTTTTTGCACCACACAGCGTACATACCTTATATTTATTTATCAGTGGTATTGTAATAGCACTTCCTGTTTCCCGTTCAATAATTACAGGCCGGGTTTCAGTCAACATCCGCCAGGCAGGCAGTGGACAGGGTGTCTTCTGTCAGTGGTCACCAACATTGATGGACGAAGCGTCAGCTGGAATGGAGGAGTGCCGCTAATAAGAGAAATTATTTGCTGCATGCAACTTACTTACCAAATTCAACAGGACAACTCCAACAACATACAGATGCAGTATCCATTGTTTTCTTCTATGAGTCTGACTGCATTTCTTGGATCTCTCTCTGCTTCTACATTGATCCCTACGGCCATTTCTTTATCTTCAATTATTGTTTGTCCATGCTGTGCTTTTTTTTTCTTCTCTCAACAAAACCTACCCAAAAAGAAACCCCCATTCCCATCCATTTTCCAAACCCTAACCCTTTTCCCCCAGGCTGTGTGGTTTTGCTTGATGTGTGACTAAATGACATCAATAATTCCACACACTTGCTGGGGAGGATAAGGTCATAGCAACAGGCTGGTGAAGGAATCCGAGGATATATTCTAGACTTACTCAGCTTCAGTACTATTTCTTGTAGTAGTAGGAGCCAATGTCAAATAAATTCAACGCAAGTACTAGTTATACTTGCAATACTTTACCATTTGTTAGGCTACATTGTGGCACTGTTCTAGTGTACTGTCACCTGCTATATTCTCTATCGTACCATAACCGTTGTAATGCTACAGTAAGGACAAACCAGGTTTCGTTTTCTTTTTCTCCATAGGCATGCAACTGCCACTGTGTCACACCACTAGTACCACCGCAATGAGGACATTTCATCCGCCCAGGATTGCCAACCTTAATCCCCATTTCCCGTGGAGCCAGCCCTGGGCCTAGCCCTAATTTCAAACACAACTTACAGGTAAGATAAGCGTTTGGTGGGAGGTAGTATAATGGAGTATTAGGACTAGACGAGAGATTGACGGTAGTACTACTAAAGTCCTAGGACTCTTCAGGAAAACAAACTTACTGTTAAACCCCCACCCACCAGACTCAAAAGCAGTAAAAAACAGGTATGGTCAGATAAAGTTTAAAAAAGTATATTTATGTAGCCCTAACAAAATAATCTCCCTCAAGACCCTCCCTAACCCCAACAATTGTCTTTCAAAAGTCCCAAAAAGAACCCAACTCCCAAATCCCACCCCCCAAAAGTCTCTAAAAAAAGGGCAAGGGACACTACACTACTGGAGGGTGCTGGTGAATTTAGCGGGCAGGGCATCATACTCCTTGCGGAGGGTGGCATGGTCGAAGCGGAGGCCCTCCACCAAGTTCTTATAGTTATGGACCTCCTGCTCCAGGTAGGACACTCTGAGTCCTAGGCGGCGCTGGCATGCCTTGCAGCTCCTGTGGGGGGCAGCTGGTGTCTTTGCTGCTTGGCGGTGGCGATTGGCTTTGGTAGCCCGGCTCCGTACCGCTGGAGCACTGCGCTGGCTGGCAGCCCGTGGAGGCACGGAGGAGGATGCAGCTGTCCCAGTGGAGGATGTTGTGGTTCCACCGGTTGACTGCGTGTCCTCCTCCTCCAGGGCCACCAGCCGCCGATATTCGGCGACAGTGGCATCCAGCCTCCGTTGCCGGGCCATTCGAGCCTGCTCCCTCCGTGATGTCGATTTGGAAGGAGCAACTATATGAAGAAAGAAAGACATAGTCTGTAACCAATGCTCCTTAACATTAATAACACAAAGTGATTGAGCCGAAAGTTGTGTCACAGTACAAGTTGCAAATTGAAAGCACAGTACATAACTATTGAGGACAGTGTCTATCTAACCTCCCACTTCTGCATCCTTGCTCTAACATTAGTGGGAGTTTAATGAACAAATTCTACGACCACTATGGACTTCCATTACAGTCGACTATGACAGTACACCAGTCTTATTCTTCTTCTTCTCTCTTGTTTAAAAAAATTGGTACGTTATCTTATGCAAGCCGGCAGAATGCCAGCGCAGTGAACTTGCACCCGAGAAAAACAGACGCACACCATGATGAGTGAGACAGACTTGCGTTACTGTACCGGTCCAGTACATGCAGGTGGTGAAGCTATTACTTTTCTATTACGGGTGGCACTGAGAATACTCTGTTACAAGGGCTACTGCTTAATTAATTTTACAAATGGGGGTGGGGTCGCACACTACTCACACACCGGCGGTGTCGCCCCTAAGGACTCTGGTCAATGTAGTAAAGTGTTCGCGATGCATCATCTTTCGATCTTCTGCTATCTTCGCTATCTTCGCCATCCCTGGACACGTGTTTCGGGGTATTACCCCTCATCAGCAGGGATAGGCCGTGTACTGGGGTTGCCGATGGCTGCCAATATCTGCCAGGTATAGTACCACTCAGGCGCGTAGGTGCGGGATCCCAGGCTCGTCAGCCCGCTGCTCAAGGGAGCTTTAAAGTTACAAATGGGGGTGGGGTCGCACACTACTCACACACCAGCGGTGTCGCCCCTAAGGACTCTGGTCAATGTAGTAAAGTGTTCGCGATGCATCATCTTTCGATCTTCTGCTATCTTCGCTGTCTTCGCCATCCCTGGACATGTGTTTCGGGGTATTACCCCTCATCAGCAGGGATAGGCCGTGTACTGGGGTTGCCGATGGCTGCCAATATCTGCCAGGTATAGTACCACTCAGGCGCGTAGGTGCGGGATCCCAGGCTCGTCAGCCCGCTGCTCAAGGGAGCTTTAAAGTTACAAATGGGGGTGGGGTCGCACACTACTCACACACCGGTGGTGTCGCCCCTAAGGACTCTGGTCAATGTAGTAAAGTGTTCGCGATGCATCATCTTTCGATCTTCTGCTATCTTCGCTGTCTTCGCCATCCCTGGACACGTGTTTCGGGGTATTATCCCTCATCAGCAGGGATAGGCCGTGTACTGGGGTTGCCGATGGCTGCCAATATCTGCCAGGTATAGTACCACTCAGGCGCGTAGGTGCGGGATCCCAGGCTCGCCGGTGTGTGAGTAGTGTGCGACCCCACCCCCATTTGTAACTTTAAAGCTCCCTTGAGCAGCGGGCTAGGAAAAAATAGGTACTCTATATTAAAATTAAAACTTACTGGGGCCAGCAAAGGAGCCCTCGCCTGCCCGATCCTGGCCTGCATCCTCCTGAACAGCACCCTCCTCCTCCTCCTGTGTCCTCTTGCCCTTGGGGGGAGCTGATGTACAACATGAAAGAAAGAAAGACCAGAAAACATGGATGAGATTTGTCAACCAAATCAAACATTTCAAAAGAACAATAACAATATATTTTGGAGAAATAGCAAATAGATAGACAACTATTCCACAGGATATATTGACCAATCTCATATGGTATACTACGTTATTCGTATTGCCTGATTTGCGGACCGTTGACTTTGAAAGTTCCTATGTAACTCACGAAACAGACCACTAAAAAGGTTTGCCTAGGCCTGGCAGGCAGCAGTCCACAGCACGCGAAGTGACAGACAAAGTTCATCGTGCTTGCAGATCAGTGAATACTCAAACTATCAATCCACCGACCACCACCACTATTTCTTCTTATAGCCATGTGTCTAAAGGAAGCACTGGACTTCAGTCTGTTGGGGCTGATTTAGAAGTCCCTTGCGGCTCATTTTACTCCATTGTTGCGTGACTTTTGTGACGCAGCGGCAGAACAAAAGAGGCGCCATGGTGCGGCGTATATAAAAAAAAATGACGCATATGGGAGATGCATCACATTGTAAAGCCCTGCGCCATCAGGGGGGCGTTCCGGCGCAAGGGAGGGCGTTCCTGCGCAGGAACGAATCCTAAAAGTGGCTGAGGGAAATCTACAAGATGTCAATCAGTCACTTTTAGGACAATGATGCGTGACTGAAACACTGCGCCTGCTTGAAGCCGACGTACGGCTTGATGCAGCATTGGGGAGATAGAGCACCCCAGAGCATTGCTGGAGCTGCGCCATCGTTGGCACACAACTCCAGCAATGCGCCGCCTTTACGGCACAGATGCGTAAGGCTTCTGTGACGTTTTGGGCCCATGGGTGGTGGTGGTGGCGGCATGGCGCACATTACTGCCGCATCCCTGCTACTTTGCAGGGATGCGCCGGTAATTGAAAATATGACCCTTAGTGTCTAGCATTACGCAGTTCTTTACACTACACTCATACATAATTTCTCAGGCCAATGAAATTAACACAAAATACACAACAAATAAGCATAGTAGCAAGCAAAGCTACTGAGAAGGAGAGCAGTGCACCTGAAATGCATAGAAGATTTTGAAATATAATTTACCTACAATGTAATCGGCAGCATTATTGCTCCTAGTAAAGAACAAAGATTTGCAAATAACAGAGCCGGATAAAACAGAATAGTGAGGAAATAGCAAGAAATAGCTACTACTACTCACCAAGCCCGGGGACCTCTACGCCAAGCGCGTCCAGCAAGTCGTGTTCCCGGTCCATGACATCCGTCCAGCGGTGGGTGGCCTGGTTATAGGTGCGCCGGACCCCAGAGAGCTTAAACATGGCCCGGCACACCTTCTCCCACCGCTTCCGGCGCTCCCGGATGCCATAGCCGGTTGCGATCTTGCCGCCTCCCAGGATGGTCTTGGGGAGGCGGCGCTGGACGTGAAATATTAGTGCGGCCACCTCCTCCGCGCTAAAGATCTCCCGTGGCATCACTAGCTCCCCCCTCAAACGCCCGCACGGGAGCCGGGCACGGGGTGCGGGACCCTTCCCCTTCTCAGGGTGCTTCCCGGCTCCCTTTACCATGGTCTGGGCAGAAATGAATGTAAATAATAAAGAAGAAATAGAATAGGGAAGAAGAAAAGGAAAGAGTTTAAAAAAGTAGTTTAAAATTAACAAAAAGTAGCAGAAAACACAAAAATATAGAGCTAGAAAAGTAGAGGGATAGATAATAAGTAAAATAGATCAAAAAAACTTCAAACAAGCAAAGGATGGAAGAGATTCAGAGAGGATACAGAAAGCATGCCCAGAACCATAGCAATGAATGAGAAACAAGATGGCCGCGCCCGTTCACGACCGCATGGGTAAGTTTGCGCGAGATTTTCCTCGCGATCAAGCGCAAAATTTAACTAGCGAGCAGCACACTTTGCGAGATTACACATAGCGGCCGGAAACGGAATTACGTCACGCAAACAAGATGGCCGCGCCCGTGTACGACCGTTAGGGTAACTTCGCAAACGTATCGCTACAAGCGCCTTTCGAACATGCACAATTTCACGCAAACATACACGCCGCAAGAAAAAAATAGTGTATTCGCATGCATTCGCGGCTTCCGAAATCGATCTCGCACGGATTCGCGCCCCGCAAATGGCGCGAAATTGCAGAAAAACGATTTTTGCTAAACTGAAAGCAATCAGCAGGTGCAAAAGTTCAAACTTAACATTAGTAACCCTTCACTCTAGTGCTTCCTGAGGGGCCCCTCCAGAGTTCAGTTGCCTATTTGCAACTATTCTATGACCCTGCTATGACCCAAACAGCAGGCTCATAGAATAGCTACAAGTAGACCATAAAGGTCCTGTGAAAAAAAAAATTCACTGCAACAGAAAGGAAATTACAGATAAGGAAGGAAGCAGGTGCCAGCAAGACTGGAAGTTTCAAAATTACTGACATATTAATGACCCCCAAATTAATTCATGGCAGTTGAAGAAGGGCAGGTGTGCTTGCTTTCACTGCAACAGAAAGCAAATTACAGATAAGGAAGGAAGCAGGTGCCAGCCAGACTGGAAGTTTCAAAATCACTGACACATTAATCAACCCCAAATTAATTCATGGCAGTTGAAGCAGGGCAGGTGTGCTTGCTTTTTTTCACCCCCATAATCTACAGTGATAAACAAACCTAATGGGTGGCAGTGAGGATGTACCAGAGGGTGGCAGTGGTGAAACAGAGGGTGCTGTGAACCTGTGATGATAAACCAGACGTAGAAACAACATAGTCGCGGCCGTTGCGAGCCGAAAAGTAAGTTCGCAATTGCGAAATGGTCCACAAATCCTCGCGAACGCTCGCCAACACAAAAAGCACAAAAATCCGCAAATCCGCGAGAGTTTGCGGATTTTGCGGATTGCGAATCCGTAAATACGCAAATTCGCGTACGCGAGATCCGCTAGATCCGCCCATACTTACTGATCACACTCTGTCCGCGCGGCAGGTGCCCTGGCTGGGCAGGCTGGATGAAGCAGGGAGAGCAGGATAATCACAGGATTGTGTCGGTGGCCGGCGGAACCGCGTTACAATGTACCCATCATGCCGTGCGTCAAGCCACGCCCCCAAATTACTTTCTTATTTCACTATAATAATTCACCACTAATCCTTCATGGGTTCTGGAGTAGCGTGATACTAGCTGAAAAAGCACTTTGAAGAGTTGTCAGAGGTACTAAGCGCAATATAAATGCAATTACAATACAATACAATATAAGCATCTGCAGTCCCTTCTGTAATAGCAAAATGCCTCAGGTGCATAAAAGAGGACACGCTTGTTCTGTAAATGGGGCATTTTTGGTACTACCACCCCTGGTTTCACCTACGTAGCTTCTCATTGACAGGCAGAAAGTCAACGCCCTCTTTGAATGTCCACAAATTAAATGCATTTAGCATAACCCAAACAGGTAAACTTATGGTGGGCTGGGGCTGCTCTTCTCCAATTTCCCATCCACATACCAAGATGGCTTAGCTTCAGTGGTGTGCCTGCTAACTGGGCAGTAGCGGAGAGGCATTACAACTGCCCCGCACTCTAATGATTAGTCAGCTTATTTTAGAACACATCTTCTTATTTAATCCCTGGTCCAAAACAAACTGAACAAAGTAGACAAGTAGTACAACCGACACAATGGGCAGTGGCATGCTATGCACACTCATGTCAAGTAAGAATAACTATAGATGAGCACTGGCAGGGCTTCCAGTCTGTGCAGAGTTCTCTATTTCACTAGTCTATAACTATGGCTGTCACACATCCAGTGAAGCCCCATTTAGAGCACACCAGTGAACAATTGTATGGGAGCCCAACCAGGGGAGTGATACAGTCCCTTGCAGTGCAGGGGGGGTTCCAACCCTTCACGGGCCCCCAATCAGCGCAAAGCATACATTTGTCAAATATTGGGGACTCTGGGACCCTTTTCACATTCTGTAGGGGGGCATAATGTTGTCTTATGCCACTGGGACCAACGACTTGGGCTATGATGTGGTAAAGCTGGAAGGCCACCAATTAAAAAAAAGATTGTTTCCGAGATGTGTGACATTACTAAAGTTCATTTGGTGAGGCTCTGCCATTAAAACCCCTCCCAGCATTGCTCCAAGATTTGGCCTGGGGAACTGACAGCAGGGTAAGGCTAAAGGATCAACGAACACACAGATCTTATATTTCTGGTCTTTTGCATTTTTACTATATGTGATATTCTTTTAATGTCAATCTAAACCAAACTTTATCTAGAGCTTTATTTCAATTAATTGTATTGTCTTTTTGTCTCTCCAATTCCAATCCTGTAGTGTCAATGGAGCCTGCACTTTATGAGGATCAATGTCTGCCAGCTAGGAATGAGCCTCAGTGACCCCATGATTTAGAAAGCATTAATGTCCTCAGGCATTAACGGCACCGCACCCTGATTATAAATAAGCCAAGTCACTGAGGGTCCCGAATTGCCCTTGACAATACAATACATTAATGGGCAACAACTGTAAGGTGTATATTAATGAACCTAAATGGCTCCATGATGTAATAGAGCATTACAGTGCACTGCTGTGAGCTATATTAGTGTTAAAAGCCCTACACCCTAGTTATAGGACCTTGCCTCCAGCAAGATCATATACCGATGGAGAGGACCTTTAACAACTAGGATAGCCAGAGGCAGTAGAGCTATAATTAGAACATTCCACCTAATTTCTTTTTTTTTACCGTTAGCTGCCAATATGGAAAATAGACATCCGGGATGTTGCACTGTTTTTATAAAACCTCAAATGAATTAGGGTAATGATGGACCACATCAGCTGCCTTAATGTTAATTTTCCCGTATCATTTTGTGGGACATTTCACCAATGACTTAGCAAGGCCGAGGCAGTCTATTCTTTACACCTCATCCTGTGGAAAGCCCTTGGTGCATTTGTATCCCCTTTGATGGCTAGGATAGGAGGGGTTGGATAAGGGCCTCTTTCTTTTGTCATCTCTCTCCAAGATCTGCTAAAGTAGGTAGACCTAAGGCCCATCCACTCATGCATAATGCAGAGTGGTATGTTTTTAAGGAATAAACAACTTTTCAACTTATATGAGCTGTTTATTCAGCTCTGATTTGTGAACATTTGAATGTTCAGGATCACAAAAAGAGGAAACAATGCTTTTACCTGGAAATGTTTCAAAGGTTTTGTCACATTGTGATGCTCACAAACATAACAATCAATCAAACAGGACTTGTAAAGCGCTGCTAATCACCAGTGAGGGTGTTCCGGTGCTGTGAACCATGTGACCGTGGGCTAGGTGGGGGGGGAAATTCAGTTAAACAGCCAGGTTTTGAGTCCTTTGCTGAATTCCAGCAGCCAGGGTGTGGTTCAGAGGTGAAGGGTGGAGGTCATTCCAGGACTTTGCTGCGTGATAGGAGAAGGGGCTTCCTCCACTGTTGCTTCTGCAGATGTGGGGGTGTGAGCGTGGGAAAGGGAGGCAGATAGCAGGGGTCTGGTTGGTTGGTGGAAGTTCAGGTGGTGGTTGATGTATGGTGGTACCTGGTTGTGTAGGGCTTTGTAGGTGTGGATCAGCATCTTGAATTTACTTTTCTTCTGAATGGGCAGCTGGTATAGCTTCCTGAGGTGGAGGATGATGTGGGTTCGTCTGGGGAGGTTGAGTGCACTGTGATTCCTACATAGAGAGCGTCGCCGTAGTCCAGCTATCTGGTGACTAGGGCTTGAGTAACGGTTCTTCTTGTTTTTTTTTAGTTCAGAATAATTTTTATTGTATTTTCGAAAAAAAGTAACAGAGATAGACAATACAAAAAAAATACATATGCGTAATGAGATCTAAGTAATTGAGTAGTAACATTTCTTAATTAATTACAATGAATCAAATAGTAAAAACAAAATACTAGTCAATCAAGGGGAAATAAAAATCACAGTGACTATTAACATATAAATATTGAGTATGCAAATATTGTGAAAATAAAGCAGAATAATAGTAAACATTATAATTATAACAATAAATATGAATCTATAGGTGACCAGAAGGAATGATAAGAAACAAAAAGTGATTGATTTTAAAGCAGCAGAAATCAAAAAAAGTAAACAACTTTGCTTCAGAATCCTTAAGAGGATGTGTAAGTACAACTGATTTACAGATTAACAATTTATAAGAAAGAACATCTTGAATAGGCAATATTTTCAATATAACATTCCAAACTTCAGTCCAAATTTTTAAAATTATAGAGCAATCAAATAACATGTGACGTAAGGAACCAGTATATATCTTACAGTGCCAACAAATATCTGACGGAAGTAATCTAGCATGATGCAAACGCAGTGGAGACCATAAGGAATTAAACAAAATATACGTATTTGTCTGGTAGAGAGATACTGGTAACCAACCAGAAATGCTAATGAGCCAAATATTATTCCACGAGTCATCAGATATAGAAATGGAAAGTTCAGTGTTCCAAAACTTTGAAATCATAGTAATATTGGAACCTATGGAAATAGCAAATTTCTTGTATAGAATAGAAACAGCATGTGAAGATTTAGAGACAGCATGAAGATAAATTGGTAAATCAGTTGCAATTGTAGAAGGAATACCAGTTGGAAATGAGTCCAAAATGGAGTTGCATATAAATTGGTATTTAACCAAATCAGTATTAGATAACTTAAAATTCAATTGCAATGTGTCAAAAGGAATAAAAGCATCATCACAAAATATGTCTTTAAGATAGAATATGCCTGCTTTAATCAATGGACTCTAATAATTCAGATTTCTATTTAGTTTAATATTAGCAGTATGCCATAATGATAAATCTAATGTAGAATATAAGGGAGAAGCAAAGTTAGAATCTAAATCATTAAGTATTAATCTTGAAGATTTAATTATGGACGAATGGTGTACAACAGTAGATTTATGAGACATTGTAAGCAAAGATGGTAGTGGGAAAGGAGCAGTAAGCGATTTTTCTATATCAAACCAAATAGGAGGTTTAACTAGTGGGGAATCAGTAAACCATAATGAACTTTGTTTCAATATGAATGCTTTGTGATACAGGAAAAAGTCAGGAAGGCCAAATCCAGCATAAGATTTAAGCATTTTAAATTTTTTGTAAGAAATTCGAGGGGTTTTGTTGTTCCAGAGAAATTTAGATAATAATTTATCAATATCTTTGTAGAACTTTAGTGGGAATTGAGCGGGGATCATAGCAAGGGAGTAAAAAAATTTAGGCGCAATGTTCATTTTTATAGATTCCATTCTCCCCCACCAAGTGAGATGAAGGGAAGACCATCTGGAAGTTTTATTTTTGACATAATCTGATATAAAATCACTATTTAATTTTAACGTGGAAGGTAAGGATGAAGAAAATAAAATACCCAAATATTTTAGTTTGTTTTTTTGCCAAATAATATCTGACACAGGCACCATATCAGGGGTACAAAGAACATTTAAAGGGAAAAAAATCAGTTTTACTAACATTAAGTTTGTAACCCAAGACTACAGAATATTGGGAAATGATATCTAATAAAATCGGAACAGAGGAAATTGGATTATTAATAAACAATAGTACATCATCTGCATAGGCTAAGGTTTTTAATAGTAACATTTTTTATTGTAATACCTTGAATACCTGCACAATTACGTATACGGTTAAGGAAAGGTTCAATTCCTAACAAAAATAAAAGGGGAGAAAGGGGGCAGCCCTGTCGTGTACCTCTAAAAAGGGAAAATTGAGTAGAAAATTGGCCATTAATAAATAAGCGAGCAGTGGGAGCAAAATATAAAGCGGATATCATACGAATAAAAGAGGGACCAAAATTAAATGATAGTAAAGTTTTAAATAAAAATTGCCAGTGAATTTTGTCAAAGGCTTTTTCTGCATCTAAAGCCATCACCCCAGCAAGGGCCGAAAGGGTTGGGCTCTGTTCGATAACATGGAGTAGTGATCTTGTGTTATTAGCTGAGTATCTAAATTTCATGAATCCTGATTGATCAGGGTGAATAATAGAATGAAGAATAGGAGCTAATCTAGAGGCGAGGATTTTGGCATATAATTTACAATCTTGATTTATTAAGGAGATAGGACGATAATTAGAAACTAGGGTAGGGTCTTTATCAGGTTTGGGGAGAACAATAATTAAAGCATCAGCAAAAGAGCATGAAATGGTTCCAGAGGAACCAAAATACGAAAAGAGGTGAAATAAATGAGGCAAAAGGGGAGCTTGGAATTCTTTATAAAATTCAGCAGGGATACCGTCAGGGCTTGGGGACTTATTTTTTTGAAGTGATTTAATGGCTTTCAAAATTTCTTCATTGGTGATGGGAGATTCTAATCCAAAGAAATTTGGGGTAAATCACAAGTATTTAAAAAGGTATCTATTAATGAATCAGCACAAGCATCTGGTTTGGTGTATAAATTTGAGTACAAATCTAGGAATTCTTTAACAATATCATTGTGAGACAGCACAATCTTGCCTTGAGGGTTACAAATAGAGGTAATCTGTGTTTTATCTCTTTTAATGCGTAAATAATTAGCAAGAAGCTTCCCTGACCTATTGGAATTAAAACGGAATTTAGCATTTGATTTCGCAAGTTGAATTCCAGCTCTTTTACTGAGAATAGAATTAAATTCATATCTAAGTTTTTGTAATTTAGTTTTATATTGGGGATTATTGGATGAAATAAATAAGCGTTCATACATTTGTTGGGATCTAAATTTGATAAACACATTATTGGCCTAATATATTCAATATAACCTCGTAATTATATAATCATGTAGTTATAGTTCACTATGATAACCTATTAACCAATAATTCAGTTTTGACTTGTTCGCTCCTATTGGTATAACCAGAGCCATTTTGTTTTGTTTCTCTATATGCAAGTGCTGTTTCCCTGAAACCACGTGATTACGCTTTTTGCTCGAAACCACAACGGCAGCCAAGCTGCCTACTATAGTTGTTAGCTGGTAGCTCAAGGAAACCCAAGGTCACATCTGCCCTTCTAGTGGGATGCGCACATTCTGCTGATGAGGGGTAATACCCCGAAACACGTGTCCAGGGATGGCGAAGACAGCGAAGATAGCAGAAGATCGAAAGATGATGCATCGCGAACACTTTACTACATTGACCAGAGTCCTTAGGGGCGACACCGCCGGTGTGTGAGTAGTGTGCGACCCCACCCCCATTTGTAACTTTAAAGCTCCCTTGAGCAGCGGGCTGACGAGCCTGGGATCCCGCACCTACGCGCCTGAGTGGTACTATACCTGGCAGATATTGGCAGCCATCGGCAACCCCAGTACACGGCCTATCCCTGCTGATGAGGGGTAATACCCCGAAACACGTGTCCAGGGATGGCGAAGACAGCGAAGATAGCAGAAGATCGAAAGATGATGCATCGCGAACACTTTACTACATTGACCAGAGTCCTTAGGGGCGACACCGCCGGTGTGTGAGTAGTGTGCGACCCCACCCCCATTTGCTTAATTAATTTACCTTTCACCCTACAGTGCAAATGAGTACTAGAAAAGGAAAATGAAGAAGCTAAATAATTTGATTATCTATCACTTCACATGGGATGTATTTGATGACATATGGGATGACTTTAGGTGCTTTGCTTATTATTGAGTGAACAGTGATACACCCACACATGAATGACATACTACTACTAAACTAAAGTTATTAAGAGAGGTACGGAGTGTCCACCGTAATAACCGGATATATGCTGTGCTTGCAGTTGCAATACAAACTACTGCTACTATTCATGGTAGTATTGGACAAATTTACAATTTCTTTTCCTTGCCAGTTGCCAGTTGCCTTCCCTATGCCTTCCCTACACTGGAACGGACGTGCGGGTGCGGTGTTACATGCTCTTCAAGGTAACACTTAGTTCATCCAGTGACCATCTACTCTCTCTAGATACACATATGCTATCTAAGAGTCAGATAATACCATGCTCCAGGCATCCATCCATTAAAAGTATATGCACACATACAGTTTCTGTTTCACCCACCCAGGCTGTTCTCCTTCCACCCATCCTTGCTTCATCATTGACCCAGCCATGCACCATACCATATTCTTTCCTTCCCAGCCACCTCGGGGACCAAGCAAACACATATCATTCTTCTTTGCCAGCCGTCATAAAATTTCTCCTCCTTCCTCACTTACTTACACCCTTCTTTCGCTTTTCGTTCATCCCATCCATCAAGTTCATCTAAGATCTTATTGGGATTCTTCTCACCAAAAACTTCACAGCTAAGTCGAAGTACATTTAGAGGAGGCTACTACCTGGTTGATTTATTATACACCCGTGCAGAAAGCACACTATGCAGTCTTCAATCTCAAAAAGTAAGGAATATATAGCTTACCTCTTCCCGCCACCACCGTGTGAACCCTCACAGGAACGTCCGGCACTTGCACCGCATCCTCCCCAGAGTTCTCGTCCAACACCACCACCTCCGCGCTGGCCCCGCCACCAGATGTTACACCTACAAAGTACATTTAAGAATGTTAGAAATACACCACTCACTACTATATAATATTTGGTCTAGGAGGAATAAAGAAATGTTAAAAAAACTAAATACAATGTAATATTTTGTAACTGTATACTCTAAAGTAAAAATGTCCCTTTTTCCAGGGAAGGATGTTGTCTTGCTGCACTTTTTGGCACAACTGATGAATGCTTGCTTTTTATTTTTAACACACACCACTTTTTCTCCTAACAGAAGCTTGACTTCTAAGAACACGATCAGGGTCAAGCTCAAGTTCAAACCAGGTGAGAGCTCAGCTCGACCACAAGAAATGTGTCCAATTAATCGTTAGCACTAAGCACTTTTCCATTTTCAGTTAAACTTTTACTTTTATGACAAAGTGTATTTTAATAAATGTGTTTAGTTTTAATAAAGCTTTTAAACTTAAATAGACTTTGTGGTTTTTGGTCCTCCAGACTAGAGTGGATGAGCTAAAGGTTTTGGAATTTTTGCAAGCATGAGTGCCTCTGACACTTCTTGACTGACTCCGTACTCTTGTCCTGCGTTGGATAATCTAATCATCATTGGGGATCAATCATCGGTGACTTTGGGAGCTAAATGACTCTACCACACTATCTAGTCAGTAAGGAGATTGGGGGTTCTGCAAAGTCTGATATCACTGAGGTATGTGGAAAGAAAGTCTACCTGCGCCTATTATAGTTGATAAACAATGCACTATTTAGTGTTCATAGTTCGGTTTGTGCAGATTTGTCCCTGCAACAGTAGTAGAATGGATTGTCCTCCTATCCAAACCAAAAGTAAAGTAGTATCTTATTCTTTCTTGGTGTTCATTCACCTTTTTATTGTTGGCAATTGTCAACGCATAAACATTTAGAAGACTTGAAAAGACATTATGGACAATCCCAGAGGACTGCACTCAGTGCATAGAGCTATTGCTGACTAGAATGGGAGTCCAATGGAATTGCCAAATGTGCAACCTTAGTTAGCTACACAGACAGACTAATAAGAATAATCTAGTAATACCACAGGGAGTCATAGTCGAGGCAGGATAAGAATTTAGATCCAGTCTACAAGAAGATCAAAGACGATTTAGAAAAAATCGAATGAGGAACGCTAGGAAAAAATAGGTACTCTATATTAAAATTAAAACTTACTGGGGCCAGCAAAGGAGCCCTCGCCTGCCCGATCCTGGCCTGCATCCTCCTGAACAGCACCCTCCTCCTCCTCCTGTGTCCTCTTGCCCTTGGGGGGAGCTGATGTACAACATGAAAGAAAGAAAGACCAGAAAACATGGATGAGATTTGTCAACCAAATCAAACATTTCAAAAGAACAATAACAATATATTTTGGAGAAATAGCAAATAGATAGACAACTATTCCACAGGATATATTGACCAATCTCATATGGTATACTACGTTATTCGTATTGCCTGATTTGCGGACCGTTGACTTTGAAAGTTCCTATGTAACTCACGAAACAGACTACTAAAAAGGTTTGCCTAGGCCTGGCAGGCAGCAGTCCACAGCACGCGAAGTGACAGACAAAGTCCATCGTGCTTGCAGATCAGTGAATACTCAAACTATCAATCCACCGACCACCACCACTATTTCTTCTTATAGCCATGTGTCTAAAGGAAGCACTGGACTTCAGTCTGTTGGGGCTGATTTAGAAGTCCCTTGCGGCTCATTTTACTCCATTGTTGCGTGACTTTTGTGACGCAGCGGCAGAACAAAAGAGGCGCCATGGTGCGGCGTATATAAAAAAAAATGACGCATATGGGAGATGCATCACATTGTAAAGCCCTGCGCCATCAGGGGGGCGTTCCGGCGCAAGGGAGGGCGTTCCTGCACAGGAACGAATCCTAAAAGTGGCTGAGGGAAATCTACAAGATGTCAATCAGTCACTTTTAGGACAATGATGCGTGACTGAAACACTGCGCCTGCTTGAAGCCGACGTACGGCTTGATGCAGCATTGGGGAGATAGAGCACCCCAGAGCATTGCTGGAGCTGCGCCATCGTTGGCACACAACTCCAGCAATGCGCCGCCTTTACGGCACAGATGCGTAAGGCTTCTGTGACGTTTTGGGCCCATGGGTGGTGGTGGTGGTGGCATGGCGCACATTACTGCCGCATCCCTGCTACTTTGCAGGGATGCGCCGGTAATTGAAAATATGACCCTTAGTGTCTAGCATTACGCAGTTCTTTACACTACACTCATACATAATTTCTCAGGCCAATGAAATTAACACAAAATACACAACAAATAAGCATAGTAGCAAGCAAAGCTACTGAGAAGGAGAGCAGTGCACCTGAAATGCATAGAAGATTTTGAAATATAATTTACCTACAATGTAATCAGCAGCATTATTGCTCCTAGTAAAGAACAAAGATTTGCAAATAACAGAGCCGGATAAAACAGAGTAGTGAGGAAATAGCTAGAAATAGCTACTACTACTCACCAAGCCCGGGGACCTCTACGCCAAGCGCGTCCAGCAAGTCGCGTTCCCGGTCCATGACATCCGTCCATCGGTGGGTGGCCTGGTTATAGGTGCGCCGGACCCCAGAGAGCTTAAACATGGCCCGGCACACCTTCTCCCACCGCTTCCGGCGCTCCCGGATGCCATAGCCGGTTGCGATCTTGCCGCCTCCCAGGATGGTCTTGGGGAGGCGGCGCTGGACGTGGAATATTAGTGCGGCCACCTCCTCCGCGCTAAAGATCTCCCGTGGCATCACTAGCTCCCCCCTCAAACGCCCGCACGGGAGCCGGGCACGGGGTGCGGGACCCTTCCCCTTCTCAGGGTGCTTCCCGGCTCCCTTTACCATGGTCTGGGCAGAAATGAATGTAAATAATAAAGAAGAAATAGAATAGGGAAGAAGAAAAGGAAAGAGTTTAAAAAAGTAGTTTAAAATTAACAAAAAGTAGCAGAAAACACAAAAATATAGAGCTAGAAAAGTAGAGGGATAGATAATAAGTAAAATAGATCAAAAAAACTTCAAACAAGCAAAGGATGGAAGAGATTCAGAGAGGATACAGAAAGCATGCCCAGAACCATAGCAATGAATGAGAAACAAGATGGCCGCGCCCGTTCACGACCGCATGGGTAAGTTTGCGCGAGATTTTCCTCGCGATCAAGCGCAAAATTTAACTAGCGAGCAGCACACTTTGCGAGATTACACATAGCGGCCGGAAACGGAATTACGTCACGCAAACATGATGGCCGCGCCCGTGTACGACCGTTAGGGTAACTTCGCAAACGTATCGCTACAAGCGCCTTTCGAACATGCACAATTTCACGCAAACATACACGCCGCAAGAAAAAAATAGTGTATTCGCATGCATTCGCGGCTTCCGAAATCGATCTCGCACGGATTCGCGCCCCGCAAATGGCGCGAAATTGCAGAAAAACGATTTTTGCTAAACTGAAAGCAATCAGCAGGTGCAAAAGTTCAAACTTAACATTAGTAACCCTTCACTCTAGTGCTTCCTGAGGGGCCCCTCCAGAGTTCAGTTGCCTATTTGCAGCTATTCTATGACCCTGCTATGACCCAAACAGCAGGCTCATAGAATAGCTACAAGTAGACCATAAAGGTCCTGTGAAAAAAATAATTCACTACAACAGAAAGGAAATTACAGATAAGGAAGGAAGCAGGTGCCAGCAAGACTGGAAGTTTCAAAATTACTGACATAATAATGACCCCCAAATTAATTCATGGCAGTTGAAGAAGGGCAGGTGTGCTTGCTTTCACTGCAACAGAAAGCAAATTACAGATAAGGAAGGAAGCAGGTGCCAGCCAGACTGGAAGTTTCAAAATCACTGACACATTAATCAACCCCAAATTAATTCATGGCAGTTGAAGCAGGGGAGGTGTGCTTGCTTTTTTTCACCCCCATAATCTACAGTGATAAACAAACCTAATGGGTGGCAGTGAGGATGTACCAGAGGGTGGCAGTGGTGAAACAGAGGGTTCTGTGAACCTGTGATGATAAACCAGACGTAGAAACAACATAGTCGCGGCCGTTGCGAGCCGAAAAGTAAGTTCGCAATTGCGA
This sequence comes from Lissotriton helveticus, assembly GCF_964261635.1. Lineage (NCBI taxonomy): Eukaryota > Metazoa > Chordata > Amphibia > Caudata > Salamandridae > Lissotriton > Lissotriton helveticus. The sequence continues at coordinate 2,024,365,432 of NC_136067.1, forward strand.
AATGGTCCACAAATCCTCGCGAACGCTCGCCAACACAAAAAGCACAAAAATCCGCAAATCCGCGAGAGTTCGCGGATTTTGCGGATTGCGAATCCGTAAATACGCAAATTCGCGTACGCGAGATCCGCTAGATCCGCCCATACTTACTGATCAGACTCTGTCCGCGCGGCAGGTGCCCTGGCTGGGCAGGCTGGATGAAGCAGGGAGAGCAGGATAATCACAGGATTGTGTCGGTGGCCGGCGGAACCGCGTTACAATGTACCCATCATGCCGTGCGTCAAGCCACGCCCCCAAATTACTTTCTTATTTCACTATAATAATTCACCACTAATCCTTCATGGGTTCTGGAGTAGCGTGATACTAGCTGAAAAAGCACTTTGAAGAGTTGTCAGAGGTACTAAGCGCAATATAAATGCAATTACAATACAATACAATATAAGCATCTGCAGTCCCTTCTGTAATAGCAAAATGCCTCAGGTGCATAAAAGAGGACACGCTTGTTCTGTAAATGGGGCATTTTTGGTACTACCACCCCTGGTTTCACCTACGTAGCTTCTCATTGACAGGCAGAAAGTCAACGCCCTCTTTGAATGTCCACAAATTAAATGTATTTAGCATAACCCAAACAGGTAAACTTATGGTGGGCTGGGGCTGCTCTTCTCCAATTTCCCATCCACATACCAAGATGGCTTAGCTTCAGTGGTGTGCCTGCTAACTGGGCAGTAGCGGAGAGGCATTACAACTGCCCCGCACTCTAATGATTAGTCAGCTTATTTTAGAACACATCTTCTTATTTAATCCCTGGTCCAAAACAAACTGAACAAAGTAGACAAGTAGTACAACCGACACAATGGGCAGTGGCATGCTATGCACACTCATGTCAAGTAAGAATAACTATAGATGAGCACTGGCAGGGCTTCCAGTCTGTGCAGAGTTCTCTATTTCACTAGTCTATAACTATGGCTGTCACACATCCAGTGAAGCCCCATTTAGAGCACACCAGTGAACAATTGTATGGGAGCCCAACCAGGGGAGTGATACAGTCCCTTGCAGTGCAGGGGGGGTTCCAACCCTTCACGGGCCCCCAATCAGCGCAAAGCATACATTTGTCAAATATTGGGGACTCTGGGACCCTTTTCACATTCTGTAGGGGGGCATAATGTTGTCTTATGCCACTGGGACCAACGCCTTGGGCTATGATGTGGTAAAGCTGGAAGGCCACCAATTAAAAAAAAGATTGTTTCCGAGATGTGTGACATTACTAAAGTTCATTTGGTGAGGCTCTGCCATTAAAACCCCTCCCAGCATTGCTCCAAGATTTGGCCTGGGGAACTGACAGCAGGGTAAGGCTAAAGGATCAACGAACACACAGATCTTATATTTCTGGTCTTTTGCATTTTTACTATATGTGATATTCTTTTAATGTCAATCTAAACCAAACTTTATCTAGAGCTTTATTTCAATTAATTGTATTGTCTTTTTGTCTCTCCAATTCCAATCCTGTAGTGTCAATGGAGCCTGGACTTTATGAGGATCAATGTCTGCCAGCTAGGAATGAGCCTCAGTGACCCCATGATTTAGAAAGCATGTCCTCAGGCATTAACGGCACCGCACCCTGATTATAAATAAGCCAAGTCACTGAGGGTCCCGAATTGCCCTTGACAATACAATACATTAATGGGCAACAACTGTAAGGTGTATATTAATGAACCTAAATGGCTCCATGATGTAATAGAGCATTACAGTGCACTGCTGTGAGCTATATTAGTGTTAAAAGCCCTACACCCTAGTTATAGGACCTTGCCTCCAGCAAGATCATATACCGATGGAGAGGACCTTTAACAACTAGGATAGCCAGAGGCAGTAGAGCAATAATTAGAACATTCCACCTAATTTCTTTTTTTTTACCGTTAGCTGCCAATATGGAAAATAGACATCCGGGATGTTGCACTGTTTTTATAAAACCTCAAATGAATTAGGGTAATGATGGACCACATCAGCTGCCTTAATGTTAATTTTCCCGTATCATTTTGTGGGACATTTCACCAATGACTTAGCAAGGCCGAGGCAGTCTATTCTTTACACCTCATCCTGTGGAAAGCCCTTGGTGCATTTGTATCCCCTCTGATGGCTAGGATAGGAGGGGTTGGATAAGGGCCTCTTTCTTTTGTCATCTCTCTCCAAGATCTGCTAAAGTAGGTAGACCTAAGGCCCATCCACTCATGCATAATGCAGAGTGGTATGTTTTTAAGGAATAAACAACTTTTCAACTTATATGAGCTGTTTATTCAGCTCTGATTTGTGAACATTTGAATGTTCAGGATCACAAAAAGAGGAAACAATGCTTTTACCTGGAAATGTTTCAAAGGTTTTGTCACATTGTGATGCTCACAAACATAACAATCAATCAAACAGGACTTGTAAAGCGCTGCTAATCACCAGTGAGGGTGTTCCGGTGCTGTGAACCATGTGACCGTGGGCTAGGTGGGGGGGGAAATTCAGTTAAACAGCCAGGTTTTGAGTCCTTTGCTGAATTCCAGCAGCCAGGATGTGGTTCAGAGGTGAAGGGTGGAGGTCATTCCAGGACTTTGCTGCGTGATAGGAGAAGGGGCTTCCTCCACTGTTGCTTCTGCAGATGTGGGGGTGTGAGCGTGGGAAAGGGAGGCAGATAGCAGGGGTCTGGTTGGTTGGTGGAAGTTCAGGTGGTGGTTGATGTATGGTGGTACCTGGTTGTGTAGGGCTTTGTAGGTGTGGATCAGCATCTTGAATTTACTTTTCTTCTGAATGGGCAGCTGGTATAGCTTCCTGAGGTGGAGGATGATGTGGGTTCGTCTGGGGAGGTTGAGTGCACTGTGATTCCTACATAGAGAGCGTCGCCGTAGTCCAGCTATCTGGTGACTAGGGCTTGAGTAACGGTTCTTCTTGTTTTTTTTTAGTTCAGAATAATTTTTATTGTATTTTCGAAAAAAGTAACAGAGATAGACAATACAAAAAGAATACATATGCGTAATGAGATCTAAGTAATTGAGTAGTAAAATTTCTTAATTAATTACAATGAATCAAATAGTAAAAACAAAATACTAGTCAATCAAGGGGAAATAAAAATCACAGTGACTATTAACATATAAATATTGAGTATGCAAATATTGTGAAAATAAAGCAGAATAATAGTAAACATTATAATTATAACAATAAATATGAATCTATAGGTGACCAGAAGGAATGATAAGAAACAAAAAGTGATTGATTTTAAAGCAGCAGAAATCAAAAAAAGTAAACAACTTTGCTTCAGAATCCTTAAGAGGATGTGTAAGTACAACTGATTTACAGATTAACAATTTATAAGAAAGAACATCTTGAATAGGCAATATTTTCAATATAACATTCCAAACTTCAGTCCAAATTTTTAAAATTATAGAGCAATCAAATAACATGTGACGTAAGGAACCAGTATATATCTTACAGTGCCAACAAATATCTGACGGAAGTAATCTAGCATGATGCAAACGCAGTGGAGACCATAAGGAATTAAACAAAATATACGTATTTGTCTGGTAGAGAGATACTGGTAACCAACCAGAAATGCTATTGAGCCAAATATTATTCCACGAGTCATCAGATATAGAAATGGAAAGTTCAGTGTTCCAAAACTTTGAAATCATAGTAATATTGGAACCTATGGAAATAGCAAATTTCTTGTATAGAATAGAAACAGCATGTGAAGATTTAGAGACAGCATGAAGATAAATTGGTAAATCAGTTGCAATTGTAGAAGGAATACCAGTTGGAAATGAGTCCAAAATGGAGTTGCATATAAATTGGTATTTAACCAAATCAGTATTAGATAACTTAAAATTCAATTGCAATGTGTCAAAAGGAATAAAAGCATCATCACAAAATATGTCTTTAAGATAGAATATGCCTGCTTTAATCAATGGACTCTAATAATTCAGATTTCTATTTAGTTTAATATTAGCAGTATGCCATAATGATAAATCTAATGTAGAATATAAGGGAGAAGCAAAGTTAGAATCTAAATCATTAAGTATTAATCTTGAAGATTTAATTATGGACGAATGGTGTACAACAGTAGATTTATGAGACATTGTAAGCAAAGATGGTAGTGGGAAAGGAGCAGTAAGCGATTTTTCTATATCAAACCAAATAGGAGGTTTAACTAGTGGGGAATCAGTAAACCATAATGAACTTTGTTTCAATATGAATGCTTTGTGATACAGGAAAAAGTCAGGAAGGCCAAATCCAGCATAAGATTTAAGCATTTTAAATTTTTTGTAAGAAATTCGAGGGGTTTTGTTGTTCCAGAGAAATTTAGATAATAATTTATCAATATCTTTGTAGAACTTTAGTGGGAATTGAGCGGGGATCATAGCAAGGGAGTAAAATATTTTAGGCGCAATGTTCATTTTTATAGATTCCATTCTCCCCCACCAAGTGAGATGAAGGGAAGACCATCTGGAAGTTTTATTTTTGACATAATCTGATATAAAATCACTATTTAATTTTAACGTGGAAGGTAAGGATGAAGAAAATAAAATACCCAAATATTTTAGTTTGTTTTTTTGCCAAATAATATCTGACACAGGCACCATATCAGGGGTACAAAGAACATTTAAAGGGAAAAAAATCAGTTTTACTAACATTAAGTTTGTAACCCAAGACTACAGAATATTGGGAAATGATATCTAATAAAATCGGAACAGAGGAAATTGGATTATTAATAAACAATAGTACATCATCTGCATAGGCTAAGGTTTTTAATAGTAACATTTTTTATTGTAATACCTTGAATACCTGCACAATTACGTATACGGTTAAGGAAAGGTTCAATTCCTAACAAAAATAAAAGGGGAGAAAGGGGGCAGCCCTGTCGTGTACCTCTAAAAAGGGAAAATTGAGTAGAAAATTGGCCATTAATAAATAAGCGAGCAGTGGGAGCAAAATATAAAGCGGATATCATACGAATAAAAGAGGGACCAAAATTAAATGATAGTAAAGTTTTAAATAAAAATTGCCAGTGAATTTTGTCAAAGGCTTTTTCTGCATCTAAAGCCATCACCCCAGCAAGGGCCGAAAGGGTTGGGCTCTGTTCGATAACATGGAGTAGTGATCTTGTGTTATTAGCTGAGTATCTAAATTTCATGAATCCTGATTGATCAGGGTGAATAATAGAATGAAGAATAGGAGCTAATCTAGAGGCGAGGATTTTGGCATATAATTTACAATCTTGATTTATTAAGGAGATAGGACGATAATTAGAAACTAGGGTAGGGTCTTTATCAGGTTTGGGGAGAACAATAATTAAAGCATCAGCAAAAGAGCATGAAATGGTTCCAGAGGAACCAAAATACGAAAAGAGGTGAAATAAATGAGGCAAAAGGGGAGCTTGGAATTCTTTATAAAATTCAGCAGGGATACCGTCAGGGCTTGGGGACTTATTTTTTTGAAGTGATTTAATGGCTTTCAAAATTTCTTCATTGGTGATGGGAGATTCTAATCCAAAGAAATTTGGGGTAAATCACAAGTATTTAAAAAGGTATCTATTAATGAATCAGCACAAGCATCTGGTTTGGTGTATAAATTTGAGTACAAATCTAGGAATTCTTTAACAATATCATTGTGAGACAGCACAATCTTGCCTTGAGGGTTACAAATAGAGGTAATCTGTGTTTTATCTCTTTTAATGCGTAAATAATTAGCAAGAAGCTTCCCTGACCTATTGGAATTAAAACGGAATTTAGCATTTGATTTCGCAAGTTGAATTCCAGCTCTTTTACTGAGAATAGAATTAAATTCATATCTAAGTTTTTGTAATTTAGTTTTATATTGGGGATTATTGGATGAAATAAATAAGCGTTCATACATTTGTTGGGATCTAAATTTGATAAACGCATTATTGGCCTAATATATTCAATATAATCTCGTAATTATATAATCATGTAGTTATAGTTCACTATGATAACCTATTAACCAATGATTCAGTTTTGACTTGTTCGCTCCTATTGGTATAACCAGAGCCATTTTGTTTTGTTTCTCTATATGCAAGTGCTGTTTCCCTGAAACCACGTGATTACGCTTTTTGCTCGAAACCACAACGGCAGCCAAGCTGCCTACTATAGTTGTTAGCTGGTAGCTCAAGGAAACCCAAGGTCACATCTGCCCTTCTAGTGGGATGCGCACATTCCAGCAGAGCCCGTTCCTGTACTCCCCGGGCTACAGATAGACAGGGAGGCACCTTACTGACCTGCCCCAGAATAGCTTAGGCCTAGGCTACTAGCATTCAATTGTACCTTATATGGGTATTCCTCTTGGCTTACTGACAAGTTGTATCTTTCCTTGTAGGGTGTCATCTTGAACGCATGAAACGTGTATATATGCTTTGTATTTTGAACATGTAATCAGTCTCCTCTGCGCACCTCCGAGGGTAGTGTAGACTGAGGCTCCCCTGCCAGGGCTTCTATTTGATGAATAAACGATTGAACCTTCTCCATTGCTGACTGAATTATTATTACGAATAAAAGCATATGGGCTATTGGTGAGTATAGCCCGCTAGAATAATTTTGAATCCCTCAGTTGGCGACTCCGCCGGGACTCCGCGATAGGGTCGTCCCCTCCTGTAAACAGGGGTGGCGGGACAAGGAGGAGTTCTGGCCGAGTGGGTGGACAGAAAGAGGATCCTGATTTGAGACACCCGTTTGTGGTATGAAAACAAGCCGTTCCACTCTCGAGCCCAGTATCCCTCCCAGCTACTGCAGACCCTACACCGGAGTCCTACGGGCTAAACCCAAGAGAAGAACAGACTGTGTCGGTCTGTCTAGGTGTCGGCAGTGGAGAATTCGCAATCGACCTGAGTGCACCAGGTGAAGGATATTTGTGAATGGATTGGATGAGGATCACTCAGAAGAAGTGTTTCTTTTTGAATAACAGTTAACTGTCTTTGTTTGAAGGTGGCCGGGGAAGCCGGATCTCGAGGGAATCTGGGGATCTGCTGTTGCGGCAAAGGGGCTGCGCGGGTAGAGACCCCACAGAATTGTTTGGTGAATAATTGAGACTACATCTGATGCCTTAGCAGAGTACGGTGTTGCTCGCTCGGCCGAATTCTCTCCGGGAAAGCCCAGGGAGCAACTGGGTAAGCTAGGGTTCTTGAGACGTGTCCAGATGCCCGGCCCAACCAGAACAGGACCATGGGATGGCCTGTGAGAGAGTTTGTGGTTCGCCTATCAGGTGCTCTCAGAACAGTCTGAAGACTGTTCCCTCTTGATGAGATTTTGTTGGTCTGGAATTCTTTTGAATCGATTCCCCGAACAGGAGTCGACGGGCTCTGTTCGTATTTGAAGACGTCATTTGCATAGAATAGGTTCCGAGAAATATTTGCCTTGCACTGTTTTACAGCACTTTATTGTGACGATTGAATGAAGAGTGTATGAGTGACCGGTGAAAAGGGACGCGTCCAAATGGGCATGTGTTTTGTGATTTTGTGTAGACAAAATGTGTAAGAATCATCATAATGTCTTGTTTTAGTAAAATATGCTTTGGGTGCTGTTGTCGGCGAGGTACACGGCTTGAAGAAAAACAGCCGGCCCCTCCTGAGGGCAGTCCCAGTTTCGATATGTATGTCAAACATGGTCTACAACCGATTTTGTTTAATACCCTTTGGAACAAGTACACTAAGGATAAATTGGATTTACATCTTTTGATCAGAAAAAGATTAACTATATACATAATAAATTATTTATGAAGAAAAGCCGTCAGTCGATGTTTGATTCCTTGAACTTATGGTTAAAAGAAGCAAAAAGACGACGAATTCGAGAGGAGAAGCTGGGGAGGGTGAAATCAGGTCAGACAGTCACTCAGAAAGCAGTGGCATATGATAAAGAAAAGGTGGGAAAAAATATTGAACGAATGGATAGGCAGTTTCGGTTGGAGACCGATAAAAGCTATGTGGCTAGACCAGAGACAGGAGATGAATTAGAAGAACTGCTGGAAGCCCGACCACCTCCTCCTTATGCCCCGCAAGGCTTGTATCCAGCCGTGCCTGTGTTACGAGTTGATCAGACGGGAGCCGTTTCGACCGCCAAACCACAGATAGGGGTGGTCGCCACGGCCCCCGTTGGCAGATCGGGACATGATGTTCCGTTTTCCCCTCCTTCTCTTCGACCAACTACCTCGCCCTTAATATCCCTTCAGCCGGACACGGCTGTCCCTTCTCCCTTGCACCCTGTGTTTCTCTTCCCTCCGGCTCAGACTACTTTAGATCTCCAAAATGCAATTAGTCCGGGTGCCACGCCCAAACGACCGTTGTCTGACTTGAGTGATCAGCGAGCTTTCATTCGGTCGTTGTTGGGACAGGAGGAGAGGAGAGCTATTATAATGGAGGCATCCCAGTGGATGCGGAATCCTATTTATACTTTGGAGGATATTTGGAGTACCATGAAGGATTTTGAACCCGTTGCACAGAAGCTGCGAGAGAGCATGGCGATCCGATTGATTTCATTATGGGAACAGTGTTTTGAGGAAGGATTCCCTCTTCAAATACTGCGTGACATCAGGGATCATGCTCATAAATTCCATCTCCAAATAGAGGAAGTGTATCAGAATGTGACGACGCTTTTGCATTATCGGGAACGGATGCACCGAGAGAGGTGCATCCTCTTTTCTTCCCAGAACTACCTGAAGTAAAGGAGAACAGGGGCAATGTTACAAGAGCACGAGTGGACGCTAGACTACAGGAACAATGGGTCTACACCCCTTGGAAACAAAGTGAAGTTCTTACGTTCAAAACCCAGCTCCCTGACCCCCGTAAAAATCCTACAGCTTATTATAAAGAATTGACCGAAGCCGCCAATTCCGCCATCATGACCATAGCTGATATCGAACTATTCTTTGGTCTCCTGATTCCGGTGGATATTTGGAGACAGATACATGATACGGACCATGTCCCCGAATTAGGAGGAACATGGGATCAATTAAAAAATTCAGGATAAGGAACGAAAGCCAGGTAAAAAACCCCGAGATGAAATATTAGCAGTACCAGATAAAATTGTTACATACATGAAGACTCTTCTCCCTCCTAGGAAAGTAGATTGGGATAAATTGACAACGTGTAAACAGAAAAAAGATAAAAGTGTGTCTGATTTCTTTACTCGGTTAGAGAAAGTTGTCATAGATTTCAGTGGCCAGGACCTCTCTACAGAGGGAGGAATTTGATTATTTGTAAATAGATTTGTCACAAATTTGCTCCCGGAGGTTATGTCCCGTCTCCAATCAGCTGAAAGCACGTGGACTACGGCTGCACCATCTGTTATCCTGAGCATGGCCGAATATTATGAACATCGCGAAAATGAGAGCAAGGAAAAATCAGAGAAAAAGACTAAGGATCTAAAAATTAGAGTACTACTGCAGCAAGTCAGTAGAGGGCACAATTCAGGACGGGGAGCGCGAGGCTCATTTCAGAGAGGCCAGATGATAGGACGAGGTAGAGGAGGCCCTCCGAATATTGGGATAAACCAATGTTCCTATTGTAAAGAGGAAGGACATTGGAGGGCGGATTGCCTTCTGTTGTTGGCAAGGAACGGACCTAGTAGAGGACGAGGAAGGGGTCGAGGGAATATAGATGGCAATAGCATGAGAAGGGAGGAGTCACAACATGAAGGCTCTCGTAAGAATCATTTTGATGACCCTCAGAACAGACAATACTACAATGAGACTTATCAGGATGACAGGTATGATGAACGGGATTATGCATGAGACAGCCATGGACAGAACGGAGGCCATATTACAGTACCAGTTGACCAAGAGGGACCTTATGTAAAAGGAGAACTGTTGGGTACATCGGGAAAGTTTTTAGTGGATACTGGGGCGATGAGTAGTTCTGTAGCCCATACACTTGTCCCAGGGGCAGCTCTGTCTGGCCAAAATAATGTATCAGTAGGATTCTCTGGAATACAGGTAGTGAGCCCCGTTTCAAAACCTCTGCCTTTTACGATAGGTCCCATCTCCATGCATACACCCTTTCTTCTAACTTCTAATTGTGGTGAAAACCTCTTAAGGTTAGACATTTTGAAGAGATTACATGCACGTATTTATTGCTCCCCTGATGGTGTTTTTCTGACAATGCAGAAACCACCTGTGAAAGAGACTCAATTCTTTGCTAAAAATGAGACTTTGCCCCCTGAATTCTCTACCATTCCTCGGACACTATGGGCGACAGGGGACACCGATGTTGGTATGTTAAGTATAGCCCCTGTGTCAATAACATTGAAACCAAATGCACAGATGCCACGCATTCCCCAGTATAAGATTCCACCAGAAGGTGAACAGACCTTGTTGCATATCATTCGTGACCTCATTGACAAGGGGGTGGTGGAAGAAACAGCTGCTAACGTTTGTAATAGTCCAATTTTGCAGATTCTGAAGAAGACACCAATTGATGGCGCCCCTGATTATAAGACTGCAAATCGTTTTGTGATTGACCTTCGAGCCGTCCATAAAATAGTAGTCCCTCAATATCCAGTGGTACCAGATATTACAGCAATTCTCACCATGATTCCCCCTACGGCACAGTATTTTTCTGTCATAGATTTAAAAAATGCTTTCTTTAGCATTCCAATTCATCCTGATAGCAGGCATATCTTCGGATTCTCATTAGGAGCCGAAGCTTTAGATTTACGCATGCACCCCAAGGCTATACAGAAAGTCCCAGCATATATAGCCAGGCTTTGAAGGCAGTCCTGGATGAATTAATTTTGCCCACAGGTAATGCAATTATCCAGTATGTGGATGATATTTTGGTGGCCTCCGATACAGAAGAAGGCTGCAAAGAAGTGACTGTGAAATTGTCACATCATTTGGCTGATAAAGGAAATAAAGTCTCCCTCTCCAAATTTCAATATTGTCAACAGGAAGTGACCTACCTTGGCCACTTACTGTCGAAAGCGGGGAGACGACTAACACCAGAACGAATATCTGTAATTACTAACATGTCTGTACCTCCTACCCAACGTGATGTCCGTGCTTTTCTCTGCATAACCTCTTACTGTCGCCAATGGATTCCTAAATATTCACTCCTCTCTAAACCCTTGTTGTATTTGACTACCAAAGATGTGCATGAACCCCTACCCTGGACGGATGAATGTCAAGAAGCCTTTGACTCTTTGAAATCTCCTTTGTGTTCTACACCTGTCTTGGGTACCCCGGATTACCGGAAGCCTTTTTCACTCTATGTGCACAAGGTGGACGGTTGTTCCCTTTCAGTATTAACACAGGGTTTTGGCGGAAAACAGAGACCCTGTGCTTTCTTTTCATCAGTACTAGACATGGTCGCACAAGCCCTTCCCAGTTGTCTGAGGGCCACTGCGGCGGTAGCGGTGGCCATCTGGCAATCAGAAGTAATAGTTTTGAATACAGAGCTCACAGTCATGGTACCGCATGCTGTGGATATTCTGTTAAATAGAACTAAGACCCAGCACCTTTCGAGTGCTCGTTTAACAGGATACGAACTAACATTGTTCGCACCCCACATTACAATTAAAAGGTGTGCTACATTGAATCCAGCAACATTATTGCCTCCCCCTTCCAATGATAAAAAAGATGATATCCATGATTGTATATTTAGAACTGAAGAGGAAACAAAAGGGCGTGTAGATCTTACTGACACCCCTTTACCAGAGCCCCAAGGAGAGTTATATGTTGATGGTTCTTGTTTTGAATTGCCAGATGGTACTGCCACAGGTGCGTATGCTATTACGACCCTAAAAACAGTGGTGGAAAACGCTAGGATCTCACATCACTCAGCCCAGGCAGCTGAACTAATAGCTTTGTTACGAGCATGTGAGATCAGTAAAGGCCTGAGAGTAAATATTTACACAGACAGCCAGTACGCCTTCGGCGTTGCCCATAGTTTTGGGAGGCTGTGGAGGGAAAGGGGTTTCTTTACCACGCATGGCCAGAAAATTCAACATGGTTGTAGGAGAGTAGGGTCTGCAATCCTATGATCACCCAGATTTTTTGCTTTTTGCTGCACTGGTTTACGACTTTCCCTGGCTGTGGGCCTGCTAATCAGACCCACAGCCTAGCTGTTCTCTCTATCCAAATTGTACTCAGGTACTGAATTGGCCCTGGGCCCTCTCCAAGTCCCTGTACCCAGGGCTGAGGTGCACCCAGAAGTCTCCCAGGGGCTGAAGCATGTATTATGCCACCCCTGGATTGACTAACTAAAACTGACACAACTGGCTGCACGACAGCTGGGGCAAGGTGGTGTACTCACCCTTCGCTTTAGATATAGTATACCTATATCTAACCCTAAAAATGGACACACAGATCTCCTATCAGTCACTCCTATAGCAGGCCTTAACAATCCTGAAGGCAGAGTGCTTGGAATCGTGTGAGATGGTGCTCTGGCATGAGCTGAGCCTGTCTGCGGCTTTCGGGATCCATCCCTTAGCCGTTTCCATGATATCGCATACCATATACTCTTAAGTGCATTATAATCCTCGCGGTTATGTGCCAACTCTGGTATCGCTTTATCAAAACATGTCGAGTAAGGTGTCATACGAATTGGAATACTAACCCCTCGCCAATTCTGGCGACGGGGTTAGCATTCCACCCTTCTAGAGGGACACGACATGCCTGTAACCTATAACCCGGTTAAAAGTCAGACAGAGCCTTAGCATCCACAAAATGGATGCTGCCACCGAGACACAAGTCTGCCCTCCTGCTGCTGGGAGTCCTCCCAGAGCAGGAGATAAGGACAAAGGGTTTCCTGCCAGGGGCGGTGCCAGCACCGTCCCAGACAGGGTTTTGTGTATTGTAGGTAGGCAGGGCTTTAGAGGAAGGTGACTGCACGTGGCACCCCGGTGCTCACTGTGCATAGGCTGGCTGGAACCAGTTCCAGGGTCACTCCAGACCCTGTGCTGGGGAAAAGCCCGCCAAGGAAGTGGGTGTAACCACCCCCCTCCTGGTCCCACCCATAGGGCAGGACTTAGTCGCGTGCCAGCCCCTTTTTACAGGATAAAGGTAGAGACTGGCCCCCTTCCAAATCAGATCATCTTTGAATCCTGAAACTACTTTCTGCGAAAGGAACTCAAGACTTCTTCCTAAGATTTCTCCCTTGTGACTAAGGAGTAGTCACCCTGCATCCGCAGGCACCATCTAAGAACACTGCGGTCTGCTGTAAGTCCTTCCTCCGGAATCCGACTGCCCAGCTCGACGAGAACCGGCTTCCCTGGCACCTCTGACCTCTACCCACCTCTACAGCCCAGCTGAGAACCGTGGGTGCGACGAGACCTCAAGGGACCGGCCATCTGCAAGACTGCACGACTTCTTTCCAGCAAGCCCGCCGAGTAATCTACTGGTGAGTGCTTTGGGGTCCGAGAAGCCCCGACTCTGAGCAGCTCCAGCTCCGAAGTGCAGCCCCCCAGCATCTCCACGATCTGCGTGGGGCCCTTCTGCTTTCCGCTGCTCACCGCGTTGTTTGGCTACTAGCCCGTTGGCTTGTGGCCTTCCTGACGACGCCCGACGACATTTCTGCTGCTGGTCTGGTTGCTCCAGACTGGCCCTTGCTCCCTTCCAGAAGAGGAGCACCCTGGCCCCTCCTGGTCCACTCAAGACGCCATTTTTAGTCCACCGCGTGGGCTTGAATTAGCCAAGGCTTGTTGCCCAATCCTGGGTAACTTCGACGCCAACGACTTCATCCTTCGTGGGACAGCTCGCACCTCCATCCTGGTCGCCGACAACGCCTCCTGGTCCGAGAGACTGCAGAGCCCAGCAGCGCCCACTCACCTGACTGCGGTGACTTCGCCCGGTGCCATCCTGGTGCCCACTTAATCACTGGCTAGTGATTCAAGAACTTGGTCCCCTCTGCTTTCAGGTTTTCTTCTTCCTTGATCCAGGCTTGGATCCATCGAACTTTCCTTCACTGGTCGCCTGCCAGCAACTTCCTTCTTCCAGGCTCCTGGTCCGGCAACGAGATCCCCGACGTCTTTTCAGACCTATGCAGCTGCAGCCCCTGGGCTAGGTAACTTCGGCACTTCGGTGTCCCAGCATAGCCTCACTATCCTAGGGTCAGGATCCACTGTCGTTTTCTTCCTACCAGGTCGGGTTCGCCCGTGAACACTAACTTTGTGAATTCTAGCTTCCATAGACTTTGTCCCGCATCCCGCGTGAGAGTGCACACTCTGCACCCGAGTCCCCTGGGCCTCCTAGTAGTAATCTAACGATTCCCTAGTCCAGTCCTAGCGATTCCAAAGCCTATTAGAACTGTTACTTACCTGCTAGTAATTCGCATTCCACTTTGAAAGTATATGGTTTTTCGTGCCCCTCGGGCATTTGTGTAACGTGCTAACTTAAAAGTATTTTCGTAAGAGTTTTGTTGTGTGCTTAGCACCCTGTCCTCATAAAGAGTACAGGGTTGTTGTGATTCTAATAAATACATTGTTTATTTTCATAACACTTGTGTGGTGTCCTTTCACTGGGTGTTCAAGGGGTAATGTGATGGTAAAACAGCTGGCTTAACACGCCCTCTAGAGTCTTAGCCTTAGACTGCTCGTATCCATGCTACTAGGATAGCTGGTCTATAAGGTTGACTTACAACCAATCATCAATAAGGGTTGTTTGGACTGATATATAGTGATCACTAGAATAGTGAGCACTGCACATCAGGCCAACTTCTCACATTGGTGAGCAGCGGTTGGGATTTGAGCTTGCTGTTGTTTTACCACACATACCCTAAGAATATCTTGTGAAAGATCACATAAGTACTAAAGGTACATATAACTTAGCTTAGAATACTCTGAGTTCTACTGAACCAGCTGTTGTAGCTCCTAGGGCCTAGCACACCCTAAACTACAACTCTAGCAAGGGATCAGTAGGCAAACATATAGTGTAGGTAAGTGCACCACTTACACCTCACTAGAAAAGCATGTCGATCATCTACTGAGACTCCCCTGGTCAGTGTTGACCCTCCACAGGTCACTTCAAGATATGCAGCTCTCAATTTTCAGGAGATGAGGCAACTCTGTGTCTCCAGGAAACTGAAGCAGGGGTCTAACCCCACCCTTCCCTTTCTGATAGGTCTCTTAGAGACATATGATGCCAGAAAGCTCTCTCAGTTACATGAGAGCATGCCAGCCTTAGAGGGAACCTCTGGGGATCCAGACCTCCCCAACACTGATTCAGCAGTTGAGGAGGAGGATGAGGAGGTACTCTCTGGGGATGAGGTAGACAAGGGTCTTGAGGTAGTCAGAAGGCTAACTAGGACCAACTTAGACTTACTTGGGCTAGGATCTGGGGGCCCCCCAGTACTAACCCGAAGTGGGCCTAACCTTGGAGTTAGGAGAGATAGATCTCTTTCTAGGGACTCCAATAGATCTCTGCACTCTAATGCCTCTTCTCAGGGGAGAAGGAATCCTCCACAGAGGAGGTTTACTTCCCCTCAGAGAAAGGAGCATGAAGCTAGGATGAGACAAGCTGAACTGAGGATTGAAAGGGAAGAAATTGCCCTGGCCAAAGAGAAGCTTGCCCTGGCAAGAGAGCAGCAGATGAGTGGGCTAGCTCCCACTGGTGGCAGCAATCTCCCAAGAGATAGAGAGAAGGGTTTAGATACTAAACACCTGACTAAAATAGTGCCCCCCTTTAAGCAAGGGGATGACATCCAGAAATGGATGGCTGCTCTGGAGAGGGCCTGCACTGTGCAGAACATTCCCCAGAGTCAGTGGGCAGCTATACTGTGGCTCTCCTTTGATGGTAAAGGTAGAGATAAGCTCCTCACTACAAGAGTGGAGGATGCTAACAATTACCAGGTCCTGAAGAATACACTGGTTGATGGGTTTGGTTTAACCACTGAACAGTACAGGTTGCTGTTCAGAGACACCCAGAAAACTCAGTCTCAGGACTGGTCTGATTTTGTGGATTGTGCCACTAAGGCTTTGGAGGGCTGGTTGCTGGGTAGCAAGGTTACAGATTACACAGGATTGTATAATCTAATGATGAGAGAACAAATTTTGAACAATTGTCAGAACCAGTTGCTGCACCAGCACCTTGTTGATTCAGATCTGACCTCTCCCCAAGAATTGGGAAAGAAGGCAGACAAATGGGTCAGGACAAGGATCAAGCAGAACCAGAACCAGAACCAGGGTGGTCAGAAGAAAGCAGACCAGAAGGGTAATGTCAAGAATGAGCAAAATGACCAGAAGTCTTCACCAGGTCCCCAACAAACCAAAGAGGGTGGGGGTCAGGCTTCCCAGAAGAAGAAGACTCAAGAAGGCCAGTCAAAAAGGTGGTGCCAGTACTGCAAAAGTAAATCTCACTGGTTTAGTGAGTGCACCAAAAGAGGAGGAGGACAAACTCCTACCACTACAGCTCCTAAAGCAACTGCACCCCCTAGTACAGTCAGTAGTGGTAGTGTCACTCCCAAGGCATTAGTTGGGTTAACCTTGGGTACTGAGGGGTCTGACAACTTAGTTGGCACACTCACTCAGGCTGTCCTTGTCTGTACAGGGGATGTGGATATGTGCCCTGAAATAAGTCCCAATACTTTGGGCAAATACAGGCAGACACCTTTGATTAATGGCAAAATGGCTCAGGCCTATAGGGACACTTGTGCCAGTGTCACCATGGTGACACCTAACTTTGTGGACCCTGGACAGATCATACCAGGTACTGATTTCCTGGTGACCAATGCCAGCAATGTCACTACTAGTCATAGTGTGGCAATTGTAGCTTTCTCCTGGGGTGGAGTGAAGGGACAAAAGAAAGTTGTAGTCAGTTCAGACCTCCCAGTTGATTGTTTGTTGGGCAATGATTTGGAGTCATCACAATGGTCAGAAGTGGAGCAGAGGACTCACATGGAGATGTTAGGCTTGCCAGCACATGTGCTTGCTGTGACTAGGTCACAGGCCAGAAGATGCCCCACTGAACAGGTGCTGGATCCTGAAATTATGGACCAGACACCTCCCAAGAAGAAGAGCAGTAAGGGTAAGGCTTTGCCTTCCCCCTTGCCCCAGGTTGAGGATCAAGTCTCTGAGGAGGCTGATCTAGCAGAGCTGAGGGAAACTGAGCCTAAAGAGCTTGAACTTGATCAAGTTGAGTTTCTGGGCTCAGGGGGACCCTCCAGAGCAGACCTGGGGAAGGAACAGTTGAGCTGCCCTTCCCTTGAACCCCTCAGACAGCAGGCTGCTGCTGAGGCTGCAGGGAATGCCACAGGTGCCCACAGGGTATACTGGGAAGATGGACTCCTGTACTCTGAGTCAAGAGACCCCAAGCCTGGTGCAACCAGGAGGCTGGTCATCCCCTTGTCTCTGAGAGGTTTCCTTCTCACCTTGGCCCATGAGATTCCCCTTGCAGGTCATTTAGGTCAGACAAAGACTTGGGACAGGCTTGTCTCACACTTTCACTGGCCCCATATGAATGAGAATACCAAGGAGTTTTGTCGCTCATGTGTCACTTGCCAAGCCAGTGGTAAGTCAGGTGGCACAACAAAGGCCCCCCTTATACCACTACCTGTGGTGGGGGTTCCCTTTGAAAGAGTGGGGATTGACATTGTTGGTCCAATGGAACCCCAGACAGCATCAGGACACAAGTTTATACTGGTGGTGGTGGACCATGCCACCAGGTATCCTGAGGCTATTCCCCTTAGGACCACTACAGCCCCTGTAGTGGCAAGAGCCCTAGTTGGAGTGTTCTCCAGAGTGGGTTTCCCTAAGGAGGTCGTTTCTGACAGAGGTACAAACTTCATGTCAGGATATCTGACTGCCATGTGGAAAGAGTGTGGTGTGAACTACAAGTTCACCACACCCTATCATCCACAATGCAATGGGCTTGTTGAGAGATTCAACAGGACCCTGAAAGGGATGATTCATGGACTACCTGAACCTCTTAGGAGAAGATGGGATGTCCTGATCCCCTGCCTCTTGTTTGCTTACAGAGAGGTCCCACAGAAGGGGGTTGGCTACAGCCCTTTTGAGCTTCTGTATGGGCATCCTGTAAGAGGACCCCTGTGTTTGGTGAAGGAAGGATGGGAGAGACCTCTCAAAAAGCCTGCAACCAACATAGTGGACTATGTACTTGGTCTCCGCTCCAGGATGGCTGAGTATATGGAAAAGGCATCTAAAAACCTTGAGGCCAGCCAGGAACTTCAAAAAGCTTGGCATGACCAAAAGGCTGTACTGACTGTGTACCAGCCAGGACAGAAGGTGTGGGTGCTGGAGCCAGTGGCCCCAGCAGCTCTGAAAGACAAATGGTCTGGGCCCCACACCATCATTGAGCAAAAGGGAGAGGTTACCTACTTGGTGGACCTTGGAACTCCCAGGGGCCCTCTCAGAGTGCTCCATGTTAACAGGCTCAAAGCATATGTTGACAGGAAGGACATGAGCTTGCTCATGGCCACAGATGAGGGACAGGAGGAAGAGAGTGACCCTCTCCCAGACCTGCTCACTCAGAATCCTGATGATGGATCAGTTGATGGTGTTGTCTTTTGTGGCAGCCTCACTGAACATCAGCAACAGGATTGCAGGCAAGTTCTGCAATCCTTTCGACATATGTTCTCTCTGACACCCAGCCAAACTGATTGGTGTACCCATGATGTTGACACTGGAGACAGTCTGCCTGTCAAGAGTAAAATCTACAGGCAGCCTGATCATGTTAGAGACTGCATAAAAACTGAAGTGCAGAAAATGTTGGAACTGGGAGTCATTGAGCCCTCAGATAGCCCTTGGGCTAGCCCAGTAGTTCTAGTGCCAAAGCCTCACACCCAGGGTGGTAAGAGAGAGATGAGGTTTTGCGTAGACTACAGAGGCCTCAATGCAGTCACTAAGACTGATGCCCACCCAATACCTAGAGCAGATGAGCTTATAGATAGATTGGCTTCTGCCAACTTCTTAAGCACATTTGATTTGACAGCTGGGTATTGGCAAATCAGGTTAGCTGAGGAAGCCAAACCTAAGACAGCATTTTCTACCCCTGGAGGGCATTATCAATTTGTGGTAATGCCCTTTGGACTGAAAAATGCACCTGCCACCTTCCAAAGGTTGGTGAATCAAGTCCTCACTGGGCTGGATGACTTCTGTGCAGCTTATCTTGACGATATTGCTGTCTTTAGCTCCACCTGGGAGGATCACCTGGTCCACCTGAGGAAAGTGTTAGAGGCCCTGCAAAAGGCAGGCCTCACTATCAAGGCCACAAAGTGCCAGATAGGGCAGTCACAGGTTGTATACCTGGGCCACCTTGTAGGTGGAGGCCAGGTTCAGCCACTGGAGAGTAAGATACAGGCCATCAAGGACTGGACTCCTCCAATCACCCAGACTCAGGTTAGAGCTTTCTTGGGCCTGACTGGGTACTATAGGAAGTTTGTCAGAAATTATGGGTCCATAGTGACCCCTCTTAATGACCTGACAAGCAAGAAGATGCCAAAGAAAGTTCAGTGGACAGCAAGCTGTCAGAAAGCATTCAATGACCTAAAGCAGGCCATGTGCACAGCACCTATCCTCAAGAGTCCAGATTACTCCAAGCCATTCATTGTCCAAACAGATGCTTCTGAGTTGGGTGTGGGAGCTGTTCTGTCTCAACTGAATTTTGATGGTAATGATCAGCCTATTGCTTTCATTAGTAGGAGGTTGACACCCAGAGAGAAAAATTGGTCAGCTATTGAGAGGGAGGCCTTTGCTGTGGTCTGGGCCCTGAAGAAGCTGAGGGCCTACTTGTTTGGCACTCACTTCACCATTCAGACAGACCATAAGCCCCTCTTGTGGCTAAATCAGATGAAGGGTGAAAACCCCAAACTGCTTAGGTGGTCCATTTCCCTACAGGGGATGGATTTTACAGTGGAGCATAGACCTGGGACTGATCACAGCAATGCTGATGGGCTCTCCAGGTATTTCCACTTAGAGCAAGAAGACTCACCTGGTCAAGGTTAGCTTATTGTCCCAAAGTTTGGGGGGGGGTCATGTAGGAGAGTAGGGTCTGCAATCCTATGATCACCCAGATTTTTTGCTTTTTGCTGCACTGGTTTACGACTTTCCCTGGCTGTGGGCCTGCTAATCAGACCCACAGCCTAGCTGTTCTCTCTATCCAAATTGTACTCAGGTACTGAATTGGCCCTGGGCCCTCTCCAAGTCCCTGTACCCAGGGCTGAGGTGCACCCAGAAGTCTCCCAGGGGCTGAAGCATGTATTATGCCACCCCTGGATTGACTAACTAAAACTGACACAACTGGCTGCACGACAGCTGGGGCAAGGTGGTGTACTCACCCTTCGCTTTAGATATAGTATACCTATATCTAACCCTAAAAATGGACACACAGATCTCCTATCAGTCACTCCTATAGCAGGCCTTAACAATCCTGAAGGCAGAGTGCTTGGAATCGTGTGAGATGGTGCTCTGGCATGAGCTGAGCCTGTCTGCGGCTTTCGGGATCCATCCCTTAGCCGTTTCCATGATATCGCATACCATATACTCTTAAGTGCATTATAATCCTCGCGGTTATGTGCCAACTCTGGTATCGCTTTATCAAAACATGTCGAGTAAGGTGTCATACGAATTGGAATACTAACCCCTCGCCAATTCTGGCGACGGGGTTAGCATTCCACCCTTCTAGAGGGACACGACATGCCTGTAACCTATAACCCGGTTAAAAGTCAGACAGAGCCTTAGCATCCACAAAATGGATGCTGCCACCGAGACACAAGTCTGCCCTCCTGCTGCTGGGAGTCCTCCCAGAGCAGGAGATAAGGACAAAGGGTTTCCTGCCAGGGGCGGTGCCAGCACCGTCCCAGACAGGGTTTTGTGTATTGTAGGTAGGCAGGGCTTTAGAGGAAGGTGACTGCACGTGGCACCCCGGTGCTCACTGTGCATAGGCTGGCTGGAACCAGTTCCAGGGTCACTCCAGACCCTGTGCTGGGGAAAAGCCCGCCAAGGAAGTGGGTGTAACCACCCCCCTCCTGGTCCCACCCATAGGGCAGGACTTAGTCGCGTGCCAGCCCCTTTTTACAGGATAAAGGTAGAGACTGGCCCCCTTCCAAATCAGATCATCTTTGAATCCTGAAACTACTTTCTGCGAAAGGAACTCAAGACTTCTTCCTAAGATTTCTCCCTTGTGACTAAGGAGTAGTCACCCTGCATCCGCAGGCACCATCTAAGAACACTGCGGTCTGCTGTAAGTCCTTCCTCCGGAATCCGACTGCCCAGCTCGACGAGAACCGGCTTCCCTGGCACCTCTGACCTCTACCCACCTCTACAGCCCAGCTGAGAACCGTGGGTGCGACGAGACCTCAAGGGACCGGCCATCTGCAAGACTGCACGACTTCTTTCCAGCAAGCCCGCCGAGTAATCTACTGGTGAGTGCTTTGGGGTCCGAGAAGCCCCGACTCTGAGCAGCTCCAGCTCCGAAGTGCAGCCCCCCAGCATCTCCACGATCTGCGTGGGGCCCTTCTGCTTTCCGCTGCTCACCGCGTTGTTTGGCTACTAGCCCGTTGGCTTGTGGCCTTCCTGACGACGCCCGACGACATTTCTGCTGCTGGTCTGGTTGCTCCAGACTGGCCCTTGCTCCCTTCCAGAAGAGGAGCACCCTGGCCCCTCCTGGTCCACTCAAGACGCCATTTTTAGTCCACCGCGTGGGCTTGAATTAGCCAAGGCTTGTTGCCCAATCCTGGGTAACTTCGACGCCAACGACTTCATCCTTCGTGGGACAGCTCGCACCTCCATCCTGGTCGCCGACAACGCCTCCTGGTCCGAGAGACTGCAGAGCCCAGCAGCGCCCACTCACCTGACTGCGGTGACTTCGCCCGGTGCCATCCTGGTGCCCACTTAATCACTGGCTAGTGATTCAAGAACTTGGTCCCCTCTGCTTTCAGGTTTTCTTCTTCCTTGATCCAGGCTTGGATCCATCGAACTTTCCTTCACTGGTCGCCTGCCAGCAACTTCCTTCTTCCAGGCTCCTGGTCCGGCAACGAGATCCCCGACGTCTTTTCAGACCTATGCAGCTGCAGCCCCTGGGCTAGGTAACTTCGGCACTTCGGTGTCCCAGCATAGCCTCACTATCCTAGGGTCAGGATCCACTGTCGTTTTCTTCCTACCAGGTCGGGTTCGCCCGTGAACACTAACTTTGTGAATTCTAGCTTCCATAGACTTTGTCCCGCATCCCGCGTGAGAGTGCACACTCTGCACCCGAGTCCCCTGGGCCTCCTAGTAGTAATCTAACGATTCCCTAGTCCAGTCCTAGCGATTCCAAAGCCTATTAGAACTGTTACTTACCTGCTAGTAATTCGCATTCCACTTTGAAAGTATATGGTTTTTCGTGCCCCTCGGGCATTTGTGTAACGTGCTAACTTAAAAGTATTTTCGTAAGAGTTTTGTTGTGTGCTTAGCACCCTGTCCTCATAAAGAGTACAGGGTTGTTGTGATTCTAATAAATACATTGTTTATTTTCATAACACTTGTGTGGTGTCCTTTCACTGGGTGTTCAAGGGGTAATGTGATGGTAAAACAGCTGGCTTAACACGCCCTCTAGAGTCTTAGCCTTAGACTGCTCGTATCCATGCTACTAGGATAGCTGGTCTATAAGGTTGACTTACAACCAATCATCAATAAGGGTTGTTTGGACTGATATATAGTGATCACTAGAATAGTGAGCACTGCACATCAGGCCAACTTCTCACAATGGTCCTTTAATTGACCGGTTGTTATTTGCCTTGACACTTCCAAATAAAGTTGCCATCATCAAATGCAGTGCTCATAAGAAAGTCATTGATTCTACGGGAAAGGGAAATGCTTATGCTGACTCAGTAGCTAAGGAAACAGCACAAACTAAGATGACTCCCATGTTTCCTAGTGCTTCAGCCCGGTGGATGGCGGAAACATCTGTGTTTGACAATACCATTGAAAGCATAAAAGAGTTACAGAAAGAAGCTACCATAGACAAGGCACAAAGATGGGAACAGGAAGTGGGACAACTGGACAAGAATGAATGTTGGATAGATCGAACTGAGAAGCAGCATTGGTTACTTCCTAATGCATTGGTATATGCTGTAGTGACCATGGCTCATGGTCCAGCACACATAGGAGCAAAAGGTATTTGTGCAGTATTAGACCCAGTCTGGAATAACCCAAATATTCCCAAAACTGCAGTGCATGTGGTTAAGTATTGCCCTGTGTGTTTGCGTTACAACTCAGGGGGCAGAGAATCTGCCCTGAGTGGAAATGTTGCACCTCCATCTTTGCCATTTGAAGTTATACAAATTGATTACATACAAATGGAGAGAGTGAACAATTTGAAATATGTATTGGTGGTGGTTTGCGCTTTCAGTAAATGGGTTGAAGCCTACCCCACCAAGGAAGCCACTGCAGTTGAGACTGCCAAAGCTTTGGTTAAAGAATATTTCCCCCGATACTGCTTGCCCCGGATTATCTGGTCTGATAGCGGGACACATTTTAACTCCATGCTGATGCAGAGTGTTTGTGATGGTTTACAAATTAGGCAGAAATTTCATGCAGCCAGGCATCCCCAGTCAGCTGGTCTAGTCGAAAAATATAATGGTACATTGAAACTGAGATTGGCCAAAATTTGTGCTAGTACTGGATTAAGATGGCCCGATGCCCTCCTTTTAGCTTTATTGTCTCTGAGAACAACACCACACACAAGAACGGGGTTATCACCCTACGAGGTAATCTTTGGCCGTCTTGCCAATGTGTGGGGAGTCCCTAGGCCCAGGTCCTTTAGAGATATTGATTATCCTTTGATGACGGACTATTTGTATGCCTTGACTAAAGATCTGTGTTCTATTCATCAACAGGTATCCGAGACATTGCGGCCGCTACCAGAGGGTCCTGGACATCGGTTGGAACCAGGCCAGTGGGTTCTGGTGAAGAACTATCAACGGAAATTGAGTTTGGAACCAAAGTGGTCCTAACCCTACCAAATCATACTTGCCACAAGGTCGGCTGTGAAGGTGCATGGGCGCAAGCATTGGATCCATGTCAGCCATCTGAAGCGCCTACCGCTCCCTTTGCCCTTTGATTTGCAAAATGGCGAAGGAATCCCAAGCCAAGAAGGCGAGTCGCTTCAGAGCATTGTACCTTTTTCAGAAGCCCGAGAAGAGGGGCAGCCAAGTGAAGCGTTGCCTCCAGGTGACAGGGCGGCGGCTCAATCAGCGGAGGCCATTCTTTCTGGTGCATCACAGTGTTCGAATGCATCAGATGCCCTTGCAACCGAGTTGTTTTCCGACCAGGAGTAACCTGGTCGCTGTAAATACGACCTGCGGCCCCGAAAACAGCGCAGTACCCCAGATTCTTATTAGGGAAAGACTTGAGTTGAGAAACACCGGATAGACACACACTGGGGTACTGAGCGAGACACTGGACTGAACCCGTTGAGAGCTTGGAACACTGTGCTAAGTAGCTCTGTTCAGAAAGAAAGACTGAGTTGAGGGCTGCGGTTGTTCTACAGGACGAAGGAAGTTGTTTGCCGTCTTTTTCTTTTGATGGATGACGAGAGTCTGCCTGTGAGGCTCTAAACGGACACAGGGAAGAAGAACCCCTCTGGTGGCGTGCGTGCTTTGTGGATACAAAGATAGTTTTTGGACTTATAGAGAGGGACCGAGTTAGATCTGGACTTATAGAGAGCATGTTTCCTTTTGCTCGATTTGTAATGGAGTATGAAAGGCCACTAGCCCCTCAGCGATATGTGGATAATATGCATTTGTTTTCCGGATGGTCCACCAGAGTGAAGGTGGCATTCGTTGCTTTTATTGTTCTCATTACAGTAATTATGATGTGTGTATTTGTGTACTTAGAATTTCAGCATCCTGTACAGAAGCTGTTAGGAACTACGGTTGCCCCGGACGAGCATATCTTCTATTCTTTGCCCCCTCATAAGGCAAGACATAGAGAAACCTATATGAAAAACGCTTTTATTGAAA
Source organism: Lissotriton helveticus (assembly GCF_964261635.1). Taxonomy (NCBI): domain Eukaryota; kingdom Metazoa; phylum Chordata; class Amphibia; order Caudata; family Salamandridae; genus Lissotriton; species Lissotriton helveticus. Next base: position 2,024,390,354 of record NC_136067.1, read on the forward strand.
TGTTGCATCAGACTCACAGCACCACAAATAAAATGAATTGTTGGGTATGTGGGTTACTTCCCTCAGTGATGCATCAGCATGAACTATTCATCTCCCTACCAATGTCTTATTTAGCTAGCTGTGAAGCCTGGTTCCAATTACTGTCTTTGATGCATTCGCATTATGTAGCCGAACCAAAGATATATACTGAAAAAGATTATGAGGCCATTTTGAAGTATATAGAACAACATCAAGGATTTGACGCAGAAGGAAATGGCGGAGAGGGCTCTTTGGACCCCAATGCTTGCATGAATGTATATACAGATTATAAGAATATCACGTGGTTAATGGAGGAAATGCAGGATTTTGAACTTTTTAATGACACTATGTATTTCCAGCATTTTAAAGAGCGAAATGTTACGAATGACAAAGCATTGCCGATCCCCATTATCAATACTACCTCTCCCTTCTGCATACAGGGAAGAGGCCATGTTAAGGTAGGAAAGAGCAGATTTAATTATACCTACACTCTACAGGTATATAGTACCCCACCTATGATTACTCGACCAGATGTATATTTCGTATGTGGTGAGAATGCATACACGTGGCTCCCACGGGGATGGGCAGGAAGTTGCTATCTCTCGTTCCTCTACCCTCCTGTGTATATTGCTCTGCCCGATTATCACAGAACTCATCAGTTAGTTCAAAAAGGGGTAGTGGATAGCCGAAATATTAGGAGCTTTGATACCGACAGTACTGATCAAACAGACACCTCCCTGCAGCAATTCGAGGATTTTGCCAAGGGTCTCACCCCCTTTTGGGGACCTATATTCAATAGCCGCAGTATAAGACGCTTGTCCCGAATAGTTGAGAACGTGGTCCAAACCACCACTGGGATCTTAACTAACATTACTGTAGAGCTTCAGGCGACGAGGCTTGTATCGCTTCAGTACCGGATGGTTCTTGACGTCATCCTCGCAGATAGGGGAGGAACCTGTCGTGTGATTGGCAGCTCTTGCTGTGTGTTTATTCCTGACTCAGCTCCTACCATTCATCTTGCTATACAAAAATGATATCGACTAGCCAGCGAAGCACATGTGGATAACGGCACCTGGTTCCTTAGAAGTTGGTTTTGGGGTCTTTTAGCTACTTGGGGTTGGAAGATATTTATGGTGCTTGCTGGAGCTTTTGGAGTAATATTTACGTGTTGTCTGTGTCTCCAATGTGGCCCGGCCGGCTGTTCATTCTGTGTAGCAAGGATAACATCTGCTTTGAACTTTTCTCGTCATGCAAAGGCCGAAAAGCAGATGATCCAAAAGGAGGTGTCAGACCTCATGCAGATCGATGAAGGAGTTTTCGTGGAGTAAATCTAGTTATATTGGCTATAGTGGGTCAAAAGGGCCGTCTGTTGGGATCTAAATTTGATAACACGCATTATTGGCCTAATATATTCAATATAACCTCGTAATTATATAATCATGTAGTTATAGTTCACTATAATCACCTATTAACCAATGATTCACTTTTGACTTGTTCGCTCCTATTGGTATAACCGGAGCCATTTTGTTCCGTATCTCTATATGCAAGTGCTGTTTCCTTGAAACCACGTGATTACGCTTTTTGCTCGAAACCACAACGGCAGCCAAGCTGCCTACTATAGTTGTCAGCTGGTAGCTCAAGGAAACCCAAGGTCACATCGGCCCATCTAGTGGGATGCGCACATTCCAGCAGAGCCCGTTCCTGTACTCCCCGGGCTACAGATAGACAGGGAGGCACCTTACTGACCTGCCCCAGAATAGCTTAGGCCTAGGCTACTAGCATTCAATTGTACCTTATATGGGTATTCCTCTTGGCTTACTGACAAGTTGTATCTTTCCTTGTAGGGTGTCATCTTGAACGCATGAAACGTATATATGTTTTGTATTTTGAACATGTAATCAGTGTCCTCTGCGCACCTCCGAGGGTAGTGTAGACTGAGGCTCCCCTGCCAGGGCTTGTATTTGATGAATAAATGATTGAACCTTCTCCATTGCCGACTGAATTATTATTACGAATAAAAGCATATGGGCTATTGGTGAGTATAGCCCGCTAGAATAATTTTGAATCCTTCACTTTGCTATTTTTCAAGGTTTTTAATATTAGTGTTAAACAGTTTATTCTCATGAGCCATAATAGAAATTGTGGAACCTCTAATATAAGCTTTAAATGCATCCCATCTATTAACTACAGTAGTAGAATTTTCAGGATTGAACAAAAAATAGTCCTGAATAGCTTGCAATAATTTAGGTTTATTACGTTTATTAAGAGCAATATCAGAATTCATGCGCCATCTGGTTTGTTTAGTAATAGTGGACGAGATATTCAGATTGAAAGAAATTAAAGCATGATCTGAGATATCTATAGTACCAATAACTGGAGTGGTTGCAGCTTGAATGAGAGACGGATAAATTAAAAAATAATCTATTCTGGAGTGGGAATTATGGGGATTGGAGAAAAAGGTATAACATTTTTCAGTAGGATAATGTAAGCGCCAAATATCTGCTAATTTGGTAGTGTGAATAAAAGATTTAAAGGCATGAAATACCTTATGAGGACGAAATCTAGTTGTAGATAATCTATCCAAGGTTCTTCTTGTTTTGATGGAGTGCCATTTGAAGATTTTACGGAGCATGCGAAGGGTAAGGAAGCAGTCATAGGAAACTGCATTGATATGGTTTTTAATGGTGGGCTTGCTGTCCAGAATGATGCCAAGGTGCGTGCATGGCCCGTCGCAGTTTATGAGGGTCCTAGTTTGGAGGGCCACCAGAAGTCGTTCCACGATGAGGAGTTATTCCAGAAGATTAGCAATTCTGTTTTGTCTGTGTTGAGTTTTAGGCAGTTGTCTTTCATCCAGTTTGAGATGCTAGTCATGCATCTGTGGAAGTTGGCCATCGTGGTGGAGGGTATTCCGACAGCGAGAGGATTAGCTGGGTGTTGTTTGCATGGGATATGATGTTAAGTCTGTGTGTTCTGATGATGTTGGCCAAGGGAGTCATGTAGGTGTTAAATAGAGTTGGGATGAAGAACTAGCTTTGAGGGACACCGCAGATGATGTTCTTGGGTTCGGCGGTGAAAGGATGGTGGAGAACTCTCTGGGTTCCTCTGCTGAGGAAGGAGGCAATCCACTTGAAGGAGTTTCCTTGGATTCCAATCTTGATGACGGTGTTGTGGGATACAGCTGAGAAGGATCAGGGCTGCTGTTTCACCCCAGTCAAGGAGGGTTCTGATGTCATCGGTGGCAGTGATTAGGGGGGTTTTGGTGCTGCGGTTGGTGCAGAATCCTGATTGAGAGGTGTCCCAAAGACTGTTGTTCTCTAGTTGCTCCATGAGTTGACGGTTAATGGCCTTTTAAAGGATGGGAAGGGGGGCAGAGAAATGAGACGGTACTTCTTGAGGTTGCCTGGTTCGGCAGTTTGTTTCTTGAGAAGGGGCTTGATCTCAGTCTGTTTCCATTCTTTAGAGAATGTGGCCATGGTGATGGAAGTGTTGAGGATGGCGGTGAGTTTGTTGCTGATTATCTTGCTGCGGAGGTTGAAGATATGTTGGGGGCATTGGTCTGAGGGTGCTCCAGAATGTATGGATTTCATGATGGCGGTGGTGTTTTGCGTGGTGAGCTGGTCCCAGGTGGTGAGCAGGTAGTCGTGGTTTGTGCGAGCCAGGAGGTTGAGAGTGTTGCCGGCAGTGGGTTAGGCTACGAAGGTTTTGTAGATGGTGGCAATTTTGTCATGGAAGAAATCTACAAGGGTGTTGCAGTGTTCCTAGGAGGGGTGATGATGTTTTAGGAGGCTGAGGGGTTGGAGAACTCTCTAGAGATGTTGAAGAGTTCTTTGCTGTGGTTAGATCTGGCTTCAATGTGGTCAGCGAAGGCGTTCTTTTTTGGTTTTTTCAGGAGCGGTTGGTATTTGTTGAGGGATGTCTTGAAAGTGCCTCAGTTTGGATGAGCCAGGTTTTGGTGATGAAGATGACATCAGAGGCTTTGGAGCTGATGGGTCCTTGCACCTCAACACTGAAGATCATGAAGTGCTACAGGAATGCAGGTGAAATGCTAGGCTCAGGTGATCTGGAGAATGAAGAGCTGGAGTCTGAAGAGCTACAGCCTGGAGAGATGCTGCAGCATCCTGTTCATAAGTCTCAAAAGCAAGCAGAGAGATCCAGACCGGGTGTGGCTTTTATACCGGAATGGAGTCAAACTCTACATGACTGCCGAATCTGGTTTTTCATGGCTAAAGCAGGGTTGAAATTCATTAGCTCAGTGTCCATAAAACAACCTGCTATTTTCAATATTCTGGCAGTCTAGATTAGTGCATTGCTCAGGAGGCCCCTATATCAAGTCTCCTGGCATGTGCTCTTCCTCTTTCCTGCATATGTGGGGCCCATCCAAAGAGACACTACTTTTAAAGTGGGTGCCTATGTTCACATGACCTGACCTTGGCACTAATAATGACTGATGAGAACTGATTATACTATGGTTCAGGCCTATTTTCCTGAGCTTTCTAGCCCTCTTTGGTAAACTGTGTAGCAAATATGTGTAGCATGTATAAAAGTGCTTGAGAACCTGATGGTTGAGTTGTGCATTGGGGTCAGTTTCTCTATATAGGGAACCCCTAGGGTTATAGGTTGCTCCATAGGGTTAGTGGTAGTGGTAGGGGGAGAGGTGTGGTGCAGCAGCCAGGGCGGGTGACTCAAGAGCGCAGCCCTCACGGTTCAATCCCTGGCACCGGTGGCAACTCAGTTCAGCACTAGGCCTGGGAGGTAAATTCCGTTGTGGAATTTGGGTAATTTTAAGTTCCGCGGAGAACACGGAATTGCCAAAAATTCCACGATCCGCGTCTTTGCAGAAATTTTTGCTTGTTCGTGCTTTCAAAATTTGCGTTCACAAGATATTTATCCAGGAGCACGCACACAGCGTTCGCAAACAGGTAAAAAGCATTGTGAACGGGCGGAACAAGCAATACCGCGTGTTTGTGGAACTTTTGCATGCTTTGCAGAGATTTTTTCCCGTTTAGTGGAGCTTTGCGTAGTCGCAACTATGCAAATTTCACCCACCCAACGCCGGCGACACCCAACTGATACTTTCCCTCACCAAAGACCCAGCCACCGCCAAAACCAACCTCCAGGAAGGAATGAAAGATGTCGTAGAATGTTTGAAGCACAGCCGTCTGAAGCTCAACTCGGACAAGACGGAGGTCCTCATCCTCGGACAATCCCCATCCACCTGGGATGACTCCTGGTGGCCCACGGCGCTGGGAACCGCACCGACACCCACGAACCACGCACGCAACCTGGGATTGATCCTGGACTCCTCCCTCACAATGACCAAGCTAGTCAACGTCGTCTCGTCCTCATGTTTCAACACCCTGTGCATGCTCCGAAAGATCTTCAAGAGGATCCCCACCGAAACCAAAAAGACGGTCACCCAGGCCCTCATCACCAGCCGGCTGGACTACGGGAACGCCCTCTACGCAAGAACCACAGGCAAACTTCAGAAACGTCTTCAATGCATACAGAACTCCTCCGCAAGACTCATCCTCGACATCCCTCGCCAGAGCCACATATCCGCACACCTGAAAAACCTGCACTGGCTCCCCGTCAACAAGAGGATCACATTCAGGCTGCTCACCCACACACACAAAGCGCTCCACAACATGGGCCCCGAATACCTCAACAACCGCCTCTCGTTCTACACCCCCACCCGCCAGCTGCACTCCGCCAGCCTTGCCCTCGCCACCATCCCACGAATACGTAGAACCACCACCAGAGGAAGATCGTTCTCCTACCTGGCAGCCAAGACATGGAACTCCCTCCCCACACACCTACGGCAGCCCAGGACCATCTCACCTTCAGGAAACACCTCAAGACCTGACTATTCGTTCAGTAGCAGCATCCTCCCTCCCCTCAGGGCCTTGAGAACCGCACGGGTGAGTAGCAAGCTCCATAAATGTTATTGATTGATTGATTGAGTGACCCCTGCTCAGCACCCTGTGACTCTGGGTAATAACTCACTTAATCTTCCCAACGGCCCCCAGAGCCTTGAGACCCTTAGGAGTAGTTTGTGCTTCACAAATACCGGATTTGGCAGTTAGAGAGTGCTGTCTCCCCAATCCATGCATGCTTCCCCTGAACTGCTTCTGTCAGTTCTCACCTCCCTATGGAATGATTTGCTAATCCAGTTTCACTGCCTGGCACCAATAACTACCTTGAAAGAAAGAGAAGGACAGACCAGTTCTATCAGACAACTGTGTGACCTGTCTTGAATAACACAGGCCCAAAGAAATTACCAAACTCAAGGGCACCCTACATACCACTTGCATTGAAGAGTGGCTTCCTGCCCTACCTCCCTATCCTGTGTGCTGTGAAATGAACTAAGTTGGCATACGCAAAAGCAGGAGAACATATTCTCCCAAAACTGGTTGCCATAGAGATGTTGAGCACTGAAAGGAAAATGTTCATTGAGTTTTGTGGTTACCCCTATGTCTTTGTGGTCATCAAACTGATCAACCAGATTCAGAGTTTATGTCCATTCTTCCTGTAAGTAGACAAAAGCAAATTCCTGCAAAATATATGGTGTTCATTTTTTTATTTACTCTTGGAGCTCTGATCACCTGTGTAGAGGAAGGCAAAGCCCAGCAGAAGAAATCCTGGATGCCTCTCCTTCAGGGTAGGGACCATACCCCAAGACTAAGGAAGAATTATCCCTTCATCCATCCATAATTTTTCCCAATGATTACTAATGAAATATTCTGAACTGGAAGACACGCGAAAAAGAGAAACTTCAAAGCATGCTGCTAGCTGACCCTTTCCACCACTTGGACACTATAGATGGCCAGATTACCCATCATTCTTCCTGCTTTTTCTCTTCTGTCTCAGGCTGAGAGGACTTGGAGATACCTCCTTGAATTAAATTCCCATTGTAATACTTGTCTTTTTGTGCTGGACACAGAGAGTTTTGTGTGCAACATAAAAAGCAATTTCTTAACAGGATGGGGTGTGTAGATTCCCTGTGGTTGGCATTTCTACTGTCCGTTTTAGGAGATGGTAAGAAATGTCAGATATTGACCATGCTGATGGCGTCATTACTTGTTGGCTGGCATTAGTAAAACAGCTGTGATAAAAGTTAGGACTTGATACGCAGTAACCCGTGAAACTGCATCTCCCAGGGTTGCACGCTGAGTGGAGTCCTACCCAGTGTGCATATTTTCGGTTTCAGCCCATTAATCCCTATTTTCTTGTGGGTATATATGGGAGCATGGATGTGGCCAATGATTGTTCTATTTTGGAGAGTCATTTTTATTTTATGGGTAACATTTCTGGAAACATTCCTGTAACAGCTTTTTCTTCAGCTTCATGCTCACGTTCTCCATCAAGAAAGAGATCAGGAGAGATGTTAGCCTTTTTTTTAAAGAGGATGGTTCATGTGGTTGTTCTTTCACATCTCCAGGCATGGTGCATATTTCCACAGCAGGAGAACTGGTTACTTCATGCTACATTTCCATAGGAGGCCTTAAAACTCTTCAGGAGCATTTGAGTCATAATGGTCTACTGTTGCGTAACATATGACTTTGGCGTAGCTCTACAAGGTGTGCTTTCCCACCCCTGAGTGACATTGGTGAACTTTGATAAAGGCACCAGTGGTGAATGTAAAAGACAGATTATTGTAGCCCTGCAAAACACTATTCAATGCGCAATTTAGATAGAGGCATTGCTTTTGGATTAATAACAATCCCAAAAAGGGATCAGGGAAACAGTGAAATCAGTAACAAACCTTATATTCATTCATCACAGTATGACAAACACACTCTACTAAGATGAATAAACAATTTTAAGTAAACGTATCTATTACTAAAGGAACAATCTGTTTCTCAGTACATCTAAAACAACTACACAGAATATTATAAAAACACCAAGAAGGCACGTTATAAATAATGAGATTAAAACAAAAATTTCTAGCATGTTTTAAAATGTCATCTTAAGCCTAACACTGTAATGCCTACTTCTATGCGCTACACTACGAGCGCATGGAAGGCAGAGCTACTTGCAGTCTAGAGCTCCTAAGGGAGAAGAGATGCACTGCATACCTTGTTGACAGCAAAGGCTATCTTTATCAGCGGAGGTGTGTAGCCAGTGTTCCCTGTGAAGGCACAAACACATGCTGCATCCTTCCTTCAAGGCGGCTCGGCTTCTGTCTTTAAGTGAGATTTAGCATTTGCAAAGTGTGCTGGCAGTACCTTCTCTGGCAGAATCTTGGGCAAAATTCTGGGTGAAGAACCTCTCCTGACAAGAGGTAGTCGTTATATATTAAATCTTATCAGAGATTGGCATTTCTTATGTAAGTTACGCAATATGTGATATAGATTATGTGCATCAAGGTGTGTATCACAGACATTTCCTTATGAACATTTAAGGTAAAATTATGTCAAATCAGACTACGTTATTTTTGTTATATGTCTGTATATGCTCTTATTTAACCTTGACAGAGTGTAAAGTATATATTTGGCCCAGACAAATGTTGCATCAAGTGTTGTCTATGTCATCCATCAGGTGGCTTTATGTTTTCACAGTTCTTAGAAAGATAGGTTCAAATGACATCTGCATCTGCATTGAATGGCAGACATGACAATGATTCTGCATAAATCTGGAATGATGGGGACTTCTATTGTCTAAGATTGAGACGTTGGCAACTTCCATTATCCATGATGGGGTCAGGCCTACATGAAATGGAATCGGACCTTAGGGGCTTTACAACACTACTAATCAATCTTCCGAAATGATACCTGACACCTTTTGAGGACAGGATCTTTAGGACAGACTTGGGGATGGTTTTTCTTCCGCCAGAAATAGGAGCATCTGAGAGCAGGGCTCAGTCTTAAGCTCTGGCTTGTCTCTGGTTGAAGGTCAAGGGTCAAATGGCCTCCTGTCTATATCTGGTGTCATGGAACCGTATATCATTTATAGCCTCTTCTGGTTCATACAATGAAATATTGGAAACCTGCATCCAATGTCATCTCATCTAGTGCCTCTGCTTCAATTTAGTAAATAGCCTAAAAAGCTTGAAGTGGAACAACTACACAGTAAGACACACTACGTGCGTGAGATATTTTTGACACATGTTATGTTATTATCTAAGGCAGTGATTCTTAAGCTTTTAACTTCTGTGGATACTGACTTAATTATTACTGCATTCTGGGGACCCCTACTAAATAATTATTGAAATCTGTGGACCCTTACTGAGTGAATATTGGAATTGCAATCCAGAGACCCTGGCCTAAGCAATTTCAATGATTTGAACTGCAAAACACCAAAATACAGAAACAAGCATTCATCAAGCTATTACATAAATTAGGAAATATTTTATTTAAATGACAACCAAATATAAAAACAATAAAAATATTAATTTAAATTCGAAGGTTGGAACTTTTCCGGGATGGCTGCAGAGAACCACGCCTCCGTGAAGCCACAGGTGACGCCGCCCCACCCCCGGTAATGGAGTTTCGGCATACCTGAGCGGGCGCGTCACCGAAAATGAAGGTCCTGCTGGCAGTCTTTCTCTCCCCTTCACAGCTGGCGTTTTGCGGCTGGTGGGCTGGCATTAATGTTCGTGGCACCAAGGCGACTTTTACTGAAGACGCCGGGAACAACAACGGAAGCTACTCGGCAGAGAGGGCTCAGAGGTCAGAAGCAGGAGGATTTTTTCCACGGCTGTTGAAATGCAATTAATCAATTGAAGTTGTGCTCGAGACACTTGAAGCTGCCTGGGAGCAGTCTGAGAGACGTTTTAGTTACTGCGAATTGTTTCACTAGAATATATATTGCTCTGGAAACCAATGGAGGTGTGAGCGAGTGCTCGAGAACTGGCTTTAAAATGTACAGTGTGACATACTATAAATCACCCGCCAGGGCACATCACGCTGTGTTCAGAGGGAGTGTCTAATACACAGATGTTCCAGCTGCCCCTCCTCTCCCAAGCTCTCAGTAGATTCTTCACAAGAAACACTTTGATCCATTTAACAAAACAGGCTTCCAGGCAACACGTTTACTTGGTACACTCCGGCTAGCACACTGCGTACTTCAATTATATTGCAACTTGTAAGCCGTCCTGGGAGGCCGATATATCTCTTCTGGAAGGGTTGGGCAGGTGGGAGGGGGCTGAGCAGCCCTGCTGAAGATGAACTGTGATTCTGGGCAAATCACTTAACCTCCCTGTGCAAACCAAAAAAATGAATGTGTCATTGACGTAACGGGTGCTCATGCAAAGTGCTGCACTAACTTCGGGTCGAGTTCGCGCTATATGAAACTGCACACATTCTCATTCATCACCGTCACATTCTATTGAGGTGAAAGTAAAACATGCTTTACGAATACACGACCTGCTAATTTTGTTTTAATTAATTATTGTCTGTTCTCGATTAAGCAGCTCGGTTGATTTCACCATTTCACTAGGGAAAGGTCACTACACACACATAGTGTTCAATGGACACAGTGAAGCTAGGTTAGGACTCTATTTCATTTTTACTTATGTGATGATATTAGTTCAGGGGTTTAGCATTCAACAGTGCAGCAGGAGTAGTAACACCGAAGACCAGAGGTGCCAGCAGCCCATTGCACCCCAATTGAGGCTTTCTTTTACAACACACCAGAGGGGCAAAAGCGCCCACACTCCCTTTGCTACTTTGCAGTATTCATTAATTTCCAGCATGCTCAGGCCTGGCATAATGTTACTAGTTGGTGAGAAAAAAGAAAAACCCTTGAGAACCATCAGAATGGGCTATATTAAGATCAAACATACTGTCTCCAACACATTCACACAAACCTTCTCACAGAAATATCCCGTACACACAACCCTTGCCCACGTGCATACATATATGCACACAAAGAGCCTTCCACACATACAAGCACGCTTACACACATTACCTCGCTATATACAAACTCAGGCACACATACACAAGCTCCCTATATAAACACACAAACACAATCTTCCTATCTATACACATGCATTAAAACACACACATGCAAACTCCCTATACACATCCAAACACACATGACTCCCTACAGAGACACCTAAGAAAACCACACGCACACCACCTTTCTGTAGACACCTAAGCACACATTCACACACACAGAGCCACAAACGTGTGCCCACACCCCCTTACATACACAAACTATTTCCCAAACACCAAAGCCCACATGCGCGCACACACAATCACTATGAGCGGTTTTGATTTACTTCCGGCTGCGCCTGCTCTCTCTTCATTGAGCCCTTCCTTTTACGGGAGAGCAGCCAGGAGGAACCTGCCTGCTGAAAGGGTTCTCTGCTGTAACCTTCCTGCCTCACGTCGCCAGTCACAGCTAATCCACAGGTGAGAATTCCAGTCACAAAAAAATGTTCACATTAACTATTTAGTATACAGTTAGGTATCCTGAAATTTGCCCTAATCTTGCCTTTAGCATTTTTTTTAAAGATTTTTATTTTAACCTAGAACTTTAAGCAAATTTCAAATCCCATTTGATTTGGTTACAAAGTCTATTGAAAGTCTGAGGAAGAAGCCAGGAAAGTAGCTATAAATACTGCAGCAGGTACAGTGTGTAAGAAGCTCACTGCTTTCCAGTTAGTTGTGTTTTTCTTCAAAGCCGGAGGGTGTGGGCCCGTTTTCTTTACTTTCGCAAAATGATGCCATACCCTAGTCACGCTAATATCCAATTGCTGCAAAGGGAAATAGAAATAAAATTAACATATTCCAAGACAGCATGCTTGCTTTTTGTCACACTGCTCTGATGCATACACACACTATAGTTACTGTTCCAATGCATCTTGTTAATGGTATTTCAGGCTTAGGCTGCTCAAGCACGGAAAGGGCCTTGTTGCTTGTTGGCAGTGCTTTATTGTCAACGGGACGCCTCGTGTCTGTTAAATTTCTCCTTCCCTCCTGCATTCATCTCTTTACTTCAACACCAGAGTGGATTTTGACACCATGCATAATGTTTTGCCCTAAACAGCTTTTTTCGCATACTAATTGGTTACGTAACATTGCAACTCTACTACCTATCAATGCATTATTGATTTAGGTATTTTGTCGGCTACGCCAATTGTCACATAATTAAACATTTTTCGCATTTGCCAAATATTCCATCATCTGCTGCATATTCTGCAGATTTGAACAAAAAAAGCCTTGTTTCTAGCTCAAACGGCTCAAATGTTCCCAAAAATGCAGCTTCACGTGTTACAGCGTGGTGGAAGGCCCTTTGCAAAGCTGGAATGGTCATGTGTTACTTATTGCTAAATATGGGTGTTAAAATGGTAATAATAGTGCACAAACCTCTATTCTTTCTGTACCTGTCTTGCCTCTTTCTGCATTTCTCTTTACTCTTTCTGCAACTTTCTTCCTCTTCCTGCACCTCACTGTCTTCTTTCTGCACTTCACTTGCCTCTTTCTGCATTTTTCTAGCCCCTTTCTGCACCCCTCTTGCTTCTTTTTGCACCTCTGTTGGTTCTTTATGCACCCCTTTTGCCTGTTTCTGCAACTCTCTTGCCTCTTTTTGTAGTTTTCTTGCCTCCTTCTGTACCTCACTTGCCTCTTTCTGCAGTTCTATTACCTCTTTCTGAACCTCACTCTCTTCTTTCTGTAACACTCTTTCCGCACCTCTCTTGTCCCTCTCTGCACAGCAGTTCCCTCTTTCTGCACCCCTTTTGCCCGTTTCTGTAACTTTCTTGCCTCTTTCTACAGTTCTCTTGCCTCCTTCTGCACCTTACTAGCCTCTTTTTGCACCTGTGTCCTTTCTGCACCTTTCCTGCCTTTTCTGCACCTCTCTTGCTTCTTTCTGTATCTCTGTTGCTTCTTTTTGTACTTCTCTTGCTTTTTCTGCACCCTCATGCCTTTTTCAGCACCTCTGTTCTTTCTGCACTTCTATTCCTTCTTTCTGCACCCTCCTACCTCTTTCTGTACTTGTCTTACCTCTTTGTGCACCTTCCTCAACAACCGCCTCTCGTTCTACACCCCCACCCGTCAGCTCTGATCCGCCAGCCTTGCCCTCGCCACCGACCCACGAATTCGTAGAACCACTACCTGAGGAAGATCGTTCTCCTACCTGGCAGCCAAGACATGGAACTCCCTCCCCACACACCTACGGCAGCCCAGAACCATCTCACCTTCAGGAAACACCTCTAGACCTGGCTATTCGATCAGTAGCAGCACCCCCCTCCCCTTAGCGCCTTGAGACACGTACGGGCGAGTAGCGCGCTCTATAAATGTTATTGATTGATTGATTGATTGACCCCTGCTCAGCACCCTTTGACTCTGGGCAATATCTCACTTAATCTTCCTAACGGCCCTCAGAGCCTTGAGACCCTTAGGAGTAGTTTGTGCTTCACAAATACCGGATTTGGCAGTTAGAGAGTGCTGTCTCCCCAATCCATGGATGCTCCCCCTGAACTGCTTCTGTCAGTTCTCACCTCCCTATGGAATGATTTGCTAATCCAGTTTCACAGCCTGGCACCAATAACTACCTTGAAAGAAAGAGAAGGACAGACCAGTTCTAGCAGACAACTTTGTGACCTGTCTTGAATAACACAGGCACAAAAAAATTACCAAACTCAAGGGCACCATACACACCACTTGCATTGAAGAGCGGCTTCCTGCCCTACCTCCCTATCCTGTGTGCTGTGAAAAGAACTGATTTGACATACACAAAAGCAGGAGAACATATTCTCCCAAAACTGGTTGCCATAGAGATGTTGAGCACTGAAAGGAAAATGTTCATTGAGTTTTGTGGTTGCCCCTATGTCTTTGTGGTCATCAAACTGATCAAGCAGATTCAGAGTTTATGTCCGTTCTTCCTGGAAGTAGAGAAAAGCAAATTCCTGCAAATTACATGGTGTTAATTTTTTTATTTACTCTTGGAGCTCTGATCACCTGTGTAGAGGAAGGCAAAGCCCAGCAGAAGAAATCCTGGATGCCTCTCCTTCAGGGTAGGGACCATATACCCCAAGACTAAGGAAGAATTATCCCTTAATCCATTCATAATTTTTCCCAATGATTACTAATAAAATATTCTGAACTGGAAGACAGAAGAAAAAAAGAAACTTCAAAGCATGCTGCTAGCTGACGCTTTCCACCACTTGGACACTACAGATGGCCAGATTACCCAGCATTGTTCCTGCTTTTTCTTTTCTGTCTCTGGCTGAGAGGACTTGGGGATACCTCCTTGACTCAAATTCCCATCGTAATACTCGTCTTTTTGTGCAGGACACAGAGTTTTTGTGTGCAATTTAAAAAGCAATTTCTTAGCAGGATGGGGTGTGCAGATCCCTGTGGTTGGCATTTCTACTGTCCGTTTTAGGAGATGGTAAGAAATGCAGATATTGACCATGCTGATGGCGTCATTACCTGTTGGCTGGCTTTAGTAAAACAGCTGTGATAAAAGTTAGGACTTGATACGCAGTAACCCGTGAAACTGCATCTCCCAGTGTTGCACGCTGAGTGGAGTCCTGCCCAGTGTGCATATTTTTGTTTTCAGCCCATTAATCCCTATTTTCTTGTGGGTATATATGGGAGCACAGATGTGGCCAATGATTGTTCTATTTTGGAGAGTCCTTTTTATTTTATGGGTAACATTTCTGGAAACATTCCTGTAACAGCTTTTTCTTCAGCTTCATGCTCACGTTCTCCATAAAGAAAGAGATCAGGAGGGATTTTAGCCTTTTTTTTTTAAAGACGATGGTTCATGTGGTTGTTCTTTCACATCTCCAGGCATGTTGTATATTTCCACAGCAGGAGAACTGGTTACTTCATGCTACATTTCCATAGGAGGCCGTAAAACTCTTCAGGAGCATTTGAGTCATAATGGTCTACTGTTGCGTAACCTATGACTTTGTCGTAGCTCTACAAGGTGTGCTTTCCCACCCACGAGTGACATTGGTGAACTTGGATTAAGGCACCAGTGGTGAATGTAAAAGACAGATTATTGTAGCCCTGCAAAACACTATTCAATGCGCAATTTAGATAGAGGCATTGCTTTTGGATTAATAACAATCCCATAAAGGGATCAGGGACACAGTGAAAACAGTAACAAACCTTATGTTCATTATTCACAGTATCACAAACACACTCTACTAATATGAATAAACATATTTAAGTAAACATATTTATTACTAAAGGAACAATCTGTTTCTCAGTACATCTAAAACAACTACACAGAATATTATAAAAACACCAAGAAGGCACGTTATAAATAATGAGATTAAAACAAAAAATTCTAGCATGTTTTAAAATGTCATCTTAAGCCTAACACTGTAATGCCTACTTCTATGGGCTATGCGCTACACTACGAGCGCATGGAAGGCAGAGCTACTTGCAGTTTAGAGCTCCTAAGGGAGAAGAGATGCACTGCATACCTTGTTGACAGCAAAGGCTATCTTTATCAGCGGAGGTGTGTAGCCAGTGTTCCCTGTGAAGGCACAAACACATGCTGCATCCTTCCTTCGAGGCTCGGCTTCTGTCTTCAAGTGAGATTTAGCATCTGCAAAGTGTGCTGGCAATACCTTCTCTGGCAGAATCTTGGGCAAAAATCTGGGTGAAGAACCTCTCCTGACAAGAGGTAGTCGTTATATATTTAATCTTATCAGAGATTGGCATTTCTTATGTAAATTACGCAATGTGTGACATAGATTATGTGCATCAAGGTGTGCATCACAGACGTTTCCTTATGAACATTTAAGGTAAAATTATGTCAAATCAGACTACGTTATTTTTGTTATATGTCTGTATATGCTCTTATTTAACCTTGACAGAGTGGAAAGTAGATATTTGGCCCAGACAAATGTTGCATCAAGTGTTGTCTATGTCATCTATCAGGTGGCTTTATGTTTTCACAGTTCTTAGAAAGATAGGGTCAAATGACATCTGCATCTGCATTAAATGGCAGACATGACAATGATTCTGCATAAATCTGGAATGATGGGGACTTCTATTGTCTAAGATTGAGACGTTGGCAACTTCCATTATCCATGATGGGGTCAGGCCTACATAAAATGGAATCGGACCTTAAGGACTTTACAACACTACTACTCAATCTTCCGAAATGTTAACTGACACCTTTTGAGAACAGGATCTTTAGGACAGACTTGGGGATGGTTTTTCTTCCTGCAGAAATAGGAGCATCCGAGAGCAGGGCTCAGTCTTAAGCTCTGGCTTGTCTCTTGTTGAAGGTCAAGTGCCAAATGACCTCCTGTCTATATCTGGTGTCATGGGTCCGTATATCATTTATAGCCTCTTCTGGTTCATGCAATGAAATATTGGAAACCTGCATTCACTGTCATCTCATCTAGTGCCTCTGCTTAAATTTAGTAAATAGCTTAAAAAGCTTGACGTGGAACAACTACATAGTAAGACACACTACGTGTGTGAGATATTTTTGACACATGTTATGTTATTATCTGAGGCAGTGGTTCCTAAGCTTTTAACTTCTGTAGATACTGACTAAATCATTACTGCATTCTGGGGACCCCTACTAAATAATTATTGAAATCTGGGGACCCTTACTGAGTGAATATTGGAATTGGAATCCATAGACCCTGGCCTAAGCAATTTCAATGATTTGAACTGCAAAACACCAAAATACAGAAACAAGTATTCATCAAGTTATTACATAAATTAGGAAATATTTTATTTAAATGACAGGCAAATATAAAAACAATAAAAATATTAATTTAAATTCAAAGGTGGGAACTTTTCCGGGATGGCTGCAGAGAACCACGCCTTCGTGAAGCCACAGGTGACGCTGCCCCTCCCCCGGTAATGGAGTTTCAGCATACCTGAGCAGGCGCCTCACCGAAAATGAAGGTCCTACTGGCAGTTTTTCTCTCCCCTTCACGGCTGGCGTTCTGCGGCTGGTGTTCAGGGTTGCCTCTTCTTCAATGGGCTGGCATTAAGGTTCGTGGCACTAAGGCGACTTTTACTGAAGACGCCGGGAACAACAACGGAGGCTGCTCGGCAGAGGGGGCTCAGAGGTCAGAAGCAGGAAAAATTTTCTCCACGGCTGTTCAAATGCAATGAATCAATTGAAGTTGTGCTCGAGACACTTGAAGCTGCCTGGGAGCAGTCTGAGAGACGTTTTAGTTACTGCGAATTGTTTCACTAGAATATATATTGCTCTGGAAACCAATGGAGGTGTGAGCGAGTGCTCGAGAACTGGCTTTAAAATGTACAGTGTGACATACTATAAATCACCCACCAGGGCACATCACGCTGTGTTCAGGGGGAGTGTCTAATACACAGATGTTCCAGCTGCCCCTCCTCTCCCAAGCTCTCAGTAGATTCTTCACAAGAAACACTTTGATCCATTTAACAAAACAGGCTTCCAGGCAACACGTTTACTTGGTACACTCCCGCTAGCACACTGCGTACTGCAATTATATTGCAACTTGAAAGCCGTCCTGGGAGGCCGATATATCTCTTCTGGAAGGGCTAGGCAGGTGGGAGGGGGCTGAGCAGCCCTGCTGAAGATGAACTGTGATTCTGGGCAAATCACTTAACCTCCCTGTGCATACCAAAAAAATGAATGTGTCATTGACGTAACGGGTGCTCATGCAAAGTGCTGCACTACCTTCGGGTCGAGTTCGCGCTATATGAAACTGCAAAAAAAAACTGTGATAACGTAACACACATTCTCATTCATCACCGTCACATTCTATCGAGGTGAAAGTAAAACATGCTTTACGAATACACGACCTGCTAATTTTGTTTTAATTAATTATTGTCTGTTCTCGATTAAGCAGCTCGGTTGATTTCACCATTTCACTAGGGAAAGGTCACTACACACACATAGTGTTCAATGGACACAGTGAAGCTAGGTTAGGACTCTATTTCATTTTTACTTATGTGATGATATTAGTTCAGGGGTTTAGCATTCAACAGTGCAGCAGGAGTAGTAACACCGAAGACCAGAGGTGCCAGCAGCCCATTGCACCCCAATTGTGGCTTTCTTTTACTACACACCAGAGGGGCAAAAGCGCCCACACTCCCCTTGCTACTTTGCAGTATTCATTAATTTGCAGCATTTTCAGGCCTGGCACCATGTTACTAGTTGGTGAAAAAAAAGAAAAACCCTTGAGAACCCTCAGAATGGGCTATATTAAGATCAAACATACTGTCTCCAACACATTAACATAAACCTTCTCACACAAATATCCGGTACACACAACCCTTGCCCACGTGCACACACATATGCACACAAAGAGCCTTCCACACATACAAGCATGCTTACACACATTACCTCGCTATATACAAACTCAGGCACACATACACAAGCTCCCTATATAAACACACAAACACAATCTTCCTATCTATACACATGCATTCAAACACACACATGCAAACTCCCTATACACATCCAAACACACACGACTCCCCACAGAGACACCTAAGAAAACCACACACACACCACCTTTCTGTAGACACCTAAGCATAAATTCATGCACACACACCCACAAACGTGTGTGCACACCCCCTTACATACACAAACTATTTCCCAAACACCAAAGCCCACATGCGCGCACACACAGTCACTATGAGCGGTTTTGATTTACTTCCGGCTGCGCCTGCTCTCTTTTTCATTTAGCCCTTCCTTTTACAGGAGAGCAGCCAGGAGGAACCTGCCTGCTGAAGGGGTTCTCTGCTGTAACCTTCCTGCCTCACCTCCCCAGTCACAGCTAATCCACAGGTGAGAATTCCACACACAAAAAATATGTTCATATGAACTATTTAGTATACAGTTAGGTATCCTGAAATTTGCCCTAATCTTGCCTTTAGCATTTTTTTAAAACATTTTTATTTTAACATAGAACTTTAAGCAAATTTCAAATCCCATTTGATTTAGTTACAACGTCTATTGAAAGTCTGAGGAAGAAGCCAGGAAAGTAGCTATAAATACTGCAGCAGGTACAGTGTGTAAGAAGCTCACTGCTTTTCAATTAGTTGTGTTTTGCTTCAAAGCCGGAGAGTGTGGGCCAGTTTTCTTTACTTTCACAAAATGATGCCATACCCCAGTCACGCTAATATCCAATTGCTGCAAAGGGAAATAGAAATAAAATGAACATATTCCGAGAGAGCATGCTTGCTTTTTGTCACACTGCTCTGAAGCATACACACACTATAGTTACTGTTCCAATGCATCTTGTTAATGTTATTTCAGGCTTAGGCTGCTCAAGCACGGAAAGGGCCTTGTTGCTTGTTGGCAGTGCTTTATTGTCAACTGGACGCCTCGTGTCTGTTAAATTTCTCCTTCCCTCCTGCATTCATCTCTTTACTTCAACACCAGAGTGGATTTTGACACCATGCATAATGTTTTGCCCTAAACAGCTTTTTTTGCACACTAATTGGTTACATAATATTACAACTCTACTACCTATCAATGCATTATTGATTTAGGCATTTTGTCGGCTGCGCCAATTGTCATATTATTAAACAGTTTCCGCATTTGACAAATATTCCATCATCTGCTGCATATTCTGCAGATTTGAACAAAAAAAAGCCTAGCCTCTTTTAGCAACTCTGTTGCTTCTTTCTGCACTCCTCTTCCTTCTTTCTGCACCCCTTGTGACTCCTGCACCTCCGTTGCCTCTTTCAGCACCTATGTTGGTTCTTTCTGCACTGCTCTTGCTTCTTTCTAAACCTCTGTTGCTTTTTTCAGCAATTCTCGTCCCTCTTTCTGCACTTCTCTTGCTTGTTTCTGCACCCCTCTTGCCTCTTTCTGAACTTATCTTCCCTCTTTATACAACTCTGTAGCCTCTTTCTGCACCTCCCTTCCCTCTTTCAGCATCACTCTTGCCTCTTTTTGTACCTCTGTTGCTTCTTTCTGTACTTCTCTTCCTTCTTTCTGTACCCCTCATGCCTCTTTCAGCACCTCTGTTGCTTCTTTCTGTACTCCTCTTCTTTCTATCTGCACCCCTCATGACTCCTTCTGCTCTTGCTTCTTTCTGCACCTCACTTGCCTCTTTCTGTACTTCTCTTGCTTATTTCTACACATCTGTTGCTTCTTTCAGCAATTCCCTTGCCTCTTTCTGCAGTTCTTTTCCTTCTTTTTGCACCCCTCCTACCTCTTTCTGTACCTCTCTTGCCTCTTTTGGTATCTCTTTTTTTACCCCTCTTGCCTCTTTTTGCACCTCTGTTAGTTCTTTCTGCACAGTTCTTGCTTATTTCTGCACCTCACTTGTCTCTTTCTGCACTTATCCTGCTTCTTTTTAAACCTCTGTTGCTTCTTTCAGCATTTCTCTTGCCTCTTTTTGCACTTCTCTTACTTCTTTCTGTACTCCTCCTGCCTCTTTATGTACCTCTCTTGCCTCTTTGTATACCCCTCCTACCTTTTTCTACACCTCTCTTACCTCTTGTTGCACCTCTGTTCGTTCTTTCAGCACTGATCTTACTTCTTTCTGCACCTCACTTGCCTCTTTCTGTACCCCTGTTCACTGTTTTTGTACCTTCCCTGCCTGTTTATGCACTTCTCTTGCCTCTTTCTGCACCTCTGAGTTAGAGGTAGTTTTAATTCCCCTACCCTTTTATGTACTAGGGCCTTAAGGAGGAGGTCATGCCAATCACAGGGCTACTCCAACCCATAGTGTGCCCGAGTGTATTGAGGTGTTTTCACTGTATTCAAAGGGTCTTTCAGCGTAGCACTGGCTCCAGGCCTCCTTAGTCAGTCAGTTACCATCAGTAGTTGGGGGCACAGGATGACTTTGCAACAAGGCCTTTTTCTGCACATCTGTTGGTTCTTTCTGCAAATCTCTTGTTTCTTCCTGCACTTTTCTTCATCTTTCTGAACTTCCATTGCCTTTTTCTGCATTTCTCTTGCTTCTTTCTGTGCATTTCTTCCTCTTTCTGCACATGTTCTACCTCTGTAGGCATAGTTAGAAATTATCATTTAAAAAACTCTAGAAATTCACTGAAAAACCATAGGTTTCAGGGACATTATAGTTAGAAATTATCATTTAAAAAACCTTTGAAATTCACTGAAAAAACCATAGGTTTCAGGGACGTTATAGTTAGAAATTATCATTTAAAAAACCTTTGAAATTCACTGAAAAAACATAGGTTTAAGGGACGTTATAGTTGGAAATTAGCATTTAAAAAATCTTTGAAATTCACTGAAAAAACCACAGGTTTCAGGGACGTTTTAGTTAGTTGGACATTTCACTCGTACAAAACCAGAGAAATTTGGCCGTTATAGTTAGTTGAGTTAACTATAACTCGCGCCCCCGCAATGCACTGCTGATGACGTCACATATTACATCATTCATGACATGGTCAGGGACATCACTGATGACTTCACTGAAGCAAATAATAATAGGCTATTAAGCTTGTCTGTCATGATTGACAGTTTTTCTGGGGCTTTAACTGTTTGGGGTATCTTAACAGCTGCACGTTATAATATGTAAAGTGGATTTATATAAATGGATCGTGTACCCTTTCTACTTCCAGAAGCGCTTCTGGCATCTACGATTCTTATTGACTAGAGTAATTCAAAGAGGTCTGTTGTTCTTAATTCTGGGCTATAGACAGTGTTAGCAGTTTGCCAGCTGAGTGTTTCTGAGAAATACAGACACAGTTCCAGGGATTCCGGTGAGTCCTTGAGTCTGCTCAGGTGTCATTCACTGTTTGCTTGCCTGCTGCCGTGCCTTTCACGCTTGTGCTCGGGGGCAGGCGGCGGCCATGCCAGCTGGCCGGGGCGGGAGAGGGCAGGCGGAGCTTGCGCATTGTTCTTATTCACCTACCTGTGCACTCTTGTACCTCAGATCCAAAGGTTACATTGGGTATGAGGAGGTACATCAGATTATCATGTGGATGATGTCATCAGTGATATCATTTGAGATGCCATCAGTGATGTCACTTACCATGTCATGAATGATGTAATATGTGACGTCATCATCAGTGTATTGCAGGGTGCAAGTTATAGTTAGCTCAACTACCTAGAACGGCTGAATTTCTCTGGTTATGTGCGAGTGAAATGTCCATCTAACTATAACGTCCCTGAAACTTGTGGTTTTTTCAGTTAATAATATATATATATATATATATTCACAGAAAAAACCATAGGTTATAGACCATATATAGTTAGGAATTAGCATTTACAAAACCTTGAAAATTCACTGAAAAAACCATAGGTTATAGACCATATATAGTTAGGAATTAGCATTTAGAAAACCTTATTTTACTCACACAAAACCATTGAAATTCCATATATAGTTAGTTGCACTAACTATATATCGCGCACCCGCAATCCACTGCTGATGATGTCACATATTACATCATTCATGACATGGTCAGTGACATCACTGATGACATCACTGATGACAACATCCAGTGATTATGTGTTTCTGTAAAGTTTAAATATGTTTTACATATTGAAGAATGAGTGGATGTATAAGTGTCTGAATGAAGGTTTTAGTAGGTGCGTGATTGACTGTATGAGTGAGTGATTAAATGCGTCTTACTGAATGCACGGGTTAGTGACTAAACTGTCTTAATTTGTGCATCATTATGTCTGTTGTGATGTAAACTGCTGCATGTGTTGATCATTAGCTATACGAGAGGCTATATGTGTTATTAATTGGTTGCCCAAGTATTTCTATGGGAGATTGAGTTTGTGTGGGGGTGGCTGGAAGGTGTGTGACTCTGTGCATAGATGTGTGAGCAGTTTATTCACTAGGTGTATGAGTTCAAGAGTGCATGTGGAAACAGCTACATGGGCAGTTGACTGTGTGCATGAGTGTATTGATGAGTGAATGGATATCTCAATGCTACATGTCATAGTAAGTACATATGTAAAACACAGTACATGTGAGAGTTGGCATATATAAATAACTGTGCATGAGAGCCACTGAGTGAGTGGTTGTATCGATCATTGTGAACTTGTATCAGGGATTGTATAAGAGAGTAAATATGTGTTAGTATATGTTTCAATAAGTAAGGTGTGTATAACTGTATAGTTGAAGAAATGGAGGTGGGATTGTTTCTTTGCATGACTGACTGGGTGTGTGAGTAACTCCATGGATGAGTGGCAGTGTGTGAGTGTCTGTATACACTGAGTGTATCTAAGGTTATATTAGAGTCTGAAGAAGTTTATCGTATTAGCACAAGAATGATGCCAAATGAGACGTCATCAGTGATATCATCAGTGATGTCATTTGAGATGTCATCAGTGATGTCATCAGTGATGTCACTGACCATGTCATGAATGATGTAATATGTGACATCATCAGCAGTGGATTGCGGGTGCGCGATATATAGTTAGTGCAACTAACTATATATGGAATTTCAATGGTTTTGTGTGAGTAAAATAAGGTTTTCTAAATGCTAATTCCTAACTATATATGGTCTATAACCTATGGTTTTTTCAGTGAATTTTCAAGGTTTTGTAAATGCTAATTCCTAACTATATATGGTCTATAACCTATGGTTTTTTCTGTGAATTTCATTGGTTTTTTAACAGCTAATATCTGTAGCTGTAAAATGTATTCTTCTTTAAATCCAAAAATATATTTTATATGTTTATGAATAATTTTTTTTTTAAATATTTTTTTTTCTTCGTTCCCGCTTCGCGAATCGGGAAGCTTCCCGTTAGCTGACCTTGATGCCGCGAAATAGACCGCGAGCCGGTAAACGTTTCTTTACCGCAAGTGCCGCGTTAGAAAACAACATCGTGACGCCTCCCGTCCGCATGACGTTTCACGTTGTCGCGTGATACGTCATATGACGTGCTACGTTAGCGAACTGGTACGCGAAGCGAGTCGCAAAGCGCAGGTTTCTGGAAGCAAACCGGGAGGCCCTGCAAAGCGCTTAACGTAAACACAGCAAGTCATGTGACTTGGTAATAACACTTTTCATTGGTTCATTTCACTTTTGGTTTCCTAATGATGTAAGACTAGGTCATATAATCTAAAATGAACACTTTTGATTGGTTGAGAACTCTTGTTTTTCCCAAATGATGAAAATCCCTCCTTCTTTCCTCACTCTGACTTTCATCATTGTGAGAGAAAGACCCTTTGTGATCACTGAGCAATGGCTTCTTTAGTAGCTTCAGCTGGTGCTTCCCCACCACCTCCACCACATCCAAGGAAGAGTGGACCACCTGCTCAAGTTCTAATTCAACAAGAAGAAGAAGAAGAGGAACAGGAGGACGAGCACGAAGAGAGGCAGTTTTTGCCTGAGCAGCCCAGGACGTCTCACCGGAAAGAAAACTTCATTTGGCAATTTTTTAAAATTCCCAAAGGTCAGAAAAAAGTAAATGCAAGATACGTAACTTGCCTTATATGTCAAGATAGACTGTCCAGAGGGACCGACAAAAAATACAGTTTCGGAAACTACACAATGCATCGCCATATGACTAGGTGGCATCCTAACAACTACAGTGCTGCACAGTTTCGGAACGACCTAGATAATCTCCCTATTATGGCCAGAAGATCTGTTGTACCGGAAGTAACGGGACCAGAGGGCAGGGAGATGGTGCCAAATATACAAATGAGATTTGGTGATGTAAAACACATCTGCGCATTTTGCGATGGATTCATTTCCTACGGAGAAAAAAGCATCACTCTGATCAACAGAGCTATTGACTATCATATGCAAGTTTGTCCGAAACGCCCAAAATAATAAATACTTCTTTTTTTTGTTTTGTTGCTCCTGTTGAGCCCTTTACAATGAATCGTTTTCATTGCCCCCTCCAAGAAAAACCCCAAAAAATATAAAACTGTTCCGAAAAATTCAAAAACAGTAAAAAAATGTTCAGAAAAATAAAAAAAAAAGTTCTTTTCAGAACTACCTCCCCGTTATTAAAAAATTGGTACAATATTTGGAATTGTGCCAACCTCTATTTCTCTTAGTTCGCTTCCTAGTTCGCTCGCTGGTACGCGAACCGGAAGCGAACCAAAAACAGTAAGTATAAGGGAAGGAAACAGACACTTATGTTAAAAGAAACACAGCTATAAGGGAGTAAACTAGAGATACCATTACCCGTAATCCACTGCTGATGATGTCACATATTACATCATTCATGACATGCTCAGTGACATCATCAGCAGAGGATTGCGGGTTTTTTGGCAACATGCCTTATCCACGGTTTAATAACGCTGCCTTTTGCTTTATATAAGTTTTCAAATTGTATGAAATATATACCAATAGGTCGTTATGAACCTTTAGGTAGTGCTTTTCTTCATGAGGTCTGGTCGCTTCCATACACATACAGATGTTTCAAAGATGATCAAGAAGTTTATCTGAATGGAGAGGAATGCACTGAGACGCCAGATCATTCACTAATGTGTAGGCACATACAGTTACACGGTTCATGCAACAAACACCGACCAAATATGGCTTGCGTGTTGCAAGGCACGCCAGTTCCTGCTATCATCCCCACGTTCAAGTTGTTGGAAAATGGTAGTTATTTGATGCTCAATAATGAAGATTGTTCTGAGTTAATTAAAAGTATTCCTTTTATCGTAACAGTAAGTGAACGGGTTATTTGCTGCAGAAATGTTCTATTTCCTCCCACACATGAACATAGGGAGTTTTCAATCTGGCCACAAATACCAACCTTGGGACACGTTTCAACGGCATGGCAAGAATAAGAGCTCTTTTGTCTCAGAGAGAGGTGGCCTTGAGTTCGGCCCGTGAAACTTTCGTACTTCACATAGCGAACACCCATACAGAGGTGCACACCCTTTTCAATTAAGATTTGCCTTTCAATTTCAGCAACATGTTTCCGACTATCTTTAACGCATCCTCCACAAAGTCCCTGGCACACTTTTTTAAAGTTGTTACCAGTGGTCTCGTGACTTCATTTGAGAAAATCTTTGGAGTCATCCCTGCTTCCTTTCATTGTATTTTCTGCACTCTGGTTCGTAGATTGGCATTTTTACTTGCATTACCAGCGGACGCTCTTGTGCTTTTTTACATTTTTAAATATGGATGTCCCTCCTATGCAACCTCCGACCCTGCAGCTGCTGACACTGTTCCGCAATCGCATGCTAGAATATTATGGCACAATGCCGTTGGCGATATTAAGCACGGCATATGGATTATCTTTTCGGTTCTCCTACTTCACCTGTGTCCAGCCTGTATTTCACTGCCTGACCTGTGATTTCGATTGGGCCATTGATTTGTGTCTCTGCGGACCGCTTTCTCCTGACGTCGACTTTAATCAGCTGATGACTCCTATCATTACTCACGAGTTGGTTTGTCCTGGCGAAAGGATTATGGCTGTGGCATTGATGCATGGACTACTTGGTCCCTGGAATTTACTGGCGGCAGCACAGTCTTTCTTGGAACAGAGCTTTCTTGAAAACCCACCGAGCTGTCCTCTGATGGTGATAGAGGATCCGGTGCTGGGAGAGCACGTATGTTCTTTTCCGCTTTTAAATTGGATGGCTGAACTGTTTTCGGATGAAGACGGTGACTTCCTATTGGAGGCTGTTGCAGCTTATTTTGCATACACAGTTATGTCATAGACATTTTTCATGTTTGATATGCTGAGTACTAGCATTTCATTGACAATTCATTGACTTATTTGTCAAGTTTTTATTATTTACCTTGCCTATTGGCTTAAGACTCGATAAAGTACTTGGCTGTTTTATTTTTCTTTAGCATTAAATTTTCCTAGTTTTTAATGCTTTACCTTGCGGACCGTCCACATATAAACTTGCAATCTGCTCTCATGAGATGGCACTTCTATTATCTTATTCAGTTCGTTTCCGGATCATGAGGAGGTGTCATCTAGGTCCTGGATATCTTTACACCGTGTTAAGTTAGCATGGGCTCATTACCGGTTTAAACGCCATTTTTCCTTTTTTGCAACTTCTGCACACGACACTTAGTTGTTGCTTTAGCTTTCCACCTAGTAGTTCATCGTGGTTTACATGAGAATAATATGTTATTGGTCTACTATCTGCTTTACTTGTTAAACTATATCTGTACAGCGAGTGCTAAAGTTTCAAGAACAACACGATACAGAATTGTTATGAGGTCTGATCTCCACGACTTCATACTCATAACATAAGTGCAACTTCTGCCAATTCTGGGCATGAGGCGGGTTTTATATTGCTTTGCCGAACACACATACACAACAGTTGATGCGGTTCACATGAAGAGAGAGCTGGTGTATGCTGATGTGATTCCTTCAAATCTAAGACACTAAAGTATGGGCACGCCCTAAACCAACACAAAGAGACCTTCTTAGCAAATAATATAATATGTGTATTAGGGAGGGTGAGATATAAGCAGCCGCGGGCCGTGGAGGGAGTTACGATGGGGCAGGGAGGCGGGGAGGGGGAGAAGCAGGGTGGAGCCCTCTCTACCTTGCCCCTCCCCCTCCCCGCCTCCCTGCCCCACCGTAACTCCCTCCACGGCCCGCGGCTGCTTATAAGTGTTGCTAACTCTTATTCATTTACAGCATGTTAACATACTGTCACCATTCGCTTTTTATGTACTAGTAACTATGCTGGTAATTTTGCTACTGATAATATGTGTACTTGTATTCTCCACCCTGCTTCTCCCCCTCCCCGCCTCCCTGCCTCACCGTAACTCCCTCCACGGCCCGCGGCTGCTTATAAGTGTTGCTAACTCTTATTCATTTACAGCATGTTAACATACTATCACCATTCACTTTTTATGTACTAGTAACTATGCTGGTAATTTTGCTACTGATAATATGTGTACTTTTATTATCTAAGGTACTACGCCTGAGAAGACGGCATTAGTAAATAAACATTTCAAATACACATCTGTTCTTCTTAACTCCATGTTCTGGTTTCTAAGAAATCTATAACGACCGACTGTTCATGAGTTCCACGTATCCTGAGGTACTATAAGTTCATATTCTGGATTGTCTAAACATTGAGAGTTTGTTATATCCAATGTGACACTGTACCTAGCTTGCTAAGGAGTTTTTGATTACTAACGTGAGTTTTGGGACACCCTAATTCGCCGAGGTTCCAATCCTCTGTCCACAGTTCTGTGTGAGAACAGAAACCCTGCGACAGGGGCACCCCCGACCCTTGCTGGAGCTTCATCACACTTGCGATACAACTCCAGCAATGCATTCGCCGAGGTTCCAATCCTCTGTCCACAGTTCTGTGTGAGAACAGAAACCCTGCGACAGGGGCACCCCCGACCCTTGCTGGAGCTTCATCACACTTGCGATACAACTCCAGCAATGCGCCACCTTTACGGCACAGATACATCACGCATCTGTGCTGTTTTTGCCCCATGATGCGCCGCATTGTAAATGCAGCACACCATAGGTGACGGAACAGCGGCACAAAATGACTAACACATCCCTGGTGATGCGCCAGTCATCATAAATGTATCCCTATGCTTCTTATCTTGTTAGAGATGAACCGCCATATGTATCATCAAAGTTATTTGCATTTCCTAAATAGCGAACTTTAAGGAATAAATAGCGATTCTTTACCATTCCTAGTTTGCGATGAGCTATTTGCTAATTAGCCGAATGTAGCCCAATGAAGCCCAATGTAGCCCAATGTAGCCCAAAGATGGCCGCCAGACACACAAAAAAACAAATGTAGCCCAAATATCAGCCAGATGTAGCCCAACTATAGCCCAGTGACAGAATGACCAATCAGCTTCGCAAACCTCCGTTACGCGAAGCGGAGCGCTGTTACAGATATATATCTTTTTTTGAACGTTAATTTCTCAAAATCCACTGGAGCACATATATTGAGACCTAGCAAAGGCACATCGGGCTACCAGTCCCTAATATTTTGCCAAGTTTCGTGCAAATCCATTCAGCCGTTCAATTATTATTATTATTATTTTTTTTTGCCCCGCGGGGCCCTTTTAAAACCTCCACATCAAACCTAGGGGGTCAGCGAGGATCTACTATGCCCCCTTATAGTTATTTCCCCCTTTGTTTTGACCTCCTCTTGTCTCTCGATCCTACCGAGAGACAAGATGGCGGCCGCTACGGACTGTTTGGAATGTTGACAGACGCCGGAGAACCAATCAGCTTCGCTTCACAAAGCTCCGTTGCGCGAAAAGTCCGCGAACCAGTGCGCTGCCCGGTCCGCTGTTACAGATATATATCTTTTTTTAAACGTTAATTTCTCAAAATCCACTGGAGCACATATATTGAGACCTACAAAAGGCACATCGGGCTACCAGTCCCTACAATTTTGCCAAGTTTCGTGCAAATCCATTCAGCCGTTCGGGCTAAAAGTGAGGCCAACCGCCCTATGGAAAACTCAATGTTAAAAACACGTTTTGGGACCCCCCTTTTTTCTCGGCCCCCACTGGACGAACCCCCCCCCCAAATTTTCAAGGGCTGCTCAGAAACAAAATGTGCCATTTTCCTGAAAATTTCAGCCAATTCCGTCCACAAACGCCAAAGTTATTAGACATAGAATTTTCAAAAAACCCATAGAGAAAAAATCCTAACTATATATACCTACTGGCGACCGCCAGTAGGTAATATATATATATATATATATATATATATATTCACTGAAAAAACCATAGGTTATAGACCATATATAGTTAGGAATTAGCATTTACAAAACCTTAAAAATTCACTGACAAAAACCATAGGTTATACACCATATATAGTTAGGAATTAGCATTTAAAAAACCTTATTTTACTCACACAAAACCAATGAAATTCCATATATAGTTAGTTGTACTAACTATATATCACGCACCCGCAATCCACTGCTGATGATGTCACATATTACATCATTCATGACATGGTCAGTGACATCACTGATGACATCACTGATGACATCTCAAATGACATCACTGATGACATCACTGATGACATCTCAAATGACATTACTGATGACATCACTGATAAAATCATTCATGTGATAATACGATGAACCTCTTCAGACTCTAATATTACCTTAGATACACTCAGTGTAAACACAGACTCACAGATTGTCACTCATCCATGAAGTTACACACACACCTAGACAGTCATGCAAACAATCAATCACACCTCCGTTTCCTTAACTATACAGTTAAACACACCTTACTTATTCAAACATATACTAAAACATATTTACTCACTTATACAATCCTGGATACAAGTTCACAATGATCCATACAGCCACTCACACATTCACTGGCTCTTATGCACAGTTATTTATATATGTCAACTCTCACATGTACTGTATTTTACATATGTACTTAATTTGACATGTAGCACTGAGATATCTATTCACTCACCAATACAGTCATGCACACAGTCAACCGCCCATACAGCTGTTTCCAACATGCACTTTTGAATCCATACATCTATGCACAGAGTCATACACTTCCCAGCCACCCACACACACACTCAGTCTCCCATACAAATGCTTGTGCAACCAATCAATAACCTATATAGTTACTCATATAGCTACTGATCAACACATGCAGCAGTTTACAGAACAACAGACATAATGATGCACAAATTAAGACAGTTTAGTCACTAACCCATGCACTCAGTGAGACACATTTAATCACTCACTCATACATTCAGTCATGCACCTACTAAATCCTTCGTCCAGACACTTATACATCGACTCATTCATAAATATGTAAGACATATTTTAACTTTACAGAAAAATACAGTCACTGGATTTTGTCATCAGTGATGTCATCAGTGATGTCATTTGAGATGTCATCAGTGATGTCATCAGTGATGTCACTGACCATGTCATGAATGATGTAATATGTGACATCATCAGCAGTGGATTGCGGGTGCGTGATATATAGTTAGTACAACTAACTATATATGGAATTTCATTGGTTTTGTGTGAGTAAAATAAGGTTTTTTAAATGCTAATTCCTAACTATATATGGTGTATAACCTATGGTTTTTGTCAGTGAATTTTTAAGGTTTTGTAAATGCTAATTCCTAACTATATATGGTCTATAACCTATGGTTTTTTCAGTGAATTTCATTGGTTTTTTAATAGCTAATATCAAAACCTTTACAATGTATTATTCTTTAAAAAGAAAAATATTTTTTACATGTTTTTTATACAAATTTTTTTTTATTTTTTTTTGTTTCGCTCCCAGTACGCGTACCGGTTAGCTTCCCGTTAGCTCAATCCGGAGGCGCGACCCGGTACGCGAACTGGTAAACGTTCCTTTTGCGCACCTCTCGCGTTACAAAACAACATCGTGACGCTTCGCGTCAGCATGACGTTTCGCGTTCTCGCGTAATACGTCATATTACGTGCTACGTTCGCGTACCCGGAAGCGCAGCGGTACGCGAACCGGAAGCGATCCGCGGCGCGGCGCCGACCGCGTAACGTAAACATAGCAGGTCATGTGACTCGGTAATAACACTTTTCATTGGTTCATTTCACTTTTGGTTTCCTAATGATGTAATACAAGGTCATGTGATCTAAAATGGACACTTTTCATTGGTTTAGAACTTTTGTTTTTCCCAAATGATGAAAACCCCTCCTTCTTTCATCACTCTGACTTTCATCTTGGTGAGAGAAAGACCCTTTATTGAGACTTTGAGATGGCTTCATTAGTAGCTTCAGCTGGTGCTAGCCCACCACCTCCACCAAATCCAAGAAAGAGAGGACCACCTGCAGAAGTAATTTTGCAAGAAGAGGAAGAACAGGAAGAGGAGGAAGAGGAGGAAGAGCATGAGTTTTTGCCAGAGGAGCCCAGGAGGTACAATCGAAAGGAGAATTACATCTGGCAATTCTACAGAATTCCTGAGGGGCAAAAGAAAGTGAATGCACGTTACGTGTTTTGCCGCATATGCGGTGATAGATTGTCAAGGGGCACTGATAAAAAATACAGTTATGGCAATCATACTATGCATCGGCATATGAGTAGGTGGCACCCAAATAATTATAGTGCTGCCCAGCTACGTGACGAACAACAAAATCCCCTCCCAATGGCAAGAAGATCGGTGGTTCCAGAGGTGTCGGGACCAGAGGCGAGGGAGATGATCGCAAACATCCAAATGTTGTTTGGGCACGTAAAGCAAGTGTGCGTGGAATGTGGCACTTTCATCTGCTACAGAGAAAGTAGCATCACTTTGATTTTGCGAGCAATTCAAAATCATATTAATGTTTGTACGAAACGCACCAAAAAATAAATTCTTTTTTTTTTTTTTGCTCCTGTTGAGCCCTTTATAATGGATCGTTTTTGTTTCCCCCCCCCCCAAAAAAACCCAAAAAAATTTAAAAACGTTCAGAAAATACAAAAAAAGTAAAAAAATGTTCAAAAAATACTAAAAAAAATATAAAACAACAAAAACATAAAAAAAAAAAGTTCTTTTCAGAACTAACTCCCCATTATAAAAAAATTGGTAGAATATTTGGAACTCTGCCAACCTCTATTTCTCTTAGTTCGCTCCCGGAGCGCTACCCGGTACGCGTACCGGAAGCTAACCAAAAAAAATATTTTTTAAAAAAAAGAACAGTAAGTATAAGGTAAGCAAACAGACAGTTATGTTAAAAGAAAGACAGCTCTAGGGAGTAAACTAAGGATACTGTTACCTACAATCCACTGCTGATGATGTCACATATTACATCATTCATGACATGGTCAGTAACATCAACAGCAGTGGATTGTAGGTAACAGTATCCTTAGTTTACTCCCTATAGCTGTCTTTCTTTTAACATAACTGTCTATTTCCTTCCCTTATAGTTACTGTTCTTTTTTAAAAAACATTTTTTTGATCAGTCATAAACAGTGACATTAATAGAAACAGAGAGAGTGAACAAGAGTGAAGAACTATGGTCCTCCTCAGCCACCCTCAGAAAACCAAGGGGGTCAAGATACATCTACCGTGCCCCCTTCTACCCATTCTGAACATTATTTGCCCTCCATCTTGTATCTTAATTCGACCGAAACACAAAATGGTGGACTCCCGGAACGCTTAAGGTACGCGAACCGGGGCGCTCAACGGTTCGCGTACCGGGTCGCTCCCTGGGAAAAAAAGGTGGGAAAGTAGTTCACAGAAAAGCCACTGGAGACAATTTCACCAAATATAGATTAGCTCATACTACATACCAATCCCTACCATTTTCACAAATTTGATTGGAATTCCATTTAGCCATTTAGCCTGTAGACCTCTCTAAATACCGTGAGGTAAATTACTTCACAAAACACATCTGAAATGTTGGAATTGACAACCAATTAAAATGTTACTTTCATTTTCTACTTTTTTTACCTCACATTTGATTGGTTATGTACCCGAATATATATAAAGGAAGAGAAGGAAACACAGCCATTTTGACTACTACTTCCTGGTGTACATTTCAATAGGATTTTCATTAATAACTTCAACTTCTTTTTAAAGGTAAGTTGTTATTTTTAAAACTGAAGTATATTGTGCACTTTAAGTTAATATGGCAAACTTTTTCTGTTAGTTATATACTATCCCTCTGTAGTACTTATAAATTTAGATACACTTTTTTATATTCCTACTTCCACTCTGATACTATACACTGCCCAAAGATAAATTCTCTGTTAAAAACTGCCTATCTAAAATTAATCCCAACAGTGCCCTACCTCTACTAATATATATTTTTTTTATGCAAATTTCAGGAAAAATGGAAAGTGAACAAAACATTTCATTTGAAATTGTCCTTCCAGAGTCCAACACAGAAATCATTGATCCAAATGAGATTGAATTTATGGATGAAACTTGGGACCAAGAACTACTGCAATGTGTACAAGCAGTAGATAACCTCCTTGCAAATGAGGACATTTTACAACCTCAGAGACTACAATCTATATTCCATGATTATTATGAAATTTCTGACAATGAAATGTTAGAAAGTTTAATAAATTATGAAACACAATAAAAAAAGCTTAAAAAAAAAAAAATTAAAAAAATAATCAACAAAACCAACAATCAATTAACATACAGCATTTGAAAAGTCTATCATTCATTTTTCATTGTGATACGCTCCCCAGAACGCTTCCCGGTTCGCGTACCGGGTGCTAACCACGAAAAAAAACAAAAACAAATTTTTTTTTTTTGCTTAGCGGGGCCCCTTTAAAGCCTCCACATCAAACCTAGGGGGTCAGGGAGGATCTACTATGCCCCCTTATGGTCATTTCCCCCTTTGTTTTGTCCTCCTCTTGTCACTCGATCCTACCGAGAGACAAGATGGCGGCCGCTCCGGACTGTTTAGAATGTTGACAGACACCGGAGAGCCAATCAACTTCGCTACGCGAAGTTCCGTTACGCGTCAAGTACGCGTACCGGGGCGCTGCCTGGTCCGCGCTTACAGATATATATCTTTTTTTGAACGTTATTTTCTCAAAATCCACTGCAGCACATATATTGAGACCTACAAAAGGCACATCGGGCTACCAGTCCCTACAATTTTGCCAAGTTTCGTGCAAATCCATTCAGCCGTTCGGGCTAAAAGTGAGGCTAACCGCCCTATGGAAAACTCAATGTTAAAAACACGTTTTGGGACCCCCCTTTTTTCTCGGCCCCCCCTGGACCAACTCCCCCAAATTTCCAGTGGCTGCTCAGAAACAAAATGTTCCATTTTGCTGAAAATTTCAGCCAATTCCGTCCACAAACGCCAAAGTTATTAGACATAGAATTTTCAAAATACCCATAGAGAAAAAATCCTAACTATATATACCTACTGGCGACCGCCAGTAGGTAATATATATATATATATATATATATATATATTACCTACTGGCGGTCGCCAGTAGGTATATATAGTTAGGATTTTTTCTCTATGGGATTTTTGAAAATTCTCAGAAACAAAATGTGCCATTTTCCTGAAAATTTCAGCCAATTCCGTCCACAAACGCCAAAGTTATTAGACATAGAATTTTCAAAAATCCCATAGAGAAAAAATCCTAACTATATATACCTACTGGCGACCGCCAGTAGGTAATATATATATATATATATATATATATATATATATATATATATATTACCTACTGGCGGTCGCCAGTAGGTATATATAGTTAGGATTTTTTCTCTATGGGTTTTTTGAAAATTCTAACTATATATACCTACTGGCGACCGCCAGTAGGTAATATATATATATATATATATATATATATATATATATATATATATATATATATATATTACCTACTGGCGGTCGCCAGTAGGTATATATAGTTAGGATTTTTTCTCTATGGGATTTTTGAAAATTCTATGTCTAATAACTTTGGCGTTTGTGGACGGAATTGGCTGAAATTTTCAGGAAAATGGCACATTTTGTTTCTGAGCAGCCCCTGAAAATTGGGGGGGGGTTCGTCCAGGGGGGGTCGACAAAAAAGGGGGGTCCCAAAACGTGTTTTTAACATTGAGTTTTCCATAGGGCGGTTGGCCTCACTTTTAGCCCGAACGGCTGAATGGATTTGCACGAAACTTGGCAAAATTGTAGGGACTGGTAGCCCGATGTGCCTTTTGTAGGTCTCAATATATGTGCTTCAGTGGATTTTGAGAAATTAACGTTTAAAAAAAGATATATATCTGTAACAGCGGACCGGGCAGCGCTCCGGTTCGCGGACTTTTCGCGCAACGGAGCTTTGTGAAGCGAAGCTGATTGGTTCTCCGGCGTCTGTCAACATTCCAAACAGTCCGTAGCGGCCGCCATCTTGTCTCTCGGTAGGATCGAGAGACAAGAGGAGGCGAAAGCGAAGGGGCAAAGGACCATAAGGGGGCATAGTAGATCCTCCATGACCTCTTAGGTTTGATGTACCATTTTGCCAAGTTTGGTGTAATTCCGTTCAGCCATTCAGGCTGTAGACGTATCTAAATGTCAATAATCGAACGGCTGAATGGATTTGCACGAAACTTGGCAAAATATTAGGGACTGGTAGCCCGATGTGCCTTTGCTAGGTCTCAATATATGTGCTCCAGTGGATTTTGAGAAATTAACGTTCAAAAAAAGATATATATCTGTAACAGCGCTCCGCTTCGCGTACTTTTCGCGTTACG
This sequence comes from Lissotriton helveticus, assembly GCF_964261635.1. Classification (NCBI taxonomy): domain Eukaryota; kingdom Metazoa; phylum Chordata; class Amphibia; order Caudata; family Salamandridae; genus Lissotriton; species Lissotriton helveticus. Next base: position 2,024,426,309 of record NC_136067.1, read on the forward strand.
GAGCTTTGCGAAGCTGATTGGTTCTCCGGCGTCTGTCAACATTCCAAACAGTCCGTAGCGGCCGCCATCTTGTCTCTCGGTAGGATCGAGAGACAAGAGGAGGCCAAAGCGAAGGGGCAAATGACCATAAGGGGGCATAGTAGATCCTTCCTGACCTCTTAGGTTTGATGTACCATTTTGCCAAGTTTGGTGTAATTCCGTTCAGCCATTCAGGCTGTAGACGTATGTAAATGTCCTATGGAAAATTGCATGGGGAAAACACATTTGAAAGTGTTGAAATTTAGAACCAATTAAAATGTTACTTTGGTTTTGTATTTGTGTGTGATGAAAGTTAATTGGTTATGTATATATGTCAAATGAGAGGAAACCACAGCCATTTTGTGATACTACTGTCTGAGGTACATTTGTGAGGAATTTTTGGTGGTGAATTTCTGGTGTTTGATTTACACAGTACTAACACTTCTCCTACTTTTAAAAAGGTGAGTTGTTAATTTGTAAGGGGAACTATGTTGTACACTTGAAGATAATTTGAAAAATGTTTTCTGTTATTTATTTGCAGTCCTTCTGTTATACTAAATACTTGATAAAGTTAGTTTTATATTATGTATTACTAAAAACGATAAATGAAAGTGATTATTTTTTTCTGCAATTTACAGCAAGCAATTTCAAAATAAAATGGCTCACAATGAAGAGACCGTGGCAATTTCTTTTGAATTGTCCACTACATTGATTGAAATTGAGAGCACCAATAATGAAATATTGTCACAAGGAGGAGATGACGTGTATGATTTCATTAGATTGATTGAAATTGACAGCACCAATAATGAAATATTGTCACAAGGAGGAGATGACTTGAATGATTCCACTACATTGATGGAAATTGAGAGCACAAATAATGAAATATTGTCACGAGGAGATGACTTGAATGATTTTTTTGATCAATCTGTTGATGGCGAATTTATCGAATGTTTGGAGACCATAGAGTTACAAGAATCATCATTGCAGACTTTTCATGAGGAAATTGCTGATGAGGACATGTTACTAGTTCTTTCAAATTTAGAAAATTCTGAAGAATAAATTTATATTTAGAAATCAAAAATTGTTTGAGACATTATTCATTTTTATTTTTAATTTATGAGGTTGTAGCGAAGTGATTGTAGTATAAAATGAGACTTATAGTATAGAGTGCAACATTTTTATGTTACATGGTAAGTTTACTCATATTTACTTCCCTTCTGCCACTATATTATCTCCAATGTGTATTTGACATCTCTTCTTCATCTCCGGCCTCCTTTCTCTCACTGTGTGTCTCCGATGCATCTTATCGCTGCTATTTTGTGTAATTACAGAAGAGAGTAAAATAAAATAGTTCGGAACGTGAAAAGGGGGCAAAGTAGAGTACCCCTCACCCCCTAGGCCTTTTCAGGCGGTTCCAAAAGGATCAGTTTCTGCTTTCCTGAGAGATTATGGTATGAGTTCCATATACCACAATAATTTGCATTACAACATGCAAGATATCTATCTCCTATTACCAACTTTTGGAGATATTCGCGCTAAGCGCGAATATCTCCAAAAAGTAACACCTGCCCTGAGCAGTTCTTAGCCATGTTATCCAATGGGAGGTGGATAACATGGCTAAGAGCATTAGCTCGGTAATGCATGAATATCGCTGACTTTTTAGCGATATTCATGCATTGCGGCCGTTTATTATCGCATTTGCGATAAACCTTGATAATAGCAAGGTTTATCTTCGATAATTTCTGACGATGCTTAGCGGTAAAAAATTCGTTGGTAAGCATCGTTAGCGATAAATATCGCTTAACTTTGGTAATATGCACCAACGTCTGTTAACGTTCGATTCGAAGGAAATGAGGAAGTGTTGAAAAACATTGTTTGCGCCATCTTGCCTTTTTTGAAATGCCACACTTTTGTCGTGCACGGCAGCCATTTTAGATGCCTTGACCAGACCCACTCTCTGCACGCTGTCGATTCGTAGCATGGCTCCCCACCCTCGGAAGCATCTTCCCCAGGCACTGGTCACCCCCGCTCTCTGTCTTATGCATGGGCAATAAACCTCCCCCCATCTGCGCTGCTCTTCCCTGAGAATCACACTCTGTGCCCGCCCGACACCTCCCTTTCGCCCTATTCACTACCGCACCCTCTGACACTCCTCTTCCTCTGTGTCCGATTGTCCAGGCTATCAGCTAGCCCTGCAGATGTAGTTTATGGCTCCAGCTGTAAAGAATCACCCCTCTTCAAAGGAGTTATAGTAGATCAAGGCCCACACCCGATGAGATCCGTCACACCACACGTGTTCCTACTATCTGAAAACCATCCTGTATTGTGATTGGGGAGGGGACCGAGCCTGAAGCGGAAGATTCCAGGAATGACTCTTTGTACATCAAAGTTTTTACAATTATGTGTCACATTAAAAATATATAGCACTCCAACAAAGTAGTAGGAATATAAAACTTTAATAACATATAAATATATACAACAAAACAAAAACAGTAAAAACATTTAAACAACGAAGAGACCGTGGCAATTTCTTTTGAATTCCTGATGAGGACATGTTACTAGTTCTTTCAAATTATGAAAATTCAGAAGATGTTGCCTGGGGGTGGGTCGTCAGTAGCAGTCTGTTGTGCGAATAGTTCCAAGGCAGCAGAACGCGCTGAAATCTAGATGGCACGAAAGTGATGTCTAGTAAGTTGCCGCCCAGCAAATAACGGCGTGGGGCGCCGCGGGGGTGAGTGAGTCCAGTAGGCACCACAGCTATTCTTACCGGCATTGCAGAATTACTGCTGGGGACAATGCCTGTGCTGTAGCAGGGTCACAGCAGAAACAAAAAGGATTCTGTTGAAGATGTTGTTGGTTTACAATTTGAAAACAGTTCTGGTGTCAACTGCTATGCTAATGTAGTGGTTAATGTTTTGTTTTCTCTAGAAAATGTAAAAGAGGGGGAGGCAGTCCAAAGTTCCATTAAAAGGGCAAAGGAAAGGATCGGTGGTTTGAACTATCAGTCAAAAAGGGGAGGGGGTGCCACAATTTTTCCTACCGGGTCACACTGTGCTTTCACCGGAACTGAGGTCTGCAGGATTCTAGTAATTCAAAGTGAGGCTGGCGCCAGCATGGGAGCGCCGACGTCCCGCGGATACAGTTTCGTCACTCCACGGGCGATCATGGCAGTCATTCCCCATCGGGGGTCGGAGACTCCCGCGGCTCCTCTAGAATCTTCAAGGTCGTGGAGGACTACGGTGGTGGAGTCAACCAGTGACCGGGCCATTTCTTTATGCTGGGCCCGCTCTTGCCAGGTCGACCGCCATTTTGAGAGTTCGGTAGCTACTGGCGATCGCGGGGTCAAATGAGCGGACGGGCTCCACCCTGCCGGGCGAGACGTTGCAGCATGGCCACAGTGGAAGAACCCTTTTCCGGGCGCCTGGAGCGCTGAGGGTGCAGCTGGGAAGCCTCCACCTGGGGAGGCGGGAGAGGCCTGTTCGCACCGTCTCTCCCTCCCAGTGCACCCCACGGCGTCTCGCTTGAGATTTGTTATGGCCGGACCAGGCGATGAGGACGAGGGGGGGGGGGTCGGAGGCATGTGCAAGACATCCCCCCCCAGTGTTGTCGCAGCCATTATTCAAGAAAGAAGAAGTGTCCCGTCCGTCTTCGGGCCGGGCTTCCGGTGGATGTCGGCCGGACGCCCCTGGCTCTGGCCCCATGAACGGGTTCCTTGGTTTATCGGCTGCAGCCGGATCCCGTTGGCCTCGGCCCCCTGACCGTTGGTGGCCGGACTGGAAGAGCATGTGGCGGGACTACCTGAAACTGTCAAGGGCCACCGCGGCCGGACTGGGAGAGAGAGGGGAGGGTCGAGGAGATATTCCCCCCCCTGCAACTCTTCAGCGTTGTAAAGGCAATCCCCTGGCCGGGTCCCGCTGGCCTCGGCCTCTCCTCCGGCTACACCCTACGTTAGGATCTCCTGGCAGAGGCGTGGCAGCAGGACCCGCCTTACATGGGCTGCTCCCGGCTGGGCGTAGCCGCAACCCTGCCCCACCTTGGAAGTTTCCAGAGTGGGGGCGGATGTTCTACTGACTTGCATTTTCCCTAGTCTATCGATTTTTTTGGCGTGGCAGGCGGTGGGACAGCGAGGGGTGATTTGGTTTCTCTTACTGTTTTTCTGGTCTCTCACCACTGGCATATTTTAACGTTTTCTTGTTTCTAGGACATTAATAGGTTTTATCATTACGTTATGTTATCGTTTCTTTGTTCGTTGTTTAATAAAAGTTCATGTTCATCAGTGGCCTACTGATTTTCGTTTTCCTATTCTTTTCTTTCCAGGTTGTTTCATGCTAAAGTTTCTGTTAACAGGATACAGTGATCACTTCGTTATTATTGCATATGTCCTTTTCACTAGGGGTGCTCTCTGGTCGGGCCAGATGACGTATCTCTAGTAAATGGTCCGGGTGAAACAGGTGCATCAATCAGTGGGGAGTAGATAGGCATGACAGATTACAACGGGGGAGAAAGGTCCGCATTACGTACCCTTTCACTATTTGCAAAGATTTTCCTACGTATATTTGCAAACAGGGAATACCTCCAAAAAGAACCAATTCCCAAACAGTCAATGTTTGGGGAAACAATCAATCAATGAGGAACGAAATAGGCACGACGTGTTAAAGGTTTGCGTTACCTACCCTTCACTATCTGCAAAGGGAGAGAGAATATTCCTATTCTTCCTCGTTTGCAGGCAGAGAAGATTCTTAAGAGAACCAACTTCGAACAATTCAATGCTCGATTCAAACAATCAACAAGGGGTACTGTGAACACAAATGAATGCCGCTTATGTACATACACATTGGTATTATCAACAGGTTGTTCCTAATGTTTCTATTTTAGGGAGGTCAAAAAGAGATCCCATTAGTGGCCTCCTGATTTTGCTCGATTCCTTTTGTTTTTTTACACGATTTTTCGCTATCTGCAAAGACTAAACAGAGTATTGCGACTCTGTGCTTGTTTGTAAATAGAGAATGAACCAAAGAGAACAATCAATCAAATGGAGAGAGAAGCAGGCACGACGGATTACAACGGGGGCAAAGGCCTGTGTTAACTACCCTTCACTATCTGCAAAGAGAGAGTACTCCTAATAGAAATGAGGGGTGGGGGGCAGCATTCAAAGCAGATCAGTGTGCATAAACACGAAAATGTTTTTACTTACCACGTACTTGACATTCGACAGCTTATGATATTTGCTATTAAAAAACCATTGAAATTCACTGAAAAAACCATAGGTTATAGACCATATATAGTTAGGAATTAGCATTTAAAAAACCTTATTTTACTCACACAAAACCATTGAAATTCCATATATAGTTAGTTGCACTAACTATATATCGCGCACCCGCAATCCACTGCTGATCATGTCACATATTACATCATTCATGACATGGTCAGTGACATCACTGATGACATCACTGATGACATCTCAAATGACATCACTGATGACATCACTGATGACATCTCATTTGACATCATTCTTGTGCTAATACGATAAACCTCTTCAGACTCTAATATAACCTTAGATACACTCAGTGTATACAGACACTCACACACTGCCACTCATCCATGGAGTTACTCACACACCCAGTCAGTCATGCAAAGAAACAATCTCACCTCCATTTCTTCAACTATACACTTAAACACACCTTACTTATTGAAACATATACTAACACATATTTACTCTCTTATACAATCCCTGATACAAGTTCACAATGATCGATACAACCACTCACTCATTCAGTGGCTCTCATGCACAGTTATTTATATATGCCAACTCTCACATGTACTGTGTTTTACATATGTACTTACTATGACATGTAGCATTGAGATATCCATTCACTCATCAATACACTCATGCACAGTCAACTGCCCATGTAGCTGTTTCCACATGCACTCTTGAACTCATACACCTAGTGAATAAACTGCTCACACATCTATGCATAGAGTCACACACCTTCCAGCCACCCCCACACAAACTCAATCTCCCATAGAAATACTTGGGCAACCAATTAATAACACATATAGCCTCTCGTATAGCTAATGATCAACACATGCAGCAGTTTACATCACAACAGACATAATGATGCACAAATTAAGACAGTTTAGTCACTAACCCATGCATTTAGTGAGACACATTTAATCACTCACTCATACAGTCAGTCACGCACCTACTAAATCCTTCATCCAGACACTTATACATCCACTCATTCTTCAATATGTAAGACATATTTTAACTTTACAGAAACATACAGTCACTGGATGTTGTCATCAGTGATGTCATCAGTGATGTCATTTGAGATGTCATCAGTGATGTCATCAGTGATGTCACTGACCATGTCATGAATGATGTAATATGTGACATGATCAGCAGTGGATTGCGGGTGCGCGATATATAGTTAGTGCAACTAACTATATATGGAATTTCAATGGTTTTGTGTGAGTAAAATAAGGTTTTTTAAATGCTAATTCCTAACTATATATGGTCTATAACCTATGGTTTTTTCAGTGAATATATATATATATATATATATATATATATAACCTACTGGTGGTCTCCAGTAGGTAATTATAGTTAGAACCTAGTTTCCATAGGAAATGCGATTTTTGATTTGCTAATAACTTTGGCGTCGTTTGACAAATGTTTGCGAAATTCTCCTAAAAATGGTCCATCCAGGTTAGCTCCTATCCTGAAAGTTTGGGGGTGATTCGTCAAGCGGGGGCTGAGGAAAAAGGCAGGTCCCAAAAAGTATTTTCTCTATGTTTATTTCCATAGGAAACTTTAGCCAAGGCTACAGCCAGAACTGCTGAACGGAATTACACCAAATTTTGCAAAAAGGTAGAGCTTGGTTCTGAAAGCGACCTTTTTTTTAAATGGTGTAAATGCGTTCAGTAGTTGCTGGGAAATTAAAAAAAATAAAAGTTTTGATATCTATGGGCGTGGTGGGTTCGCAAATCTTCCAGAGCACGAGCTTCACTGTGATTGGCTGCCAACACTCCAAACCAAGAAGTATTGGCAGCCATCTTGTGACTCGGTAACTGAGTCACTAGAAAAAAGGTAAAATAAATAGGAAAAACAAGAAAAGGGGTCAGGGTAGAAACACCCTGACCCCCTAGGCCTGCTCAGGAGTTCCCACAAGCACCCGCAGGGCCCAAAAAAAAGCACTTTTTAAAAATAATTTTGCCAGAATTCGCGCTGCGGTCGCAAATCCCACCCTAATTATTTTAAAAAATGAAGCGCTGTCTCCCATGCTGCCTTGAAATGAGGCCCCTGGGTGGGCCAGGTCCCGGGGGTATTGTGCAAATAATAATAGGTCATTAAGCTTGTGTGTCGTGATTGATGGTGTTTCTGGGGGCTTTACCTGTTTGGGGTATCTTAACAGCTGCACGTTATAATATGTAAAGTGCATTAGTATGAGTGGATTGAGGTACCCTTTCTACTCCCAGAAGTGCTTCTGGCATCTACAATTCTTATGGACTAGAGTCACTCAAAGAGGTCTGTATTTCTCAATTCTAGGCTAGAGATAGCTTTAGCAGTTTGCCAGCAGCGTGTTTCTGAGAAATACATACAGAGTTACAATAGTTCCGGTGAGTCCTCGAGTCTGCTAAGGTGTCATTCACTGTTGCTTGCCTGCTGCAGAGCCTTTCACACTTGTGCTCGGGGGCAGGCGGCGGCCGTACCAGCTGACTGGGGCAGGAGAGGAAGGACTGGTGGAGCTCGCTCATTGTTCTTGTTCACCTACCCATGCACTCTTGTAACTCAGATCCTGCAACTGTGGTAGGAGACCAGGGAATAACTTGGAATGACTGCGAAAATGCAAGATGGTGGGTCAAGCAACAGTGACACCTTGTGGCAGCTTGATAGAACTGCTGCCCTAGCCACAGGCCACTGCTACAATGCCATGCTAATCTGGGCCATTTGTATGCAAGAGCGGGATAATGTGCCTGTCGCTGCTCAGTATCGGAATGAATCAATCTGACGAGGACCTTCGTGCCATCCTCGTATAAAAATAAAACCACCAATTGCATCTGAAACTGTTAAATTACATCACTATACATTTGTTATTCACCCTTCCTCCCTCGCTTCTCTGCTTTTTCTCTCTTTGTTAACAAATTCTTATCCTTTTGTTTATCTTACCATTTCCCGCCATTATTGTCCTTCCTGCTCTGTCTTTCTCCATTTTGCTGCCTTCCACTCCCATTTTACCATCCCTCCCTCCTTTTTCTTGTGTGCCCCCTTTATGTCTTACTCCACCCCTCCCCCTTCCGCTCTTCCATTCTGCCAGACCCTCTCTGATTTGATTTGCTCCTTCTCTTCTAATTTTGCCACTCACAAATCCTGAAGTCAACCCTCCCCTATTATAAAAATCCCCCGTCATTGACAATTCTGTTCCACTTCTCTACCTCTCTCTCTTCTCCTTCCTTCCGCTCACCCATCACGCTGCCAGCCTCTCTCCATTAAAGCTTCTTTTCTGGTCACTTCTATTCACACTCCATTCCTCATCTCTAGGGTTCTTCCGCTCCCTCCCTCTTGTCTCCAAAAGTCTTCCGTCCGTTCCTCTCACCAACTCCCCTTCCTTCTACACCCGCCCCCTGCCTTCCTCGCCCTCTTCCTCTCCACCCAGCCCTGTCCCTGGGCTGTGACCTGCTCATCCTGCGCTATCTCTCGGTAGATGACCTTTGCAGGATGGCAAGAGATGGCAGGTGCCACGGCTGAGCTCTGAACCGGTGTCCGTGTCTCAATGGCAATAGCTGCACATGTCCAGGCAGTGCAGGAGGGGCCATGCCTGGGTGGGGCTGTAGTTAACCCTGCTCTCTTTATCAGGCAGTGCAGGAGTCCTGGCACCAGATGGGGCCATTCCCACCCAGGCCAGTCTGTCAAACGGCCTTTCCTCGTGTTGGGTCACTTGGCCTGGCTGTCAGGCAGCGCATCAGGGCAGATTTCATGTAAACTCAGCAGGTAACAGGCCGCGATGGGCTGGGTCCTCCCGCAGCACGAGCTCACTATAGCCTTCTGAGATCACTCAGAGGACTCCTGCTTATATCTGTGTTTCACTGCTTGGCCACAGATCCGAAACGGGCAGGTCCACTCACCCTTTCATCTTCGCAAGAGTGATAACATGAGCACCTCTGGCTTAGTTCATTCTAAGTATCTTTTATAGAGTGGCCAGGAGAGGTTATACCATTTTATGTTCATAGCAAATCACAGTCTGTATTTTCATTATATGGCTCGAGCACCTTCACTCATGAATTTTTTTAGAAAAAGGGATCAGGCCCCGGGGGATGGGGTCCCCAGGGCCCCAATTTTTTTTTAAAAAGGCCCCCTTGTAAAAAAATTAATTTAAAAAAAAGCTAGCATCTCGCCGGAGGCCACGTCCCTTTTCCCCACCCCTCTGAAAACGCGCCCCCCCTGGCGTGTTGTTTGTTGGGGAATTAATTCCACTTGAATTCTGAGGGTCCCTGGGGGCGAACTAGCCCACCAGGTACCTCCAATATGCACCACAGAGCTGCGTTGCAGTGAGGGGGTCCGAGGCCACGCCCCTTTTTACATCTCTCTGCAATGCAGCTCTGTGGCGCTTACTAGATGTAACTGGTGGGCTAGTTGGCCTCCAGGGACCCTCAAGATTCAAGTGGACTTAATCCCCCAACTTACAACGTGCCAGGGGGCACGTTTGCACATTGGTGCAAAGAGGGGGCAGAGCCTGATATGACAAGTGTGCAAACACACCCCTTGGCTTGTTGTAAATTGGGTGATTAAGTTCCCTTGAATCCTGAGGGTCCCTGGGGACCAACTAGCCCACCAGGTACCTCCAGTAAGTGCCACAGAGCTGGGTTGCACAGAGGTTGTCCAAGCCCACACCCCTTTTTATACCACTCCACAAACGCGGCTTTTGATGCACTGCTGGTGGGGCGATGAGGTCCTCTTGTGTCCGGAGGACCTCAGGACACAAGTGGACTTCATTGTCCAAGCAGCAGTGTGCCGGAAGCTGCGTTTGCATGTGTTGTAAAAAGGGGCGTGGCCTAGGAACACCTCTCTGCAACACAGCTCTGTGGCGCTTGCTGGAGGTTACTGGTGGGCTACTTGGCCATTAGGGACCTTCAGGATTTAAGGGGAGTTAATAGAAATGTTATAGTTCGAAATTAGCATTTAAAAAACCATTGAAATTCACTGAAAAAAAAATAGGTTTCAGGCGCGTTATAGTTAGAAATTAGCATTTAAAAAACCTTAGAAATTCACTGAAAAAACCATAGGTTTCAGGGAAGTTATAGTTAGTTGGATATGTTACTCACTTGTACAAACCATAGAAATTCCCCAGTTATAGTTAGTTCACTTAACCATAACTCGCGCTCCCGCAATGCACTGCTGATGACGTCACATATTACATCATTCATGACATGGTCAGTGACAACTCTGATGACATCACTGATGACTTCTCAAATGACATCACTGATGATATCACTGATGACATCATCCACGTGAAAATCTGATGCATCTCCTAACACTAATGTAACCTTTGATACACCGACGTAAAATAAAGACTACCATTTTCACAACAATTGACACACCAATACTAGTTACTACATATGCACTCATTGATTCCTCGGTCTACACACACATCCATTCATTCGCCCATAAATTTAACTCATACATGCAGTCACTCATCAATACAACACTATCATAAGCACTCATACACCTATACAAACACTCACACACTACCACTCATCCAGAGTTACTCACACACCTAGTAGAGTCATGCAAAGAATCAATCACACTTCCATTTACTGACCTATAGAGTTAAACACACACCACGTCACTTATTCAAACAGAAGCAAATGCATACTGTTAGACCTGGCACCATTGGCGTGGGTCTAACTTCCATTTTTGCTGTTGCCTCATGTGTTTTTGCTGGTGTTAGATGATTTGGGCACTGTGCCGCTGCTGTCCAGTGCCACAGTACAAGTGCTCCCTACTGCAAATTAATGTATTGATGAGTGATTCCATGATTGACTGATTTGGTTTATGTTAGAATTGGGGGACCCTGGTTGGCATAGGCAATTACTTGTGACAACCAGGGACCCTCTCTTCCAGTCAGGGAAAGGGACTTATTCCGCAAAATAACCCCTGCTCACCCTCTACGTTACGTGGCGCGTGCAGTCAAGGCTAATCCTCAGAGCGTTTTATGGCTAAGCATTTGTGACAAAATACAGCGATTAAATGACACACTACAAATGAACACCAGTCTAGATTTATGTAAAAATATAGGGTTCTTTATGTAAGCTTAAACACAAGTTTCAATAACCTTTAAGACGGTTCCACCATACTATTTAGCAACACTTGGTTCTTTAGAAATGCTTGTTTAAAGGCTGTGCGAAGCATAGGGCTCTTGTGCGGGTGAAAAAGATATGCTTGTTAGAGTCTCACGCATCTCGCGGACCCTTTAGTCAGGGGCGCGTCGCACAGTTCGGAGCGTACACAGTACCTTTGTTCTTCAAGAGTTCGAGGTGGACGGTGCGGTGCTGATCCAGACGTCCCACGTCGCGGTGCTCTCTCTGATGGTGCGAGCTACAGCTCGAGGCTCAGTAGTCCCGTACATGGAGAGGGCGATGCGTTGTGTGGACAGGCTCTTCTTCACAGCGTATGAGTCGACCCTGGAGAGGGGAAGCGTTTGAGTGTGATGCGAGTGGCGGTACAAATCCAAAGGTACTAGACGTACCCAGCCGCAGTACGCTCCGCAGCTGTTCACTAACAGCAGCGGGGCGCCTCTCAACAGGACGTGGCTCAGGGGAAAGCAGACACCAGGAGAAGTCCTTCTTTGCAGTGCGGGCTACAGCTCTTGGCCAGAAAGCCACGGCGCTTGGACAGGACGGGTCCTTTCTTGCATTGCGAGCTACGGCTCAGGTCGCCAGTAGTCACGGTGCTCAGGCCAGCGGGGCTGGGCCTTACTTTGCGAGCTGCGGCTCGGCGGGCAGAAGTCACGTTGCTCGGTGGGACAAGGGTGCACGGCTCCTCAGAGTGCGTGATGAATTTTCACGGCGCACTCAGCTTTCCTCAGTCAGTGCCGCGGGGAAAGGCAGTGCACTCGGCAGCTTCTTCTTCAGGGGGTTTAGAGCCCAATGGTCCTGGGGCTCAGTTCAGGGGGCAGGCTCACACGCAAGCCCTTGGAGATCTTTGAAGTACAAGTTTTGGAAGCAAATAAAAGTCTTTGTAGTTTCTTACTCTCCTTGGGCAGCAGGGCAACCTCTGCAGGCCAGACCCCCAGGATAGGAACAGTCTTCCTCCTTCAGCTTTCCTGGTTCCTTCCCCTCAGGCAGAGGTCTCTTCTTGGTTCAAGCAGGATCGAGTTTCTTAGGAGCAGGGCTCCTATATTTATATGGCATTTTTTTGTTCTCTGAGGCCAGGGGGCCTTTGCCTAGTTCTGTCCGGTTCTGGAGTACTTTGTTGACATGAGGCTGCTCTCTTCTTTCAGTGTGCAGGGCAGAGACATCAGACGCTCCAAAGGGGGTGGAGCCAGCATTGTGGTGGCAGAGCACAGCCCTATTCAGAGTCAAGGTGCACTCCTCCCACCCATCCTGGTGTAATCTTTCTATTCACCACTTGGCAGCCCAGCCTGTCTCCTGGAATTCCCCAGCCCTGGCACTCACAGAAACCAGACAACAGATACACATCCTAGCAGACGTGGTCTGAAATGGTTAGGCAAGCAAATACTAACTTTCTAAAAGTAGTATTTGCAAACACAGGATATTAAAATAAACTTTACTAAAAGATGTATTTTATTATTCTGAGTTCAGGCACACTAAACTTGACTTTCTACCACATTCCCTGAGTCTGCTAGGATTATAGAGTGTAATAATTCCAGCAGCCCATTCTGGCCTATGAGAACAGGTAGCCTTACAATAGTGAAAACCGAAATTGGCTGTAATTCACTATTAGGACATGCCACACACATCAGGGCTTGTCCTACCTTATGCTTACAATGCACCCTGCCCTTGGGCCTACCATAGGGGTGACTAATATGAAGGTATGGGAAGGTTTTAGGGACTGGCAAGTGGGTGCACTTGCGCAGCCAGCATGACAGTACCAGACTGCAAGCAGGTTCTGCAATGGCAAACCTTAGACACATTTAACCGGGCTGTGTCTGTGGGTGGCACAACCAGTGCTGCAAGCCCACCAGCAGCATTTGTATTTACAAGCCCTGGCACTCCTGGTGCATTGTACTAGGGTCTGACAGTAAACAAAATAAGCCATACATGGAATCTAATCAATGCATACATTTTCAGGTAGGGAGCACTTGCACTGTGGCACTGATTGGAAGTGACACAGTGCTCTGAGCAGCTAACACCAGCAAAAACACATGAGGCAACAATAAAAACTGGAAGGAAGACCCACGCCAATGGTACCAGGTTTAAAACGTGTCCCCTCCAGCTGAAATGTGGGGAGAACTACCCTACCCCAGGGAGTTCTCATCACTAAGGCAGAAAAAAGCAGGACAGACCATCAGCATTGGCGTTATCTGTACCGGGGCGATGTTCCACCGTGAAATCCAACCCCTGTAGGGAAATGGACCACCTCAACAGCTAAGGATTTTCACCCCTCATATGCATTAACCATCTGAGGGGCCTGTGGTCTGTATGAACCCGGAAGTGAGACCCAAACAGGTAGGATCTTAGCTACTTCAGTGCCCAGACCACAGCAAATGCCTCACGCTCAATAGCACTCCATCTCTGTAACCATGGAAGTAACCTCCTGCTAATAAAGGCTACAGGTTGATCTAGGCCCTCCTCATTAATCTGTGAAAGAACGGCCCCAACACCATGCTCTGAAGCGTCTGTCTGAATGATAAACTCTTTGGAAAAGTTGGGAGCCAGGAGCACGAGCACCGTGCGCATAGCAGCTTTCAAGGCCTCAAAGGCTGTCTGACAGGTGTCAGTCCATATCACTTTCTGGGGCTGCTTCTTAGAAGTCAGCGCTGTCAAGGGGGTAACAATGTTGCCATACCCCTTGACAAACCTCCTGTAGTACCTGGTGAGACCTACGAAGGCTCTCACCTCTGTTTGGATTTTGGGCGACTCCCAATTCAGGATGGTTTCTATCTTGGGTTGAAGGGGTGCCACCTGGCCGCTCCCAAACAGGTGCCCCAAGCACACCACGGAACCCTGCCCGATCTGGCACTTACTCGCCTTGATCGTGAGGCCTGACCTCCGCAGCGCCATCAACACTTCCCAGAGGTGGCACAAGTGTTCCTCCCACGTGGAGCTGAACACGCCGATGTCATCCAGGTAGGCGGCACTGAACAAATCCAGTCCAGCCAACACCTGGTTGACCAACCTCTGGATGGTGGCAGGGGCATTCTTCATCTCAAAGGGCATAACACGGAACTGGTAGTGCCCATCTGGGGTGGAAAATGCTGACCTCTCTTTGGCCTCATCGGTCAAGGTGATCTGCCAGTACCCAGACGTTAAATCAAACGTGCTGAGGTACTTGGCAGACCCTAGCCGGTCTATGAGCTCATCAGCTCTGGGGATGGGGTGGGCTTCAGTCCTGGTGACCGCATTGAGTTCCCTGTAGTCCACACAGAACCGGAGTTCGGGTGTGGCACCCGGCGCTGCAGCCTTTGGGACCAAGACCACTGGGCTGGCCCAAGGACTGCTTGAGGACTCACTTACCCCTAAGGCGAACATCTTGGAGACCTCCTCCTTGATGCAAGCTCTCACCCTGTCAGTCACCCTGTAGGTCCTGTGCCTCAGAGGTGTACTATCCCCAGTGTCCACCTCATGAACGCACCAATCAGTGACACCAGGAATCAGGGAAAACAGATCAGAAAACTGCCCCAGCAACTGAAGGCAGTCCTTCTGTTGCTCAGGGGTCAGGGTGGAAGAGAGGATGAAACCATTCACTGACCCATCTTGCTCCTTGGCTGACAGGCGGTCAGGAAGAGGCTCAGTCTCCTCCCCCATCCCAGCATCTGTTGCCAAGAGCATGCCCACTTGGGACCTCTCCAAGTAGGGCTTCAGGCGGTTGACGTGCAGGACCCTCATGGGGTTCCTGGGAGACAGCAAGTCCACCAACTAGGTAACAGGACTCTAGCGCTCCACAACCTCAAAGTGACCGGTCCACTTATCCTGGAGCGCACAAGGCTCCACTGGGGACAAGACCCATACCTTTTGTCCAGGCTGAAGCTCAACAAGAGTGGCATTCTGGTCATACCACCGCTTCATCTCCTCCTGGCTGGCTTTCAGATTTGCCTCTGCGAGTTCTTTGAAATGCCTAGTCTGCTTCCTAAAGGCCAGCATGTAGCTAAATTCATGCTGGGGAGGTTTCCTGGGAAATTGCTCCCACCCTTTCTTGACCAGACTTAGAGGTCCTCTTACTGGGTGGCCATACACAAGCTCAAAGGGGCTGAACCCTAGAGACTACTGTGGCACCTCACAGTATGCAAAGAGTAGGCATGGTAAGAGGATGTCCCACTTACGCCTCATGGGTTCCTCAAGACCCATTATCATGCCCTTCAGGGTTTGGTTGAATCTCTCAACCAACCCATGTCCTTGGGGGTGGCAAGGGGTGGTGAACTTGTAGGTTACACCTCACTCTTGCCAAAGGGACTTCATATACTTGGATATGAATTTGGTACCCTGGTTAACATCACCTCTAGAGGAAATCCCACTCTGGAGAAAATTCCCATCAGTGCACGTCCCACCACGGGGGCCATCACTGTCGCTAGAGGGATGGCTTCCTGGTGCCGGGTGCCGGGTGGCATGGTCCATCAGGACCAGGGTAAACCGGTTGCCCATGGCTGTCCTGGGGTCCAGTGGCCCCACAATGTCAATACCCACATGCTCAAAGGGGGTACTGACCACAGGGAATGGCTGGAGAGGACCCTTCCGCTTCCTCACACTCTTTCCACTTGCCTGGCAAGTCTGACAGGTCCTGCAGTGAGTGTCTGAACTCCTGCGCATTTGAGGCCAATAAAAGTGGGTGACACGCCTTTCAAAGGTCTTGTCACGCCCCAAATGCCCTTTATCATGGCTGAGGGTACCCCCAATATACATTTCTTTTAGGTCTAGAGAAGGGGGAGAGGGAGAAATATACACTATAGAAGAACCTCTGGACTGACCTATCTAGTTTCAACATTGATATGACTCAAGATAAACATTTTTCTACAAGGACACAGCAGAACTAATTCAATATATACAAAGAACAATGATTAAGGCTTTATTTATCATTTCTTTCTCTTAGTTTGTCATTTATTTCAAAAAGCCATTTTTTTGGTTATTTTTCAAAAGAGTTTTTTTTAAACATATACAAAAACAAAAATACACATGTATCATTCCTATGGAATAGAAAAGAATAATTTAGCAATTTGTACAGACACAAAATTTCAAATAGCAACCCCACCTAAACATTCCATGATAAAAATAAAGTTAAAAGAAGGCAACTTTATTCATTCATCCGTATCAGTCTCACCAGTCATACTGACCATACATACCATTTCTAAGATACTACACACAAAGGATCTAGAAAAACAGACAACCAACCTAGTTACACAAAGAAACCCCCAAAGGGGGATATATTTGAGATGTTATACATAGATATCAACCCCAAGTTTTTCGTTTTCTATCTTTCTTTTTGGGAATCCTTTTCAGTTGGATTTTCAGTTGTCTGTAAGTGGCCAACGTACGTTTTGGTGCAAGAGATAAAATTATGCCACCTTCATCAGGGCCAATAACTATACAGTATACTTGAAGGTAGGGGTGTCTTCACATCTGTATTTAATACAATATTGGTAAATATGTAGATTCTAAGTCCTTGTCACTCATACTTTTTATTTAGTTAATTATTATTAGTGGTGACCGTGAACAGTGCTCAAACAAGAAAAAGAAAAACGTGAAAAGAAAACAAGCGGAAGAAAAGAGTGGTCTCAGTAACTTTATTATATAAATAAAAAAAGATTCTCTGAGTTGATTTTTCAAAAAGATAAACGAGAGAATTGTGTCAGATGTGCATAAAAAGTAGAAAGTAGATTTCTATAGAGGATGATGTCTCCTTAGAGTCCCCAAAGGATGGAAGGATTCCTAATGTTATAGTGAGCTTCCCCCAAGAAGTAGCGGAGATATATATATTATCCTCACCTATTTATGCTGTAAAAGCAGCACTAATACAGGTGGTGCAATAAGTTCACGATTTTTTTAGGAAAATTCCTGTAAGAATGTAAATTGAAGAGAACATTTTTAAATGGTATTATGAGCCTTTAGTTCAGAATACTACAGTTTAAATCTGTTGGCTTGGATACCTGCAACCGTATAAGGGTCCAGGCCAGAAAAAATGGGGGTCTTTATCTGCTTTCCCCAAAGCTGCAATATCTAGTCCTGTGTCACAGTAAAGGGACAGAAAACTCGTCTCTTTTCTCCTTCTCTCTGTTCTGATAAGAAGATTCTACAGTTTAAAAAAAATTATGAATATATTTAGAACATCAACATAAACTAAAACCAGTTTCCGTTAGAAAAACACGAGATAGTCCTCACTGTGATCTCACCTTTTGAAATTGGTCTGTCTCTGAGAGAGAAAGATACAGTTGATTGATATAATTGAAGTGTATTTCTATCTTTTAGTAGCTGTAGTTTCCACCCAGAGCGAGTGATCACTAAAGGGCAAACAAAGGGACAGCAAATAAAACTATCTGGTTAAGTGTATGTCATTTACACATATCCAAGTGAGAATGAGTTCCCATTGGAATCATAAGCATAGAAAAAACCTTTTGTGATGGAATGAGTTGGTATCTTAGTGCCGTACACAGAGACGATATTCTCTCTAGACAGTCAAATTGTTATTAATATAGCCCGGAAATACCTTCTTATGCATTGATGTACAATAGTATCACCCATGTAAAATGTACCTAATGTTTATATAGAAGTTTAAACTCGTGTTAGTACTGGTGTTTAAACAAAGGAGTGAACTAATAACTCCCTAAATTAACATTCATGCCGAATAAGGCTGCATCACAACAGAGTCAGTATTAATGTATTGCATATAATGCGGTCTGCCGTGAAAGCGAGGACCGCATTCAAAGAAGTAATAAACTTACTACAGAGACTAGCTATGCAGAGCATGTTAATACATCGAGCTTTAGGGCCGTGTTGGCGGCTAAAATATAGTGCTCTGAAACGTGAAGCCATTCCACGGTTCCATGCTACGGGAATTCGTTTAGAGAGACTGACTATTAGTAGCACGCTAGCTAAAATATATTGGGCTAAGCAAGCTGGCTTGTGGTTTGATATGAGTGCTAGTAAAAACTGCGTTTTCCTTCCACATTTACCGCAATAATCTACACGAATAAGAAACGCCAGGCGCAACCTCTCTAAGGTGGAACAAAAATGTTACCTCATGTGGGTGGTTTGCTCATCCCTTCGCTGGCGTCATCTATAATGCAGCTGGCCGGTGTAACGGGAGCGCGGGCAGTTTTCGTTTATAAAGGGGAGGACGACTATGTTCCTACTGAAAATCACGTGATATATTGAGATGTGACTTCCCTATTTGCAGTGTAATAGAAATAGGGCAGGGTGCATTGTAAGTATAAGGTGGGACAAGCCCTGATATGTTTGGCATGTCCTAATAGTGAATTATAGCCATTTTCGTTTTTCTCTATTGCAAGGCTACCTGTTCTCCATAGGCCAGAATGAGCTGTTAGAATTATTACATCTTATAATCCTAACTGACTCAGAGAACATGGTAGAAATTCGAGTTTAGTGTGCCTGAACTCAGAATGATAAAATACATCTTTTAGTGAAGTTGTTTTTAACATTCTGTGTTTGAAAATACCACTTTGGCTCTGCTAGGTTGTGTATTCCTTAGTCTGGTTTCTGTGAGTGACATGGCTGGGGGGTTCCAAGAGACAGCCCAGTGGTGAATAGAGAGATCTACATCTAGATGGGAGGGAGGAGTTCACCTGCACCTTGAATAGGGCTGTGCCTGCCTGCCTTCCACAATGCTGGCTCCACCTCCTGGGGAGCAGCTGATGTCTCTGCCCTGCACACTGAAAGAAGAGAAGGAAGTCCTGTCAACAAAGTGCTCCAGGACTGTACTTGCCTTCCACAATGCTGGCTCCACCTCCTGTGGGGCGTCTGATGTTTCTTCCCTGCACTGTGAATGGAAAGGAGAAGTCTTGTAAACAGAGTGCTCAGGAACTGGTTTGGACTGGGCAAAGGCCCCTCTCCCCTCAGAGAACAAAGGATTTTGGGGCATAAGTAGTGGAAACCTGATCCCAAGAATTTAGATCACTTTTGGACTACAAGAAGAAACCTTTACTGAGGAGATGAACCTGAAGAAACTGAGGAGAGACTATTCCCAAGCTGAAGTGCTGCTTGGGGGATTGGGCTGCAGTGGTTGCCTTACTGCCAAAGGAAGGAGGAAGGAACTTTGTGTACTTTGCTTTCAAATTGTGAAGGATCACCAAGGGCTTGGAAAATATCTTGCCTCCTGCAGAAGTCTCAGGGACAACAGACTTCAACCCCCAGCTCCCCAGAGTTTTTGTGGAAGTGCCTGCTGCTGATTTTGGCCTTCTGAGAAACTGCATGTCGCAAGGAGCTGGAAGCGCGACTCAACAAGAACAAAGCGTGTCGCCGTCGCTGTGCCTGCCATCGCAACTCCGAAGGAGGATGTTGCTGCTGAACTGTCGCACTGCACCTCATCGAGAGAATATTCCCGCAACGAGGTCATAGCATGTCGGCGTCACTGTGCCTGCCGTCGCAACTCCAAAGGAGGGTGTCGCCACTGGAACTGTCGCACTGCACCGCATCGAAGAAGAGCACCTCGCATCCCCGAGATGCGCCCGCTGTCGGAGCTGCTGCTGTCGCATCGAAGATGTCGCCGCTGTATTTGTCGCATTATAGGGAAGCTTCACTCATCGTGGGAGAAGAGTGTAACCGCTGGAGCTGCTGCCGTCGCATCGCGGAATAAGGGTGTCGCCGCTGCAGTCCACGCATCGAACCGAGAACTTAGCCCATCCCCGGAGAAGCGTGCCGCATCTGGAAGATCTTCACATCTTTAATTCTTTGCACCTGAACTTTGCTGCATTTCCTTCACTGCGACATGGCTTGTAGTGGAAGCGCAACGCAACCTAAGGTACATTGACGCAAAGTGTCCCATCTTAAGAATTGAACTGAACTAAGCTAAAACTACCATCTTAAAGTAATAGTATTGTGTATTTTTGTCATTTATTGTCTTTTTGATGTAACTCTATGTAAAGTATACTTATTTTTGATATAAAACCTTGTGTGGTATCCATCGGTAGTGTTGTCACTTGATTACTGTATGTGGTCACAAATGCTTTACACACTGCCTCTGAGATGGTCCTGTCTGCTCGTGCCAAGCTACCAAGGGAGTGAGCAGGGGTTATTTTAGGAGTGTACCCCCTTACCCTGACTAGAGGAAGGGATCCCTATTCGTCACAAGTACCTACCTGTGCCAACTAGAGACCCCCAAATATAACACATACTTACTCTCTTATACATTTACTAATAGAAGTACACACTCATCCGTACAGCCCTTCTTACAATCACAGACTCTCACATATAGTAATTTATATACTCCAACTCTCACATACACTGCCTTTTATATATGTAGTTACTTAGACATTTACCACTGAAACATCCATTTACTCACCAACACACCCATACACACTATCACCCACCCATACAGCTGTTTCCACATGCACTCTTGAACCCATATACCCAGTAAATCAACCACTCATCCATCTATGCACAGAGTCACACACCTCCCACCCACACACACACTCAGTATCCCATATAAACACTCAGGCAACCAATCAAAAACCCATATTGACACTCATGTAGCTACTGACCAACCCATGCAGCAGCTTACACAACAACAGACAGACTGATACAGACATTCACACAGTTTAGTCACTAACCCATACATTCAGTAAGACATATTTAATCACTCACTTATACAGTCAGTCATGCACACAGCTACTAGGTGGCCCCTACTGACTATGGGGACACTCTGTTGTTGCCGATCCGCCTGCCGCTTGCAGGTCTGCCTGCCTTTTGCTCTGCCTGCCTGCCGTGAGCGTGCAACGTCAGAAGAGCCCCGCCCACTCCGAGTCGCGGTGGCACACAGAACGCAAGCAGCTTGTCGTGCTGCTTCGCATGAATCTGTGCCCCTAAATGTTCCAGGATTAATAGAGCCAAGAGAGCAATTCTAGGCTGGGCCAAGAGTGGGTGAACCAGGGCACCGCGAAAAAGACTGTAGAAGACCGCTGAAGCAGCAGAAGCCGCCGATAAGCCCAGCCAAAGCCCCAGAAAAAATAGGAGCTGGAGAAAGGAGAAAGGGGAAAGGAGCATGGTGCAATCATAGCCTGGGGAGGTCAGAGCACCTAAAGACTGTGAAAAAGCTTGGTGCCTGACCCTGGTAACCCCCCCGCAGAAGAAAGGAAATAAGGGGGCTATTTTCAAGACATAAAGTACTGAGATCAACGCAAACAGGTGGTCAAGGCAGGTTAAAGGCACAACAGAGGTAAGTGTATGCGGGACCACAGTACCTTAACGCCCCCTTAAAGTAAATAAGAGTTGTTAAACTAAATTGCTCAGGGGGCTAGTTAAAGCGGGGTAATTTGGAATACTAAAGCTTGTAAAATAAGAATACACTCATTATATTTCCGGATAGAGAGCTATGGCGCCAAAAAGGAAGCAAAGAAGTTGTAAAGCGCATACGGAGCTCAGCCCCGGGAGAAGAGAACTCTCTAGAGAATCAAGAACCCTAGAAGAAAGCCAGGAGAGCCAGGCTAGCCCCATGGCAAATGTGAAAGTGGCACCTCAAAAGAGGAAAATAAAAGCAAGAGCGCTAGAAAGTAAAGAATGTCTGGCAGCCTCTAAATCTGTAAAATACTTTGTAGGTAAATACTACAAAAGAATGGACTCACCTAGGAGACCCTTGGAAACAGAAGTACCTCAGGAGAATGGGAATGGCTCAGTAGAAATTGTTGAAGAATTATTTGAGGCATCATTCCTCTTAAATCAGTCGATCGCAGATCAAAATGAACTGCTGGTAGCGCCGCGTTTGTCTTCATCCCCCAAATTATTCTCACAACACACACAGGCACTAGAGACCTCAGGTAAAATGGGAAATATTACGGAAAGGTCGAGAAATGATTGGGGTAAGGAATTAAATACATCAGCATAATGGTCAATTGAATTACAACGATCCAGAGAGGAACTGCGAACATGACTTAGATATCTCTGCTACTCCCTCCTCTTCAACGATGGACCTATTGCTGATGCTTCAGAAAACTCTCCAGGGGATACTGGAAGTTACAATGTTAAACAATGGGGTCTTGAAAACGCAAAAAACATACTTAAAAAAGATTGAGGAGGAGCTGCAAGGAATTAGAGGACAGCTGCCATATATGATGAGACCAATAGAAGACCCATAGCCTATAGAACAGAAAGGGAGTATAGCACAAAAACGGAGTGTAGCAATAGTAGAAACCCCTCATACAGTATATATTTCAAAACGCCCGATGCTGATAAGAAGAATAGGAGAAAACTTGAGCTATAGTTCTAGGTATACCAGTAGACAACACAGAAGAGGGATAGGCAGAAAGAGGGAATCTAAGGCAGAAATAAGAGAAAAACAGCCGTAAAAAGAGGCAGAGATTAAGCCAAGCCCTGCATTTACACAGGTACCTGATAAGCCAGCAAGACCAGAGGGCATGAGGGAGGCTTCAAAGAACCAAGTAAAGAAAAAGTTTAGCAAGAGATGAAGCAAAAAGCAATCAGAAATAAATCCTTAATAAAATTAATAAATGCGGGACATTATATATTTGCTCAGAAGAATAGCACTATAGATAAAGTAGCCCCGCAACCTGGTAAAACAGGAGTAAAAAGCCACCAGGGGAACGTTAGATGGAAAGATAACAGACAGCTAGGGGTAATAGACCAGATGGCCGGCACTGAGATAGGAAGTATTAAATAGGGATGTATGACATTACAATGCATGCTTTTACATCGCATGCTTTTACATCACAGTTTTTACAACGCATACCATTACAACGCATAGCGCTTTTGGGTGCTGTATAGTGAATAGTTTAATTTACTATTCCAACTCCAGTCCCCGTGGACACTAGGGAAGGTGTTGGATAGTAAATTAAACCCATTTCCTATCCTAGAGCGCCCCCCAGTGCAATGCGTTGTAATGGTTTGCGTTGTAAAAGTTAGTTGCGATGTAAAAGCACTGCGTGGTAAAAGTTGCATTGTAAAGGATGTTTCCCATTAAATAGATGTATTTTGAGCCAGGAAAAAAGGGGAAGAAATCATGGAAGATTCAACCCTTAAATAGGTCCCAAATTCTATTCTCATTCTCAAAATGCCTAAGTCTGAGAGGAATAGGTACAAAAGATCTGAGACAAGTGGGCGTCGTAGAAAATTCGTATGGAGAGGAAATCTCAAGAGTCCTTGTCTACTCAGACTAGGTAAAATTGGCAATTTGGAAAGCGGAAGCTGAGATAGAACAGGACGGGATACGGCTAATTGCAGAGAAAGATCTGGAAAAACAGGTGCAATCAGGTAAAGATTTCCGAAAATGTCATGCAGGCCTTAGGAAGAGACAGGTGAGGCTTATGGAGAAAAATTAAGAGAGGCGAGGTATGCTAAATATAGTAGTGAATAATTCAGTAACTGATAATTCACGGGACAATTGGAGTCAAAGAAGCAGCCCTGCAGGTCCCTCCCAGTGTTATAAAGAAGGCATGGAGGAAGATGAAGGTTTAAGTGAGGTAGAATAGGAAGAGGGGGAGTCGCATAGCTTTAACTTCTTATCCTGGAATGTAAACGGCCTGGGTAATAGAGCAAAACAGGAACTAGGAAAGAATATGGGAATTATGTGTGTGCAAGAAACTTGGCTATGTGACGAAACCCCAACATTTGATGGCTTCCTCCAGCTCCACCGTCCGGCTAGGAAACAGAGGTTCGGACGCCCGGCGGGGGGGGATTATGACCTTAGTGTCAACAAAAATAGCAAAGAACGTGATTCTGTTAAATGTGAAATGTAAATGGCTTTTGGTATGTAGATTGTCCTTTCAGGTTTTAGATAAAAAGTATGAAAATGTAATTATTATAAATGCAATGGGATAATAGTGAGTATGAAAGTGAGCTTGAGAATTTTAAAGACGATATAGATACTCTATGCGGAAAGTATTTGACGGATATGTTTTTCATAATGGGATACTTCAACTATAAACTGAGCCCAAAGTAGACCTCTGGTATAGGGATATACTGGACGCATACGAGATAAAGGAGGCAACCATCCCAGACTGTGAACCCCAAAGACAGGATGAAATGCTGGGAAACAACCTTGGGATGAAGGGTATGTTCTGCTTGAATGGTAGATTAGAATCAGATTGCCCAGCAAAGAAAGCATTCAAAAAAGGCACACAAAACTGCCCGATAGATTATATATTTATGTTTGCTTGGAATTTCCCTCTTATAAGTAAATTTAGGATACTCCAGGTAGAGGAGAGTGTTCATAACCCCTTGCAGTTGACGATTCAGGGGGGAAGGCCGAAACCGTGTGATAAAGTTATTGCACAACAAGTCGAGTAACCAAAAAGAGTGACCACTAGACTATCAGAAGAGTACATAGAAAAACTAGGAAGACTCCAACAGAAGATACCTTTGGGGGAAATAGAGGCCCAAAATCTGGAATGGTTTGAGGGAAAAATAGAACAAGTGGTGCAATGTCTTCGAATCGTATTAAAATAAACGAACATACAATTCCAGCAAGACAACCGAAATGGTTCTCTGCAGATTGTCAGAAGAAAAAAGAGAAATCAGGAAAGAAACTAGAACGATTAGAAAGAAATATGATCAGAAGAGACAAAGACACCTGGAAAAACTGAAAAGAGAATATAAAAAGTTACTCGCAAATGCCAAAAGAACAAAAATGCTGGGAAAATCTGTTGCAAACTATCGAATCGAAGAATTAAAGACAATTCTGGAAACTAGTAAAAACAGCAGCAGACCACCCAGTCGGGGCAATGAATTGTGTGATAGATGATGCAGTCTGGGAGAAGTATTTGAAGGAAATATACAGCCCACGGAGAGATTTAGTAGAAGGAGGGCCAGAACCATGGCAAGGGTCAGTAGAAGATCTAAAGCAAGACTTTACAGAATTGAATGTAAAAAATACAATAGCTAATTTAAAGCTAACACGAGCCGCAGGCCCAGACAATCTCCCAGCAATAATAATAAAATCAGAGATGAAGTGGTGGGTGAAATTCTTATCTCAGATGTTTCTGGTAATCCTAGAAGGAGGGAAAATACCTAAGAATTGGAAGGGAGCAGTAATAATGCCAGTACACAAAAATAATGTACCACAAAACTATTGGTTAATTAACCTGCTAGATATAGGGGTAAACGTTTTTTCAAAAATAATTTTGAATAGATTAAAAAACTGGGTAGAGGAGTTTGCAATAGTACCAACTAAACAGGGGAGCTTCAAGGAAGGCCATTCCACGGTCTACCATTGCTTTGCCCTGTGGGCCGCTACACGCAAGTCATTGAAACAAAATGGTAAGCTGTGCTGCTGTTTTGTTGACTTTTGAGCTGCGTTCGACTCATTTGATTGGAACTGCCTCTGGGTAACCCTAGAAAATAAAAAGACCCCTGCGGGTTTGCTGAGGATAATAAAAAAGTTACACAGCGGTAATTAGGCCCAAGTAATTAGGGATGCAGAGGGGTCACTAACTCCAAATATAGCAATTGTGAATGGGCTCAGGCAGGGCTGTGTGCTAGCCCCCCTGCTCTTTGCTATATTTTTGGCTGACCTACCGGCAACTCTTGAGGTTGAAAGAAGTGCAAGCCCGAGAATGGATGGTAAGAACATTTCCTGCCTGCTGTATGCAGATGATTTGGTGATTTTGGATCAGACCGAAATTGGCCTACAAAGGAAATTAAATGTTTTTAGAGATTATTGTAATGCAACATTTTTAACTGTAAATATGAAAAAAACTAAGATTTGATGTTTCGGAAAAAAAGAGACTAGCTTCAGCTGGGCGTTAGGAGAGCTGAAGTTGGAAATGGTGAAGGAATATCGTCACCTGGGGGTGTGGTTCGATAGGACGTTTAAATGTCATACCCACCTAGAAGCCTAGAAAGCTAAGGCCCTCACATCGATCTGTGGTTTGAAGAAATTCAATCGAGATCATGGAGATATGTCACACAGCCGTTGTTGAAGGCCTTTAGCGCAATGATCCCCCTGCAGATACTATATGGAGCAGAGGTCCTTTACCTTAGTGGGAAACAAGGTTGGGACTTAGAGGAAAGAAAGTGTCTGAAAACTCTGCTGACATTAACCACCCTCATCGATGATACAAGCGATAAGAACAGAGATAGATACAACCGCTTGGAGCATACAGGCACAAATGATTCTAATTAGATTTTGGAAGCGGTTGGATATAGATATATGCCAGAAGGTGTCACAATGGTGTGAGAAAGAGATGCTACTAAGTAGCCTTAAATGGGCTAAAGATGCAAGGAACAAATATCACAGGTCTGTGAAAATATAACGGTGAAAATATCCCATTATTTCCTTCAGGTAGAATTCTCTAAAAGTGAGCTCACAAAATACGGCCAAGAAGCCACAAGAAGAGCAGATATGGTATACCTAGAGAACAAAAAATCGGTGCAACAAATGAGGGAGTCGTGGCGAAAAGAACATTGGTTCCCTTACCTGGATGTTTTACCTAACTATTGGTATAGACAGGATATTTTAAGACTTTTGAGAATAGGAATAATCCCCTGGCTAGTAAACGAAGAACTAAAAAGAAAAATGTTACACTGTGATGGCTATTGTAAATGTAGTTTGGGTACTAAAGGAGATATATTGCACATTCTGCTAGATTGTGTAATACTATTAGAGCAGCGTAAACGTTATCTCCACCCGATATTTTCAAAATATGGTATAAGGAAATGGATTAAAGCAGTAGAACTACTAACAGAAATGCCAAATCTTGACATAGCGATTGCAGTGGGAAAATTAACTGAAATGTGTAGTGATTTTAAATAATTTTAACTTTCCACCAGATATTTTAAAGAATATTTTACTACATAATTTTATAATGTGTTGTTATTCCGAGTATGAGCATCTAATTTTGCACCACTCATTGAACACGTATTAACTTTCTTAACGTTGAGAATGTACAAACTGTGAAGGTTTTATTCTGTTTAAAGACTAAGGTCTAAATAAACATTGCTTTGACAGTGACAGTGACAGTCATGCACCTACTAAACCCTCCATCCAGACACTTATACACTCACTCATTCTTCAATAAACCTTGGCATATAGATAATACATATTTAAACTTTACAGATACACACAGTCACTGGATGATGTCAGATAGGTCCAGGAGGAGGAGGGCAGTGGTTTCGCCGTTGTCCAGTAGGGCAGTCTCGGTGCTGTGGTTGCTGCGAAACCCGGACTGGGATGGGTCCAGGATGTTGTTCTCTTCGAGGTAGCGGGTCCGCTGTCTGTTGACGGTCTTCTCGATGACCTTCACGGGGAACGAGAGCAGGGAGATGGGCCGGAATTTCTTGAGGTCCCTCGGATCCGCCTTGTTTATTTTAGTATGCTATTGATCTCGATTCCAGCTCTCCGGGAAGGTCGCAGTCTCGAAGGAGATGTTGATGTACATGTCCAAGTGACTACATATGTAAAAGGCAGTGAATGTGAGTTTGGAGCATATAAACGACTATATGTGAGAATCAGTGATTGAGAGAGTGGCTGGATAGATGAGTGTGTGCTTGTATCTGTGATTGTATAAGAGAGTAAGTATACGTTTGTATTCGTTTGTTTCTGTTCGAATAAGTGATCTGCTGTGTGTATAACAGTATAGGTCAGTAAATGGAAGTGTGATTGATACTTTGCATGTGTGTGAGTACCTCTGGATGAGTGCTGGTGTGTGAGTGTCTGTGTAGGTGTATGAGTGTATATGATAGTGTTGTATCAATGTGTGACTGCATGTATGAGTGATTGTATGGGTGAATGAGTAGATGTGTGTGTAGTGACCGCTCAGCCCTCCACAGGGCTTGGTCGCCCCACTCACTGCTGCCGCTCCTGCCTGCCTTGCCGCCTCCTGCCTGCAGATTCCTTCGCTCGCTGCCCGCTGCTCCTGGGAATTTCCTGCTGCTCCTGGGAATTTCCCGCTGCCCGCTGCTTCTTGGAATTTCCCGCCGCTGCCTCCCTGCGGCCCGCCCCCCTGTGATTCCATTCGCCGCCCCGCTCCCACCACCCAGCTGCTCCTCCCTCCCGGCACCTTACTTATGACGCCCCCAGAGCGACCGTGCAGCGGACGCGTGCAGCAGGAGCGCCGAAGGTGCAGCGCCTGGCCCGCGCCTAGCGCCAGGATCCCTGGCCCTCCCCGCCGAGGCAAGACGACCCGACTGACCTACGACGCCGCCACTCTCAACGCACTCAATGCCGGTCGGACCCACGCCTGCTGCCAAGCCATCCCGAGACGCACCCACGGGCTCTTCACCTGCTGTACCTGCAAGTTCACCTGCCTCCGAACCTGCCCCGCACCCGCCAAGACAAACACCAGCAGCAACCACCTCAAGTGCATCCTGATCAACACCCGTTCCGTCCACAGACACGCCGTGGAACTCTGGAACCTCCTCGACGCTACATCACCGGACGTCGCCTTCCTCACGGAAACCTGGCTGAACGCCTCCTCTGCACCCGACATCGCCATCGCCATCCCGGACGGGTACAAGATCATCAGGAGGGACCGCATCAACCAGACCGGAGGTGGCATCGCCATCGTCCACAGGAACACCATCCGCATCACGACCGACGCCAACGACTCCTTTGCCGCAGCCGAACATCTCCACTTCCAGATTCACAACGACCCTAAGACGACCCTCAGAGGCACCCTCATCTACAGACCCCCGGGACCATGCACACAATTCAGCGAAGACATCACAGACTTCATCAGCCGCACGCCCTCCCCTCCACCGACTACATCCTCCTCGGGGACCTCAACTGCCACCTGGAGAACAACAAGGACCGCAACACCACCGCCCTGCTGGAAAACCTCGCCAACCTCGGACTCAAGCAACTGGTCAACACCCCCACCCACTACGCCGGCCACACGCTTGATCCCGTCTTCTCTTCCAGCAAGTACATCACCTTCAGACACGCCACCGGACTCCAATGGACCGACCACAGCTGCGTCCACTTCAGCTTCAAAAGATCCACGACCCACCACCACCCGCAACAGGTACCTCACAGGAATTGGAGCAAGATCACCGCAGACCAGCTCACCACCTCCCTCTGCCGGAGCCCACCCGCCAACACAACGGACCCCAACGAAGCAGCCCGCAACTTCACACAGTGGCTGACCGCCTGCGCCGACGACCGTGCGCCACTAAAGAACCCTCCCAGCAGACCCAGAAGCAAGAAGGCATCCTGGTTCACCGACGACCTCAAGGACTCCAAGCAGACCTGCCGCACCCTCGAGAAAGCCTGGCTCCTCGACCGGACCACCGACAACATGACCGCCCTCAAACACGCTACCCGCAAGCACCACCAGCTCATCCGCACCACCAAGAAGAAAGAAGAAATCCCTGAAGGAACGACTGGACAACAACGCCCACGACAGCAAAGAGCTCTTCACTATCGTCAAGGAGTTCTCCAACCCCAGCGACATCACTCCGTCACAAGACCTCTGCGACTCTCTCGCCTCGTTCTTCCACCGCAAGATCGCCGACATCCACAACAGCTTCGGCGCCCCACCCACGCACCCAACCGTCGAACCAACGCCCCCCCACCGCCACCCTTCGCACCTGGACCACGGTGACCACCGAAGACACAGCCCGCATGATGAACACCATCCACTCCGGATCACCGACCGACCCCTGCCCACACTACGTCTTCAACAAGGCCGACTCCACCATCGCACCCCAACTCAGCGCCCTCCTGAAGAAACCTACAGCGGACCCCACCGATCTCAAAAACTTCCGCCCCATCTCGCTCCTCCCTTTTCCTGCTAAATTCATCGAGAAGATCGTCAACAGACAGCTGACTGCCTTCCTCGAGACGAACGGATCCCTCGACCCCTCGCAGTCCGGCTTCACAGCCAACCACAGCACCGAGACCGCCCTAATCGCAGCCACCGACGACATCCGGACCCTACTCGACAAGGGGGAAACAGTGGCCCTCATCCTCCTGGACCTCTCCGCTGCGTTCGACACGGTCTGCCACCGCACCCTAGTCCAGCGCCTCAGCAACATCGGTATCCAAGAGAAGGTACTGGAGTGGATCATCTCGTTCCTCGCCGGAAGAACACAAAGAGTCCGCCTCCCCCCGTTTCGCTCCGAGGCCACCGAAGTCATCTGCGGCGTCCCGCAAGGATCTTCACTCAGCCCCACCCTCTTCAACATCTACAGAAACCCTCTCGCAGCCATCGCACGCCAGCACAACCTCAACATCATCTCTTACGCCGACGACACCCAGCTGATCCTCTCCCTCACCAGAGACCCCGACACCGCCAGAACCTGCCTACACGAAGGGATGAAAGATGTTGCCGAGTGGATGAAGGACAGCCGCCTGAAACTGAACTCGGACAAGATGGAAGTCCTCATCCTGGGATCTTTGCCCTCCGCTTAGGACCACTCCTGGTGGCCCCTAGCCCTGAGCACCGTACCCAAGGCAACCGACCACGCACGCAACCTGGGCTTCATCCTGGACCCCTCCCTCTCGATGACCAGACAAGTCAACGCCGTCTCCTCATCGTGCTTCAACACCCTGCGTATGCTTCGCAAGATCTTCCGCTGGATCCCGACCGAGACCAGGAAGACTGTCACCCAGGCACTCGTCACCAGCCGACTGGACTACGGAAACGCCCTCTACGCCGGAACCACAGCCAAGCTACAGAAAAGACTCCAGCGCATCCAGAACGCCTCCGCCCGACTCATCCTGGATGTCCCCCGACGCAGCCACATCTCCAGCCACCTGAGGAACCTGCACTGGCTCCCCGTCAACAAGAGGATCACGTTCCGGCTCCTCACCCACGCACACAAGTCTCTCCACGACCTGGGCCCCAAGTACCTCAACGACCGCCTGACCTTCTACACGCCCACCCGCCAGCTACGGTCCACCAGCCTCGCCCTTGCAGCCGTACCACGCATCCGAAGAGCCACCGCCGGAGGAAGATCCTTCTCTTACCTGGCTGCCAAGACTTGGAACTCCCTCCCCATCCACCTTCGGCTGACATAAGACCATCTCGCCTTCAAGAAACAACTCAAGACATGGCTGTTCGAGCAGTAGCATACCCCTCCCCCCCAAGCGCCTTGAGACCCTCCCGGGTGAGTAGTGCGCTATACAAATGGCATGATTGATTGAATGATTGAGTCCTAAGAACCAGTGAGTAGATATGTAGTAAGTGGTATTGGTGTGTCTATGGTTTCGAAAATAGTATTTTGTATTTTGGAGTAGGTGTATCAAAGGTTATATTAGGGTGTGAGGAGGTGCATCAGATGATCACATGGATGATGTCATCAGTGATGTCATCAGTGATGTCATTTGAGATGTCATCAGTGATGTCACTGACCATGTCATGAATGATGTAATTTGTGACGTCATCAGCAGTTCATTGTGGGGGCGCGAGTTATAGTTAGGTGAACTAACTATAACGGTGACATTTCTATGGTTTTGTAGGAGTGAAATGTCCAACTGTTTTTTTCATTGAATTTCAAAGGTTTTTTTAATGCTAATTTCTAACTATAACGTCCCTGAAACCTATGTTTTTTTCATTGAATTTCTAATGTATTTTAAATGCTAATTTCTATTTATAAAGGGCCTGAAACTTATGTTTTTTTTAGGGAATTTCTAGGGTATTTTAAATGCTATTTTATAAATTTAATATTTATACAACCTTTTATCCTTTTCGGAAAATTACAAGTTTTATTTTTAAAAATATATTTTGGAACTGTAATATTCTATAATTATTTTCTTTTCTTTTTTGTGTTTTAATTTAATTATGTACTGTCCTCTGTCTTTTAAAATGTATGGTTTTAAAAATAAATAAATATTGGAGTCGCGTACCCATCATGTACCTATCACGGTGGGTGCGCAAATTCAAGCCGCCATATTAGAAAAGTCAAGAAGGAGCCGCGTTTGGGTAGCGACGGGTGCGCAGTGCCTGGCCCCCACGTAACGTCATATACGTACGAGATCGCGTCATGTGCGCATTTCATATGTGACAGAAGCGCACTTCCCCGTCCTGCGTAACGTAATGTAAATGTAAATGTAAATGTAGGTGTACTTATATAGCGCAAACCTGTCACCCAAAGGGCATCCTGGCGCTTGCTTAGGGAACCCGTCCTGGTATTACCCTGTGAGAAACCCCGGCAGGGTGTCCACAAGGTGAAAGCCAGGCATCCCGCCGCGAGGGGCCGTAGTGGAGATTAAGCAAGCTATTGCCCAGAGTTGCAGAGTGTGACCCCGTGATTCGAGTAGGCACCGGAGCGAGAATTGTCGAGTCCGTGGAATTTTGAGCCCGAGACCCGCCGAGGCGGGGAATCGAACCCTGGTCCATGGTCGATCTCAGCTTCCGGGTCTGCCGCCTCTAACCACTGAGCCACGCTTCTCCACATGTGTGGTCGCGCCGGGTCCCCGACTACTGCGAAAAAAGAAATTATGTTGAAAACTATATGTATACTAGTTAAATATGAATATTAGGCCAAGAGATTTGTAAAATAATTATGACAATGATATATTTCTAATTGCAATAAAGATATATTACTGTCAAATATACTTTCGCGAAGTCGCGTCGGGTGCGTGCTGGGTGCTCGACTCCCATGTGACTTTAAAAGAAAGCATTTCATTCATTCATAAGGATTTCCATTCTAGAAGTTGGAGGACCACACCCATTTTTCTCATTCTTCATACATCATTGTGTATATTTCTCTGGTGTTTTCCTTTTCACATTGAAATGGCTTCTTCTGATCCTGTGCTGGATATTCCTTCGGAAGAAGAAGAATCCGACATTCCATTGACGAAGAAGAAGAAGGAAAGCATAGTGTGGAAATGTTTCATTTACACTATTCTACCTGGTGAAAAAAAGTGAGGGCGCGAAAGGTCAGCTGTACTCTTTTTCCAAAAGTACTTTCGAGGGGAACATCTAGCATGTTCAAACATCTGCAGACAATTCACCCTCTACCATTGGCAAAGGAACAAATGGGACATGTGCAAGAACAAATGCAGCAGCATGACCATGGAGCTGATACTAGTACTTCAGGAGCCTCAAGCTCCTCATCTCGATGCCCGCACATTCGTCCAGAATTTGCCAATCTTAAACAACTTTGCGTAAAATGCAACACTGTGGTTTGCTATGGGGAGCAATCCGTGGATGCAGTGGTTTCTGTAGCAAGAAATCACCACTGTTAATTTTTTTTGTTGTTGCAATGACTGTTTAATTGCCAAAGTACAAACTTAGTTCTTTTGTTTTTCCGTTTTTTGAAAAAAAAAATATATATACAAAATAGTTTAAAAAATACTAAAAATTTATTTAACCAAAAAAAGAAGAAAAAAAGAGTTATTTTCAGAACTACCTTATCTGGTTAAAAGAGGAGAAATAACTGCATGCTAATGCATGGGTGATTGCATGAGTATATCTGTAGATGTTAATTGATTCAAACAGTGCATGGGTAGTGCATGGGTGATTGTTTGACTGCATGAGTCGTGCCTATTTGACTTGATTATTAGAGTGCTGCAAAGAGAGTGCATGATGAATTTGCAAGTGCTTGTGTATTGACGGAGTGATTGGATAAGTACATGATACCGGCTGGGTGATTGCAGGAATGCACCGGGAGTGACAGTGTGATTACTGGACTGCACGGGTACTACCTGGGTAATTGGAGGACTGAATCAGTAGTGTGCAGGTGGTTAGAGGACTGCATGGATAGTGCACATTTGATTGTAGCTCTGATTTGTGAACATTTTAATGTTCATGATCACAAAAGGAGGAAATAATGCTTTTACCTGGAAATATTTCAAAGGTATTCTCACATTGTGTTGCTCACAAACATAACAATCAATCAAACAAACAGGACTTGTAAAGTGTGGCTAATCACCAGTGAGGGTGTCCCGGTGCTGTGAACCATGAGGCTGAGGGGTAGGTGGGGGAATTCAGTTGAGCAGCTAGGTCTTGACTCCTTTCCTGAATTCCAGCAGACAGGGTGTGGTTCATGGGTGAAGGGTAAAGGTCATTCCAGGACTTTACAGCATGACAGGAGAAGGAGCATCCTCCACTGTTGATTCTGCAGATGTGGGGGTTGTGAGCGAGGGAGAGGGAAGTGGAGCGCAGGAGTCCGGTGGGTTGGCGGAAGCTCAGGCTGTAGTTGATGTATGGTAGTACTTGGTTTTGTAGGGCTTTGTAGGTGTGGATCAGCATCTTGAATTTACTTTTCTTCTGAATTGGCAGCTGGTACAGCTTCCTGAGGTGGGGGATGATGTGGATTCATCTGGGGAGGTTGAGTGCACTGTGATTCCTACATAGAGAGCGTCGCCGTAGTCCAGCCAGCTGGTGACTAGGGCATGAGTAATTGTTCTTCCTATTTTGAAGGGGAGCCATTTGAAGATTTTACAGAGCATGCAAAGGGTGAGGAAACAGTTGGAGGAAACCGAATAGATATTGTTTTTAATGGTGGGCTTGCTGTCCAAAGTGATGCCAAGGTACGGGCATGGCCAGTTCGAGTTGATGAGGGGCCTAGTTTGGAGGGCCACCAGAAGTTGTTATACAATGAGGAGTTATTCCAGAAGATTTAGCAATTCTGTTTTGTCTGTGTTGAGTTTTAGGCAGTTGTGTTTCATCCAGTTTGGGATATTAGTCATGCATCTGTGGAAGTTGGCCATGGTGGTGGAGGGTCTTCTGACAGAAATAGGATGAGCTGGATGTCGTTTGCATGGGATATGATGTTAAGTTTATGTGTTCTGACGATGTTGGCCAAGGGAGTCATGTAGGTGTTAAACAGAGTGGAGCTGAAGGACTAGCCTAGAGGGACATCGCAGATGATGTTCATTGGTTCGGCGGTGAAAGGATGGAGGCAAAATCTCTGTGTTCTTCTGGTGAGGAAGGAAGTAATCCACTTGAGGGCGTTTCCTTGGATACCAATGGAGTGGAGTCTCTTGATGATGGTGCTTTGGGATACAGCTGAGGAGGAGCAGGGCTGCTGTTTCTCCCCGGTCAAGGAAGGTTCTGATGTCATCGGTGGCAGTGATTAGGGCGGTTTTGGTGCTGGGGTTGGTGCAGAATCCAGATTGAGAGGTGTACCGAAGACTGTTATTCTCCAGGTTCTCCATGAGTTGACAGTTATTGGCCTTTTCAAGGATGGGAAGGGGAGTAGAGAAATGAAACAGTACTACTTGAGGTTGCCTGGGTCGGCAGTTTGTTTCTTGAGAAGGAGCTTGATGTCAGTCTGTTTTCATTCTTAGGGGAATGTGACCATGGTGATGGATGTGTTACGGATGGCGGTGAGTTTGTTTCTGATTATCTTGCTCCTGAGGTTCAAGATATGTTGGGGGCAGGGGTTTGAGTGTGCTCCAGAATGGATGGGTTTCATTATGGCGTTGGTGTTTTATGTGGTGAGCTGGTCCCAGGTGGTGAGCCGGTGGTCGTGGTTTGCGCTTGTGGGATCCAGGAGGTTGAGAGGGTTGCAGGTAGTGGGTTAGGGTGCGAAGGTTTTGTAGATGGTGGCAATTTTGTCATGGAAGAAATCTACAAGTGTGTCGCAGAGTTCCTAGGAGGAGGTGATGATTTTTTTGGAGGCTGAGGGGTTGGAGAACTCTCTAGAGATGTTGAAGAGTTCTTTGCTGTGGTTGGAGCTGGCTTTGATGTGGTCGGCAAGGGCGTTCTTTTTTGGTTTTTTCAGGAGCGGTTGGTATTGATTAAGGGGTGTCTTGAAAGTGCCTCAGTTTGGTTGAGCCATGTTTTGGTGAGGAAGATGACATCAGACGCTTTGGAGCTGATGGGTCCTAGCATCTCAACACTGAAAATCATGAAGTGCTACAGGAATGCAGGTGAAATGCTGGGCTCAAGTGATCTGGAGAATGAAGAGCTGGAGTTTGAAGAGCTACAGCTTGGAGAGATGCTGCAACATCCTGTTCATAAGTCTCAAAATAAAGCATAGAGATCCAGACCTGGTGTGGCTTTTATACCGGGATGGAGTCAAACTCTACATGACTGCTGAATCTGGTTTTTCATGGCTAAAGCAGGGTTGAAATTCATTAGCTCAGTGTCCATACAACCACATGCTTATTTTTATTATTCTGCAGTCCAGATTTGTGCATTGCTCAGGAGGCCTCTATATCAAGTCTCCTTGCATTTGCTCTCCCTCTTTATGCCATGTTGCTTGAATGGGGCCGATCCAAAGAGACACTCCTTTTAAAGTGGGTGACTAGGTTCACATAACCTGACCGTGGCACTAATAATGAATGATGAGAACTGATTATACTATGGTTTAGGCCTTTTTTCCTGAGCTTTTCTGGCCCTCTTTGGTAATCTGTGTAGCAAATATGTATAGCATGTATTAAAGTGCCTGACAACCTGTGATGGTTGGGATGTGCATTGGGGTAACGTTCTCTATATAGAGAACCCCTAGGGTTATAGGTTGCTCCATAGGGTTAGTGGTAGGGGGAGAAATGTGGTGAGGCGGCCAGGGCGGCTGACTCCAGAGCGCTGGGCTCATGGTTCAATCCCTGGCACTGGCAGCAGCTCAGCTCAGCACCCTGTGACTCTGGGCAATAACTCACTTAATCTTCCCAACTGCCCCCAGGGCCTTGAGACCCTTAGGAGTGAGTTGTTTGTGCTTCACAAATACCGGATTTGGCTGTGAGCGAGTGCTGTCTCCCCAATTCACGCATGCTCCCCCGAACTGCTTCTGTCAGTTCTCACCTCCCTATGGAATGATTTGCTAATCCAATTTCACTACCTGGCACCAATAACTACCTTGAAAGAAAGAGAAGGACAGACCAGTTCTAGCAGACAACTGTGTGAACTGTCTTTAATAACCCCCGGCCCAAAGAAATTATCAAAAAGCAAGGGCACCATACATAATACTTGCAGTGAAGAGCGGCTTCCTGCCCTACCTCCCTTTCATGTGTGCTGTGAAAAGAACTGAGTTGGCATACGTAAAACCAGGAGGACATCTTCTTCCAAAACTGGTTGCCATAGAGATGTTGAGCACTGAAAGGAAAATGTTCATTGAGTTTCGTGGTTGCCCCTATGTTTTTGTGGTCATCAAACTGATCAATCAGATTCAGAGTTTATGTCCGTTCTTCCTGGAAGTAGACAAAAGCAAATTCCTGCAAATTATATGGTGTTCATTTTTTTATTTGCTTTTGGAGCTCTGATCATCTGTGTGGAGGAAGGCAAAGCCGAGCAGAATAAATCCTGGCTGCCTCTCTTTCAGGGGTAGAGTCCATACCCCAAGTCTAAGGAAGAATTATCCCTTCATCCATCCATAATTTTTCCCAATGATTACTAATGAAATATTCTGAACTGGAAGACAGGAGAAAAAAAGGAACTTCAAAGCATGCTACTAGCTGACCCTTCCCATCACTTGGACACTAAAGATGGCCAGCTTACACAGCATTCTTCCTGCTTTTTCTCTTCTGTCTTTGGCCGAGAGGACCTGGGGATCCCTCCATGACTTGAATTCCCATCTTAATACTCGTCTTTTTGTGCTGGATGCAGAGAGGTTTTGTGTCCAACAAGAAAGCAATTTCTTAGCAGGATGGGGTGTGCTGATCCCTGTGGTTGGCATTTTTACTGTCCATTTTAGGAGATGTTAAGAAATGTCGGATTTTGACCATGCTGATGGCGTTAATACCTGTTGGCTGGCATTAGTAAGACAGTTGTGTTAGAAGTTAGGATGCAATACGCAGTAACCCGTGAAACTGCATCTCCCAGTGTTGCACCATGAGTGGTAAGTATGGGCAAATTTGGCGAATTCGCAGTCTGTGAAATTGAGCGAAATCGTGAATCGCCAAATTCGCCAAAAATCCGCGAGCTTGCGATTTTTTTTTTTGCCAGTTTGCATCGGGTTTTACTAGTTTGCGTTGGTTTTTTACCCGTTCGGGAATGCGAACTTGCGCATGCGGTCGCAACCGTCGCGAGAATGTTGCTTCCACTTAATCGATAATATCAAGTGTGCCGGCAAGGGAATTTGCTTTATAGAGATTGATCACAGATTATAGACCTATATATTTTTCACATTTGGTAGTCTATCCAACCTGATTGGCATCTGTTTGTTATTATTTCAGTCTCACAATTTAGGACAAAGAAATTAATCAGAATGGAGAAAAAAGAAGCTACACGGGAGATTAGTTTTATAGACAATTGATTATTTGCATATATTCTTGAAAAGGGTACAGTTCATTATTTAAAATTGATCATACAAAACGTTACACATGAACAGGAATTAAATAAATCACTCCATTACTCCATCTGAATTAAAATCCAATCCACCATCAATTATTAACAACGACTCCTGTGTTACAACTTTCCAGTACGCGGCGTAATCAGCAATTCTCGTCATTGAACGACGAGAATTGCTGATCTATCCTGATTACGCCGCATACTGGAAAGTTGTTCCGCTGCTGGAAGAAAACACAGCAAGTGTTCTAATTATCACTGAAGAGGATAATAAGAGTAGTCATCGAAAAGCCTGTGAGTGACACACAGATTAATAAGGTTTTTAACTTTCGTGAAGACTGAGGCAAAAACACGAATAGAAATACACCAGTCCAAAGCGTTGAAAGAACTGACCAGGGGGTCTCATCTTTATGTAAAGATTGGTTGTCCTGAAGATGGTCTTAAGGAGTGAACAAACATAAGACCGAAACGTCAACTTGATTGTTCATATCTTTTATGTCTTAATTGAGTTCTGTTAACGATATCCCTTTTGTTGTAACACAGGAGCCATTGTTAATAATTGATGGTGGATTGGACTTTAATTCAGATGGAGTAATGGAGTGATTTATTTAATTCCTGTTCATTTGAAACGTTTTGTATGATCAATTTTAAATACTGAACTGTACACTTTTCAAGAATATATACAAATAATCAATTTTCTATAAAACTAATCTCCCGTGTAGCTTCTTTTTTCTCCATTCTCATTAATTTCTTTGTCCTAAATTGTGAGACTGAAATAATAACAAACAGATGCCAATCAGGTTGGATAGACTACCGAATGTGAAAAATATAAAGGTCTATAATATGTGATCAATCTCTATAAAGCAAATTACCTTGCCGGCACACTTGATACTATCAATTATCAGCCCAAGCCCGCAAGGGTATATTGAGTCACCCACTGTCTTTTACTGCTTCCACTTAACCAGCATGCTCGCGATGCCTTTTTCCTGTGCCGGGTCGCAATGACGTATTTTGCAATCGTGGCATCGCGCGCCTGACGTGTTCGCGACCGCGGCGTCACGCGGGCAGCTAAAAAAGTCTCGCAGCGCACGCAAACAAGGAGGAAAACACATTTCCACAGCAGGACAACTGGTTACTTCATGCTCCATTTCCATATTAATCAATCAATCAATCATTGCATTTGTGAAGCGCACTACATACCCGTGAGGGTCTCAAGGCATTGGGGGGAGGTGAATGCTGCTACTGCTCGAAAGGCCAGGTCTTGAGGAGTGTTCTGAAGGTCAGCAGGTCTTGGGTCTGCCTTAGGTTTATGGAGAGGTTGTTCAAGGTCTTTGCGGTGAGGTGGGAGGACGATCTGCCGCTGGAGGTAGCTCTTCGGATGCGGGGGACTGTGGCGAGGGCGAGGTTGGCGGAGCGTAGCTGGCGGCTGGGGGTGTAGAAGCTGAGTCGTCCGTTGAGGTATGCTGGTCCGGTGTTGTGGAGTTCCTTGTGTGCATGGGTGAGGAGCTTGAAGGTTATCCTCTCGATGACGGGGAGCCAGTGCAGGTCTGTCAGGTGGGGTGTGATGTGGCTGCGATGAGGGATGTCGAGGATCAGGCGTGCAAAGGC
The DNA here is from genome assembly GCF_964261635.1 of Lissotriton helveticus. NCBI lineage: Eukaryota > Metazoa > Chordata > Amphibia > Caudata > Salamandridae > Lissotriton > Lissotriton helveticus. Next base: position 2,024,466,409 of record NC_136067.1, read on the forward strand.
GTTCTGGATGCATTGGAGCCTTTTTAGTAGTTTTCCGAGGCTCCTGCGTAGAGTGTGTTTCCGTAGTCCAACCTACTTCTGACAAGGGCCTGGGTGACCATAGGAGGCCTTAAAACTCTTCAGGAGCATTTAACTCATAATGTTGAGTAAGCTATGACTTTGCTGTAGCTCTACAAGGTGTGCTCTCCCACCCACAAGTGACATTGGTAAACTTGGATTAATGCACCAGTGGTGAATGTGAAAGACAGATTATTGTAGCCCTGCAAAACGCTATTCAATGCGCAATTTAGATAGAGGCATTGCTTTTGGATTAATAACAATCCCATAAAGGGATCAGGGGCACATGGGCTAAAAATCTGTTCCGCTCGCGGAATTTGCGAATTTTTGGCAAGTTTGCAATCCCCGAAACTCGCGAATTTGTCAAAAGATTTACAATTCGCGAGTTCGCAATTTTTTTTTACTTGTTCGCACTTCAAAGATACAATCTCGTGCGCGCGACGTTGACTCACCGTTATTCTGAGTTCGCCGAGTTCTTTTCCTCCTGGTTTGCATGCACGGCGACATTTTGGATCTGGCTGCGTGATCTCGCGAGACTTTTTGGCCACGAGTATGTCACAGGAGTCCCGCTATCTTGCATTGCAAGACTTTGAGATCGCGAATACGTCATAAGGGCCCGCAATCACATATCGCGAGAGTAAACGATCATGAATACGTGGATGCGACGCACAGCTGACATCCGGCGGGAGATTCGACCAGCTCGCGCTCCCGAACTCGCAAAAATTACATTTCTGCACAAGAAATCTATCGCAGGCAGCATAAACCTTCTGAAAATGATGATTTGGATCAGAATAAATCCTCAGATTGACATTTGGCTGCACTTTTTTGCGCAAGGAGTCCATTTTTGGGGGGTTGGAGAAAGGATGTGCCCCAGAGTCTCCAACTTCATGTTCCTGTCCAGCAGGCTCCTCCCAGTGCTTTCCCCATGTCTTGGTCACTTTTCATTTGGATCTGGAACTGGAAGGATTACTCTTTGAGGTTGCTGCTGGATATTTCTATTTGAGGACTTTTTCTTTGGATCACTTTTGGATTTGAGATTTTACAAGTACGCTGGTGTTGTTTGTTTGGGGCATTGCAGTTGCTGCCTGCAACTACAATTTAATTTTTAACCTTTTTCACAAATAAAAAAAAAAAAATTATTGTGGGGTTATCCAGAAGGCCCAGGGGTAGTCAGTGCTGCATGGCCCAATTTTTTGGTGGGGTCTCTTGAATTTAAAGAAACATCATTTAGTGCATGGATGGCATTGAATTAAGGTGATTTTTGTGTGTATTTCTACTTTTGGGTTGTTGTTGGGGCCTGGTCCAGGGCCTGGGCCTATGGGTGGGGGCCATTTTGAGGCCCGGTCCAGGCAGGCCTGGCCATGTGGTTGGGGGCAGCCATTTTGAGGCCTGGTCCAGGGCCTGGCCATGTGGGTGGGGGCAGCCATTTTGAAGCCATGCAGTGTGCTTTGTGCCATAGGCCTGCACCCAGTCTGCCTTGCTTGCTTCCATTATGCCCAGGGGTAGTCAGTGGTGCATGGACCAAGTCTTTCTGTGTGGTCTCTTGAATTTAAACATCATTTAGTGCATGGATGGCATTGGTTTGGGGTTGATTTTTGTGTGTATTTCGACTTTTGGGGGTGTTGTTGGGGCTTGGGCTTGTGGGTGGGGGCAGCCATCATGAGGCCTGGTCCAGGCAGGCCTGGCCATGTGGGTGGGGTTCAGCCAATTTGATGCCTGGTCCAGGGCCTGGTCATGTGGGTAGAGGTAGCCATTTTGAAGCCACGCAGTGTGTTTTGTGCCATAGGCCTGCACCCAGTCTGCCTTGCTTGCATCCTTTATGCCCAGGGGTAGTCAGGGGTGCATGGACCAAGTCTTTCTGTGTGGTCTCTTGAATTTAAACATCATTTAGTGCATGGATGGCATTGGATTGAAGTGATTTATGTGTGTATTTCGACTTTTGGGGGTGTTGTTGGGGCCTGGTCCGGGGCCTGGGCCTGTGGGTGGGGGCCATTTTGAGGCCTGGTCCAGGCAGGCCTGGATATGTGGGTGGGGGCTGCCATTTTGAGGCCTGCTCCAGGGCCTGGCCATGTGGGTGTGGGAGCCATTTTGAAGCCATGCAGTGTGCTTTGTGCCATAGGCCTGCACCCAGTCTGCCTTGCTTGCTTCCATTCTGCCCAGGGGTAGTCTGTGATGCATGTACCAAGTCTTTCTGTGTGGTCTCTTGAATTTAAACATCATTTAGTGCATGGATGCATTGGTTTGAGGTGATTTTTGTGTGTATTTCGACTTTTGGGGGTGTTGTTGGGGCCTGGGCCTGTGGGTGGGGGCAGCCATCTTGAGGCCTGGTCCAGGCAGGCCTGGCCATGTGGGTGGGGGGGGGCAATTATTGAGGCCAGTCAGTGTTTGCCATAGGTCGGCAAGCTTGCGGGCCAGTAGGCCTAGGGTTATGAATGGGTGCATGAACCAACTCTCTATGTGTGGTGTTTCTTCTATTAATTTAAACATCCCTTTTCAATTCGTATTGCAATTTTTATTTTTGTGTCTTTCTGTTTTTGGGTGTGTTGTGCAAACTCAATTTAAATAAATGCCTAGTTGCTTGCAATAGTATTAATTGTAGCACGACATATGAAACATTTATTTACCTGATGTTCCTCTTTCTTCTTTACTTTTAGGTTCATAAAGAACCAGGGATCATTCTCATCATCATCACTTGTAGTGCCAGGAAGAAGTCCTGCTGCGGTGTGTGCACAACGTAACGTGGCTTCACGTGTGGCCACAGACAAGTCTGCAACTTGTGCAACTGCGTCCTGCTGTTCTGACATCTGAAGAAGATGGGCCCAAAGAAAGGTAGCCGTACCTCCTCTAGCAAGAAACTTGCCACTGCCAATAAGAAGGAGCAGAAGAAGCAAGTGGCACCATTTACCAAGGAGACTGGTGTGCCGACCGCCACTTTTTGTGGGGAAAAAAAACTATGCCTGCAGCAGCGGTGTCCGCCGGGGAGCAAGCTGGGAGCAGCACCTCCGCTTCATTGGTCTCAGTGCCACCACGCCAAGTTTGGCCCACGCCCATGAGTGCCGCAGAGGCAGCCACTTTAATTGCTCTTTCAAATCCACCAGTGATGCTGGCGTTGACTCATCGCAGCAAAGTAGCATCCAGCCAACGCAGGGTGTAACTCATCTGACGAGTGTTCAACCACAGCCGCAATGACAACCACAGGTGCAACAAGGAGAGGCGCAAGGAGAGGCGCATGGAGAGGCGTATAGACCACGCACCCAACCACCGAACCAACGCCCCCCACCACCATCCTCTGCAACTGGACCCCGGCCAGCACCGAAGACACCACCCACACAATGAACACCATCCACTCCGGATCACCAACCGACCCCTGCCCCCACCATGTCTTCAACAAGGCCGACTCCATCATCGCACCCCAACTCCGGGACATCATCAACATCTCCTTCAACACCTCCACCTTCCCGGAGAGCTGGAAGCACGCCAAGCTCAGCGCCCTCCTGAAGAAACCAACAGCAGACCCCACCAACCTCAAGAACTTTTGCCCCGTCTCGCTCCTCCCTTTTCCTGCCAAAGTCATCAAGAATACCGTCAACAGACAGCTCGCCGCCTTCCTCGAGACAAACGGATCCCTCGACCCTTCGCAGTCCGGCTTCCGAGCCAACCACAGCACCGAGACCGCCCTCATAACAGCCACAGATGAAATCAGATCACTGCTCGACAACGGTGAAACAGTGGCCCTCATCCTCCTGGACCTATCTGCGGCGTTCGACACTGTCTGCCACCGCACCCTAGTACAGCGCCTCAGCAACATCGGTATCTAAGGGAAGGCTCTAGAGTGGATCATCTCATTCCTCGCCGGAAGAACCCAGAGGGTCCGCCTCCCCCATTCAGATCCGAGGTCACCGAAGTCATCTGCGGCGTACCACAAGGATCCTCACTCAGCCCCACCCTATTCAACGTCTACATGAGCCCCCTCGAAGCCATCGCACGCCAACACAACCTCAACATCATCTCTTCCGCCGACGACACCCAGCTGATCCTCTCCCTCACCAACGACCCCGCCTCCGCCAGAGCCAGCCTACACGAACGGATGAAAGACGTCGCCGAGTGGATGAAGAACAGCCGCCTAAAACTGAACTCAGACAAGATGGAGGTCCTCATCCTGGGATCATCGCCCTCCGCCTGGGACGACTCCTGGTGGCCCCCTGCCCTGGGCACCATCCCCAAGCCAACGGACCACGCACGAAACCTGGGCTTCATCCTGGACTCCTCCCTCACGATGACCAGACAAGTCAACGCTGTGTCGTCATCGTGCTTCAACACCCTGCGCATGCTCCGTAAGATCTTCTGATGGATACCCACCGAAACCAGGAAGACAGTCACCCAGGCACTCGTCACCAGCCGACTGGACTTCGGGAACACCCTCTACGCGGGAACCACTACCAAACTACAGAAAAGACTCCAGCGCATACAGAACGCCTCCGCACGACTCATTCTGGACATCCCTCGCCACAGCTACATCTCGACCCACTGGCTCCCCGTCAACAAGAGGATCGCGTTCAGACTCCTCACCCATGCACACAAGGCTCTCCACGACATGGGCCCGAAGTACCTCAACAGCCGCCTCACTTTCTACACACCCACCCGCTAGCTACGATCGGCCAGCCTCGCCCTCGCCACCGTACCACGCATCCGCAGAGCCACCGCTGGAGGAAGATCCTTCTCCTACCTGGTGGCCAAGACACGGAACTCCATTCCCATCCACCTACGGATGACCCAGGACCACCTCTCCTTCAGGAAACAACTTGAGTCAAGACCTAGCTTTTCGAGCAGTAACGGACCCCCCCCAGCGCCTTGAGACCCTACTGGGTGAGTAGCGCGCTATACAAATTGTTGTTGATTGATGAGAGGCGCAAGGAGAGGCAGAAGGAGAGGTGCAAGGAGAGGCAGAAGGAGAGGCACAACTGCCCACAATACTTGTTCCTCCAGAAGTAGCGGCACATCAGGAAATTGAGATTCATGCGGAGGTATCAGCCGAGCAAGCCACTCTCGATGTTCCATTGTCTTCCAGATCCCCAGCAAGGAAAAGGAATGCTAGTATAACTTCTTCTTCTTCAAGCCCCCTTCCTTCGGATGATCTCGATCTTGATTGGCACCCCCCAATTCAGTCTGAGAGGGAGGCACGCCATGAGCCGATAAAGCTAGGGAAAAGGAAGGTTCCCGCAAGGCTTTCACTTATGGGTGATGAAGAAGAAGTAGAAGTGGTGTATTCTGCTGCTGATGAAGAGTCTGACGATGACGATCCAGTCATCACAGTCGTTACTCCAGCACCAGCGGGCATGCAGCAGACAGACATTTTTACCCTCTCCCGAAATGCTGCACTTGATGTGGGCGATGTGGTACTGTTACCACCACCAACACAGGCAACTTCTACACCAACACGACCTACAGCTTCCATATTTTCTCTTCAGAAGGCCCGGCACTCCCGGAAGGGACCCCCATCCAGCTCGACCGCCATTACCTCCGGTAGTGGTGCTGTTGTAAGTGCACAACATAGTCAAATTCCGCCACACCCATCCTCAACTTCATCTGGCATTGAAAGTGGCACCTCCACCACCACCAGAAATCTCAACTCCCCTGTTTGGGACTTCTTTAATATTTGCAAAAAGGTGGAAAACCTAGTTATTTGTTCGATTTGTAACCAAGTAGTTAGTCGGGGTAAGCTTGGTACCAACTATGGTACCGGGGGCCAGAGAGGTCATCTCCAAAAACACCATACCATCCCGTGGGAGACGCACCTAAGTAAAATCCGGAAAGCCAACAGTAGAAATCCCAATGTACCCGTTGAAATTGCATCTGATGATGGTACACACAGTAGCCCCGGCAGCAGCACTGCAGTGGTGGCACCCACACCCCCTACCCCAGCAACATCTAGGTGGCACAGTAAGAGTGTGTTAGAGACACCAATGTGAAAAAGTGCATCAATGAGCCTAACTGGTTGGAAGAAGTCTGGCTCATCAGCATCGCATATGAAAATGGTCCAGACCACCATTAGAAGCATGTTTTGGTCAGAGGCGCCATTGGAATGCAACCACCCAACAGCACGTCTGTATAATGCAATGCTGGCTAAAATGCTAGCGCTGGAACTTCTCCCTTTTTCTTTCATGGAAAGGGTGGGTTTTCGAGAATTTGTGGCAACAGTCTGCTCTAAATGGAAGGTCCCTAGCCGGTCTTATTTTGCCAGAGTTGCGGTACCAGCACTACATCAAGATGTGCTGGACGTGATTGGGGCAGCTTTGCAGAAGAGTGCTGTTCACACTATCCACCAAACAACAGACATGCGGACCAGTTGCCAAGCCGTTGATTACTTGTGCATCACTGCACACTGGGTCTCTTTTACGAAGGTTAAAGACAAGATTGCTCAAGGTGGTGACTATGTCACAATTTTTGACGCTAGTTGCAAACATGCAACAGTAGCCATGTTTGCGATGGAGAAATCTCATACTGCAGTAAACATTTTGGATGAGTTTAACGGTAAGGTCTTAAATTGGCTGCAGCCAAGAAAGCGCATGATTGGTTATGTTTCCACGGACATTAGAAGTAATATAGTTAAGGCCATGTCTGATGGTGGCTATTTCAGAGTGCCGTGTTTAGAACACAGCAGTAACATTATTGTTCAAGATTTCTTGAAAAAAGAAAACACAGCCAGCAAGTTACTGGCCAGCTGCTGAAGAATCTCCACACATTTCAGCCATTCTTTTAAGGCCCGGAAGCAGCTGCGGATCATTCAACGTGACCATAGAGTGCCAGTCAAAGGACTCATCCAGGAGGTCGCAACACATTGGAACTCAACTTTCTACATGCTTGAGAGTCTGTTTGAGCAGTACTTGGTAATCAATGAGTATGTCTTTCACGCATGGGGTGCTTACATGAAAGACATGTGGCTAGAGGTGGAGAAATGGGACCTAATTAAAAGCCTGACAGACATGCTACGTCCTTTCGAGCTCTTCACCCATGAAGTCAGCAAGGAGAACTGTACTTTGGGCAAGCTATCCCATTGTTGATCATGCTAGAGCACCATGTGAAGGGTGTGTCTTCAATGTTCAGAGGTGATGTTGAAAAACAAGACGCCTATCAGTTGGCGGAGAGCTTATTAAGCCGCCTAGTTGACAATGCAAGGCTTAAAGCGATACATTCAGAACAACAATACATTTGTGCCACTATTCTGGATCCACGGTACAAAAAGGCACTGCCCAACAATACTTTCATTCCTTTTTCTGAAGCAGATGTTTCAAAGTACAAACATTGGGTAGCTCTATCAGCCACTCGGTTCGAAAAGGAGCGGCAGGAAATTGAAGGAACCACCACAAGTACTACTGAAGCAGCAGGCCATCCGGCATCAAGTTCCACTTCTGTGGCCCAAGGCAGTCACTTTCCCTCAGAGCCGTTACCGACACCAGCAACTGTATCATTATCACCTGCACCAGACCCAGCGTAATATCGTCGGAAGCGGATTGGCTATCTCATAAAGGCTTTGCTCGTTGCACTGTTGATGTAACGCCAACAGATGCTACGCAAAGTGGAGCAAACATGGAGGACTTCGAGTGTATGGTGCAGGCCTATCTGGATGACCCAACAGAGGTCTTCCTTGATCAGAACCCATTGGCGTATTGGCCTGGGAAAAGGCGTCAATGGCCACTGATCAGCAAGCTGGCTATACATTATTTGGCTTGCCCATTTGCAAGCGTGTCTTCAGAACGTGTTTTCAGTGCTGCTGGTGCCATTGTAACTTCAAAAAGGGCCCGCCTCTCGCCCAAAAATGTGGAGAGGTTAACAATGATCAAGATGAATCAGCACTTCAAACCACCAGGTTACAAAATACCTGAATCAACGCAGGAAGATGAGGACACCGACTTAGGTGACGGAAGTTCTTCTGTGTTAGATGACCTACTCCCGGTTGGATTCACAGAGTTTGAGGATGAGCTCTACTTCCCAGACACATAGTCTCTTGATTTACTTACTTTTTTCCCTTCCTTAATCACTTTTATTTCTGTGTATCTTTCTTTGTTTTGCCACTTTAATCACACCAAAACCTTAATCCCAACAAATCCATCTGCAGCATTGTCTTTGGCCTATTATTATTTACATCTATATTGAAGGTGTCTGCATCCTGACCTTCACAAGTTCACAACTCAGTCATGCTCCAGCTCCTCCATCCTCCTCCCTGATCAATTTCTTTTAAGGCTGCTGGCAGGATTACAAAGAATCAAGAAACTCAACTGTTCGCTTCTTCGAGTCCCCACTAAAGAAGTGGGAAAGGATGGTTGATGATGATGACTATGCTGAGGACAACTGCTGAAATTGACAATGAGAGGCTGCACAGTGGCCCTTCACTTAAGAATACGATGCTGACACGGAAGTATAACAGGTAATGAATGATGAGATGCCAGGCATTGGACACTGGTAGTCTGGCTCTGAGCAAATGCTGTTTGTTTTTTGTGCCTGGAATGAATTCTATGTGTTCTATTATTATTTAATCTTCTACACACTAAATGTTACTCAAGTCTACTCTGTTTACCTTGTTTCATGCAAATTCTACTTCTACTGCAGGGGCCACTGTGACTACTACATTGCATTTCACTGTGATGGATCACCATCGATGAAGAACTCTGGCTATTTCCTGAGTGTCGAACAGGTAAAAAAGTCAACAACAACCACAGCACACAGAGATGTCTGTCTGTCAGTGTCTAGTGTTTGTGTAGAGGAGTGGTCGAGCCAGTGTAAGGTTATGCCAGACAGCAGTTCATTTCTTCATTGAATTTCCAAAAATTCTGCTCTGTTGCTTGCTGTATAATACATCTGCTTAGTCTGTCTCTGTCTAAGAGGTATGCTACACACATGGAGGTTGATTCACTTCAGCCACTGGTGCCTGCCATGACCGTCTGCATGGCCCGGGCCTGCTCCGTGCCAAGTATTATCCTGGAAACAGATACTCCGAGTAGGCAGGCACTTTAGAAATGATGATGCATGTATGTGGTTGTGTCACCTCTGAAAGTGTTCTTTTTGCACTTCACACCCTACCCCTGAGGCTGATTCTGGGGGCTATTAGGATTGCAGAAAATACTTTTTAAAATATTTGTACACTCTCTGTGAAATTAGCGATTTTGCACGATACTCATTTTAAAATAATTGTATGTACCTGGTTGCTTGATTTAAGCTATTTGTACCTTGCACGAAGTCCCTAACTCGCTAAACTCCGCTCCTGAACCCTACTCTCTGCACGGCCGATTAGGTGCCGGTGCGAGAGAGGGGAGGACGCCATCTTGGAGGGGGACAGCAGGGTTAGCGCTCCAGTCGCTGGCTGACTCCCGCCCTCCTCATTCCCTTTTCCTTTCTATAAATGCTGACTATTCCCCGACGGCGCAGCGGGTGGGCGCAGCGAGCGCGCCGGCGGCGCACCGGAGGCGCGGCAAAGGCAAGCCTGTCTGCACCCGTCCGCGACCAGTCGGGACCTAGGGCCATAACCCCTGCATCACCACCTGCACAGATAAGATATTACAGTGCGGAATCCCTCCTCAGTATGAGGATTACCGGGGAAAAATATTGTCTGCACTCACTTTCAGTCATGGATCTGCCTGCGGTCTGCCAGTGTGCAAACAGAACCTAAATATTAATCAGCCTTATGACGGGATTCAGGACTACAGCATGCTGCTCTTAAACTGTAGATATCAAGTAAAACACAGTACGGAAGTCACCCTTATGTTGGAAGACCGCTTTCCAGATGTGGTCTATTTAACAGAAACCTGGCTGACGCCAGATTCTGATCCTGTCATAGTGACTGCCCTGCCCTCGGGCTTCCAAATTATACGGAAGGACTGTGCTGCAGGGAGAGGAGGAGGCCTGGCAATAATATATAAAAAGCAGTATTGGTGCCGAGCCATTCCTGAATCAATCCCAGATTGCGAGAGTCTCGCATTTAGTATTGAATTCTCTCCTAACAACTGTTTCTCAGGCACCCTTGTATACCAGCCGCCGTGCCCCCCAAAGCAGTTCCATGAATCCCTCCCAGCTATTTTGGCCGAACGGGTTACAACTGCTTCCAACTATACACTACTAGGTGACCTCAATTTTCACTTTGACGTCACCCTCGATCACACTGCCACGGAACTGGCAAATAATTTAGCGGCTCTGCAGCTAGATCAACGGGTCGATTCATCCACCCATATCAAAGGTCACCTCTTGGATCCAGTGTTTAGCAACTGCACAGAGCTCAGGGTCGGGCGACCAATTCGTCTTCCTTGGACTGACCACTCGCTTGTTCCCCTCACCTGGACCAAGGTAAAGTCACCTTTTCCCACCCCCACTGTAAGGAACTCCAGAAACTGGGCCAGACTCCCAGTAGACTCTTGGTCTAACAGCCTTGTGGCCTCCCGTCCCCCCCATAACGAGGACCCATGCGCAGCCAATGGAAAATATGAAGATTGGATTGCGAAGTCTATTGAGGCCACTCTCCCCCTTCGCAAAGTCGCGACGAGGCAGGCACGAAAAACTGACCCCTGGTTCTCTGAGACCCTCAGGAAAAAGAAACATCACTGCTGGAAATTAGAAAGACGGTGGCGTCTGGATTACTCCTCAGATGAGAAGACCTAATATAGAGACGCAATCAGAGCCTATAAGGATGAGGTAAAAACCACCCAATCAGTTTATTTCTCTGAAAAAATTATGCGAGCTAAATCTAAACCAAAGGAAATCTTCCAGATAGTGAAAAGCCTTACCAAACCTCCCCCCCTATTACATATTACGGTAAAACCATAGCCCACTGCAATGATCTGGTAGAATTCTTCCATCAAAAAGTTCACCAAATATACTCCTCCTTCCCCACTATAGTACCGGTCTCCATGGTTCAGGGTCAGGTGGACCCAATGGAAGTTTCACCCCAACCCCGGGCAATTCTGGAATACTTTCCATTACTAAATAACGAGTCTCTGGATTCTTTAGCCCGCCAAGTAAAATCTGGGTCACCATGTGACCCAGCCCCAACAGCGGTAATTATGTTGGTAATTCAAGACGTTCTGCCTACCATCATGAATCTCTTGTACCATCCCGCTTGCCTGGAAGCAGGTTATCGTCTGTGCTCTGCTAAAAATACCGAACCTAGATCCCGGTGATTTTAGCAGTTATCGCCCGATCTCCCTGCTCCCCTGGGTGAGCAAAATTCTCGAAAAGCACATCAATATCCATCTGATTGACTTTCTCGAGAACAATCAGCTGTTGGATGAAACCCAGACGCGCTTCTGACCATGACACGGGACGGAGACCGCCCTGCTAGCAGTCACCGAGGAAACCAGAAGGATTTTAGATCAAGGGGGTTCAGTGGCAGTGGTCCTCCTTGATCTGAGCGCAGTATTCGATACAGTCAGCCACGACACCTTGCTGAGCCGCCTCTCGGATGTTGGAATATCAAGCAGGGCACTGCTTTGGCTCAAATCATTTCTGAGCAATAGGTCTTTCCAGATCTTCAAGGGAGATACGGTCTCTGGGAGCAGACCATTGAGCTGTGTGGTCCCACAGGGCTCCCCCTTAAGCCATGCGCTATTTAACATCTATATGAGACCACTGGCTGAGGTTGTCCATCCATATGGCATTAAAATCATCTCATATGCGGACGACACGCAGCTAGTGGTCTCCCTGGCGCAGGAGGATGGCCAATCAACGACATCGGGGCTAATGAAATGCCTGGAGGAAGTAAAAGGAAGGATGATGACATCCTCCCTTAAACTTAACGGGGATAAAACGGAGGTGATGCTCCTGGGCCCCCCCAACCCCTACACACTTTGACTCCTTCTGGCCCTCATGCCTAGGTACCCCCCCAGCACCCAAGGACAATATAAAAAGCTTAGGGGTCTGGCTGGACAAAGACCTGTCCTTTAACACCCAGGCCACTAAACTCCGCAACCTGCAATCCTTAGGATGCTGAAAAAAGTCCTCCCACTCCTACCTATAGAAGCCAAGCAAGTGGCTGTCCAGGGCTTGATCCAGTCCCGACTGGACTTTAGCAATGTCCTGTATCTCGGTGCCCCTGACTACACACTACGTAAGTTGCAGATAGTCCAAAACTGCACGGCCCGCACACTGCTCCAGGTGCCCCGTAGTCTGTCAGCTAAACCTGGGCTGAGCACCCTGCACTGGCTGCCGGTACGGCAAAGAATTGCCTTTAAGGCAATGTGCATATCCCATCGGGCCTTTTGGCTCACAGGACCGGCAATTAACCGCAAACTAATAACACAGTACCACCCCAGCAAAAATCTTCACTCTAGCCAGGCTTTCCTGGCCACAGTCCCTAGAATAAAAAGAACAAGAGCTGGCGGCAGGATGTTCTCTTACAATGCCGCCATGCTGTGGAACATGCTTCCCCTTCTCCTCAGGTCTAACCCCAACTTGTCCTCTTTTCGGAAGCAATTGAAGACTTTTCTTTTTAATTCTCACCATTAACTCTTCTCCCAGCTTCATACTTTGTTAGGCGACCACAACGATCCGTCAGCGCTAGGACGCCCCAGGGCAGCAATCGCGCTTTACAAGTGTACGTTTCATTTCATTTCATTTCAATGTCTATCAAATTATCCCTTTCTGTTTTCCCATTTACAATTACAGGCCGGACCTTACCCTGTTACTGAATATCTTCGCAGTCAATCATTGGGATGGATCGTGGGTGAATGAAGGAAGATCGACCAACTATGGCCGTGCCCGTTTCATGAGTGGCTGGCAAACAGGTACACAAAGAAGTCAACAACAACCACAGCATAGTGCACTGCAGACCAACAAGCTGTCATGTCTGTGCAATGGTGAGATGGAGTGGTCGACCTAGTTCAGTGGTATGAGTGACAGCATTGCATTAACCTCGTCACTTCCTTTGGGAAGTTGGTGGGGTGCTATCTATGCTGTCGAATAGTAATATTAACAAATCTGCTTGCTTTGTCTGTCTTATAGAAAGAGAAGGTAAGCTACATTGAGCTTGGTTCACTCTATGCTGCCTGCCACAACCGTCTGGTCTTCTTGGCCTGCTCTGTGCTAAGTACCCTGGAAACAGAGACTCAGAGTAGGCAGTGACTGAGTGACAACATGATGCATGTATTTGTATGTATGTAATACTGTTTGCCCATGAAAGTGTTTGTTTTGCACAACACACTGTACCTTATTCTTTTCATCCAGGGTATTATCCCTTTCTTTTCCATTGTCAATTACAGGCCGTCACTTACCCTGTGTGCTGTGAAAACATTAACTCACACTTGCCATAGCAATCCACAATTCCGCAACCGCCCGGCAGGCAGTGGACTGGACAGTGTCAATGGTCACCCAAGATCGATTGACAGAGCACCCGATTGAATGGAGGAGTACCAAAAATAAGTGGAATGGAGGCATGCAAATTCCCAATTTCACCAGGACAACTACAGCAACATACAGTTACAGTATCCACAGTTCATTATCTTTTAAATAATGTTATTATTTTTTAAATTTGATGACCCCGACTGGGTGTGTTTGCTCTCTGCTTCAGTTCTAATTCATCCCTGCAGCTGTTTGATAAGTTTATTTGCTATTTAAAAAAATCATGTACTACGTTTGTATTCTCTCTAAGGGCAGATAGGCAAGTTACATTGCGTAATTATTACTGCTGCCCTGTACTGTCTAATTGTTTAGCACTAGTTATTATTCTTAGTAAGAAGTGTACTAGTTCCTTAACCTAACCCATCCAGTTAGCAAACCACTTCATGCATGCATTTCATTTATGTCCCTTAAAAGATTTATGGATTGTTCGTCTGCAAAGATTGGATTTTCTCTTTTCTTCTTTTTTTGCTTCTCCATGCGTACTGTGTTTCTTTTTTTTCTTCAAAAACCTTTCCCGAAAACCCCCATTCCCATAAATTTTTCCAACCCTAACCCTCTTCCCCCGGGCTGTGTGGTTTTATTGAGGTGTGACTAAAATGACACCAATAATTTTACACAATTGCTGGGTAGGATAAGGTGCAAGCAACCTCCTCAAATCAATTTTAAGGCAGCTAGATGAATCCTAGGATATTGTAGTTCTGCTTAAAAAAACACAGATGAGTAAAATCAATTGTGAATGTCATACCCACTATCGATTGGATCCATCGTCAACAGCATCCTCCTACACGTGAAGAAATGTTACGCTGCTGTGTCACTGTTCTTGTTGTAGCCATAATCATCCATGCAACTATTTTTTCCCATACTTATCTTCAGCATTGCTTAGGCTACAGATATACTGTTCCTTCTAATACTCCTCTCAGACCACTCAATTAAGCATGGGCGTAAAATCCGTTCCGCTCGCGGATTTTGCGGATTTTCGGTAAATTCGCAATCCGCGAACTCTAGCGAACTTGCCGAAAATTCGTAAAATCCGTGCGAAGCGGATTTTTGCTTGCCAACTAGAATACTATACAATTTCACGGGAGTAAATACTTGCGAACACGTAGATGCGGCGGGCAGCGACAATCTCGCAATTGCGAGATTGCAAAATTTGCAATTTCGCACAAGAAATCCACCAGCAGGCAGCATAAACCTTGAAAATTATGATTTTTATCAGAATAACTCCTCAGGTTGACATTTGCCTGCACTTTTTCTTTGCAAGTAGTCCATTTTGGGGGGTGGGGGTGGGAGGAAGGAAGTGCCCCACAGTCTCCAACTTCCTGTTCCTGTCCACCAGGCTCCTCCCAGTGCTTTCTTCATGTGCTGGTCACTTTGATTTGGATCTTGACCTGGAAGGATTACTTTTGTGGATGCTGCTGGATATTTGGATTTTTGCAATACTGAAAGCACTCAGCAGGTGCAAAAGTTCAATCTTATCATTAGTAACCATTCCCTGTAGTGCTTCCTGAGGGGCCGCTTCAGAGTTCATTTGCCTACTTGCAACTATTCTATGACCCTGCTCTGACCCTCACAGCAGGCTCAGAGAATAGCTACAAGTATACAACAAAGGTCCTGTTAAAAAAATTACACTGCAACAGAAAGCAATTACAGACAATACTGAAAGCACTCAGCAGGTGCAAAAGTTCAATCTTATCATTAGTAACCATTCCCTGTAGTGCTTCCTGAGGGGCCCCTTCAGAGTTCAGCAAATTACAGATAAGGAAGCAGGTGCCAGCCAGACTGGAAGTTTAAATTCAGTGACACATTAATCAACCCCAAATTAATTCATGTCAGTTGAAGCAGGGCAGGTGTGCTTGCTTTTTTTCACCCCCATAATCTACAGTGATAAACCAACCAGAGGGTGGCAGTGATGTACTAGAGGGTGGCATGGGTGTACCAGAGGGTGGCAGTGGTGAAACAGAGGGTGCTGTGAACCTGTGATGAGGAACCAGATGTAGAAACAACATAGTCGCGGCCGTTGCGAGCCGACAGGTAAGTTCGCAATTGCGAACTGGTACAGAACCCTCGCGAACTGGCAGAAATCCTTGCAAACATAAAAAAAAAAAAATCCGCATATTCGCGAGAGTTCGCGGATTTTGCAGATTGCGAATCCGTAAATACGCAAGTTCGCGGATTGCCAATTCGTAAAATCCGCCCATGCTTAGACTCAATGTCTCATTACCTTTATTTTCATATGCTGCTATAGCTAGTGTGGTACCACTCCTACTACCACCACAACAATGGAATTTCTGTCCTGGATGGATTTCATGGGCAACCGTAATCACCATTTGCCATGCAGCCAGTGCTGTGCCTAGCTCCATTCTCAAACATGAATCCAAGGTAAGATAAGCATTTTGGGGAGGTAGAATAATGGGCTAAGACTCTTAGGAGGGAAGAGACTGACAGTAGTACTAGTAAAGTACTAGTAGGGCAATTGAATTCACTAACTCTGTTAGTGTCACTTTTGTACATTTTTGGACCTTTCGATAATTCATGCTGGTAACTGTGAAGAAACCAAAGGTACAGGAACCCCCACCCACCACCCCACAAAATAATAGGAACGCGGATACTATGTTTAAGTATGTAAAATAAATAATTATATATTTCCCCTCGCAAAAATAAACTATTGAAAAGACCCAACCCAACCCACCCCCTCCCTAAACCCAACCAATGTCCAAAGAACAATGTCTTAAAGTCCCTCAAATTCCCCAACAATGCCCAATTCCCACCCCCCCCAAGAGTCTTTAAAAAAGGGGTAAGGGACAGTGTCTCTACTTGTGCCGGCTGTGTCCTTTGGCCAGGTGGTCACGGCGCTCTCTCGGGAGGTCCTTGAGCAGGGTTTTCATCCTTGTCACCTCCTGCTCAAGGTTGGACACTGAGGGTCAAGCGGTGCACACGAGCCTTGCACTTGCATTGAGTACTATGGGGGCCAGCTGTTGTTTTTGCTGCTTGGCGTTGGCGGGTGGCTGCCAGACCGTGGCTACGTACCACTTGGGGATTGCGCTGACTTAATGACCCAGGGGCAGCGGAGGAGGATGCAGCTGCTGTCGATGTCGACTGCGATTCCTCCTCCTCCTGGGCCACCAGCTGCCGATATTCGGCGACAATTGCCTCCAGCTTCCGTTGCCGGGCCCGTCTAGCCAACTCCTGCCTTATTAGTTTGGCAGGAGTATCTATATGAAGAAAGAAAAACATACTGTAACCAATGCTCTTTAAGATTAACACAAAATAATTCAGCAGAAAGTTGTGTCACAGTAGCACTAGCAACTTGCAAGCACAGTACATAACATTTGTGGCACGTATCTATCTAACCTCCCACTTCGTCTCCCTCTTCTCTAACATTAGTGGGAATTTCAGGAATTCTACTAGCACTATATGGACTCACTAGTCCCTACAATAGACTCAGACAGTACAGCAGTCTTCTTCTTCTCTCTTGTTTAGCGAAATTGGTACGTAAACTTGTGGAAGCCGGAATAATGCCAGCGCAGTCAACTTGCACCCGAAAAAAAGAGACGCAAGCCATGATGACACAGACTTGCGTTACTGTTACCAGTCCAGTAAATGCAGGTGGTGAAGCTCTTACTATTCTACTGGCCATACTCTGTTACAAGGGCTACTGCTTAATTAATTTAACTTTCACCCTGCCCTGCCCCTGAATACTACAAAAGGGAAATGAAGAAAATAAATAATATGATAATCATCTATTCCTTCACAGGATATTTGCTTACATATGGGATGACATTTAGGTGCTTTTTTCTATTGAGTGAACACCGAAAGGCCACACATGAATGACAGAGTTGTAAAAAAATTTGTAACAGAGGTAGTGAGTGAGTGGTCACCGTAATCGCTGGATATATGCTGTGCTTGCAAACTACTGTTACTAGTCATGGTAGTATTCTGAAAAATTACAACTTCTACTTTCCTCGGCTTTGCTACTCTGGCTCGGACGTGCGGTGTTACATGCTCTTCAAAGTAACACTTGTCATCCAGTGACCGTCTAGTACTCTACTCTGTGTACTACATACACCTATGCTAACTATGGGGAAGATACCATCCAGGCAGGCAGGCATCCATCCATTCAAAGTAAATGTCAATGATTCTTCTTATTGTCTGACTCTCAACTGGACAAACCTTACTTTTTCTCACTGAAAAACAACCTTTTGATTTTGTTGGGTAAAAAGCCAGCCATGCATCCGTGCTTGACTTGCATTTCAATTTTAACCAAAGGATATATTGTGCACACATACAGTTTCTTTTTCACCCACCCAGTCAGTCTTCTTTTCTTTCTCCTTCCACCCATCCTTGCTTCAGCCTTCAACTGGCCATGCATCACACCATGCATGCATCAGATTCACAGCCACCTAGGGCAGCATTCAAAAACAAGTTTCATTCTTTCTTTGCCAGTCATTAATTTTCACTCGCTCGTCCTTCCTTACACCCTTCTTTCCCTTTTCGTTCATCCCATCCATCGAGCTAATCTCTGATCTGACTTGGCTTCTCAATAAAACTTTCACAACTGAGTTGAAGCGAAAGAGAGGAGGCCATTGGTTACTCGTCAACTCCCGCCGCTATTGCTAATGAGAAAGTCAAGGGTGACTGTCTTCTACCTGGTTGACAAAAACTGTGTTCTAAATTTGTAAGTCTTCTTAACAGTAAAGTGTACTTGTACTGTATACACCCCTGCCCACTCTGAAATCTTAATAAGTAGGGAATATAAGCTTACCACTGCCTGCCACTACCGTGGCATCCCTCTCAGCAGTTCCTGCTGGCTGTGGCACCGCATCCGACCCTGGAGTGCCTACCTCCACGCTGGCCCCGGCACTAGTGGTTGGCTGTGCCGATGGTGTTGCAGCTAGAAAAAAGATTTAATATTTTTAGATGCCATAAACCACTCCCTATTTTATCTAGGAATGAAAAAAAGTTAATAGTACTATACTGCATAAACAAAATTTAATAATTTGTGACTCTCTAGTCTAAACTAAAAATTTCCCTTTCTTCAGGGAAGGTGTTGTATTTACTATCCCACCCTCGTCGCCAAAATGTGGTGATGAAGACAAAGGAGGCCCGTTGAAGTGGCAACCTATTCTTTTAATGGCGAGTATTCAAGCAACAAGGACCCGACCAGCCGTCGAGAAGTCAGACACTCACCAACTGCCCATACTCAAATCCCGAGCTCGGAGGCGCGAAGAGCGGGCCACCACGAGATCGAGACCGGGCATGCCTCTGAGCTCGGGATACGAGTATGGGCAGTTGGTGAGTGCCTGACTTCTCGACGGCTGGTCGTGTCCTTGTTGCTTGAATACTCGCCATTAAAAGAATATGTTACCACTTCAACGGGCCTCCTGTGTCTTCATCACCACAGAAGGGTGTTTATTATTTATGCTTAGCCATAACATGTGATGCTACAGTTTTTGACACAACTGATGAATGCTTGCTTTTTAACACGCACCATGTTTCTCACAACAGACAGGAGCTACCCTTCTACGAACAAGAGCAAGATCATCATCATTTCTTAGTCGGAGTCGTCAACGATTCATCCCCACCAAGACTTTAAGTTCCAACCAGGTGAGGGCTATCCCACAATTAATGTGTGAAATCAGCCAATTTTCAGTCGTTCTCCATTTGTTATATGACATTGATTTTAATAAATGTTTTTATATAATGCATAATTAAAAATTTTAAAGAGTACACACATAGCTACTTGTTTTACTTTTAATAAAGCTTTAAAACTTACATGGACTTTGGTTTTTGGTCATGAGTGAGTGAGCAAAAGGGTTTGCAATTTGCAAGCATGAGTCCGTGACTCTGAGAGGTCGGGACTCTGACTCCATAGTCTTATGTTCTCTCTGGGTTGTATAATCATTGGGGATCATCGCTACATTCGGGAGCAAAATAAATACTCTCTGACACACTAGCTAGTCAGTAAGGAGATTGTGGGTTCAACTTCTGGAATGACTGAGTTATGTGGAAAGTCTAACTGCGCCTATTATAATTTATAACCAATGCCCTATTTCTTGTCCATAGTTCTGTATGTGCAGAATACAGAATAGCCCCTGCAACAGTAGTAGTATGTCCTCCTATCCAATCAAAAAGTAAACTAGTTACTTATTCTTGGTGCCCATTGACATTTTATTGTTGGGAATTGTCAAAGCATAAATATTTAGAAGACTTCAATAGACATTATGGACAACCCAGACGACTGCACTCAGTGCCTAGAGCTATTGCTGAATAGGAGTTTTGTTTAACAGTATACCTTTTGCCAACTGTGCAACCATAGCTAGCTACAGAGACAGACTAATAATAATCTAGTAGTAGCACAGAGAGTCATAGTATAGGCAGGATAAGAATTTAGATACATCAAAGACTATTTAGGAAAAAATTGAAATATGAGGAACGTTTGGAATAAATAGGTGCTGTAAAAGATAGGGAAGTATAATTAATAATATTAACAGGAAAACTTACTGGGGCCAGTAGAGGAGCCCTCGGCGGACCAGTCGGGACCTAGGGCCATAACCCCTGCATCCCCACCTGCACAGATAAGATATTACAGTGCGGAATCCCTCCTCAGTATGAGGATTACCGGGGAAAAATATTGTCTGCACTCACTTTCAGTCATGGATCTGCCTGCGGTCTGCCAGTGTGCAAACAGAACCTAAATATTAATCAGCCTTATGACGGGATTCAGGACTACAGCATGCTGCTCTTAAACTGTAGATATCAAGTAAAACACAGTACGGAAGTCGCCCTTATGTTGGAAGAGCGCTTTCCAGATGTGGTCTATTTAACAGAAACCTGGCTGACGCCAGATTCTGATCCTGTCATAGTGACTGCCCTGCCCTCGGGCTTCCAAATTATACGGAAGGACTGTGCTGCAGGGAGAGGAGGAGGCCTGGCAATAATATATAAAAAGCAGTATTGGTGCCGAGCCATTCCTGAATCAATCCCAGATTGCGAGAGTCTCGCATTTAGTATTGAATTCTCTCCTAACAACTGTTTCTCAGGCACCCTTGTATACCAGCCGCCGTGCCCCCCAAAGCAGTTCCATGAATCCCTCCCAGCTATTTTGGCCGAACGGGTTACAACTGCTTCCAACTATACACTACTAGGTGACCTCAATTTTCACTTTGACGTCACCCTCGATCACACTGCCACGGAACTGGCAAATAATTTAGCGGCTCTGCAGCTAGATCAACGGGTCGATTCATCCACCCATATCAAAGGTCACCTCTTGGATCCAGTGTTTAGCAACTGCACAGAGCTCAGGGTCGGGCGACCAATCCGTCTTCCTTGGACTGACCACTCGCTTGTTCCCCTCACCTGGACCAAGGTAAAGTCACCTTTTCCCACCCCCACTGTAAGGAACTCCAGAAACTGGGCCAGACTCCCAGTAGACTCTTGGTCTAACAGCCTTGTGGCCTCCCGTCCCCCCCATAACGAGGACCCATGCGCAGCCAATCGAAAATATGAAGATTGGATTGCGAAGTCTATTGAGGCCACTCTCCCCCTTCGCAAAGTCGCGACGAGGCAGGCACGAAAAACTGACCCCTGGTTCTCTGAGACCCTCAGGAAAAAGAAACATCACTGCTGGAAATTAGAAAGACGGTGGCGTCTGGATTACTCCTCAGATGAGAAGACCCAATATAGAGACGCAATCAGAGCCTACAAGGATGAGGTAAAAACCACCCAATCCGTTTATTTCTCTGAAAAAATTATGCGAGCTAAATCTAAACCAAAGGAAATCTTCCAGATAGTGAAAAGCCTTACCAAACCTCCCCCCTATTACGTATTACGGTAAAACCATAGCCCACTGCAATGATCTGGTAGAATTCTTCCATCAAAAAGTTC